>NC_060107.1:14884026-15565552 GCF_021155765.1 Diprion similis | reverse complement strand
TACGGTAGCTCCATAATGAACCGCAGAGACATATTTTATCAAGGCAGTTTAGATAACGTTCGAGCTAAATCGTACGTATCTGACAATACTGAAATGAAAATGCGGAATTATTAGTAAGTTTTTTTTTTTTTTACTTATTCGCATGAGAAATCCTCACTAGTGTTCTGTCTACAGTTGCTCCAACTTCTTTTGTGATTCTCAAAAGAAAGTAAGGACATGTGTGTTTGAAATTTTTGGATTTAAACAAAATTCTACGCAAATATATCATTTTGCTAATTTTTCTCTGAAGAAATTCAGAAATCACAGAGTTCTTTTCAGAAAAAATACAATTGCTGTCTTGACTCTAACCGAGTTGGGGCAAAATATTACTATCAATTATTTTCGTTTTTTACATTTCTGTTTCTGTTTTTTTCTACTTCCTTCTCATATGCGTACGCATACAGTGGATCTCTGGAGAATAGTGTTGAAAATGTGAGATTGCACTCATCGTTGAGGAGCTTACCGAATGGGAATGCAAAACATTCCGATAACTATGAAAGACCTTCAAACGTTGAAGAAAATGTAGACATATTTTGTGAGATGTTGGAATTCTCACTACTGAAAGATCCAGTATTTGTGCTGTTCACACTTTCCAACTTTTGTACCAGTATTGGGTTTAATATTCCCTACGTGTATTTGGCGGTGAGTAAAATAAGTTGTGGAATTATATATTTTTATCGACAAATGTTCGTCTAGACGCCATCTGGTTACAAACAATATACAATTCGAAAACAGTCGTATTTACTTTTTCAAGTATTTTTCTTGCAACATTTCGATCAAGTAAATGAGACAAGACGATAGCATAACAACTTATACGATGGTTTTTGTATCTTTTCATTCCGAAACTTGTCTAAAACAATTGACTGTTTCTTCGACCTCATATTAACTAATAAAACTAACACTTAGGCTCAAGCTGAGGAGCGAGGAATCCCCAAGGATGACGCTAGCTGGTTACTAGGCATTATTGGGATAGCAAACACTTTTGGTCGTATCATACTTGGTTATGTCTCCGACAAACCCTGGATTAACCGTCTCATAGTCTACAACATATGTCTCACTATCTGCGGTATCGGTAAGTAATCGCAATTTTAGTTATTGCAAACTGGTCTCTTTCATGCTTCCAGTTCTACATTAAGCGCATGAATCAAACCTAACGGCACGAAGTGGCTTGGGAACACCATTTTTGAATCATAGTTCAAAATACTATGAGTTGGTGAACTGTTTCCTTCTACTTTTTATCACCTTTGGTGATATAAGGAAAGTATTGGTTTCGGTCGAAAATCACACTTTTTCTAATTTTAACGAATTCTTACGTTTCCAAATCTCTGGAATCGGAAAAATAGGTTTTTAGAAAAATGTCGGTCTCAATATCGGTCTATCCAACAAACTTCCGCGATGATTCGCAAACGGCTCGACGATAGTTTGACACTTACAGGATTTTACATCGAAATGATGGGCATGAAAAATTGTCATGTTCCGTTTAATTTGAACTTTCGGTTCTACAGTAAATAAATCAACTTTCAATATACACCGGCAAACATATACTTTTTTCTCCTTAATGCTTTCTTTACATAAACGTTTATATTCCCCAGTTTACAATTTTTTTTTTTTGTAATTTATATATTTTCTGTCAGAATTTTTTTGTCCAACTTTTCTTTTAAAATTTTCTCATTCTACTGCAAAGTCTTATCCGTTTCAGATTTTTCACTCGGCGATTTTCGAGATCATCGCGGCGGTTTGTCGGACAGACCCACAGACTTTTCCTTTTTCATCGTGGCGAAAAGTATCGCGAAAAAACTATTTTCCTCGCAAAACTTTGAAATTTAGTAATCCATACAATTCTTGAAAGGATGAGTAGGTCATATCGTGGCAATCACAGGTTGGAGTTTGATAGCAATTTTGAATAATCTTAGTGAACCAATAAGCCAATAATGGTGAACACGAATGAAACAACAGCCGCACTATTCGGATTGTCACTTTGCAATGCGTCGTCTGGTGTGAAAAAATCAAACTAATGCAACCAGGCTGGTAACTGATCGTCGACTCTGTTTTTTCGCGTATGGATAATAGATCAGATATATTATTGATTACGTTAAATTAATCAATGGGACATGAGTAATTTGAAAGCCCAAGAATTACGCTTTGCCAACATTAAAATTAAAAACTTAGGTTATGTGGGTTTAAAATGGCGACAACAACGAGGCTCTGACGTCATGAGGACATTGTCCAATATCAGGATTGAGAATTGACGATTCGATTAAAAAAATGATGCTGCACCCCGTATTTTCTATTTATAATGCAATTGTTTGCAAGCTGCATTTGAATAGTGTCTAAGACTGATGATATCTGTTGAACCTAATTTAATGTTTTTCTTTATTCTATTCAAGCTACTGCATTCAGTTCTCTTTGCACGACCTTTACTGGGTTTGCTTTCTACTCGGCTGTATTTGGAGTTACGGCTGGAGCATACGTTGGTCTTACATCTGTGATTCTAGTAGATTTGCTGGGCTTGGATCGCCTGACAAATGCCTTTGGACTTCTTTTACTATTTCAAGGACTTGCGTCTCTGCTAGGTCCACCGATTGCGGGTAAAAATTAGTTTCACCTGATTCTACACTCTGCCGTTGAATATTCATCTTTATCTGGATTCTCATTCTCTTATATTTATTTTTAGGCTGGTTACACGATGGATTGGGATCCTACGATCCAGGCTTTTGGGTTGCTGGCTCGATGATTGCGATTAGTGGACTCATGCTATTTTTCATACCTCCACTCCAGAGGTACTTACGAAAGAAAGCAGAAAAGTCGCAAAGGATAGACTTTGTATTCTAGCATAAATTACTGTAAATCGAATAGACGATTGAAAAAATGAGGAGAATTTTATTCGTAGAGTAAATAATCAAATTCTGCAATAAATTATAGGTGAAAATTTGAATAAATTTTGTTACAATTTTTAACAAGCGACTTTTAAAAACTGGAGGCCAAAATTTATCCAATATATCCAACGCACGTAGCATTCGACGAATGTTGCCACGTGAAACATAATTACATCATCATAAGCTGTCACTTCCACTATGTTCATCTGACGAGTGACTCGATGATGATGATATTAAATAAATACAGATGTCTGTTACTGATATGCGAAAATCAGGTCCAAAAATCTATTTCGTATCAGACCGTGTTACTAAATAAGAAACACGTAAAATGCAAGCATGGAATCTATCAGGCTCTTCTCTGTACGGGTATTCAAATATTTTTTTCTCGCCATTGACTGTGACTTTCTTTATTGGTCATGTCTGTGATATACTTATCAGCTTGGGGGGGGGGGGGGGGGGGGGGGGGGGGGGTAAGGGTTTCAACGTAAAAAAAAACACTTTCTTTGTGAATTTTTTTTGAAATTGTGGATTGAGCAAATTCATTGAAACCTTTTGTACATTATTAAGCATACTTTTAACAATATTCTGTAATTTTTTCATGCAGAAATATTGCAAAACAAGCCGGTGACAGAGCTTGCCCCAGAACGTCGTAGAAAAAAAAACCATTTGCGGTGTTCACTATATCTCGGTCGGAAATTATCTGAAATCAAAATCCATTGAAAATTTAGTCAAAGTATTATCAAATCCTCCCCCCAACGTTCTACGATTATTTTTTTTTTATTTAAAAATTTTTGTTGGCCATCTAAAGTGTAAACTGTTATTTTCCACGAAAAATTCCGCCATTTTGTGGGTGGGAAACCCCCTTAGTGTTGAAAAAAATTTTTAACTAAACATTGGGGGGAGGTATTTTATATGTAGAAAATGTGTACCAAGTTTGGAATGAATCGGTCAAGTAGTTTGTAAATGGCAGTGAACACGGACTTTGAAAAAGTAGTTTTGAGAAAAACGCGTTTAAAGTTTATTGAGCTAAACAAGTGAAGAAAAAAAGCTCTGTCACCGGCTTGTTTTGCAATATTTCTACATGAAAAAATTACAGAATATTGTTAAAAGTATGCTTAATAATGTACAAAAGGTTTCAATAAATTTGCTCAATCCACACTTTCAAAAAAAATTCACGAAAAAAGTGTTTTTTTTTACGCTGAAACCCTTACCCCCCCCCCCCCTTCAAGAGTTTTTCTCAGATCGACTTAAAATTTTGAGAATATAGTCTTGAAATGTTTAACAATAAGATGAGACAAAAAAAAAATTCGATTTTTCGAAAGTGTAAACCCTTACCCCCCCTTAAGAGGATACTAGAGTGGGTCTCTTTTTGGAGCTTGCTTGTTTGCTAGATATGGAAGAGAAAAGATAGATACGTTGAAATTACTAAACTTTTGAATACTATTATATCATTGATGAAATAAATTACGTTGAATGTGCTTTTATTTGTTTCCTGAGCAATATAAAAATATGCATTCTAATAATCTCATGAGACATTCAGTGCAAACGTATTTTTGTCAAATTTTTCAACATGTTTGACCTGAACGTAAATTTAAAGCAATAAAATTAACGAATTCAGCGGAGAATTCGTTTTGGTCATAAAAAATATTTTTTTAAGCTTCAAGCAAAAAAGCAATCGAAGTGATAGTACATCTGTTATTACCATAGGACTTACTCTGTCGTAATGAGTCTCTGCTACGTCCGGATGAATGTTTGAAATATCTAGCTCCATCACCTTGGTAAGTTTTTTCAATACTGATTGACGAGTCATTTGTGTTACTCTTGCTAAGCCTACAGAATTTTCACTCACTATAACTGAATCTGAAAATTGATTCCTTTCAATTTTGACGATATTACCATCAATATAAACTTATGATTATCTGGCGCAAACGAACTGTCTGGAATATCTGTTTTTCCAACACTTTTCACACTTTTATGATCATTTTTTTGACTGAAGACTTTTGTGATTTGTTTTTTATTGCTTAAAACAATACCAGCCTCAGGTGCATGTGCTTTCATACAAACTTTCGATGCAAGCCTTTTGGCAGTGCCTAGTTATTCTAGATGTTATCGATGATTTTACCGGTTTCATTGTTGGCAGAATTTGATGTAGAAAAATAGGAGAATTTAGTTTATGATGACAAATTCCAACACGAAATACTGGTGGTTTCATTGCTATTTGAATTTTTTTTTTTGCAAGTCTCTTTCTCTCAACCTTCATCTTACCAATTTCATTCGTCTATCCTCTTGGACGATTTGATCTTTGGGTTCATCTGTTAAAAAATATAAATTTGTTAATGGTAAAATCTTTGCAATGTATCAGGAGGATTTCCAAGTAAAATATTGGGCTTCTGCAATAAGACTTGCAGCACCTCTCGCGACGAACACGGTAGGAAGCGTTGCTGAATTGACGAATATTGCGAGGTACATAGTGTGTACTCTACGTAAGAATCTTAATAAAGGTCGAATTGATAAGTGAGAAGTTCAATAATGATTAAAATAAATTATACCGCATCGCTCGATGGCTCGGTGCATCTCTGGCCTAGTCACGTGACTATTTTGAACCGACCAATCACATTTTGTGAGAGAGAAAAAGGTACTCATCCTACGATATCTATCCTTTCTACACTCGCCGCTTATACCTATATAGATAAGCTGGCTCCCTTCATGTATGTACATACTATATGCTCCAAGGCTGGAGCGATAAAAACTCCCTAGGACGCCTAGGACTACGGTCTTACATACAGGGCTGGAAACTCCATTGGAGGGGGTAGGTCGCTTATTGATGCCAGACGTGTAGTTCATGTATTGCCCACTGTGATCGCTGCGATCTAAACTCCGGCGCGATTACAATGGCACAATATGGGCACAATGTACGACACGGGGATTTTGAGGTTAGGTTTGAGTAGGCGGATAGATCGCAGAGACGAGTAGTGACGGGATTACAAACTACTCTAGTGCTTCCATAAGCGTCCACCCCCACCACTTGATTTTGTGACGAGTGTCCAGACCTGTATGTAAGACCGTGCCTAGGACAGAGGCAGCTTTGAGGCAGAGCACCAACGAACTCGGTAGCGCAAAAGATATAAAAGATTAATGGGAGCTAGCTAATTTGGGAATGCGCCCTAAGAGTCCTCTGTACTAAAGCATTCAGTTTCACTCCGCTGCATCACGGGATACTCCGGCTCTCTCTCTCCGCATTTGATTGGCTGAGAGGAAACGTATCGCCCAATTAAGTGTTATATCTCTCATTATTATCTCAATATATCTCTCTCTTACTCCTCCGCTATACTTTCTGACCTTTCTGAACATGCGAGGGTCCCTTCAGTAGTGTATATACTCTAAGGCCCCGCCTCACCTGCAGGCCCCATGATCGCTCACACATAGCCGTGATTCGTCGGTGCTATGGTAGTGACTCGTCACGATCTCCTTGGGTGAACCGACACGAAAATTTATTCGCCGGCTTCACTTGATCTACGGTGTGCTACGGACATAGTTTTATAGAGACTGCACGCTCTGCGCACCGAGCTGAAGCCGTGACCTGGCACACAAGTGTATATGAGGTATTCCATCCCAAGTGTGTAAACCCGTGACCCTCACCCTCTCAGATTTTTTTTATTTTTTTGTATACGATCACATTGAGCCTAAAAGACACCCTCATATTTTTGTTAGATTTTTTCAAACATCCCTTATTTCAAAAAAAAAAAACGCAATTTTTTTTAAATCTGAAAAAATTCTCAAAAAACCGTGATAACATATAAAAATTTTCACGCCATCACCGGTAGTGGGCAAATTTTTTTTAATATGTTTTACAAGCTATTAACGTTCACAAATTTCCAAAAAATTCTCGAATAGCTCACCTTGAGCAGATATTGAATTATTTCGGTACTCAAAATGAATTTTATATTATCAATTATGAATTTTATATTCATTTTGAGTAACGAAATAATTCAATATCTGCCCAAGGTGAGCTATTTGAGATTTTTTTTGGAACTTTGTGAAGGTTAATAGCTCGTAAAACACATTTAAAAAAATCAGCCCACTACGGGTGATAGCTTGAAAATTTTTATATGTTATCACGGTCTTTTCAGAATTTTTTCAGATTTAAAAAAAATGGCGTTTTTTTTGAAATTTTTTTTGAAAAAGGGATGTTTGAAAAAATTTAAAAAAAATATGAGGGTGTCTTTTAGAGAGAGAGAGGGTGAGGGTCACGGGTTTACACACTTGGGATGGAATACCTCATATGCTCTAAGCTGCAGGGTCTGCAGGCAGTTGCCGCCATTTCCTCTGAAACTAATTGGTGATTTGGCGAGGAAACACATTATAACTTATAGGTTCAAGTAATGGTGTAAGGAGTATAGGTATGCCTCACCGCTTATCTTATCGTTTTTCCGGCCTGGTGGCTGCTCACCACTTTTTTGAGCGTACAACAGAGAGAGGACTCGGCGGAACTACTATCTATCATGTCCACGGACTTACCGCTCCTTTACGAGTGATTTTTAATCTCAAAACGCGTAATACAATGGGTCTGGAAACCCTTTGTCACGTTTGAGATACGTGGCTTCACGGACGTAAGCTTGGCTTCGATCTTTAGAAATATAGGTATACTTCACAATCAACGTTGAACTTATGACCAGCGCACCCCCTTATGGAGGGTGCGTTCTAAACATTCGTTGGCAACACTGATAGCAGTGTTCTGTGGAATGTGCGCGGGTCTTCTACACAGGTCTAGTCACTTCCATGTATGACAGGGGCATAACCAGACCCAAAGTATCACATCATATTATAAAGATATCATCATATTTCGCTATCCGGATAAATAAATTTCCACCAATTTCCCCAATTAGCTGGACGAATAGACGAAAATTATTCTGCCGGTAGCCAGTGGACTAGCCTCGGCATTTTCTAGAACAGTATCTTTGTCCAATGATGACGTCATAACCCCAATTTTGCAATTATATAATTTTAATCAATCAGAAGAAGGAGTTAACTATCGAACAATTCTAACTGCACTAAAATCATCTACAGACGAACTGGAAATGATTCCATTAATTAAATTAGATTAGTTTAATGGTTCGTTGGCTAAACTCATATTAATCACTATCTCACTTGTATAAATTTTCAGCGCTGTTGGTATCAGTCGAAAGCTAGGGAAATATGAAGTGACGTGGTTGGTGAGAGTGTATAAATTGAGGAACACCGTGAAAGCCGTTTCGGGTGGGGAAAACAGTTGACGATTTTTTTAACCGGAGCATGTGAGAGAACAGACCTCGAAGAACCTGTGGGGCTCCGATTTTTGCTGGAAAGTTTGTAAAAATAATTTTTACCAAACCTAATCCAAGTGTGAATAGTTCCAAGTGAATAATGTGCGTCGAGTGATAAAGTAATCGCAAGTTGAATATATTCAAGCAACGGTCGAACGATTGTAACAAGGTGATATATACTTATCTCTGAAACGTCGTCGGATGCTGCGAGCCAGCTTTATGTGATCTACATGATTCCGATTGCCTGTCGTCGCCGTCGTCGTCGCCGTCTAAGGTCGTTCTAGTTTCTCCCATTCATCTGCATTCAAAACGACAAAGACCAAACGGCCGTACACCTAGGACAAGTTCTTCTATGCCAACCGCCGCGCGTAATTACACCACAAAATAATAACCCAACATCTTGTTGTGTTAATTTGAAGACGGCTCAAGCAATCAGCGGCGGTCTTTATTCAACCCAAGTGGTATCAATGTTGTCTGGCAATGGTGTGTAAAGAGAACGTGGTATCATGGTTTGGAAATCTGTCCAGGTAATAATACCACCGTATTTACCACCCCCAATTTTCCCTCCCTCCCCCATCTCCCTTTTCACTCATATATTCTTCATTATAATGCTATGTATGTTTTTTTTTTTTCTATCAACTTTATACCTGGTCCGTTCTGTTTTTTCTATGTAGAAAACTTCCCTTTCAAACTCGTATCTTTTATTTTTTTTATTTTTATTATTCATTGAAACAACAACTTGAATAAAAAAAACTTTCAAGGCTAACTTCAGCACAAATCCAGCTGAAACTGTTATGAGGAGGATATTATGGTCAGTTTTTACTGATTACGTTGAATGTCACGAATTTTGGCTATTATCAGAACATATGTATTATTGACCCAAAAAAGTTTTGTTTCATGCAAGATTGATGGCAGAAAATTTATTCTCATTAACGAATTATCACTATTTGCAGGAATACATTTTTTTGAATTATGCTCGCATGAAAAAAATTTTTAGGTATTTGTCCGACATTCCATTTAGAATTGTATAATCTGTAGTATTTTCACATCGGTAACGCGTAGAATCTGATAATTGTCCAAATAAGCAATATTTCACTTGGCCCTTAACAATTGATTATAGCATCCTTATAAAGCAAGGCTATGCTGCAGCAAATTATTATGATTACAGGTTTTAGGATTACTTATGAACAGAGCGATAAAACATTTTCTTTCATCATAGAATAGTTTAAATATTATAGAATGGCGCATTGCTTCATATGATGATCAAAATCTGTAAAAAGTTGCTTTCATGTCTGCTTCATCATCAGAACAATCACGTTTCTTTCAAATTTTGATTGATTTTCATTATTCTATATATTTAGCCAAGTTTTCCACGTAATGGAGGAAATTACAATACTGTAACAATGCATTTTTCGTGATAGTCGTTACTTTTCAACTTCAAGTTTTTCTGATATTCAGCGAAACGTAACAAAGCGAGATGTACTCACGTGTTAAAAAATGAATTCCATGAAAGTAATTTAAAAATTACCAGACCTTGACTTGTATTTCAATATTCCATTACCCATATAATAATAAGATGAAACTCATGCCTAATATGTTTCTTCATTGATTTGTTTCTCCACAGTTATAAACGTATCGATGTGATGTGCACGTTGCTGAATATGTGTCTACCGTTTGAAGTGAGGTACCTTGGCACGTGTGTCGAGGATCTTGGTAAACGGGACTACAATGATCTCCGTGACACGGAACATAAAGCCAACAACGCGTCGGACCTAGCGGAACTCACTTCTCTCGGTGTTACCGACAAGAGAACACGCAGGAAACTCTCGTTGTATATGGCGCTTTTGCATTCATGCAATTACGCCTGCGCTGTTATTCTGTACAATAATCTCTCGAACGTAGATTTTCAAGAAATAGTTAATCTCCTGAATGGGGCAACTTTCGTACAGGATGATCAGACCCTCGACGAACTTCTACTACTTTATACGATGGCTCTGAATCATCCGGCCTTCACGTATGAGCAGAAATCCGTTTTTGGCAATATTTATGCCAAACTGCAGGAGGAAGAAGCCAGACTCAATCCTCCAAAGGCAGCTGCAAACCCTTCCTTCAGATCCGCACAAGTAATATTTACGGCCTTATTGTATAATCCGCTTTTGCGAGATGAAAAAAGTTTACTTGGATACTCGTTACAACTCCCAAGTCCAATATCCAGCTTGTCTTTCATTAATTCTTCAGTCTACCAATGAATATATTTTTCTTAATATTTCAAACGCAGCAAAAACCAATAGTCCTCTAATTATTTCATATTGCGCTTGCTTTATCACAAAAGAATGCTTTTTGTTTTGTGTCTTCATAATCCTATTATCCTACATTACGTTTTATGGAGATTTTTTTTCTAGTATGTATCTCGTCTCGAATTTTCTGCGCTTTATACTTGCAATGATTATTTAAGCACGCTTATCACTTGACGAAGAGCAATAGAAGTTGATGGGTGTGGCTTTGTGATTTCCCGTTTCGAGTGACAGCCAGAAAGGGGAATAACCACTGGTGACTTGATTAAATTGCATTCATCCCTACAGCTTTCTTTATTAATTTTATTATAAGATGATCGCGCAACCAACAATTATCGAATAAATATATTTGCAATCTATGACGATATATTAAAATTCAAATGCAAAAATATAAATCTTGAAATTATGCACAAGAGTTATTTAGACATGGATTTTTCATTCTGAATCTGATAACTTTCACTTTTTAATTGTCATCACCTTTGGTGATATAAGAAAAGTATTGGTTCTGGTCAAAAATCAATTTTTTTAATTCCAACGAATCTTTACGTTTTCAAATCTCTATAATACGAAAAACAGGTTTTTAGAAAAATGTCGGTCTATCCGACAAACTCCCCCAATAATCTCGCAAATGGCTCGATGATAAAATTTGAAACTTACGGGATTTTACAATCAAACGACAGGCATGAAAAATTGCTATGTCCGGTTTAATTTGAACTTCCGGTTCTGCTGGAAATAAATCGATTTTCAATGTTTTACCGACAAACATATACTTTTCCCTCTTTATTACTTTTTCTGAATAAACGATTATGCTTTTGACAGTTTATATAATTAATTTTAAAACAATTTATAAATTCTTTCTTTTCCAAAAAATTTCTTCTTCCTTTTTTTTTTGTCAAAACTTTTTCATCTGGCTGCTAAGTCTTATTAGTTTCAGATTTTTCACTGGACCGTTTTCCAGAATATCGCGGAAGTTGGTCGGACAGACCGACAGACTCTTTCTTTTTCATGGCGATGAAAAGTATCGCGATAAAAACAGTTTTTCCGGTTTGTTTTATCTTGCATTCACAAGGAAGTCGTTGTAGCTTACGATTATATTCATTCAATTTGATTGAAATCCCGTAATCAAATTAACAAGAAGATTGATTTTCAGCGCTGCAGACTCCTTGAATACAACTAAAATTTGAAATCTTCTCATAAATTTGTCATTTTCGTAAAGGTAAAAATAGTACTTAATTTTAGATTTCAGTACTAGATTTTAGTCATGATAAATACAGTTTTATAAAATGTTTTATGAGTTTTTGTCTTCAATAGTTTCTTAAACAGACAGAGCTGGCTGTTACAATCGTTAGCAGTGAAACTCAAGTGCTTCACCCGATAAAATAATTGAATAGCCTGAACTTACCATGCGAGTCTCGAATAAACCTGAATTTCTAGTTCCAGACTCTTTGTTCTTACGCTTTAGTGTCCTGTTACTGATCGTGCACAGTCATACTATTTTTTTTTTTTTCATCTCACATTTGGCTCTTCCCGCCAAACGGAAATGACTTCCATTGCAACTGAAAAACATTGCTGCTGACTGTACTGAGATCCAAAATACCCGCAAAAGCTATCTGGTAGTAGAAAATGTACTACGTGTTAACCGACTCGTATTTAAATATAAAAGTTATTTTTCAATGCATGCTTTGCTATTTGATAACCGAATTTAATTGATGGGAATTGTACGGAGTCATCTGTCCCTTCGTATAAGCTTAATGTAGCATTGAGTACGTCGCTATATTGCTCTAGCCACGCTAAAATCCCATATACTGAGAATCTTAATGCATTGACTGCAGGGTGGCCAAATACCTGGAAAATCTGGAAAACCTGGAAATGTCAGGAAATTTTTAATTTGGTCATGGAAAAAACTGATAACGTCACTTTTCTATCATAGGAATTAAAAATGATTTTTTGATGTAATAAGTTTACTCGTTTTCGTGAAGAAAAAAAATTGGCTAAAACCGACTTTTTTGTACGTTATATTTTTCATTAATTCGAATTGAATTTTAACGGAATACAGAGTTAGTAAGCTGAATGATTTAAGTTTTAGTAACTTATTAGAGCTTGGAAAATGGCCGGAAAAACTGGAAATATCATGGAATTTCTTTCCAAAAAATTTGTGGTCACCCTGATTGAGGCTTTGCACCATTCTGTTTGTAAAATTAGTTCACCAACATTTCGTACAAAATTCATTTACTGTCCGTAACGTGTAATAGAATCCTATACTAAATTCTCATCTTGCGATTGCAAGTTAGTGAATAATTGGTCTAGGACAATCGTGTAACTTATAAAAAAATTTTAAATCACAGAATTACAATAACTATAATGATGTGAATTATTGTATATTTTTTATTGAATTTCTTATGAATTGTACAAATATTTTTACTTTATACAGGGATCTGCTCCGTGTGTCACTCCCAATGACAGGGTGGTGGATAATGAAGTTCAGACAAACTGCTTGGTACCTCCTCCACCAATGCAGCCATTTCATGGTAAATATCAGCCTGGAATCCTCATTTCCTAAGTACATCACAAGGACAAATTCTTTTATTCCCGATTCAATGATAATGTTTACTGTTTTGACCTGACAAGCGGAGAAAAGTAACGCACGACTCCTTTTATCTGCGGGAGAAAAGTAGCTTAGCTCGGGCAGTAAAGCAGTCCAAGGGAATAATCTTCGACTTCATTCTTTTGTTGCATAATGTACATACTATTGTAAAATGCTCTTGTGAAAATCTATTATTTATGGAAATATTTAAATTATTCTAAAAGTATGTGAGGAAATTCAAGAAATTCTAGAGAGTTTCTGGAAAAAGCACAAATTCTTTTAGATCTTCTTTTTCTATTGAAAGTTAGAAAATCTCCGAGTTTTCATCTGTCCGACTACTTCTGACAAGCTTTATGCTTGAATATGAATTCTGATAAAAAATTGTACTCCGTACGCTTTTCCAAAGTCAAAAGTACAATCAATCAGTTTTTCCTTTTCAAGTCTAAGGCTTTATTAAAAGAAATCTTAAAACATGGAATCTATCTTTCCAATAATATTTGAAAACTGTCAAGTCCAACAGACTTAATGAACTCTAATGGATTTCAGGTGACATGTCAGCACGCAGCAACACATTCTTAACTGGATTGCCTCCTGGTCTAACAATGCCACCACCCGGTCCGTGTTTCCCAGCTCCGGAGCAGATGTCGTTAGGTTCAAATGCGGCAGCACAGTACTTGCAGCTTGGTTTCCCCTCGATGAATCACATGCCGCCATGGGCAGGTCAGGTCATGCTGAGCAACCCAATGATGTACCATCAAACCGGAGACACACTAGCTTATCCTTCTTCCCCCTTAGTCAGCCGCCAGTCATCACCTTCCCAGTCAAGATCTCCTAGTCGGAGTAACTCCCCGATGAACAGTCGCAGTCGCAATCCTCCCCCTCGTACTTCCTCAGCCCAGATAATGCAATGCGCTTCTAGCGCCGTAACGACATCCGCAAGCACCAGCAGCAGTCAAACCAGCATGTCAAGTTCGCTGCCATCTCTGCAGCCTCTCAGCAGCACCGTAACCGTGAGCAGCGGCAAAAGTCAGTCCTCGTTGCCGCTTCCTCAGTGGTCCGTTCCTCCCCCCACAGCCGTCAGTGTAGCTTCTTCTATCGGAACTTCAAGGCATGGTAACACCGAGGGATTGTCGACAGCTCAGACCTCGGTTACAACACCTAAACAGACAGCTGTGTCCTCTTCTCGGATAAGGTCAACTGCTTCTGCTGCTGATTCATTGAGAGAAACTCTCGGCAAGGAAATGCCCAGTTTTAAGAATAGTCTACAGAATTTTTCTATTGACGAGGTAAGAGATCTATAAAAGCATAATTTTCGTCACAATTTCATGTACCGTTTTACTTCCATTTTGTTTCACGTTAAAGAGCTAAACCTTTGTCGAGGTTAGTGCTCAACGTTCACCTATTATTCACACGACCTTACACAAAATTGTCCTTACATGAGAAATGGTTAGTAATTCATTAATTTTCAATGAAACTCTATACGTATAGAACATTTCTTCGATTCGCAGGCAAGTAAAAAATGTGTTCATTGCATTCGTATATGTCTTAAGATTGCGCTCATGAATCAATACATATTTTTTTAAAGTGTAAAAATTCATGCAATAGTCGAAGGTGGATGAACAGCACTATCTGAATCAAAAGCTAAGAAAACAGACAATGTCATGTGAAATTGCTTCGACAGTTTTACTTGTGAGAAGAATGGTGAGAACGAATGGAACAATATCCTTACTATCTAATAAAAATGATTCTGAGCAATTACAAGCAAAGGTATCAATAACTTGAAAGAAGGTTTTATAGTGAGATCGTTCAAAATAATTAAACCCTGGTGCTTTTGATACAATTCCAATGTTTTCGGCCTCATTTTGTTCACCATAACGATTTCCAGGAATGACCTTTTATATTTTTTTTACAAATAAATATCTCCAGAGTGGAGAATAATGAAGAACCCAGCAATAATTTGATGGGAATTGGGTTTCATTGAAATCATCTGGATTTCTTATATGTCGTACATCTTGGCATTCTGAACAAAAGTTTTCATGGACACAACCTTCTGCTACGAATAGTTTCGGCGCTAGAACAATGTTCATCTTATACCCAGTATTCTGCGATGAAAAACTAGGCCAGAAAAATTACAAAAAAAATTATTATTTCTAACAAACAAATCTTGGGCATGTAACCAGACATCCCTACTCCAAGTCTATGGACTCGTCTCCTCCTTCAACCTCAATGACTTTCCCTGTAGATGACATTACCTGGTGGGTCCTGGTGCAAATAGGTGTTATTAGTTCTTCAATGGAGAAATGGAAATTAGAGTGCTGTTAACCAAAAATGCATATCTAGAGCTTACATAAGCATACCTCGGGGTATAAATTAACGGAGGTTTTACTTGAAAGGCAGTGACGTCTTTTAAACTGTTCAAACAACCAATTGTTTTTCTTCAATAAACAATTTGAAATTTCCAAAACTACATTAAAAGAAAGATAGAAAAATAGTAAAACCAATTTTTCAACTTCGAATTAAGCGAATACTCTTGAAGCAATATGTGCAGTAAAAATTACCCGAAACATCCCCATAGAAACATAGGACCCCCAGATCTGTTCCGAATGATTAAAAAAAAAATCTGTGTCAAGTTTCAAGCCTCTATGTCAATTGGAACATGTGCCTCTAAGCTCCGAAAGTTTGTAAAATTCATGTAGGTTTTATATCTAGTTACTTTGTTTTGTATGACTTTGATATAAATTAACAGACCGATTTAAAACTCGGCAGAGTTGTTGCTTATAACGATCGGAACAAACTCTGAAAATTTCAAAATTTAATCATAGCTTTATAATGTATTGCTTTTTATATATAAGCTCAATAGCATCACTTTTATTAGGCTTATATATAAAGGAACAATAATTCTAAAATTTCGAAATTTTCAGGGATTGTTTTTATTATTATAAGCAACAGCTCTGACAAGTCTCAAATTAGTCGTCTAATTTATTGCAAAGTCATACAAAACAAAGTAACTGGATATAAAAACTACAGGTATTTTATACGTAAAACTTTCGAAGTTTAGGGGTACGTATTCCAGTTGACGTAGAGGCTTGAAATTTTACACAGATTTTTGTCACTGGTTTGGAACAGATTTAGAGGGCGATCCAATAAAAAATTTTCCAGCCCTTATGTAAGCTCTAGATATGCATTTTCACGACAATCTATGGAAATCTAGTTAGTAAGCAAAAGCAGTCCAACAACGTTAGAATTCGGTTAAAAACCCAATATAAGTGTTCATAAAACTTTCCTAAAGTTTCAATACCTCAGCTTGTATTATTGAAAGTCGCTCAGATTCATTTCCGATACATAGTAAGGATGCTATTTCATTCTTCACCATTATTGGTGCACATAAGACTGCTGACGATTTTTTGAACGGTGTTTTTGCTGAAATTTTTATTCAGACGGAATTCGACCAATTATTCTTCAAGGCAAATGTGAATGTGTATTCTGTTGCGGTATAAGGAAAAAAATAAGCATATAAATCTTATCTTATATTTGGTGGCCATAGACATATTGGGATCTTTAATATGGGCATCGTTATAGGGTAATTAATTGATCGTTTTTCTAGTTATGCATGCCTACAAATACTAAGATAAGGAAAACGTTGTGTAAAATGTGGAACTTTCGTTTCACGTTTCTCGTATCGTTGAAATACTCGATTAAAAAACAGTTGAATAATTAAATACTACATAGTTTGCGCAGATGCCACCGAAAATTACGAAAATTACAGCTTTGAATTCTGGCTAAATCAGTCGATTGTTAATTAGACTGCATTTGCAAACTTAAACTTTTCTATTATCCTTCAACTTGTTTTGGTGACCCTAGATAAGAAGAATGGGGGATGACGAGTTAAGGGACTTGGGGTTGCCATCGAATGCCGTTGGCCAGCTACGTAGTATCGTGAAAGGTCAAACTTCCAACGGTTTAAATCTGCTTCCATCCGACAAGAAATTTGAGAGTTCAACCAACACTATTCCACATCCCGTTTTAGACCACGTTGAGAACGAGGTAAACTTTGGACCTCTCGGAAATCCGTGCGATTAGAATTTTCTTTTGAGATGATTATCAAGTCCTAACAACTGAGATGATCATCTATTTCCACGTGATACAAGGATTCGATATTTTCTGATAAAACTTAGGTTTTTGCACAGGTGGTTAGAGGAAGCGAGGGTAACACTGGCACAAAATGCATCCCGTTACATCAGCAACAACAGCAGATTTTGCATCACCACCACAATCTCGCTAGCTCAAGTGTCAGACGATATCCAACCATCTCGCCCATGGATCCATCACCGATGCAGATATTTCCACCTCCACCTCCTATCTATGCTGCTCAAAATACTCCGTGCTACGCATGCCTAACAATGCCAGTCAACGGGATGCAGAATCGATATCCAAGGTAATCACACTCTTTATCTGCTTTATAGAGTGCCAGAGAAGGATTTGATCAGACATGCTTATTGCAAAACTGACAAAAGTCTAGTCTGAATGTTAATGGGATCCACTGACGATGTGTTTGTGCACAAAATCCTTTGAGTCAGAATCAAATTAAATGATAGTTAAAACTAGAGAAGTGCAAGAATTAGCAGAAAGTATGAAAAATGTGTTGAAAAAAGCATGAATTCCCTAAATAATCGAAAGTAAATAAATTCTTTACGTACTAGACTTTGAAATCTCATGACTTCTTTATGACTGCGATTGAATTTAAAAAACTTTAACTGACTCCAAGTACCTTTTTTGAATTTCAAATGAATTCAGTTCAATGCAGTTGACTTCACTTGAATTACTTGACTTCAAATAGACGGAGTAACTAGTTTTCTTACTAACTCCAGACTATTTCCAATCAGTGATGGATCTGATTTCAGTATCAGGTACAGTTGGTTAATAACTGTAAGACTGAAACATAATTTGTGAACTTTTACTAGATCACTACCCTCTGCCCATCCGACTCTCACCTTACTTGAAATTCGTGCTATTGTCGTTAACGCGTATTCGGCTATTTCTAGGTACAACGCACAGCAAGCAGTATGCTGCTTGGCACACCTGGAAGGCTTACGGTTGGACCCCGACAGTAGTCGGCATTTTTCGCAGAGCAGTAGTTCAGAGAGTACAGGCAGCCGATCTCCACCGGAAACACCACCAGCCGTACCTTGGGCCGGTGGAGGAGCCGGAGAATCGTCGGTGCCAAACAACCCGTCACTGGATCACACGAATCCAGGGCCACCTTCCTCCCACCCGACGAGCACGACGCCAGTGTCATCGAACCACCACCAGGCAGCTCTCCAACAGGGGATAAATATGCCTCAAGTATCGGAAAAGCAGCAAAGAAACAGTAGAAAGAACCCTGGCCATTACGTACGTCATAAAAACCAACACCACGCGATGAACGGCGGACCACCAAGTATCCCTCACTGTCTTCCATTCCCGCCGCAAGCTTCCCATTCACAAATAACTTATCTCCAGCACGGTGGACATTTTCCATCCCTGAGACCAGCCGCTGGGATCTACTCAAACCACATTTCTCAGCCCGCCTATGCCAGGCCCACGTATCCGATGTACCAGCCCAACGGGGAGATCCTATATCAGTACCAGGGTAACCACCTGGGCCACCATCCTGGCTCAGGTGGGACACCACCGCCGGCTGCACCGCCTCTTTCTCAGACGCCATACTTGCCGCCAACACCGGTCGTGACTTATTCCACCGTCGTACCGCCGCCTAAGGTATCCTGCTACAATTGCGGAAGCAGCAATCATCACGCGGCCGATTGCAAGGACCAAACTATGGAGGACCTCACCAAGGGAGGTAGGTCACAGCAGTCGCGGAACACCTAGAATCCGGAATTTTTTTTATTGCGGCCTAACTTAACGGTTTATTCTCCCCTCTCTATTTTCCTCTCTCTTTTTTTCTTTCTATCTTCATATTTGTCGAGAGTTGGATAAACGAGCAAATAAACTATGAGAGAGTGCTGGATATCTGCCACTGAGCGTGGGAAGACGCGAGACTCTTCTACCTATCTTCTGCTGCTGCTACCGCCTCTACATAAAAATAATAGGGCAGCTTTCCTCTAGTCTAGATAATTTCCAATTGAAAATTACATTAATTTGTCAGCCTATAGCAGCAAGTGATTTGCACGCTTCTCAAAATTAAAGATTAAACAATTAAAGAATGATAACAATATTAGCACATAAATCCTTCATTCGTACGATTCAGGTAATACTATATCGAATCATGTATATTAAGCACACAAAATATCGTCTCAAGTCGCTCGTCAGATTGTTTATTCATTATTTAGGTGGAAATTCGTTTCTCTTCGTTCCAAAAGAAGCGTACGTTCATTCTTCGATGATGCATAACAAAATACGCACGTTCCATATTCATGTATACTTGGCGTTAAAAAAGTTTCAATCGGTTAAAAAAAAAAGTACAAGATCCGTTATTTTTAACTTGATATGGAATTGACCATTGGAAAAAGAAATGGAAAATTCTTAGCGGTTGAATTGGTGCAGAAATATTTGGCTGCTTGTTACATAAATTCAGAAGATTTTTTGCAAAATTTTATGCTCAAAAATATGATGTACCTACAGTTCATAGCGTAAGGAACATTTTTCATATTGCGAGCTGACTAAATTTAAGTATCAGTGGAACGTTGTAAGTCCAAAAGACAATGACGGAACTCTTGAAATATTCAATTTTTTGTCGCTGTCTTCAATTAGAAATAAACTAATTTCCATCATCTACAGTATGTTTTCATTTCTCCTCAGATATGAAGCTAATATGGAATGTAACAATGGTTTTATAAACTCGTTTGTCAGGTAATTTATTAATACAAATTTTGTAAAATTAAAATTACTTGCATGTGCATCAAAATGCATTTTATTACGGTTAAATCAGTTGGACCATTTGAATTAGAAGTTGGAAAAATAGAAAAAAATATCCGGAAAATTCCGAGTAAAATTCGAGCCCTGAAAGTTCCGTACAAACTTGGTTTTTTTTTTTTCATCTGATAATAGTACAAATTAACTATTTTCGGACTGTTTCCTTTACTTGTGCTCTGAGACCGAGCTTCTCTCCAAATTTCATCATTCTAGGTCAACGGGAAGTACCCTGTAGGTTTTGATGCGTTTGAACTTCCCGTTTTAAACTCTCCTCGAGCTGCGATAACAATAACAACACCAACAACAACAACATATTTATAATTTCACAATTATTTATCTATATTTAAATTCATACCGAGCGTTTTGAACATTTATAATTTTACAGCACATTGAGACAAAATCCCGAACGGATTGTGATGCTGCTTAACAAGCTTACCGCAAGCAAAGCTTGATGATTATGCTGTATCATTGTTTTCATATTTTACTAAAAATTAATTTTTCTATCGAATATTGATTGCAATTCACTGTAACATCATGTGATAATCGCATTGCTTATTCGGTTTTCTTTTTCTTTTTCTTTTTTTTTTTTTTTGTTGGTATGACCGAAACGCAAAATTTGATAGTTTATTTTTATTATAAATAATGATAATAATAGTTAGTCTTAATCCTAATAACCGCAGATACTAATACGAAATGGCTACTTATTTCTAAAGAACAAATACAGTGAATATATCGTGTTTTTGAATAAATAATAAATTATATCACGTATCTTCACTTTTCTGAATGTGTAGAGGACATACATACACAGGACATGGAATTATATAATCACAATCAAAGAAAAAACTTCACGGTATCAATTTTCATTCAAATCCGTTCATCCATTCTCAAGATATTATTTTTATTTGAATTTTTGAAATTTTGTCATTTGAATAATTAAAAAAGTTCATAGAACAGAAAAATATTAATATCCAATTCGAATTTCAAACTACAAATTCAGATTCGTGATTGACGATTCAAAAGCCCTTGGATACCATTTACATGAAAATATAACGATTTTTTTTTTATTTTGAACTACTACAATGTTAATTCTGACCTTGGATTCGTTGTCAGTTATCCAAAAAATCTCCGCTTACTAATTTCTACCAATATCCTAATAATTTTAGATTTTATTCCACCATATTGGATTCGCAATTTTGGATTTTGCAAATCAGACCCCAGATTCGCGATCGGCGACCCCAAAAAATCTCATGGTACTAATTTTCATTCAAATCCGATGATCCATTCTCGAGATATCATTTTTATTTTGTATTTTCTGGAAATTTATTGGTCAAATAATTCAAAAAGTACTGAACTGATCAAAGCTAAAATCTAATCAGTGCTGAGTTTGGAAAAGACGCGACGATTGAGACCAAAATCATTGAAATCCAGTCACTCGTCCTTGAGATATCGTCGGATAAAAAAATTGATCCGAAAGTTATCGCAAGTGATTCTGTAGATCTTGAAACGTCGAGATTTTCACAATCATTTTGAGCAATCCAATTGTTAAACCTTTTCTCAAATTGTAGGTTTACTAGGTTTTCTTATTCGAAATTTCTCAAAATCGTTTCTGTCACATAGTAGGGACGTCATGTCATTCGTGTTCACGATCATTGGCACAGAATAACACTACTAAGGATATTTTGACAGGTTTTTCTTTTTTCCTAACTTTTAATGCAGATTATGGGGCCCATTTATTCTTAGCCTATGATGAGATGAGAATTTTGTAGTCGCATTAGCTGCACGGTCTAAGCACAGCAAAGTTCTTTATCAATACCTGCATAGTCACAATTTTTCGCAAAATGGCAAAAGTCTATTTAGATTAATACGTCTTCAAACAACAAACAATTTTTTTTTTACACTACAAGTAGAAAAATTATTCATAATTTAAGCAAGTCTGAAGTGAACCCAGCAGACAGGCTCGTGCGAGCCAAAATTTGGAATGGACTGAAAACGAGTGATTGATTTTTTGATTCAGTTTCAAGGAGACTCTGATCCTAGATACGATTGGATGTAATTACTTGTGAATATCCGAAATTCGACATATTTCAAAGAAATAGATCTTTGAAAGAAGTCATATCGTGTTTGTGAACGCAAACCCGATTTCACCTTGACCATTTTAACCTGAAAACTTCAATTTCACTCAATTTTAAAAGTTTCCTTGTAAAAGCATAGATATATTCTGCAGATTCAACTCTCGAAAAAATATAGAAAAAACATGCTAGAAACTGAAAATATAATTCATATAGAAATGCGACGTGATGATGGCAGAAGCGGGCAGTAATAATATATCAACTTTAGTATAGATATTCTGTCGCCTATCGATTGAAATCGCCAAACACTGATTCATCGTCAAAATTTGTCGAATCTGAATTACAGCAACGCATTGTTAAACGGGATAAAAATTGATGTGAACATGCAATTGGGATCCAAAGTACCGAGCGATGCCATTTGGCGGTAGGAAAAGTGTGCCGTTAACCTCACCACATTTAATTTTAAAAGTTCTTCATTGCCGTATATTTCAGTCTTTACTAACTCAATGTAACAAAAGTGAATTGTAGCAGCTTGCACGGAGTTTTCTGTCGCTTTACGTTCGCACAATTCGTCGAAAACTGAGAGTAAAACAATAACATGGATTGCTCATCGCGACGCCATATTGGATCTCAATTGCTTGGGTGATGTTGTTTAAACGCATAATCGAGTTGATAACCACATGTGTGCAACGGTGGCAGTATACACTTGAAAACGAAAAAAAGCCAACATGCATCTAAAATATCTCCCACGCCTCAACCGACGTGTCCAGCACTCTTCTTGTATTCCCCCCCTCATTATTGAAATCTCACCCGAACGTATACCGATTGTGTATTTCAGCCCAGTATCGACTTGACTACACGATACTGAAACAACCCGCAGAGTGTCCGAGTTCCGACAAGTGATCCTCTGTCAAGGGCCACGATTTTACTACCCGCCAAAACCCTATTGACACAATAATCCGGCCCTACTACAATCAATCAAAATACGGCTACTGTTTCCAATTACGCCAATTTTCGGTAAATTTTGTAGACTTCATCTTTATCCAAGATAAGAATTTTTTTAAGCTCACAGATTCCCAGTTTGCTTTACCCCGTACTATTTTTACAAGTTATTATTATTTATGATAGTAATTATTATTATTATTATTATTATTATTATTATTATTATTAATAAACATTATTGTATCAATATAGCATTGTGTACAAAGCAATGGCACATTATTCTTATAGTCCATGTTTTTTAATATATTTTAAGGGGTAGTAGTTCTTTTTCTTTTCACACACACACACATATATATATATATCAATGGTTCCTTGCGTAGATATAATAATTATATTGAAGACTCGCGCTTGCGCGACGTTTTTCACCAACGAAATAATACCTAATTGGGTGAAAAAAAAGTCTTGAGAAAAAACGTTTTCTAGTGACTAGCGTTAAACAATCTCTCTCCGACAGTGTTATTTATTATTATTATTATTATTTTTTTTTTCTTTTTTTTTTCTTCTTCTCTTTTTCTTATCCTTGTTCTTTCCTGACTGCGGAGTATAGTACACGTTGTGATTATCACAAATTTGTGCGATACTTCCTCTATTAAACTTTCCGTAACACAAATTAACGTTTCTCGACGCTTAGTATACCTCTATTATTATTATATATATATATATTTAAAAAAAAATTTCTCAAACAATTATTTGTGTGAAAACCATAAGTGTTCGATCATCTTTTACATAATATTATATAAAGCTGCCGTTGCGCTCCTGTGTGTTTAAACGTAGAGAGAAAAAAAAAAAAGAACAAAGAAAATCTGGGAAAAAAAAAATTAATAAAACACTAAATGCTGCTCACTGCTCATTCAATTAACTTTCTATCTTCATTGGCCACCTATATATATATATGTATGTTTATATGTATTATATATATACAACTATATGTATAGGTATACAACTATAAATATCGATGTACTCTATAATTTTCATCCTTTCTATAATAGGTAGGTAATCACACATGCATCTTAAGCAATTTTATACCAGTTTATCAATCATTGCCCGGATATTTTTTGTAAGTATAGGCCGTGTCGAAATATAATTATGTTAGGAATTAAATACATGAAAAATACAAAAAATATAAATAGATGTGCGTTATATTACGTATAGAGGCGAATATTAATTAAAATTAGCTAAGTAGATATCCTGTTTATGTTGACCCTGTTGTTGGTGTTATTGTTATTATTATTAATGTTATTATTATACTTCAGCTAATATACCTACATTTCAACATTGAATACATATACGTATAGATATAATTATAACTTATTAAAGTACCTATGTATACATATTATGTACGAGTAGGAAATAAGTGTATTGTTTAAAACTAAGCATTATCTTAGCGAATGATGCATTGTTTAGGTGACATACAAGCAGGTTAAAGTGACAAGTTTGGGAATGAATAGGCCGTTCCGCTGAACATAACGGTTTAAAAAATCATCAGAAGTTTTAATTGTTTATATGATTGTGAACGCGAGTGAAACAATATCGGTAATATGTAATAGAAACAATGCGAAACGAACTCGAACAAATTTAGCCATGATACGAACTGTTTGGGAAAAGACTTTATCACTAGAATTTTTAAAATAATTTAGATCTGGTGTTTTTCATTGAATTCGAATGTTTTTGGGTTTTTTTTTCTTTTACAAAATTTTTACAAACACTTATCTCCACGGTGGATAAAAATATTGTTTTTATTCTATTTGTGGGAATAGGAGCAAGAGCAAGATGATCCCAAAAAGGTCAGAACTGGCATCAAAAACAGCAGATTTTAATAATTTCGAACGTTAAAATTATAAAAACTTTTCTCAAATCGTTGATATCTTAGCTTGTGTAATTGGAATTCGTTGAGGATTATTTCTATTTGACATTTGGGATGTTGTTTCATCGGTGTTTACTATATCATTAAAATAAATAAAACTGCTGGAGGTTTTTTTTGAAAGGTTTTCCTGCTTTTCTCAACTTTTTATTTAAACAGCCAGGCCCACTCATTCACGTACTGACACGCACTTACAGTGCACGCATGTTCTCCACCGACGTTAAATTATTTGTTTTTAATCTATTCCATATTGCAGCCAATCAAGAGTCAAGTTAAAATTATTATAACATTTTAAATTTAACAATGCAACGCTAGATTATCGTCGGTTTGGCTCTTCAAAGAATTGTCCTCTGCTATTGGCTACTTTCCAATTCGAAATTCGAACGCGCATCCTGCCAATTTTTTTTCTCTTTCAACTAATAGATGGCTGATACAGTTCATTAAATTATTAACTACAGGAGGTTTTTGTCATGACAATATTTTTTTTGGAACATGAAACTTGTTTCGATCTATCATCTTTGTTTTACCTTACCAAGAAACGGCGGCTTCATTAAAAAGTTTTCAATTCAGCCCATCATTTCTTCTTCTTTTTTATCAAGTAAATTCCCTTCTGAATTATTATTATTATTAATATTTTCGAGCAATAAATTATCAGATCTTTGGAATATTATCATATTTTACTTACCTTCGACTTGAAATATTTTCGTATCAACGATAAAATTCTGTGAAAGTGCAGTTGATCTTCATTTTTAACGTGGCATAAAAAAAAAAAAAAAATACTTGCATCAGAAATTTGGACGATTCTTTGGTGTCTACGAGTTGTGCTTGTGATCATAATCAACTGGCAGAATAAATGAACACGTTTAACATATTGTTACTTATTTCCCGTGAAGATGATGAAAATCGAAAACAAATACTTACGTAAATGAGAAAAAAAAATAGTATAAATAAAAACTTGATCGACATGTTTATTATAAAATTGGAATACGAATAGACGGATCAATAAAAATCAATAAATTGAAACAAAATATGAGGGAATATTGTTATTTTAGTTTCTCTGATACGGGTTTTCGCTATATATAATATGTACGTCATCGAGTAGAAAAAAGGGCAGAAAATGCAAGTATCGTTTCCAGAGTTACATGCCTGTCAGTATGAGGACAATGTCTACAAAACTATGCATGTACAATATATAATGTCTGTACATATGTAATTGCGAAATATTCCGAAGCAATGAAGTTAGATAAAAAGGAGAAAAAGAAATTCAAACGAATAATTATTTAAATGAATGAGAACGCACCAAGAGGTAGTTATAATAATATCAATAACAACAACAACAACAACAACAACAACAACAACAACAGCGACATCAACAATAATAATAATAATTGTAACAATAGTAATAGTGATAATAATAAATTACTTAAAACAAGGTAATTAGAGTGAAAACGGTAAGGTATGAATAAGAAAATAGAACAAAAAAAAAAAACACAAAACAAAACAAAAAAAAATAAATAAATAAATAAAAAAAAAAATTATAAATGAAGTAGATAAGACACGCTCGTCAGGAAGATGTGAGAAAAACATGTATCAAACAAGTAATTCAGGGTATGTCTGTATAATGCGTTTTGAAATAGTTAAGATGAGTAAAGGGATCGAAAAAAAAATTGTAACAAGATTGGCGTGACCATGATGATTATTAAATAGAGCAGCGAATAAGAATTTCATGAAAAATAGAAATACAAAACGGAACGGTTTTGTGCGAGATGGGGTCGTCTAGATTATGAATATATAAAACGGAAAAAAAATTAACGATTTAAATACAAACATGTGATGTGTATTATACATAATGTATGTACATATATACGTGTATATATGTATATACATACATACATACATACATGAGTGTGAGTGCGTGTGTCTGTATATGAAAATATTGAGATATATTTGTAAATTCTGTTATCTGAATGCATTATTATGAATATTTTAACCTCCTGTAATAAAATATTTAATAAAAAACGTTACCAACCAAAATTTCATCAACGTTGGGGATAATTTAATTTTCTCCTTTCGCACAGCCATTTTTTTGATATTCGTACGGTAATTAGATTTTCAATTAGCAAACTGATAAATACATCGGAATTGACATTATATCCATTTTTCTTTGTTTTGTTTGTCTCTATTCAACCAAAAATGAGTGTGAAGTGAAGAGTACGCCTAAAATAATTTACTTGTTTATATCGATTTCGTTGTTGCTGTATTGACAATTTCAATTTGTTATACAAAAGCTAAATATAACGTCTCGTATTATTATCAAACTGAATATGCGCTCAAGGCGGCAGCCTTAATTCTAGCTTTTTAAGGAGCCATTCCAAAATTATTGTTATATATAATATCCCCTCTCTTGCTCTAATGTTTACTCAAGATTTTGAAGTGCAAACGAAAAAATTAGTTGCAAAATGACTACTTTCCGACACTCTGTAGTCTTTGAAAAAAATCAAGTTTTCACCAGTTCAATATAATCACAAATAATAAACGAAATATGTTTTTTGATTAAATTCATAAATATTAAATTTTCAGCACGTTAAAAGTCTGGAGTAAATTGACTCTTTTTCCCTTGCAATAATTTCATTACAAACTACCTGTAATAATAATAGATATGAACAAACTTGAAACAGAAATAAATAATAATAACGGAACAATAAAATATAACAAGTAGTATATACAATATTATATAGTAGGATGCAATCATAACAGCGCGTAAGGTTAAAAAATAATTATAAAAAAAAATCCTAATACGTAATACGATATGCCCCCCCCCCCCCCCCCCCCCCCCCCCAATGTGCTTACGTAATTGGTCAACCGTCCCCAATAAACAAGAAGAGTAACTGCATGCGTGACAGATGGAGAGTTATCAAACATCATCAAATATAAGCTTCTTCTATAGGCATATTAAATGTACGAGTACTTGTAATATCGTACAACCGACTCGGCCATCGGTCACTCATCAGACTGTGTGCAAGTTTTCTTCGTTTATTTTATTTTTTTTTATTATATTGAGATAAGGCTAAAAGTTTCTGCGTATCTTTCTTGCTTTTTTGTTGTTGTTATTGTCTAGTTATATTTATATTTCAAACAAATTTCATTGGATTTTTTACAATTTTTTTTAAGGATTTCAGAGATTTTCCTTCCGAGGTTTTCATTATTTTAATTCAGAAAGAAAATGCTCACAATTTTCGAGATTGATAAATATTTTTGACTATTCTTCTCGGCATATAACATTGTTGAAGAATAGCAGAAATAAGTTGAATATTTCAAACTTTCAAAAATTTCTCCGCATTTACTTATAATGTGAATTTTTTACAGTTTTTCATTTTTTTGTGAAAAATAGTCGACAAGTTCTAATAATTTTCAGGAATTTTGAATCAATTACCAAATTTCTAAGCAGAAAATAAACTTCAGGAGATTTATTGAAACAATGTGATATTTGTAAATTTCTAAAGGATTGCATTTAATTTTCATTGAAAAATATAACTTTACGGATATGTTCAGATTCTTTCCACTATATTAAAAAATAAAATTAAAATCAATCGTTCCCTGAAAATTTTTAGCTTTTCTCAGAACTCTATCCCAGTTTTTTTTGTTTATCCTTGAGTCGACTTGGTGAGAAATATTCAGGAAAACTAAATATCACTGAGTGCTCTTGGATTGTTAGGACAATTTTGGAAAGAATCTAATTGCTGTCCAGAAATGAAATCGAGGTTTACCTCGAACTCAACTTACAATTAGTCAGAAATATTCAGGAATTTAAAAACTCGCGAGTTCTCATCAGAAACTCTCTAGAATTTATTGAAATTCTTGAGATATTACCGGACTAATTATTAAACTTTTTGAAAAACAAACCAGATTTTTTTTTCAGAATAAGCCGAAATCATGGAATATTTCTGAAACATACGGCTGGAAAAATCTTACCAAAAATTTTCGATACTTATTTTGATCAGCGGTTACAAAGTTACGACGTCCTCTGGCGTGAACTACTTCATCGATGATGAGCTAATTAAGTTATATAACCGAATGATAATGATGATCGGATAGAAATGGGAGACGGAGCTGCAAAGATTCGATCACTGGCTCGAAGTTCACGCCGAAGCGCGTCGCTCACGATCAGTATCGCTTAATTTGTTCGCCAACCGTGCAAGTGAAAGCGCCGGATCCAACACCGGAACAACCCTCTTTGCGAACTCGACGTTTTTGGCGCTGCAGGGCTTTTCGCAAGACCCGGAAAAGTGATAGCTCTCGAACATGACGGTGGAGAATATGAACGTCGAACAATGTCACTCGCCGCCGCCGGAACTCGGGAAAAGGGAACGATTCAGAATCTTTTTACGGAATTCCGAGACCGGCCAGTTCATGGGACGTACTGGCGCCAGTTGGGGTGAGATTTGCACTTTCACATTTGGTCCGTCGTTTCTATTCAAACTTCGTACAAACCCCGTTTGTAAACCACTCTGCCGCGAGAAAATTTTTTTTTACTGATTTACACAAAAATCGTAGTTGAAAATCAGTCTGAAAAAAGGTAGGTCTGCGGTGTTGATGATTCCTCGAAGATGGTTAACCTGAAATCAAAATATCGAACGGTTTTAGATTCAGTATGTTAATGTCCTTGGAATGAATCATAGGTTTTTTGAAATTCTGATTTTAAGTATATTTTTTTTGTTTTTTTTTTTTTTTTTTGCACAAAACGACAAAAAGTTTCAATGTTTCAAATTTAAAAAAAAATGGCGCCATTTTGTTAATTTTGCAAATATCAGAAATCGTATGATGCATTCCAAGGCCATGAACATACTGAATCTAAAACCGTCTCCGAGAAATCATCAACACCGCAGACCTAACTTTTTTTCAGACTGGTTTTCAACTACGATTTTCATGTATAAAAAGTGATTACAATCAATAAAAAAAATTTGCTTATGTAATTCCAGAGTGTATTTATTAAGCCTAACAAAGCCTATTTCGAAATTTACAGTTGAAGCTTATTAAAAAAATTCTTGAAAAAACCATTATTTTGGTTCATGATGCTGTGTGGAAAACGGAATGTTTGATTTTATGTTTTGGCATTCCCAGTGTTTTGAATCGTAGAATATTTTCAAATTTCGATCAATCGAATGAAAGAATCGAAATTTGAAGTTTTAAATTTGTTCCATAAAAATTTGAAAGCATATATATTTTTACAATATTCGGAACATACATACGGTTTTACAAAATGGAACGGTAAACTGAATTTTGGAATGTAGTTCATTCGCAACTGCGGTAGAGTTCGAATTTCAAATTAACCGTTAAACATTCGACATTTAAGAGTGCCATCGAGCTTGTCCAGACCTGTGAAAATTTTTTAATACTGTTGCAGCGAAGATTTTGCTCTGCTGCGCAGTCCTGTGCGGATTCTTCGGAGCATCGTTGGCCACGGTGTTCTACCAAACGGAAAACTCGAATCCTGGACTTGGCATTGAGCCGATGACAACAGACAGCGACTTGATTTATTACAAGGCTAGTGACGTGCAGAGCTATCTTCATTGGACCAAACAACTGGATGCTTTCCTTTCCCGTAAGTGAGCTCACTCGGGCGAAAAGTATTGTTCTTAAACTATTAGATTTTCTGGGAACTCGTTAGCTCATCCGGGGATCGTGCCGGCAGCAAGGACACAAATAAACCCAACGTGAGACTAGATACTCGAAAAGGCAAATGAAACTATTAATTTCTCTACAAAGCTGAAAATACGGTTGCTGTTGGACGCCGGGTACAAAGTATCATCACGATAGAACGAATTATAGAGAATCCGGTATAACAGTTAAAACGTTAAAGAAAAGTACACGATACCTGAAGGGACGGAAAAATCGGAAGCTCGTCGTCAGTATTTGGCGGAGGGAGGTCAAACGAGTCAAACGACAGTCTTTGAATTGCCAGGATTATAATGAAAGAATATTCAATATATTTCGAGGTTCACGAAAAAGGTCTTAGACATACCCGCTCATAGAATTCTCACAGAAAACCTCTAGTAGGGGTTAATTTAGTTGTGAACAAACGAAAGATATAAATTCGAGAGGTTAGATTCAGGCAACAAATGAATTAAAAGAAATCGTACACTTCAAGCGAAAGAAATAGGGTAACAGTAAGCGTAAGAATGCGCAATTATTTACACAACGTAAACTGGGAACAATAGTTATCAATATGGAGCCAAATTACACAATTATTTAGGAAAGAAACAACAGCAAATTAACAACGGTACAGATAAGATCCGAGAGACTTAATATAATTCAAATCGATAAAAGAATACGATCCAGAGGTTGACCGCAGGTTATGGCTAGTGACGCCAGGATATGGCGGAAACCTATCTTTACGCATACATAGTATTTGGTCCGTACATGAATATTACCGAGTGCAAAATAATAATGAACTACTGCAAATCTAGACGATATAACGTTTCCTGTGATTTTCAGACATTTCTGCCAATATTTCAGCATGAGTCTAATACAGGATTGACTATGCGATTACAGATTACGGGCAGACATCGATGACACATGGCGTTGCTGACACGAGAGTGCTTTGCGATTACGACAATCCTCCACTACCAGGAAAAGTCTGCCTCCCAGACGTCGAGTTGTGGCAACCCTGCAGTCAACACAATAGTTACAATTATCAGAAATCAGCACCATGCATTTTCCTCAAGTTGAACAAGGTTCGGTTATTCATTATAATCCACTAGCAATGTCTTGAGCAGTGAATCGCATGTGCGAGGAAATCACTAGTCAGAGCCTGTTTGTAATTCAGAAGACGCCACTTGGCGGAAAGAAATATTATGATAAGTATTTTGTTAACCGTATCTCGGATTTGTTTACAAATTTGACTTTTTTATCACATCTATCGATAGATATGTAATGAGTCAAAGTCGTAAAATGACAGTCCAAAAGTGCAGCGCAACGTTTTCTGTGCTCGATATTCGTAAAATTGAGCTGTACCGATCAGTTGATTGTCCAGTCCGACGCCACATGTTACTATAAAAACGCGTTTATTCTAATAGAAGAACTTTTCGTATGAGCCGCGAATAAGCGAAAAAATTATTTAGGCGGTATGAAATAAAAAAATTGAAAGAGGTTAATTTTAACTGCAGTCATAATGACGAGCGATTTTTGACAAATTCAGATCTTCGGATGGATGCCGCAAATCTACAACGACACGAGCAAACTGCCAAGCAACATGCCGGCCGATCTGAAATCTCACATTACAAACGTGCAGTCGCAGAACCGGAAGACGGTCAACACTCTCTGGGTATCGTGCGAGGGAAAGAGTCCTGTGGATGTTGAAAACATCGGGCCAATCCAGTATATCCCACAGCGAGGATTCCCCGGGTATTATTTCCCCTTCACCAACACCACAGGCTACCTGAGCCCGCTGGTTGCCGTGCTGTTTGAGAGACCAATGCGTGAGTAATTTGTGCAATTTTGGAAATATATTCCAGACTATCTTTTGCAGCATAATTCTGGAAGCAGGTGACAAAAACTCTTACAAGACGTCTGAAAAAGCTTACAAACGCCAAGTTATTATTTTGTACGTAGTTCGAACGCTTTCAAAAAAGAGTCGATGGAGATCTTACAAAGTTTTTGGGAATTCGAAATTATTTTTTACTAAAACCTCACTGCAAAAAAAATTCTCAAAAATATCTCATGATCTGTAGAAATTTATCAGAAACAGGTACACTGTGTTTGATGATTATCTTGATAATGTTTCAATAAAAAAATTTCAGGAGGCAGTTAAAATGTTTTTAAGCGCAGTTGAAAAAATCTGGAAATCATTTCTGTTGAAGAATATTTCAAATAATAATAGAATTGGGAATACTCGTCGGAAATTTTGCCAATAAAAATGAAGTTTTGTTGGTGAATTTGTCGAAATAAATTTTCTCCCTAGAAGTATTGCATTTTTTGCTATATTTTTGTCGTATGTTTTTGAGAAAAACTGAGATATTACGATGTCGTAAGTTCACCTTCTGAGTAAATTTGTGGAAATTACCGCAAGTTTTTGAAACAAACTTTCGTCAGGAAATAGATCTTCACCGAATCTTCCAGATTATTGTTATACTGAAATACTTTTCCGACAATTGGAATGAATTCTATGCGAATTCCATATTCCGTATTTCATTCAATGTGAATTATTTTTACCAGGCGGTATCCTGATCAACATCGAGTGCAAGCTGTGGGCTCAAAACATCCATCACGATAGATTTGGAACGGTGAACTTCGAGCTGATGGTGGATTAGGCTCCGAATTAATCAATAATCAAAATCCTCAAGCTCTCGATCGCCGGGCAAGCGTTCCGCCATGTTTACATTTATCCACGTGTAATTTTCTATCACGTAGGTACCCGATAATAATAATCAAAAAATTCCAAAACGTCGGGTTTTTTTTTGAACTCGTGTTTGTAGTTTCATCCAGAGTGATACTCCCGTTTAATTGGAAATCTGGTATCCTATTCTTGGTTGTAAAAATTCTATGCAAAAGTGATTTCTTACTTCCATTTAATGAGGTTTAGAATGAGACTCAAGAATAAATACAAACAGGGAAACAGAAATTGGAAAGTGAAAAGGTGTTCGAAGAAGTATAGAAGAGAAGAAGAAAAGGTTTCATAGGCAAAAGGAATGAACACGGAATGTTGAGTACATTTCACGAAGAAACTTTTCACTCCATTTTATAAGAAACATTGTTCAATTCATTCTTATGAAATGGTGGTATTTTCATTATTTATGCTTTTTTATGGAAACAACTTGTATTTTGCAAAAATACTTCACGTGATAGAGGGAAATGGAAGTCATTTTTGGATTCACAGATATGTCGATACATACATATGTGTGCGTATAAACATGTATATACACGGTACTCGTTAATCTCCATTTTCCCATCGGAGAGCCAAAAACACCCATTTGCACCAGGCCCCACCAGGTGACGTCATCCACAGGTAGAATCATTGAGGTTGGAGGAGGAGATGAGTCCATACAACTGAAGTGGCCGTGTCCGATTACATGCCTAAGTTTTATTTATTAAAAATAATTATGTTTTTGGTAGTTTTCCTTGCACAAAGGAATACTGGAAATAGGATGAACGTTTTAAGGTCTAGTGGTCTCTAGTGCCGAAACTGTTCATAGAGGAGAGTTGTGCTCGCGGAGACTTTTCTTCAGAATGCCAAGATTTACGATGTTTGCAAAATCCAGACGATTTCACTGAAACCAGATTCCCATAATATTATTGCGGGGTTCTTTGTCTCAGTACAGTACAACAGACGAGCATAAAGTTAACATTTGTGCGTTATAACTTTAATAAAATGCAACATTTTTTAAATATTTTCCACATGCAGGGTAAAACATTAGGTTAAAAAACAGTTGAGTAATTAAATACTACATAGTTTGTGTAGTTGACGCCGAAAATTACGAATATTGCAGTTCTGAATTCTGGCTAAATCAGTCGATTGTTAATCAGACTGCATTCGTGAACTCAAACTTTTCTATTATCCTTCAACTTGTTTTGGTAACCCTAGATAAGAAGAATGGGGGATGACGAGTTAAGAGACTTGGGGTTGCCATCGAATGCCGTTGGCCAGCTACGTAGTATCGTGAAAGGTCAAACTTCCAACGGTTTAAATCTGCTTCCATCCGACAAGAAATTTGAGAGTTCAACCAACACTATTCCACATCCCGTTTTAGACCACGTTGAGAACGAGGTAAACTTTGGACCTCTCGGAAATCCGTGCGATTAGAATTTTCTTTTGAGATGATTATCAAGTCCTAAGAACTGAGATGATCATCTATTTCCACGTGATACAAGGATTCGATATTTTCTGATAAAACTTAGGTTTTTGCACAGGTGGTTAGAGGAAGCGAGGGTAACACTGGCACAAAATGCATCCCGTTACATCAGCAACAACAGCAGATTTTGCATCACCACCACAATCTCGCCAGCTCAAGTGTCAGACGATATCCAACCATCTCGCCCATGGATCCATCACCGATGCAGATATTTCCGCCTCCACCTTCTGTCTATGCTGATCAAAATACTTTGTGCTACGCATGCCTAACACTGCCAATCAACGGGATGCAGAATCGATATCCAAGATAATCACAGTCCTTATCGGCTTTATAGAGTGCCAGAAAAGGATTTGATCAGACATGCTTATTGCAAAATTGATAAAAGTCTAAAATAATTTACCTGTTCATGTCGACTTCGTAGTTGCTGTATTGACAATTTCAACTTGTTATACAAAAGCTAAATATAACGTTTCGTATTATTATCAAGCTGAATATCCGTTCCAACCGGCAACCTCAATTCTAGCTTTTTAAGGGGCCATTCCAAAATTATTGTTGTATATAATATCTCCGCTCCTGCTCTAATGTTTACTCAAGATTTATAAGTGCAAACGAAAAGATAAGCTGCAAATTGACTACTTTCCGACACTCGGTAGTCTTTGAAAAAACCAAGTTTTCACCAGTTCAATATAATCACAAAGAATAAACGAAATATGTGTTTTGATTAAATTCATAAATATTAAATCTTCAGCACGTTAAAAGTTTGGAGTAAATTGACTCTTTTCCCGTGAAATAATTCCATTTTAAACTACCTGTAATAATAATAGATATGAACAAACTTGAAACAGAAATAAATAATAATAACGGAATAATAAAAAGTAACATGTAGTATATACAATGTTATATCGTAAGATACAATCAGAACAGCGTGTGGAATTCTTGATCCAAAAAAATAGATTTTGTTGGAGTCAATTCATTTCAATCTAGTATCCTTCATTTGTTCCGAATACTTCAGATCAACAATTTCGATTCAGTTAGTTTGTCAAAATAATTTAGCCAAGCGAATTCCTTGATTCAACAAAAGCCTTTCTTGTCGCAATCGAATAAAGTATGCATTCGAGTAAACCTTTTGATTTGTTTCTGAAATTCAGTCGATTATCGTTTCATTTAACGATAATCTACTTTTGCTCCAAGTCACATATTCGTTGACAAAAACAATTAGGTACTTCAAACAAAATAAGTCCATGAATTTAGCCAAGAAAAGGATTCCATCGATCGAATGCCATACTCTGTTGACCTAACCGGAGCTTATTTGGCGTAATTGGTTGAATCAGTGCTACCAATTTGCTTACGAGGTGAAAGAAACATCACGTGCTTCGAAAAAAGTAAAGAATATATTCATCGTAAACATCAGCACAGTAGTAGTATAAACGGTCGCTAGGCGGTGAACTCTCTCGCTATGGAAGTAGCTTCAGAATAGTTATGAATGCGGTTTGTCGGGTAGATAAAAGTCATAGCCGGACAGGGTAGTCAAATCGACGTATAAGTCATATCGAAAAGCGATTATACCTTGACCATCGGCATAAAAATACGCCGATTCTTCGGGTTTTGGGCCTCTTCTTAACCCTTATGGGGGCTTTGAGGCCCAATTTCGTGATTTGCAGTTTTAGACGATATCTCTGTCAATTTTCATGATAAAAATATTCGATCTGAAATCTTAGGATTTTCTAAGCCCTACGAATTGGTTTTATAGAAAAAAGTTTGGGCGCTAAAATTCAAATTTTTATAGCGTTTTGAAAATTTTAAAACTTGATAGTTTAAAAACAAGGACCTACTCATCGCCATAAAAAAATATTTTATTTATTTTTACGCAAAAAAATATGTATGAATTATGTCAAATTTTTTAAATCAGTTTTTCAACAATACTCAAGCGTCTAGGTCTGTCCTGTAACTTACTTGATCCTGTAGAGTAGTGTGAAACCAATGAAAACCGTATTATCGACTGATCATAAGTGAATCTTGACGGCTTCGTAGATAACTACAAATTCTCTAGAGTAATTATGACATTTTTTTACATTCAGTATATCGTAGACCATTTTTTACCGTTTATTCATGTGTCGGAAACGATTTTTTATTTGAAATCACAAGTTCTTACCTTGAAATGTTAATTAGAAACTCGTCCACTATAATAAGAATTATAGCGAATGTTATGGTACATATTTCGGTTTACGTTTAACGGAAGAATATATTAAGACAACAATATTTATCCAAAATATATTTATCGATTTATGAACGAGACCACGTGGTTTCTGTTATTGATGAAAACAGTGTCGATCATTGATATACGCTCCATGATCACAGATTATTGAATCCAAATATACTTTTCTACGTTCTTAAAATTTGAATAAACTATCAGTGATTTCAAAGTCAGGAAAAATTCTCTTATTTATCCATATATTTGTTGCCTTTTGCTACCTTAAATTGGGCCTCATAAGGCCCCATAAGCGTTTAGGGGTCTGAAACCCTAGGAATCGGCTTTTTTTAAAGGCATAATCACTGTTCCAAGTGATTTTAGGCCGATTTGACTATGTTATAACAAGTTCCGAGTCATCGAAATTGATATTCACTACAAATAAATAAAAACTATTGACCCATGTTCAGTTTATACTTCTACAAGACAACAATAAGTTTTCAGGTTTTACTCATTAGATATCGGGTATATCCCCAAAACAAATTTCATTCAACAGAATTGTAAATGATATCATTCGAAGAATGCGTTTTGTACGCTTGAATAAATCACGTGTTGAGTCAATGCAAAAAGATGTTTGAAACAACATATTTCATTGCCTGTTTCAAACATTGAACTCTTGACTCAACAAAATATGAATTAAAACAAGTTCAATTTGTTTTGACACAACAATTTCATATTTTTAAAACAAAAAGATTGAGGTAGTACGTTCACATTATTGCAAGGAATTGATAGTCAACATGATCATTCGAAGCCTTGATTCAATTCTACATTAAATTGTCGCAAAGTATTTCGTCCGTCGAAAAGTGTTTTGTTGAATTGAGTAGATAAGTATTGATTTCGCCATATTTGAATATAGCATTTAGTTCAATCAAACGAATATCACTTGACTCAAATAATCCTTTCCCTCCAAGTGGGGTTAAAAAATGCTGAAAATTATTACGCAAGATGATACCCCCCCCTCTCCCCCCTTCTCCAAACTTGGTCACGTAACTCGTCAACGATTCCTAACAAATAAGAAGAGTAACTGTATGCGTAACAGATGGAGAGTTATCAAATAACATTAAATTTAACCTTCTTCTATGCACAGATCAAATCTGTATCGTACAATCGACTCGGCCTTCGGACACTCGTCAGAATGTGTGCAAGTTTTCTGCGTCTATTTTTTTTTTAATTATTATATTGAGATAATGCTAAGAATTCCTGCTTATCTTTCTTGCTTTTTGTTGTTGTTATTGTATAGTTATATTTATATTTCAAACAAATTTCACTGAATTTGTTACAATTTTTTTTTTAAGGATTTCAGAGATTTTCCTTCCAAGGTTTTCGTTATTTTAATTCAGAAAGAAAATGTTCACAATTCTTGTGATTGATAAATGTTTTTGATTATTCTTCTCGGCACATAACATTGTTGAAGAATAGCAGAAATAAGTTGAATATTTCAAACTTGCAAAAATTTCTCCGCATTTACTTATAATGTGAATTTTTTACAGTTTTTCAGTTTTTTGTGAAAAATAGCCGACAAATTCTAATGATTTCCAAGAATTTTGAATCAATTATAAAATTTCTAAGCAGAAAATAAACTTCAGGAGATTTATTGAAACAATGTGATATTTGTAAATTTCTAAAGGATTGCATTTAATTTTCATTGAAAAATATAACTTTACGGATATGTTCAGATTCTTTCCACTGCATTTGAAAAAAAATTAAAATCAATCGTTTCCTGAAAATTTCTAGTTTTTCTCAAAACTCTATCCCAGTTTTTTTTTTATCCTTGACTCGACTTGGTGAGAAATATTCAGTAAGACTAAATCACTGAGTGCTCTTGGATTTTTAGGATAATTTTGAAAAGAAAAGAATCTAATTGCTGTCCAGCAATGAATTCGAGGTTTACCTCGAACTAAACTTACAATTAGTCAGAAATATTCAGGAATTTGAAGACTCCGAGTTCTTATCAGAAACTCTCTAGAATTTATTGAAATCCTTGAGATATTATCGGACTAATTATCACACTTTTTGACAAACAAACGATATTTTTTTCTAGAATAAGCCGAAATCATGTAATATTTCTGATACATACGGCTAGAAAAATGTGAAAAAAAAATTTCGACAGTTATTTTGACCAGCGGTTACAAAGTTACAACGTCCTTTGGCGTGGACTGCACCATCGATAATGAGCTAATTAAGTTATATAACCGAACGATAATGACGATCGGGGAGGAATGGGAGACGGAGCTGCAAAGATTCGATCGCCGCCTCGGAATTTAGTTCCTAGCGTCGCCGCATCTGCAGCTGGCGAGGGCCGATCGAAGGTCGCGGAAAAGAACGCATGTTCCATCAGAGCAAGAGAAGTCGGAGGAAGAGAGAAGCCCGACGGGCCAAGAGAGCTTGCGCAGCAGGGGTGGAAACCGGGCAAACCAGGCCAGCGACGCCGAAGCGCGTCGCTCAATATCGCTTTGGTCGCCAACCGTGCAGTGGGAGCGCAGGATCCAACTCCGGAACAACCCTCTTTGCGAACTCGACGTTGTTGCCGCCGCAGGGCTCTCCGCCAGACCGGGAGAATTGTTAGCCCTCGACCAGGACGATGGAGGACAAGAAAGTCGAGCAATATTACTCGCCACCGCCGCAGCTCGGAAAATGGGAGGGATTCAGGACCTTTGTATGGAATTCCGAGACGGGCCAATTCATGGGGCGTACTGGCGCCAGTTGGGGTAAGATTTGAGCTTTCATATCCGGTCCTTTGGTTTGAAATTGGAATTTCCCGTTTCCAATTCTCCCCGTTTTTCCCACTCCAAACGCGTCTTTTTAGTCAGTCATTCGGGTCGCTAAATCACTTTTGTTAACCCGTCACGGTCGTTCAAGGGCGAATTTTTCGAAGCTCATTTCACTCGATATTGACTTGGGATTACGGGGGAAATCGCATTTCATCACGAGACGAACCAAAAACGAGATTTTTCACCGAAGCTTCCGTAATTGACTGACGTTCTTCCGTCGAATCAATACTCGAATCGGATGGCTTGACTATATGTAGGGCGTTTTTCACTATGCATACGAAAACGGACTTCGAAATTTAAATTGAACCTAATAAGGATGCGGATGTATCAGTGCAGCCATTTCCTCGAGTGCTTTTCCCTACGGACGCTTGAAAAATCGATGCTTCCGCTCCCAGCTTAAGACTTCGTTTCGGCACCATCTCTGGACTTCATTCAATCACTTCTGCTCCTATCCAATACTTCGATTACCAATTCGTTAAATTTCAATCATTGCCAGAAGATCAAACGACTTTACATTCCACTAAATGGACGCAAAATAGTGCAGTTTTTACGCCCATGGAAATCATTACATAGCTTATTGGGATTCACTGTAAATCAGATCCCAAACGCGCCGAAATTCGAGGCGTAGTCGACAGGGTGGAATTGATTTTCGGTTAAAGTATACCTTTACCGGAAGCCCCCCCCCCCCTCCTATTGAATGCAAAGCCATATTTTCTGCTGGTATATTTATAGGTATCCTGGAACAAGCGAATACGATTCTAGGTGTTCAATTACAATCTTTAGTCTCTCGAAATGACTAAGAATTGGAAAAATATATAATGCTCGACCTGATGAGACTTTGAATTTTATGCCATTTTGGACGATTAATTGATTTGAATTAGTCATTTTCAAATTGGTATTAAAAATCGATCCTAATATTTATCTTCTATTCCATTCTGAATAGACATTTCATTCATGTGAAGTTATGATATTACTGTACCAAAAGAAAAAGAAAAAGAAAAATTATTTTTAGTTATTATGCATCCCTGAATAATGACCATAACATTTATTATTTAATTATTTCAAATCGAAAAAAATTTTCTACAAAACTATAACCAGAAAATCTATTGCGTGAAGTATTTTGTTCGTTTTGACTGAAACAATATCGCTTACTAATTGAACGGATAAATATTGCCAGTAAGCAGGGTATTTTATATCATTTAAACTGTAGGAAAAAATTTCTTAGTATAATTATTTGGAATAATAAATAAATAAATAAATAAATAAATAAATGAAATTTCTGTCATGTATAACCTTAATTCCTTATGGCGGAACAATGCGGACATTTGTGCAGCATCGAGCGCTGACTGCGAACTTTACAGGGATCAATAGACTACCTATGTCCTTACTACAGTTCATCCCCAAGCCGCGTACATCCTACAATTACAGTTTGTTCGTAGTCTCCGGATTTTATTTAAACAAGTCTTGAATATCTTTAAAAAATATTGTATATTCCATATATATTATAATAAATATTACGTGATCTTTAGTTTAAATTATCACTTTCCATTTACAGTGTAATAAAATCGAGTATAACTTTAAATTTTCCTTTCGTGCAGTATTTGAATTCGTATTTATCGACTTGTATTATATACATTATACATAGTAGAAGTTGGTACAGTTTTTGGTATGGATAATGAGATATCGATGACCTATATCGATGTGCACCAATATATTTTTGTATGCCAAATATAACAGCAACCCTGTTTTAATTGGATATAGTTAATTTAACGAGGCTGACAGCTTCCGTGTAATCAGAATAGATGCGATCAGAATAGAACTTCTAATTATGACGCACGTTACTTCGGCGATGATGAAGAAATTGAAAATTTGTAAAAAACGGTAAACGATTTGTTATTCAATATCGTATAACTATTTTATTTTTTTTTAAAGATGAAAAAATCGTAACGAATGAAAACGGCATTTTTTGAGATCTAAATTTAGAAAACGAATAATGAATTCGACAGTAACATGGAGATAACTCATGTCAGTGCGTTGTAAATCAAACTCGACGATTATTTACATGCGATATTGCGAATTGTCCTCAAGCATTTTGTCTGCATTATGTATTACATATGTATATTAGTCGCATATTGTTAAGACTACATCGTGAAGTATGTAGATAAGTTCATCGGTGTCAGCGTGAGACAAGTTAATAACAATTTAGTTCAATTAGCTTTCGGTTCGTAATTGTAACAGTTGTACTGTTTAGTGATGCAATATGCCTTCGCAAATCGAACTGCGAATGCAAAATCTTCGTGCAAATAATATTGAGAAACGATCCAACGCGTAGTAGTTTAGTTTTTCTTCTTTTTTTTTTTTTGTTCTATCAAATTGAGTTTATCATGGAACTTTTTGATTTCTTCAACAGATGACTCTGTTTATAAATATCGATTTATAACTCATACAGCACTGTTGTCTCACATACATATTGATCTACGATATACTTCCGATTTTAAAATCAAAATCGTTTGAAACGCTCCAGCATATTTAACGTAACCTAACCTCATGCTACCAATTTAAATCACTGAATAATAATGTCTTTTCATTAATTTTTGTTAATGAGTGAAAAATTTCGAAATGGCGTTAGATTTTTATCGTGGTACTGTATGGAGAACGAAATGTTCGAATTTATTTTTTTCGCTATTCTCGATTTTCGAGTGTTCGAATTTCAAATTAACCGTTGAACATTCGACATTCAAAAATGTCGTCGAGCTTGTCCAGACCTGTGAAGATTTTTGAATAATGTTACAGCGAAGATTTTGCTCTTCTACGTGATATTCTACGCAGTTCTCTGCGGATTCTTCGGAGCAATGTTGGCCGTGTTCTACCAAACGTTGGACCCGAATGTCCCAAAATGGCAACTGGAAGGCTCGCTAATCGGCACCAATCCTGGACTTGGATTTCGGCCGATGCCACCAGAGAGCAACGTCGACAGCACTTTGATTTGGTACAAGGCTAGTAACGTGGGAAACTATGGTTACTGGACCAAGGAACTGGATGCTTTCCTTTCTCGTAAGTGAGCTGACATGGGTAAAAAATGTTGCTCATAAATTTTTAGATTTTCCGGGAATTCATGATTTTCGGGAATTAAAGATGTTTTTTAGCGATTGAGCTTCAATCAGATTCAGCGTCAATGAAGTGTTTGGCTGTTGTTGCCAGAACCGTAATAGTCAAATATATCAATCGCAAAAATCTTATTCCACGAAGTTTTAGTAATTTTCTTCGTGCGATAAGATAATCAAGTGTTGTAAATGGTAGTCAAGTTAATCGGTGAATCTTTTCTTCTTTCGTTTCGAACACATGAAAATTACAAAGTTATCAGACGTTACAGTTATTCACTGTGATGTCAGCGTGACGTATTCTGACGTTATAATTCTGCGATATCTAACCTTAAAATCAATGCAATGTGTAAAAGAAATTTTTTAAATATAAAGAACGAAAGCGATAATGTTTACAATGGAATGATGTCACGTGATCATTCACTTAAATGTGTGACGAAACTATTTCGGTGAACGTACAGAATTCTGCCTAATATCCTAACCTCTTTGTCACAGAAAAATCGTTTTCGACCTTACATATCTTTTTGATAAAGTCGATAACCTAATGGTTTGTTATAGAACTCTGAACGATCGCAAACTGTAGAAAATCCCGTTTGTCTTTCAACGTATTATATCGTCTAGAAATATGTTCATTTTGTAAAGAAATGCATGAATGAACACATCAGTAGATACTCCTATAAAACGCTTTGTTAAAACTCCCATTTCGGATATTTTGGCGTTTTTATCGATTTCATATACTGAAATGAAAATTTTTATACGTGAGAAGATATTCTTCGACCTTGATACACTTGAATAAGAATTTTTTTCCTCATGATCAATTACGTGGATTAACGGGACATGTATTCAATTGCTTCTCGCTCGATGACGTCGCGTGACCGGTATCATAGGTATCACAAATGCGACATCCCTAGAACTCATTTCACCACCAAACTAAGACGCGACGCTTGCGCGGAGAGACTCTCTTATGTAAGATCCAGGTGAACTCAGGTATTGATTAACACTTACGCTCATGGACTCGCCGTCGGTGCCTTGCGGTGAATGATCCTTCGCAAAAGGAGGCGTAGAAGGACTTTTTTCTATTTGCGGAAGTATCTTGGATGTGGCTGCAGAATATGGCGGAAACCTATCTTTATGCCTGTATGGTATTTGGTCCGTACATGAACATCATCGAGTGCAAAATAATAATGAACTATCGTAAATCTAGACGATATAACGTTGCGTGTAATTTTCAGACATTTCTGCCAATATTTCAGCATGCGTCTAGTACATGATTGACCTTGCGATTACAGATTACAAGAAAACTCCAGCGAAACATGGCGTCGCTGACACGAGGATGCATTGCGACTATGACAAACCTCCACTACCAGGAAAAGTCTGCCTCCCAGACATCGAGTCGTGGCAATCCTGCAATCAAAACAATAGTTACAATTATCAGAAATCGGCACCATGCATTTTCCTCAAGTTGAACAAGGTTCGGTTATTCATTATAATCCACTAGCGATGTATTGAGCAGTGAATCGTATGTGCGGGGAAATCAGTAGTCAAAGCCTCTTTGTAATTCAGAAGACGCCACTTGGCGAAAAGAAACATTATGATAAATATTTTGCTAACCGTGTCTCGAATTTATTTACAAATTTGACTTTTTTATCACATCTTTCGATAGATATGTAATGATTCAAAGTCGTAAAATGACAGTCCAAAAGCTGCAGCGCAACCTTTTCTGTGCCTTGATTATTCGCAAAATTGAGCTGCACCGATCAGCTGATTGTCCAGTCCAAAGCCACATGTTACGATAAAAACGCGTTTATTCGAACAGAAGAACTTTTCGCATGAGCCGCGAATAAGCGAATATATTATTTAGGCGGTATAAAGGGAAAAAATTGAAAGAGGTTAATTTCAAGTGCAGTGATAATGACGAACGATTTTTGACAAATTCAGATCTTCGGATGGATGCCGCAAATCTACAACGACACGAGCAAACTGCCAAGCAACATGCCGGACGATCTGAAATCTCATATTGCAAACGAGCAGTCGCAGAACCGGAAGACGGTCAACACTGTCTGGGTATCGTGCGAGGGGGAGAGTCCTGCGGATGTTGAAAACATCGGGCCAATACAGTATATCCCACAGCGAGGATTCCCCGGGTATTATTTCCCCTTCACCAACACTCCAGGCTACCTGAGCCCGCTGGTTGCCGTGCTGTTTGAGGGACCAAAGCGTGAGTAATTTGTGCAAATTTGGAAATATATTGCAGGCTATCTTTTGCAGCATAATTCTGGAAGCAGGTGACAAAAACTCTTACAAGACGTCTGAAAAAGCTTACAAACTCCAAGTTATTATTTTCTACGTAGTTCGATCGCTTTAAAAAAAAACTCGATGGAGATCTTACAAAGTTTCTGGGGAATCAAAATTATTTTGTACTAGAACCTCACTGCAAAAAAATTCTCAAAAATATCTCATGATCTTTAGAAATTTATCGGAAGCAGGTACATTGTGTTTGATTATTATCTTGATTATGTCTGAGGGATCTCAAGACATTCTCAAAAATTTCTGGAAAAAATGTATTGTCAGATTTTTGTCGGTATTTCATTTTTTGGTGAAAGTTTATTAAACTCTGAGATTTCAAGTTTCTAACTATTTCCAAGCAAGTCGAGTTATAGGTTAACATTCAACCAATTTCTCGGAGGAAATTCCAGAACTTCTATTTTCAGTACTTCATTTTGTATTACAAATCTGAAGAATTCACAGTTTGGAGTTTCTGCATATTTCCTGATAGAACTGCGTTATGCAAACTTGGGATGGATTTTCAAGAGAAATAATATGTTTTCAGAAGTCAGTCAAAATATCTTCTGAACGCACTTGAAGAAATCTGGAAATAATTTCTGTGAACAAATATTTTAAATAATATTAGAATTGTGAAATTTGAAAAAAATTGTGTCGAAATACTCGTTCGAAATTTTATCAATAAATATGAATATTTTCTCGTGAATTCGCCATATTTTGCTATATTTTTTAGAAAAACTGAGATATTGCAATGTCGCAAATACACTTTCTGAGTAAATTTGTAGAAATTTCTGAAAGTTTCTGAAAGCAACTTTGGCCAGAAAATAGATCTTCTTCGAATTTGCCAGATTTCTGTTGTTTGAAAACTATCGCAAATACTTTTCCACCATCTGGAATAAATTCTGTGCGAATTCCGTATCTCGCATTTTATTGAATGTGAATTGTTTTCACCAGGTGGCGTTCTGATCAACATCGAGTGCAAGGCGTGGGCCCAAAACATCCATCACGATAGATTTGAACGACGTGGATCGGTACACTTCGAGCTGATGGTGGATTAAGCTCCGATTTAATAAATAATTAAAGACCACTGCCAACCGCCGGCAAAATCCTCGAGCCCTAGATCATCGGGCAAGCGTTCCGCCGTGTTTAAATCTATCCACGTGTCATTTTCTTTGACGTAACCGATATCCAGTTTACATTATTCAGCCTTAATGTATTCCGTGCAATATTTTCCAAATTGGCCAAAAATTATTAGTATAAAACGGAGAGAAAAACACGGCAAGAAATATGTGCGGACAAATATTTAACTCATTATTATTCGCGGTTAAAGTATTATCAATGTTTTTTGTATTATTGCAGATTTTTTGTTCTTTGCCTCGAAATATTGTATCGTCTATAAATTTACTTGAATAGACAAACAGACGTTAGAACAGACCGCCCACGCAGAAACGAGAACATCAAGTTGATTTTGACCACAAATGTCGTAGCAATAATAATAAAAATACCAATATTTTCAATAAGGCTTGTAAGGAATTCGATGACTTAGATTTGAAATGACAAAATCACCCAAGTTTTACGATTTTTTCATAATTTCGTTCTTCTAGGAAAATTAGGAGAAAATAAATAATCAAAAGAAAATTGATTTTAATCAAGCTAAGCTTTCGAATAATCGTCCATTCGACGTTTAATTTACTAAGATTTGTAAAAATATTCCCAGAGAGAGGAAAAAACCTACCATTATGTGATCTCAGCCAATTTTTTTCGTTCATTCCACAGTATTTTTTTAAATTTTACCAGTTGCAGCTAAGCTGCTTGAAAATATTACCTTTTAATTAGTTTAGATTTTGAAAATCGATTATTTTCCAAATGCCTTTAATTTTTTCTTTAGTTAAATTTACCTTTACTAATACAGCAAGTGGAAAAAAAGAAATCGTAACGAAAAAAAGTGGCAATTTTCTAAGGTTTTTTGTTCAATTCATATCTGTGGAATAAATCATCGTATTAATATCGAAGCCTAATAAAAACGATTTTTTCGTCGAGCAACGTTGAACTCGAAATTTGTTTTTATCAAATTTATATCTTCTTGCCAAAGTTACAGTTTCTTTGGTCAGTTGTATAGATTTGATAAAAAAATATTCCCTCTGTGCTTTAGCGAGAAATCAATTTTAAAAGGTCGATAAAAATACGAGAATAAATTAAAGTTTAAAATTATATAGAAAACTACTGATTTGCACTACCTGCAAAAATATTACAACATTTAACAAAGGGTTGAAATTTCAAATTTCAAGTAATCCACACATTAAATATTTTCAATTCACAACAAAAGCATCACAAGCTTTGTGAAGTTCGGAATCTGGATTTTTAGTCAAGTCGTGTATGGATTATTATTATTATTGTTGTTGTTGTTATTATTCTTCTCTGTGTGGGCGATTATACGTATAACCAGTGGCAAAAGCTTGAACCTTAAATAAGCAGCGGACTAAACACACGAGTACCTACTTATTTAAAGTTATTCAATAGAAAACTAAAAATCAGCATAATCGAAAATTTTCACTAATTTTTATCAACATTCAGAGAAAAAATATTGCGGCTCTTACTTAACCTTACCAAAGTGTAAGAGCTACCTAAACACATACTTAAAATTGAAGTACATTAAAAATTATAGTCATCATTACTGTCGTGTAACGTATAGAGGATAATAATAATAATATCTATTTGAGCGTGCGAGGATCAGATCGAATGAATGTGAATAGCATAAATGGGGAAAGACCGACTATCAGGAAAAAAGAATAAACCAGAGTTTCGCTATTTACCGAAGCTAAGTAAGCGATATTCGGGAGCAGGGGAAAAAAGTTTACGGAACAAGTGATGATATATATTATATATTATAACAATACAGCCTGTTATTCGATGATGAGTAGTTGAAAAAAAAAAAAAAAATGTAATTTGTTTCAATGATAATAATAATATAATAAGAGAAATAAGTATTAAATTATTATTATTGTTGTTGTTATTACTATTACTATTACTATTATTATTATTATTATTATTATTTATTTATTTATTTATTATTATTATTATTATTATTATTAATGATGATGAAATATATTATAATAATATAATTATATGAAAAAATAAACAAATTAGACAAAGTCACCTATATATGTAACACCTATATATTACAATACATTAATTATAATTATACTAAACGGCAGCGAGATATTATTACATACAATATAAAATAATAATTAAGTATGATAATTTACAATATAATAATGCGATATTAGAATATTGTAAATTCGATATCGTGATTAATTAGTCGGTAGGTTAAAAAATAGGATCTAGAAACAAATATATGTATAATATATATACTATAATACATATATATAATATATATATATAATATATGTAATATATATATATATTGAAATTGTTTCGGAAGCTTGGTAGTAAAATATAAAAATTGTGTTATATAATGTGCAGATTGCAGAGAGTCGCAAGCTTATGCTTGTCGAATAATAATGGTATAAATCGATAAAAATAAACGTTTATATTACGTCTGCCATTACTATGAAAATGAGGATAGAGTTAAATAAATATATGTATGCATTTGATATTATGTATAATATTACACATGAAACAGCACACACAGAAACACACACACAGATATAATTGGAGCGCGCGTGAATAAGAACTCGACAATATTGAAAAATTGAAAAAGTGTGTCTAATAATATGTATGTACATTAAACACGATCACTGCACGCGCTGAAGAAATATACAAAAACGCATATTATATGTATGTTAACACAACACATAACATGTATATATTTATATTGTTACCGAATTGCATTAAATTATTAAATTATATACATACATACATACATATAATATATTTATATATATATATATGTATATGTATATATATATATTATATTATATTATATTATATTATATTACATTTCTCTTTATCGTTTGGATAATGTTTATTTTTATCGATGCTATACAAACTTGACTTACGTTATGAAGTTAATTTATGTAACCTTGTTCATTTATTTATTTATTTATACCGTTTATACTTATCTCCAGAAAGTAGGAAATATATAACATAACTTATTGCATTATTTTCGGCGATACAAATAATAATATAATAGTATAAAAAATTTCTAATTTAATTAAATAAATATTACTGTTATTATTAGTATTATTATTATCATTGTCATTATTATTGTTATTATTACTATTAATATTATTATTATGTTACGTATATTTTACCTGGAATCGATCAAATGACAAATATTATTATCATTTGAAACTGTATAACGAAACCGTTTCTAATGTATACTTTGCAATGTTGTTGGTCGACGAAGTGAAATAAAAATACAGAATATAGGGGTGAGGAAACAGAATAATAATAACAATAACAATAATATTATTAATAAGTGAAATAATAATTTTAACAAGATATATGATCACGGTAATAATAAGTTAACGATAACAGTAATAATAATAATAATAATAATAATAATAATAATAATAATAATAATAATACTAATATTAAGAATATACTACTGTTAAAAGTAGTTATAACTAGATAAGTAATTCTATGACGACAACAACAGTAACAACAACAACAGTAACAGAAAAATAATATAATACTTAATTTATATTATCATATTTATGATCACGCTTAGAATGTAATCAATCTTAATTCGATTCCAACCATTCGAATAATGAAATTGGCAGAGACAAAATAAAAATTTCATGTCGAATTTGAACAGAGGATATAAATTATTTGCGTTATACGATAAAATTTATTAACAATAAGAAAAGCTGAAAACATAACACCATCGTACCTTAGATGTTTAACATATTGACGTTAGCTGCATGCACTTATATAGGACGATTCACATACTTAATACCTGTAGTAATTAATATACAATACGCATTCCAATATATATATACACAAAATATACCTATATTGTGCGGATTTAGACATCTAGCTGTTATACAAGTATAATAACAATAACTTCAAATAAACCGTTGAAATTTATAGGGACTGTACAAAAATTAACAGAAATAATAATACCAATAACAATAACGTCAACAACAGCAGCAACAACAACAACAACAACAACAAACAACAAACAACAATAATACTAATACTAAGTTTTTTTTTTTTGCCATCACCGACGAGATTCGGGAACACTTAAATAATTCTTTCACTATGTGTATATACATATATATATATATATACTTTAACGCGTTAATAATAATAATAACAACAACAACAACAATAATAATAAATAGTGATAATCAATTAATACATCACGTACAATTTGTTCTAAAAAAAAAAAAAAATCACTCGAATGATGTTTTTTTTCATACGGTTTCTAAAACTGTTTTCCCATAGAAAAATCCATAATATACAACTATATACATATATATATATATAAGCATGTATGTATATTAGGGTGGTCCTGGTTATTCATGTTGTTGGTAAATTTTGTCCGAGCTGGCCCCGAAATCGACTTGAAATAATTTGAAAAAAATTCCCCAAAACTTTAATTTTCTATCTCAACTCGAAGTCCTCGCGCAGAAAACCGCGAACTTTGCCATTTGAAATAGGTATTTTAAATAATCTACTTGTGAAGGGATGTATTTTCTCACGGGATTATTATTTTGCAATAAAATTCTTGAGTGTTAGAAATTAATAATATTTGGTGATTATATGAGCTTCGTCTATGGTGCATTCTGTGTCAGATATATACAGTGGTTATACGGAATACCCTATAGACGATGGTTATATTTTTTACCAAATAGTAGGATGATACACATTAATTTCTCACAATGAGAGATTTTTTTTTGCAGAACAATAGTATCGTGACAAAATATATACCAAACGCAGAGTAAAAATTAATGGATTTCAAATGGCGAGGTTCGCGCTTTTTGCAGAGACTGTTCAGAGTTAAAATTTAAGATAGAAAGCTGCAGTTTTAAGGGGATTTTTTCAAATTATTTGAACCCGACTTGGGCGCGACGTTTAATGGACAAAATTCAACACCATAAATAGGGGCCATCCTATATGTATGTATACGTATGTATATATCTATGGAGATGTTCACTATATACATAGATATATATATATATATATATATATATATTGCGTGTGTGTATATGTATATATATATATATATATATACACACAATAAATTATATAGAAATTCACATAATACTGTGACTGTGAAATACAAACGACGTAGTGGCTAAAACACATTGGATGGAATACATTTGTTCTTAAAAGTAAATGATATTTGTGTATATATACATACATAAATGAATATATATATATATATCCAAATAGATGTAATATATTAGATTAAACAAGGCTTAATTAAAGTATCCGATCGTATTTTGCACGAAATGTTTATAATATTATTACATATTATAACAATTTATTATTATAATTTTACTGAAAGTTTTTACGCATTAGACAAAAAAGAAAAAAGAATCTCACGCGTTGACGTAAATTTTTGTTACTAACCGTTCCGTGATTCGAATTAAAAATATACGCTGTTGCAAATACGATATTTTTTCTTTTATCACATCGTCTAATATTTATTAATTATAATTAAACCAACAGATAGACAGTTGATGTAAAACGTTCATGTCGTTTTTGGAAATTTTGCCCGCGATAAACAACATGGCGGCGAAGGATCAGTCAATCATTTTAGGTTAGTTTCGCCCATATCCGGGCGAAGAAGATTTTGCGCAAGCCCTTGTGCGCTTATTTTGTCTGATTACGTTTATATCTGCAAGAAGACGGGTAACAAAAATATTTCGTCGATTAAACTAGACTGTTTTTGAGTGGAATTAATTTTCTCCCGCAAGATGGCACCTTCCAAATTTCTGCGCGTCTTTTAATTATTATACAAAAACGAACTGCTTTAGAGTGCAAGAAATTGATATGAAACTGCCTTTACATAAATTTTACGAAATCCTCAGCCCGATCAGGCTTAACTTCCCTTTAAACGTGACACTGAAACTATAATATGTGACGTGAGATGACGACAGGATGTAGCTAATTCAGAAGAACGTCGCATAGTGACTCATGCCAGAATGGCAGGCCTCGTGTAATCGTATCATATGAATCTTGCTAAAGTATCACGGCCGTACAAGTGTTATTTACAAAGTTTAAGGCGTGTGACCTTAGCCCTTAATATCATGCGTATACCGTAGTTTTTAGACGCAAAAAAGCTTCTCGAAAAATTCTTTCCGTTAGAGAATCCATACAGTCAGAAATGTCGAGAATAATTAGACTTGACTAAAATAATATTTGAAGTATATTTTTTCTTTGGGGATACTAAAGAAAATCACGAATACTTCCTTTTACTGTTACATTCAAAAATCAAACTATTTGGAATACAGGTTCTCGAAAAATTATCTTTATTAAAAAATCCAGAGATTCAAATAAATCAAACTTAATTAGACTTGACCAAAAGAATATTATTTGTAATACATTTTTCTAGGGGATTGTTGTAGAAAAAGAAAAAGTAACACTTTCCGTTATCAAATTTAATAACTGCATTAATTATGTAAGATATTGCATAATTCTGGGAAATTAAGAAAAACTTGAAAAAAAAACACCTCATACTTTTAGCAGGAGGAATTGCATTTTGATTCGAATAATACTTTTAAACATAACTCAGCGACGACATTCGCAAATGCAATCTAGATGTCTGAATTGTATAAAAGGATCTCTAAGAATCTAATTGAGGAAGTCTACAGCGTCTTTCCCTTCCGTTGGAACTGCTTTAGTCTGGTTTCACTTCAGAGGTTAGTCTATCCTCATCGTTTTTACCGGCCGAATTTTAAGTAGTGGATTCAACTCGATCAATCACCCCGTTCTGCGATTATGATGAAAACTTTTCAGGTTGAAAACGATATAAATGTTTGTCAAAAGTCTCTTAATTTCCGTGAAATCAAGTGGAATATATTTTTTCAAAGATTCTATTCAATTCAGGCACCCATTTCGCGTGTAAATGAATTCAAAATATGGCGATTCAACACGCAAAATAATAGCGAGAAAATATTTCGTTTAAAACATATTACTTTAAGAATATTGTAAAACCAAATTTAACTAACAGAAATATTGTACAAAAATGTGTCATCCATTTTGGAGTGGAATTTTTTTTAGATACGCGAAAAAAATTTCTGAAGTTTCCTTTAAGAATTCTTTTAGAAATCCTAAGAAATTCTGTGAATTGGAACTTTAGTGAAGTGAATACGAAGTACTAAATTATAGAGTATTTCGATCGAATTTCAAACGCGAAAAATTTTCGCCAGACTCCCCGTTGCGAAAAAAACAACTGGTGAAATACTGACACAGTCAGCAAAATGTAAACAGTAGTAACCACATACTGTACTATGTGACATGAGAGGTGTAAAAGGAGAGGAGGATATCAACAGAAGCCTAGGCTTAGAAACATCGATGAGGCAAACGACCGAACGAAGGCGAGAAGTGACAGTCAATAAAGGCAGTGCTGTGCTTAGAAGAACGGGGGCCCGCGGCATCGAATATCCGGAGGCCCAAGACTTCGAATTTTAATCGAGAAGCGTTGATTCGTTAGATGAATGCAACGAAATTAAATTTCAGGGATTTGAAGCATGATTTTTGGTGTTTATTGAGCTTGAATAATTTGATGAAATAGTTTTTTTTACTATACGTATGAATTGTTTGCGTTGTTGTTGTTATCCGATGAGAAACTTTCATAAATTTACTCAGAACGGGTATTATCTACAGTTTCTCAGTTACTTTAAAAAATCTTTGATACATTCTATTGTGAATTTGAAAAAATTCGTAGATATATCTCAATTTCAACGTGAAAAATTAATTTCGGTATATTTGTGAAAAAACATTACATAGAATTTAGGTCCACTTAAAATAGTCTTTTATTCTATCACAGATATGTTTACATATCTCCAGCTGCAGCCTGAAAAATTAGTTTCAAGTGTTTCCTAAAAATCTTCTTTCAAAAATCGACCCCAGTTTTACTCGACACAGAGCCGTCAAGAAATACGTAGAAGCACCAGAACTCAATTTTTTCCTCATATTTGTAGTACAAACGAAGCTTTAAAAAAAATAAGTTTTCTCTAGAAATTAGTCCGATTTTCATTTTCAACTCGACTTCATCGGAAATAATGAAAAAGACAACATTTTTTAAACCTTCCAGATTTTTAATAAACAATGAAATTCTAACAAATCAGAAGATCTTTTCGAAGAATTTCTAGAATTTCTTAAAATCTCTCACGCGCTACTAGAATAATTCAAACTTTTCTGCAGAAAGAATACTGGGAAAAGTTTTCCTCAAGTGGATCCAAAAACATATTACATTTCCGATGAGAATTTGTAAATACAGTTTTAAAAAATGTCCACGAATTTTTTTCACCTTGGACGAATATCGAAATTTCGAAAACTGGAGCGGCGCTTGGGCGAGGAACGTTTTTCGAACATTTCCAGGCAGGGGCGTAACTGGGCATTTAGGGGCCCCGGGGCTAGATGCAAATTGGGCCCTCTGAGTAAATAATGAAAAATATTTTTCTGGAGCCTCTCCTCCCACGCCTCATAAATTTGTTTGCAATAAAACAGTAAGATAGATGAATTGTTAGAAATCTTGAGTCAGTGGTTAGTAATCATTCTAATCAGTGACATTTTGAAAAATCAAGATTTCTAACAATTCATCTTCCATTATTTTATCCCTTAAATGGTAACGGTGGGTCACTTGTGCCTGGCGTTTTAAAAAGTACCCCAAAGTGGTCAAAAAAATTCCGCAAAATTCATGAAATCTCATCAACTATCCTAGAATAAGAACCAATCACGATACTAATGATTTGATCATTTGTTCAAACAATATAACCATATAAACAAAGAAAAACATGAAGAAGCTAGCAAGGGGAGACGGTTTGGGCGAGGCACGAGTACCCCACCGTTAACATTTAAGAGTCATTTTCACATATTTGAAATTTCGATATATCGGTCATTCGCAATATCGACCATTTCAAGATTTAACTCCCACCCAATATTGCATCATCTTTCACTCCCCGTCTTGGGGCCCCCTCATTTCGGGGCCCCGGGGAATTGCCGGTTACCCTAGCCTAGTTACGCCCCTGCAATTCCAGGCACAGCGTAAAGTTTTCGGTGGGTGAATCCGGCACTGTTAGAACGGCGAAGCCAGTATTCAGCCTAACGAGTAACCGTCGCGTCAGTCGGAGTTCATTCTTGGTGTGGTCGCCAGTTGTCGTAGAGACGGGTTACGCACGGGACGCGAGTGTAACAGTTGTTTGAAATTCGTAAATAGTTGTTTTACGTCAGTAGGTAGAACGGTCTAGTAATAATCTCAAATCGCGCCCAGGTGAAGAGTCTTCGAGTAAAAAATGACTATCAAAGACCCAAAATATGTCGAAACCGAATCGATGAATCCCTATGAAAGGCCGCCGAGTCTTTCGACCGGCCAGTCGATCAAAACATTTTTGTATAATCGAACCACAGGCGCAGTTATGGGCAGGACAGCCAGCAGCTGGGGTAAGTGAGCTTGAGCTCGTCGTTTTGGGCCCTTTTAGCCTCTGCGTCATGCGATGTTTCTTAACTGTCCTTATTTACGCGGCTAACTTTCTCAGGCCCAACCTGCCGTGAGTACAACGTGAGACATGGGTGTAACCGCATTGCTCACCAATATCAATCACTCTTGCATGTTCTACACCATAGGCACACCTGTCTGTTTTACCGGTTGAGCGACAGGCCAGGGCATTACCAGTCGTGCCAACTGTAACTAAATGGCACTATAATTGTGCCGTTTTGTGTGATCGTAGGAGGGAAATTATACTTAAACTCGTACTTCTGACCGTTTTCTCCTTTCAAAAATTCCCTAAAATTATAATTAATCTCATGAAAGACGATAAAATGTTATAAACTCTGATTATTCTCCAGGATATCTAAAAACTATCACAGATATTTGATGGAGATTTTATATACATAGTTTTCAAATATTAGCAGAGGGGTTCTACGAAAATTTCAGGAAACTGCAACTTTTGTATATGTCTTATGCAACTTGATCAGTATGAAATCAGAGATGATCAGGGTTGATACTGAATTTATTAGAATTTTGCAGATATTTTATCAAAAATAGACTGAATCATGTTTCATTTCTCTTATACATTTGGTATATCATTTATTTCTTCAATTCTAATAACCTAAAAAAACAAATAGTAATTGCTATCCAATCCGATTGAGAAAATCAATCGAGCCACTGAAATGATGAAATTTTTACAAAATTACCAATAAAAAATGTGTTGCTTGAGTAGCGATGCACTCTTTTCCACTACATAACTTTCGATACTTGAAATAACAGAACTTTTGGCGTCTAATTATGTCTCATTGTTTTCACCGTACGTAGAAACATTAACGCTTCAAACTTATTACCAAACTGGATTTGTCACGACGTTTGGCGTAACGGTTTTCGTCAATGTATAGCGCAAAATCTATTTGTAGGCGCTCCCCATGGTGGAAAGATTTTTATAGTTATCAAATTTGAAAATTTGAATAAAATAAACAACTTTTATAGAAAACAATTGATCGATTGTTAATATTCGTAGGACGTATCCCCGTAGTTAGTATATATATGTATGTATTCGAAAATGCATTTTCTTCTTAATTCAAATATTTTAGTAATATATCAAGAACAGCATGAATTCATAAAGGTTCTTACGATTAGAGAAATGAATCATGTGGAAAGTGTTCAAAGATTACGTTAAGATTCAATCGACTTAAATCTTGCTTAAGAAATTGACCACCGACAATAAATTGGGGTTAACTAATTTAATCGTGGCATCGGGGTGTTCGGAGCAAAGTATTTGTTGGTGTCAAATGAAATTAGGTGTACGTATATATATTACATACACACATATATATATATATATATATATATGGCCCGTTTCCCACTCAACGAATAAAAAATACGGTATTCCGGCTTGCCTGAGGTTTTGCAAGCGATATCCAACGCCCTTCAGTTCCCTGTAAGACTCGTTTCATTCGCGTAACCACTATGTGTAACATGCAACTATTCTTTATTTATCTACGTTCACTCAATATCTCATAATAGATGTTCAACAGCTGATGTATTTTTTAAATTCACCTGAAATGAACGGTTGATCCCGATTTGCGACTCCATATTACCTAACCTCACGCACATGAAGGGTTGCAATATTTACTTTTGTTCGTTTGTTTGATTTTTTTCTTCTTATGGGTTTCTTATATAAGTACGTGAGAATATCCTTGCTGATTAAAAAAAAAATATTTGGGTTTGCGTTTCGGAATTTCCAGTAGTCCCAATTTTGACGATATAGAATTGATTCTACTCATCAGTCAAAAACCGTATCGTATTAAGTGAAAAATATGCAAAAAACGGTACGACATTCATCCCCTGGAATTCTCAGCAAGAAATAATGACGTTTTTACTTTCTGAAAGATGTATCACTTCTATAACACTATTAAAGGTACCATCTTGAGTAATAGCTTGACATTTTTGGCTTTTGTTGAGAAAATCCTAAAAAATCTGAAGAAATTTAAGACTGTCAAACTTTTTGAAATATTGATGATTCTCTTTCAAATCAATTTTTGGCAACGAAAGTGTGATTCAAAAATTACAATTTATTTTTTCTTAAACTTTGATTCAATACGAATCCAACGATGATCGTATTTTTGTTGACACGATTTTTCAATTTTTTGTGAAATTTCTTGGTCTCAAAACTTGCCACACTTTGACTGTTAAAAATTTCAAAACAAGAACCCAAAAACGTCTTGAAAAAAATTATCGGAGATACTCGCGCGTTGTATTACAAAATAACAAAATAAAAAAAAATTCGAAAGTATCGAGATCTGGAGGGTGGTGGAGTTGAGCTGGTTCCTCTCTAAAGTATATTTTCAGTATGACGTCACTTTCCGTGAAGTTTGCATTTCTTGCGCCTCTACCGAATGGACAAATTGTATAAGCCAAGTATAAATGCATCCGTGCATCAATAGAAACCGTTGGGAAGACTATAAAGCGTGCTAGGCGAGTCGTTTTCTGTAGTGAATAATCAGAGGGTGCGGTGTTTTTTGTTGTGTTGTGTGCTCACTATCAAGCCTTATTACACATGTATACTTGGTGGCAGAATAGCATATATCGAACACGATCAAGCTCCGTGACTCACAGGAAGAAACAGGGATAGTGCGAGGGAAAATCAGCCTATTCTAATTCTACTGGAAATAGTATTTCTGGCAACTGGTCTTGTTTATTGCAATGGAATATCTGATCAATTTAACGCTTTTCAATAAAATTTATTCGCATTTCAAAGTACAATTGAAGATTTTAGATTCTTGCGATTCTGTCTTTCATCTTTATATCCAGAGGAAGTAAAAATGACTTTCTGACAGGAAATAACAATTTATCGATTTCCAAAAAGTGACATTTTTTTGTTCGCAATTTTGAGTTTATTTTTTACAGTCTCTAAAAAATAATTCACTCCTGCTCACGCAGCCTCAGTCTTTCGATCCGTGTAAAGTCGAAATGGAAAATTAAACATAACAGTTGTTCACTCAATATTAGTAAAATAAATCGATGGAAACGTTGCAAAATAATTTCGATTTCTTTTATTGTGTACATAATTCCTCTGGTATTCTACAAATTACAGGAATAATTTTCTTTATATATATATAATTACAATATTTCACGAGGTGTGTGAGTTGATTTGTAATTGTATAATTAGAATTGACAGAATTATAGATTATTTTCCAAACCTCATTTATCGTCAGCGATATAAACCAGACTAAAGTTACTAATTACAAAAACAAAACTAAGTATTCTCTTATTTTAAGTATTCAACAGCGTGAGGAAGGGAAAGAAATCAGCCTTTATCTATTTCTAGCCCTAATTCCCTGCAGTTGGATTTGTGCAGGTCTTTAAACTGGCTGGATTTTTCCAGATTTTGCATCGCCGAGGCTTCGAGCTTAACATTTAACCCAATCGGATCTCTTTTATTCCGTTCTAGTATTGTTAAAGCTCGAGGTATAACACGCATATTGTATCTATGGTCATCACTATGAACAGTGTTCAGTGCATGACGCTCTCCAGCTTCGCGGTGTGGGTGAGACCAGAAATTTAGAGACCCTCTGTTGCGTGGGTCGCTCTGCCTTTTCTACATTGTTCTACACAAGCCTCTTACACATCGGTGTGTGAAGCATGCGTTATATTCCGTGGTCTGTGGACAGGTCCCAAGTTGCGTAATACGGTAATCCTTCAATTTACAACCAATTGACCTCGATGTACACGTTTCTATGAAGGGAAGTTCAACAATTACCATTCAACGGAAGATGTACAGGGTGTTGTGATATTCGGTAGCATCGTACTTTCAAACGGGAATCTGCTGTTTTTGGAATTGATCGATATTTAGGCTACCGTGTGTTTTTACTCTTACGAAGAAGGTATCCCAGATCGATATCACCGATTTGATTTCTTTTGCAATATGTTATAGTAGACCAAAAACTAAGCGACACGTATTTTTTTTTATCTGCCATTAAACACTTCAAGACTGTGAAATCAGTTTTCTATAAATAAGGCATGTCAAGGGGCGATTTGCCAGTGTTTTTTTTTTAATTGAGAAAATTACACTTTCGTTTCTCGCTATGAGAAAACTTTTCAAGTTGGATTGGTTAAAAATATTATGTTCTGTGGCCTTATTTTGAATGATGATTTCACCCCCTTGAAGTGTTTAATGGTAGATTAAAAAAATTATGTATAGTTTAGTTTTCCTTGAAGTTCTAGATGACATTTTTTGAATCCTGAAATTTCACGAGGTCCTATGGAATCTTGGGACATCTTTAGAAGATCGAAAAGTTTTATGTACGAAATGTTTTGTGTTCTGGGAAATATGAAATATCACGAAGACGGATGTAGTCCCATGAAATTTTATGAACTCTCTTAAAATCTGTAAAACTCCGACATCAAGTCTCATGGATTCATGTTATCTCTTACGAAGTCTGGTGAAGTTTCGTAAAATCTTATCAAGTCCCGTGAAGTCTTGTATGAAATCTTATAAAATACTGTGAAATTTTGAAAAACTCTTTTGAAGTTTTATTAAGTATCTCGTGACACCCCTTGAACTTCCAAGGGATTCGCAAACTTTGTTGAAGTTTCTAAAGTCTCAGGATCTAGACTTACGAAGTAATTGGACTTTCATGTGGATGTCATACGGGAGAACAACCCCCTGAAAATTTATGCGGTCACATGAAGTTCTACAAAATTTTTCAAGCCTTGGGAAAATTTTAGCTTTTGCGACATTTTTTTGAATGCAATGTGCGTGAAATTTTGAAGTTTTTTGAAATCTTGCGAAATTACATCAGGTGCCAATAAGATCTGGCGAAGTCTTTGGAGCCTTACGCGAAATTTTTTAGAGGTCCATGAAATCGTTGAAGTATTGAACTCGCGTGTGGATCATATTTATTCCAAGTTGATAAGCCCTCGCTAGCAATTAAATTGTTTCGAATCGTCAATGCAACTTTCCTAACGCATAATTTTTGACGTCGCTGATTTATTTCAGGAAAGATTGGTCTCTTCTACTTGATATTCTACGGTGTCCTCGCTGCTCTGGTTGCGATCTGCTTTTGGGTCTTCTTTCAAACCTTGGACCCGAGAATACCGACATGGCAGTTGGATAGATCCATCATTGGCACAAATCCAGGTAAGCTAGTATCGCTATGCAGACTCAAAAGCTTTAGAAATATTTTCAATCTGAACGCGAATATTAACGTCAATCCAGACATATTAACATTCAAACTATAATAAAAACCTTTCGCAACATTTCAAGAAGTTCTGAAACGTTGTCTTCCATATATCCGATATCTTATCAGTTGTTTCTGTGCTCATCAACATTATAAAGAAATGTAAACTGAGTCAATCGAAATATTTATTTCAAAATTTACAGGCTCTAGAGAATTGTGAAATCCGAAGTATGAGGATAGTTCCCACAAAATGGTTTTGCGCTCAGTACAGTGCTAATTGCTTAAGCTTCGGGTTTAGCTAAATTGAACGTGACTGGACAGATAACTTTGCGCAAACAAATACTCCCTTATTTTGCTACATTGCATCACTAAAGCGTGAATTGTGGGTTAAAAACAACTTTTAAAATTAAATACACATTTTAGATGTTGAAGCAAATTACGTTATTAAATGAAAATTGATACATTAAATACTCGCTTGACTATCGGAATGCGAAAAAGTCTCGTTTGGAACGTTGGCGACAATATTTCATGGACAATTGCATATACAGATGTAATTTACCGAAGCTTAATGCACGTCACAGCAATCATAAACCGTAGAACTCCGCTTTGATAATCATTCTTTATCACATTCATTAAATGATGTACAAACACTTCATTCGTTATCATAATAATGGTGATACACCAGCATCGGATTACATCTGAATAAATATTGCGAAATTTTGGGTAATACAATATAATCATCACATAATTAATACGACGGTTAAATCCCTAAGGTGAAGGGATCAGTAAAAGTTCATATATACCGGGTCCAAACGTGAAAACAAGTCACCTCGGCGCCTACAGATAGGCAACCGAGCATTACAATTTCGTTCGTGAGATGGCAAACTGTAATTCCGGTTGCCTATCTGCAGACGCTGATGTGGCTTCAAAATATTAACAAAAGCTCAACTTACGCACTTTTTATTGTCAGTGGTACAATTATTTTTCATTACAACAAATTAAAACAGTCGTTCTCTTTGTCTTTGATTTTCAATAATCTTTATAACTAATATCGTTAATTTCAGGCCTAGGCTTCAGACCAATGCCACCAAGTGAGAATGTTGAAAGTACTTTAATATGGTACAAGGGAACGGATCGAAGCAATTATGCTCACTGGGTGGACACATTGGAAAAATTCCTGGAAGGTAAGACATAATTTTTTAATTATAAAGAAAAAAAAAATTCATTATTTGTTATTAATTACCCCAATACGCGCAACGTTTTTTCTTCCTGTTAACTTGTCCCTCTTCTTTTTTTAAGAAAAAAGTGAGGGACATTACACAGGTTTGCAACCAAAGAATTGCACAGGTTCTTACATTGTATCTTATAGAGTTTTACTCACTGAGACCGGGAAAATACTCAAAAAATTCCATCAGGTCAGGTTTTTTTCTTGAACTCGTGTTCGCAGTTTCATTCATAGTGAAACTTCCGTTTGACTCGAAATCTGGTATTCTATTCTTAATTCTAAAAATCCTATACAAGAGTGATTTCTTACTTCCATTTAATGTGCATCAAAAAGAGGAAGAAATGGTTTCATAGGCAAAAAGAATAAACTCGGAATGTTTTATGAAAAAAATTGTTTATTTAATTTTATAAAAAATATCGTTTGGTTAATTGTAATGAAATTATTGTTTTTTTCATTATTGTTATGCTTTTTTTTTTACGCAAACGCCTTGTATTTTGCAAAAATACTTTACGTGATGGAGGGAAATGGAAGTCATTTTTGGATTCAGTACACTCGAAAACATAATATTTACCAAAAATATTCCATGGACCTGAAATAAAAATAAAATTTGCAGACCTCTGTTATAAGGCTCAGCCCAACAATAGAAAGTTGAGTTTTCACTAGATTAGAACGCTTTAAGGTCTAGAGAATCCCTTCTAACCATTTTGAATTCTAGGTCTGTGTGCGTCCGTGCGTGAGCGCGCGATCAATTTTTGTCCAAGTATATCTTGAGAACGATTGAACGGATGTGAACAAGTTTAGTCCCAATTGCTACGATTCTCCTTAGGGGTCATTCAAATATTACGGCACATTCTGAGTAGAGGAAAGGGGCTAACTTCACTGTGAGGTGTTAACCACTCATCGATTTAATGTACACCGGATTTCAAGATTACAAAGATTTCAAAAGATTTCAAAATATTTCAAAAGATTACAAGAGACTTCATGGGATTTCCTAGGATTTTTGCGAAGGAAAATTTCAGAGGTTTGAAAAGATTTCAAGGGATTTCAAAAGATTCTAGAAGATTTCAAAGGATTTCAAAATATTTCAAAAGATTACAAGAGACTTCATGGGATTTCCAAGGATTTTTTCGAAGGAAAATTTCAAAGATTTGAAAAGATGTCAAGAAATTACAAACGATTTCAAAACCTCCCAGATAATTACAGAATATTTCAGAAGATTTCAAAGGATTCCGAAAGATTTCAAAGGATTTCAAAATATTTCAAAAGATGTCAAAAGATTTCGAAGGATTACAAAATATTTCAAAAGATGTCAAAAGATTTCAAAGGATTACAAAATATTTCAAAAGATTACAAGAGACTTCATGGGATTTCCAAGAATTTTTTAGAAGGAAAATTTCATATTGCTAGCAAATTTTCAATTGTACGAAGGTGGGAGGAGGAGGTGCGCAAACGGAATAGTTTACATACGTGGGGGGGAGGGGGGGGGGGGGCTGTGACCGCGTGTGATGTGAGGGTCCAAAATAACAGAAAACAGCGTGACGTATATTTGAATGGCTCGTTAGCTGACAATTAGAACCGATCGAATTTTGGATTCGAACAGTCCAGTAGTTTTAGTTATTCAAATGACAATATAAAACAAAATGTTAATATTTTATGAGCTCGAACGCATTCGAGCGGGAAGTTTTTAGGCTGGCTTATCGAGGTCAACAAAATGACTCACTCATTGTGTTTTTTTTCTTACATCTTCAAAGAGAGTCTCGTTTTACTTACCATGCGTTACGTTTCTTCCAACAACGCAGACTTGTTTGTTTTCTGGTTTTATTGGTTGAAACATTAGAAGAACGACTGAATTACGTTGTTTGATCTAACCAGTTGAAATACTGGTTTTCATTTGATCTGCTACCATTTCCACCTGCTTTTTTATATCCTAGAAAATTTACGACACGTTATATTTTATGATGAGTATATCACGAACGTTATCTGTCCAAGGTTCTTACATGCAAAAAAAAAAAAAAAAATGAATAGTCGCAATTAAAGAGATATATCGAACCCTCCTGTTTTACCTACAAAATCATGTGATCGTATTATATGCTTTTTTATGTCTCTTAGACAATGAAATTTTTTCAAATTCTGGATTATAACAGGATTTATCATCACGCTTGTATATTAATGAGAAAATGTTATGAAAATCAACGGAAATACTTACGTACTCGCACTTGATTTTTCCTCACTTTGATTTCGAGGCACTGTATACCTATAGTTGAAACCTACATGTTTGGCATATTTCATCAAATCACCGATCCATTCTCAGTGACAACAGCACCGAGACCATAAATTCTATACTTTCGCGAAAATTTGAAGTGATTTTGTTACTCAGTCGAGTTAAACAGTCTCAAATACGACTTGCTGATGTTTACGGTAAAACAAAAAGGCAAATAATGACATAACAGTCGAATGCTTTGTGCAATTTTGAACAGAAACATACCGATATATTTTGATTTTATGCAAAAACAAAAATGTGGCATGAAAAGTACGGACCGTGATCATGATTTCTTATTTTTCATACTACTTTTTTATTTTTGTATTCAGTGTGTTCCCTTTCAGAATTGCATGTAGAATACAGCTCGTATGCCCTGTTTTGCATTGCGATGCAAAGCTTCTGGTAATAGTCGAAATCGAAGACATTTAACGCAGTCGATAAGGACTGACTATAGGCGTATCCTTAAAGACGAATTACTGTAACGAATGCATACCTCAGTTTACAGGAAGCCTGGTTTGACTCCCGGCAGAGGTGCCAATATTCACAACTGCGATTTTGATCAACTTCCGTCACCCGGTCAAGTATGCGACGTTGATATAAAAAATTGGGACCCCTGCACCAAGGAGAACAATTATAACTACCACAAATCGGCTCCTTGCGTTTTCTTGAAGCTGAACAAGGTTGATATTGGCGGCTTCGTAATCTAAAAATTAAAAATCAGCTACTGAAACGTGTTCATAATTTAACAGAATTTGATTTCCGTTTCAGATTTACGGATGGAGGCCGGAGTATTACAACGACACTAAATCACTGCCTGACAAAATGCCACGTGATCTAAAAGAACATATAGTGGAATTGGAAAAGAAAAATGCACTCGAATTAAATACAATTTGGGTAAGCTGCGAAGGTGAAAATCCCGCTGACATGGAGAATATTGGCCCGGTTAGAGTTTTACCGAGGAAAGGATTTCCGGGTTACTTTTATCCTTATGAGAATTCCGAAGGCTATCTCAGCCCTCTGGTTGCCATCCACTTCGAAAGACCTCGAAGTGAGTACAAATAGTATAGATTTAGCAATTTTACACCGAGTTGTATGGTGAAAATGTTATATGGACAATTTAACACAGAGTAAATTAGTCTGCATTCATACAGTTTAGAGTAACTTTTACCGGTCGACTTTCCCTCATTGGTCTCGATTGTACAAAATAAGGGGTCGGCCAATCGAGACCACTAAGAAAAACATCTAGCGGTAAACTGTATTCTCAGTTGTTGAAATGTAGGCGGATCTCGGTATTTACCCTAAATTGCACAAATGCAGGTGAATTTTAACCAATTAGTTTATGGTAAATTGGTTAAAATTTTCATATAATAACCCAGCATGTATGAATTACATTCTACTAATTTTTTTTGTTTTGTATTTACAGCTGGAATTTTAATAAATGTTGAGTGCAAGGCGTGGGCTCGTAACATAAAACATGATCGTGTTTCTGGAATGGGAGCAGTGCATTTTGAGCTCATGATTGATTAGGCGATCAAACAATATTTCTGCGAAAAATCTCAAATTATACCTCCTCTTTTTTATTTCGAAATATCCCAACGCCGGTTAACAAGGTGAAAGCAAATATGAGATCATAGCATCGTTAGTTGATTGATTATTTATAATTCGCATAAGAACTGATCGAAGTGCCTTTAAATTATCATACTATAAGTAACAACAAGAGGTGGAAAATATAGGACTCAAAACTCTCATGAACCAAAATCAAATTTGGTTTTATGCCTTACAAAAATTAATATTTACTATTGTTACTATTATTATCACTTCTATTAATAATATTAGTAGATTAGCGATTAAAGTACGTTGGAAATACGTATTACAAACAACGTATTGTGTTCTTTTACACGCGGAGTGCCTTACTCCTACTTTATGATAGTCATATAATAACGTATAAAAATAATGAATATAACAGCATTAAATTGTTTAAGGAGTATTTTCGTTCATACAAATCAAATTTTTAATCCTATATGATAATAATAATATCAATATACATTATCGTTAATAGTAATTTACATTATTTAATAATACATTGTATGATTATTGTAATATGATAATAATAATATTGTATATTGCTTCTACGTGCGCATGCCGAGTGAGCGCGTCTTACAATTAGACAGTGTATGTATCTATTTTTGAAATATTTTGCTATTATAGACTGGCCTTAGAGAAAACTGGTGTAACGTGTGTAATAAATACGTGGAAGTCTAGATGTGAGGTAGAATACAAATTTCAATACAGTCATGTATCGAAGTATACGGCATCTGAGCTATGCTTGGTTCGCGATCTCAAAATTGTTTTTCCTCCAAATTTTCATAATTGTCAAAATGCGAAGTAGGAAAAACTAAAAACTAAAAAAAAAAGAAAATTCTTATCTGACTCATTTCTCTCGTCTCAAACTGTAAGATTTGGCATTCAATATTCGCAATACGTATAGACTGCACAATATATTTTAATCCGTCATTCGCTTTTTGAAATGAATTAAGTTATGTATAAAACTCAATTCCGAGAATCGTACAAATAAATTTCTTCTATGTGTAATTTTCACTTGAATAAATATCGTTATGTATACACATCAATGAATACGAAAATCAAAAAGTTTACAGACACAACACTAAACATAAAAAAAAATCGAAAAAACCGTTATTCGCAAGAATTTAAATTTCAAATGGTGAATAGGGTGACACAGTTGAACTTGTCAGCTAGCAGATGCTAAATAGCTGTACTTATTTTCGTGACTTCTGAAAGTAATTATCGATCACATACACGGTTACGACCATGAGTAAAGTGTAATTTATGGTTACCGGACAACTAGAGATCGCCTGTGCATAGGCAACTGGTGTTACGCTTATAAAACGGTAACGTAATTTGCCTACAAATAGGCGGACTAGACCTGTGTTTTGCAGTCGTAAAACGGTCTGGTTTAACCACGGGTTTAACTACCGTATCTACTCGTGTAAATTTCTCTGACACGAAGATATTTGCTCTATATTCGTGCTATTATTTTCATATCTCATGGTAAACTCGACTGTTCCATGCCTATTGTGATCCAAATTATGAGCATGTCTAGAGCCATATAGTGTCGCAGTATCGGAAAATGAGCTGATGATTTTAGCAGATCTGCATAAATGTAAAGGAGTGGAGAACTCTATTCAAGCGGTTAGGATCATGTTTGGTAATATTAATGGCCATTCTACTATATGATGAGTTTCGAAATACGCTAATTTTTTTTAAATTAATTTCGGAAAACCTGGTGCAGTATCATTAATTTTTTGATATTTACCCATGTATGTACATGTTAAGGAGTGTGTTTGAACATTTTTATTGGAAAAAAATGTAATTTGATAAAAATCTTCGCACCTCTCGATGGTTTTTTGCTCTGTCGGTCGGCGTACGTGATATTTCAAGTATCGATGGTCGGTCACATAAGAAATATGCTTAATAATTACATTGTATTAGCATCGGCCGATGGAGATTTTTTTCCTGTTTGGTAACGCGAAAAATGTTCCTCAATTTTTACGATATTTTTGGTTAAAGAATAGGTTTTATTATTATTAAATTAATTATTGAACAAAAAATGAAAACGATGAAATCGTTCATCAGTCGAAAAGTACTATTTCTTTGAATATGTGTACCAAATTTCAAGTCGATTCATCGATTGCAGCTTAAGAAACCAAATACACTGTTATGAAAAACATAGTTCCGAAAAAAAGCGCTTAAAGTTTGAGCAACAGTATCGTGAGTGAAAAAATTACCTCATGCCAAATGCTTTGACTGAAAAAATATTCTGAATATCAACATAAAATTTATTGCATATTAATCTTAATCGTTGAAACTACTTTTTAGAGGGGAAAAAATTGAAAATTCCACAGTAGAGTAACCCCTTAATCGCATGATATATAATTAAATATCACAAAGCCAGCGTACAATTCGTCCGCCTAGTTAGAATTTTTCCATAGTTTGGATTCCGTCGTTGTTGATGACCAACTCAATTCCGTAGAAATTGTGAGCATGAGTGCGATATCTCTGAAGTTTTGGGTGTATTTTGTGAATAGCTTTTGGAGCTATGAGAAATACAGAAAAATTGTAATAGTCAAGAGGTATTTAATATCCGATTGTCGTGATTGCAGATGTTCAACAACAAGTTGATCAAATACTCTCCAGATGGGTGAAAATCACGATTTGCGGATGTAGCGAGAATGAAATTCCGAGACAGGCCCCCGAGCGAGCAGCTTATTTGGCCTGTGTCAAGGTAATTTTGATGAATATTGGGATTTGACGCGAACAAAGAATGTTAGTTTAGTGAGGAGGGCGTGTTTGTTATTTTGATGAGCTATAATGGGATCTTGGGTGTTGATGCATGGCGCGTAGCAGGGTGCCGCGGCCGAATCACGCCGGGCCCGAGGCTCCGGACCCCCGCGGACAGGCCCCAGGGTCCGCCACCCGTCCATCAGCCGTCACGTTTATGTATTTAGACATATCTCACCGAGGCCTACCTGGCTCAGTCCCGAGGTACCTTATCATTGACGCTGAGCATATTTCAACATTAATTTCACAGATGATGATGTATTGTGAGCACGGATGCGGCTGGGTATCCGCGTGAACTCGGTTCACTATAATGCTTTTTTTAAAATCACGCTGTGCGATGCGGTCCTACACTCCTCGGACTGATCGGCTGTCTAGAATTCGTCGGAAATCGAGCACTCGAACAACAAAAATTTAACGACTCACCCTTAGGGCTTTAGGTCTTTATAATTAGATTTTGTGCACCATGGAAATAATGGAGCTGGAAGAAATTTGGTTTTATTAACTCTTTCGAGCTCGGAGTTCGGCTTTCGTCAACGATTTTGTCAAGGGAAGGTATTTATTGATGATCAACTGAACTGGACACCGTAAATATCGATCGTATCTGTCGGTTCTGCAGATTACAATATAGCCAGTTGAAAATGAACAGTATTCTTATCGGCAGAACTTGACTCGCGTATTTTCCAACAGATGGCGCCTACATAAAGTCTTTCTGCACTTTTCTCGCACAGGTACCTGGGACGAGAATACCGCTGGATTCTTGTTTCAGATTGTGTCAAGCTCTTAGAAGTGAATCAGTTTCATTTAACATGGATCATTTCATTTGCTACAGAATCGTTCTAGACTTTGAGAAATGATAGGATTCACGATCGCGCTTACGTAGTAAACTTCAAAGAATCAATTGCAAGTATACGTAATTCAAAATATTTCTTTCAGTTTTTCGAGTGTCTTCTTCGTGACCATACTAGCACAATTGCAAACTTGCCGATTTCTCGGAATTTCAATAGATCTCATTGCCCAGGGAAGAGTAAAATTATAAAATGCAATCTGTTTGCTTCGTCTGTACTGTGACACCACGGCCTCAAGTGCTGAGCTCAAAACATGGAGAGTTTTATTAACCGCGCGAATCATCCTTAAATCCTGTCGAGGTCCTACAATCAATTCTCGCTAATTCCCGTTATCGAATTACCCCTTGTTACCGAGCAACGGACGGTGCAGAAGGAGATTTGCGCGGAGTGGAGAAGGCCTCCCCGGCGTCCTTAAAGAAAGCCCGGCCCCTCCTATTTACTTCATTTTTCCTCCTTTCCCGGTTCCGCCCGGGAGCGAGCAGAGACAAGGACGCACACACGTATCCTCGCAATGTCCTGCGAGGGAGGGAGGCGGACTCGCAGCAGTCGCCCCTTGAGCGGCGTGCTCGGTCGATAAAACAATTGCCGGGGGGATAATCGGCATTATTTACGCCGGATCCACTCGCAGATACACGCGGGCCGGGCGCCCGAGTCAAATTAGGTTGGTGGGTAGGCACGAGATTCTCCCCGGCAGTTGTGTAAGCCCCGGGGTGATCTCCTGCAGCGGGTCCGGGTGGCTTATGGCTTATCCAATCCGCCCGCCCTGCCGCTAAAGTGGCTCCAATTAGATACGTCACGGGATTTCGATGTCAAGCTCGAACCGAATCTCTCCCTCGGGACTTTCTAAACCTTCTTTCTAAACAAGTTATGGTGTACCTTGAGCACGGTTACACTGCAGTCAGGAGATGTGCTTAGTTCCTATACATATATACGCCTTTGTTTGCGCTGTAGAATATGTTGAGAAACTTATATCAGGAGAAGCTGGAATCCTACGACCAAGAAATCATTATCGACTTTTGTTTTTTGATCACTGATGCGTAATCGAGTAAGAATAGCATATTGTGTAACAAGGAGGCAAACTCGGTCTTTCCACACCGAGCATAAGTTTGCAATATGATTCGCAAGTGAGCACGCATACGAACCAAAGGCGAGTATGTCTGTGCGAGCAGACGATTGTTGAGACACACGATTCTTTACATAACAAGAATATCTTACGCGTTTTTCACGAAATACGAAATTGTCATATACTTTGACGATGTCTTAATGTTTTGGCACCTGGAGAACACGATAATCAACGTAAGAAAATCGTACGATATATTCATCGAGGGACACCCAAGCTTTTCGAAAACATCTATTATTGTCTTCGATTTTGAATTATTAAAGTTGTGCCTGGAGAGCTGTATCGACGTATTTCAATCATTGCTTATCGGTTTTTGAACAGAAAGGGATTGTAAGTTGATTGTCGGAAGGGTATGAAAAATTTCGTCAAAATTGCGCTCTACGAGCAACAGTTTCAGAGTTAAAACATTGATTTCTATATCTCCAAAGTCCGACGTGATCGAAAAAAGTATTTCTTTTAAATGGATTGATCCGACCATTCCCCTGTTGATTGGCACCCGATGGTCAAAAGCTGGCAGATTCACCTTAGAATGGCCCATGCGCTCTCATCCTTCGCTCCCTAATCGTGCAGTAAGCATATTAGTCGAGAGATTATGGTAAAGTATAACTACACAACGATCGGGGTTGGCGCTCACGCTCTAACCCATATGCAAACACAGCCATGGGCATGCAAACAAGGCTTGCAGATCACATAACATAATACGCAAAAGAGCTGTCCTATGGGGGCAGAAGGGGATGGAGGAAGGGTTTCGAGGGAGACGAGGTTAGGTTTGCAGAAGAGAGTCTCCCGGGTGAACCGACTTGCGGCAGGCGGGGATTGTCAACCCGGGAGGAGCTTCGGGCAGTCAGTCAGTCACCGCGTTGCCCGTCGTTCGGGGTGCATGCGTAATGAGCCCGAGTGTGGCGCGGAGTCAGGAACGCCAACCCCACGTCGGGCGGATGGCGCTGCACCTCCTGCCTGGAATTGTAGTACGTCATACCTCTATCTGCATATGTATACATACATGCATCCAGAAAGATCTAGTGTTTGTTTGTACAAGGTGTCGGCAGACTATAGCGACGAGAGCAAATACGACCGGCACCCTCTCGCTCTGCGTTTGTGTCTGCCTTCTAGCCACGACCCCCGTCATTGTTTTCCTACCCGAACCCGGTATTTAAGCCAGCCTGTGCACGCCGAAGATCAGAAAGCAGGATCAAAACGACTGGCGATTTCGAACGGATCTGAACTCGCAGGAATTTTGCTTGCGCGTACAGATTTTTAGTTCGCTGGACTAAGTACTCGACTAAAGTACCTGCGTGGTTGCAGGTTTTTTGATTACCCTCGAACGGGTCAATGAAATGGAATTTCCTTTTAACGTTTAACTTTTCAGATATTGTACAAGGGTTCTTGCTACATATCTATATCGGTATTGATTCTGTATTAGAATCTAGAGACACTTGTTTCTCACACCATCTTATACCAACCGACTGAGCAAGTTTTCTCAAATACTTATCTTTAGAACAGGATCGTCTGAAAGTTACCGGATGGTTTTTGGTTGAGTTACAGCGCTCCAAAGTTCTAAGAAAATAGAATTTGAGGGTCGTAAAAGCAAATGCAATCTTCTTAATAGAGAGAGTTTTCAGACTTCGGATTTGTAATCAGCCTCAAAATGTGACTCACAATAAGTTCACCGTCCGGAGAACCCGAAATAAAAGTATCGATTTCTCGAAATTGCTTCACTTCATAAACGAACTGTATAATGTTACAGCGATTTTGTATCCTCTTTAAAATCCGAAAATTTTCCTCCGATCATATTTGATGGAATAATTATAGTCGTTGCGATATTCTAATGAGTGGTTCAGAATTTATACCACAGTACCGACAAAATCGTTGTAACAAAAAATGAAATTCTATATACCTTTTGAAATTGGTTTGACTCGACAGAGCGATGTAGCGATAGATAAGGAAAAAAATAAACCACTTATACACGATTCCATCGTTCCCTGACCTGACAAAATATGAAGAGCAGAACCTGCAGGCTGAGCTAATCCCCCTGCGGATAGGACATCTATACAGAGAGAGAGTGGTCAGTTGTCTACCCTTGTTCAGAATGCATTATTCTCTTTCGAGCAGTCGTCCCTCAAGATAGTATACAAACGGCGGCGCGGCACAGCGTTGCGGAGGATTCGGCCCCCTCTGCAGCCCGATCATAGACGTATGATAGTGTATACCTAACTTTTTCTTGAAACACCTGCGCGTCTTGTGCTCCAAACTGACTTCGACCACACGTTCCCCCATTCGTGAACAGAGAAGAACGATGACTGGCCGCGTACGCCGATGTCACTGTCAACCACAATGTGTCCATCCAATTCCCTGAATCATCTCCAAAGCGATTATTGATCGGTCTACATTGAAATCATCGAGGAACCAAAATCTAGGTGAGATTCAATGTGGACCTAGATTTATTTTATTTAAATCTGTTGGTATACCTAACAAACGAGTCCAAAACCCCCTAATGTTGCATCTTCTAATTGCTTTTTGCCCGCGATCCGCAAGTTATAATCATTTTACTTTCATTTCCTTTCAGACCCCCATGATCCTTATCTCATTTCCTGGAGCACGGGAGTCCATTTTCCCGACTTTCCATTATAAGATACTAGTATTTTATTTTTATGTGTAGGTATAGGTACTTGTGTGTGGCCTGTGGCGTATACATATGTGTCTACATAACACGCCTGAGATGCCTTGGGTGAATTAGTGCAGTGTCTGGCATGCAGGCCAAGTGCACATTACAGTCGCTTAATTTCTCAAATCGTGGCAATTAATTCAATACTTATGTCTTATTCGCTCGTTTGCTCGTTTTCCTGCAATACGCTCGTTCTCTCGGCTGTTAAATGGTGCAGGTAGATATAGTAGCTGCAAGACGCAAGCGAGCTAAAGCGGCGTTGTTTATTTATACCCATGGATTTACGATTAGTCATACTCCTATCTAAAATTATATATGTACGCGTTATGCTTGAGATCTCCCTCCCTAAGAGTGTGGATACATAAATTTATGCAGGGACCCGCGTTCACGAATGTTCATGCCACGTTCAAATTTTGAGTGCGCTTCCAACTGCATAGTAAAAAATCTCTCGACATCATAAAACTGTTTTCAAATCTAACAATATAATCTAAGATTAAATCGAACATTCTTAACAATCAAAAAATCTAACAATAGCGTGATTCGAAATTTTCTCAGAAAACATACGGTTCGTATGCATGTAGTTGGTGTTCAAGTGATAGGTAGATGGTATACGGTATTTATTTGATAGTTCTAGCTATATTGATAGCTCTCCAGAGGCTGTAAACAGCTCTTATTATTAGCTATGACCAATGGAGACTGAATGGAATTTATATGAAGATGATCTCTGATGGAAATTGTCTCTTCATGGTATTATCCTGGTGACTGTTCAAGATAAAAGAGAGACACGGGAAGGTAAGATCAGAAATTTTGACACATGCAATATACGTTTTTGGCATGGGTTAAATTACATAACAAATTAATTGAATCACCTAAAGATTAAGCGTGTCATACGGGACAAACCCTGGTCCGAACGCGAAAGGTTATTGTACCATCACTAATTGTAAGCCTAGAAGAATAAGTTACGTTTCAGGTGATCTGTGAGGATCCAATAGCTAGATTAAATTAAGCTACACATGCACAAGTATAAGTGAGGCGCGAACCGCGTAGAGGTGGAGCTCCTAGTAATTAAATAAACAAATACTCTACAAGATTATATTTCATATTTTTCTGGCAAAAGTTAGCAAGAATTCTGGAATAATATTTGGGATTGTGAGGATAAGATTTATTTACGACCGCCAATTTATACTCAAAGCAAGATTGGCGCCGCATTGGGTGATCAGTTAATCGTTTTGGTTTCTGTTTCACTGATCGATAATAATTCAAATACAAAAGGACAGAAAACTCCCTGTAAGCCGTTACAGTTTGTCTTTAGTGACATCGAGTTAGTAGAGAGTGAAATATATATTGAAAAATGACTTTTAAAATCATTCACGACACGGTTATCTCTACTCATTTTGAAGACTACATTGAACTAAACCATTTTACAGGACAATCGACTTCAAACGAGTTGCGGAGGTATCGTTAGTAGTCTCCTAAAGATGTCTAACAGCGTGGATGTTGAACCTTTGGAGTAGAGTTGATAACCGGGCAGCGGGGTGAGATAACCTTCTTTCAAAATTAGAACTGAACTCTTAGCGAGGCAATCTGTACCGGTTGGCCCTACTGTGTTTAAGACGATGAAATAAAAGTGGGTACACAGCGGAAGGATAGGCAGATGGTGGTGGTTTGAACGTAAATGTGCATCCATCATTCTTTCGCATTGCCCCTCCTTAATCACTAAATAAGTCGTTCAATTAAAAAACTAATTTCGATTGCAGTCCCAGAGCGGCCATTTAGCGTTCCACCTAGGCCGGAATAACCGCTAAAAAAGTAAAGTGGGGTGTGCGACTTGGGCTTTCGCTTCTCGCTCAGGATTCTTTGCGAGATCGCGTTGTCAATTACAGACTCCAAGTCCTAATCGCTCTCTTTTTCCCCCTGAACCACCGTGGGTCGTCATAAACAAAGAAAAGCCTACCACTGCTGTTGAATACTAAAGAGGGCCAATCGCCAGTAACGAGCCAAAATTACCCCAAAGTTATGACAATAACATCTTCAACTCCTCAGAAGTAAAAAGATTGAGGAAATCCATGCAGGTTTCCGATACGGAATCGTCGATGCAGTGCGCATCAATATGGCGTCGCACTGAGCAATCGGTTGATTGTTTTCAGTCGAATATTGCGAGTATCGCGACACAGAAAACGCCACGCAAGCTGTTAAGACTCTTGTCTCGTAACATTGACTAGGAAAATATTAAACACAGGTCGAAAAATGAGTTTCATGATCAAACACGACCCGTGTGCAAAACGGAGTGTGATGTAAATTTTCTCCCGCAAGATGGCGTCTGTGAGTATAAACAACACCTTCGAAACCCTTCTCGATCGAATCATTCCGATTCTCGTAGCTTTGAGTCTCACTAGCTACAATATAACCGTGACTCGAGGTTCATTTCGGACGGCACGAGCTACTCGAGAGGGTTGCCTGAATCGAGTGGGTCGAGTGTGCCCAGAGTAAACGACGACAAACTGCACGCTGAGTGGTTCCACTTGAAAATCACGACTAGGTGCAACGTGGCTTATACAATGCAATGTGACCGTGTATGTATAAATATATGCATATATATATATATATTTTGTGTGTACATATATGTATACGTATATATACACACATGTATATACAAAAAGTATGCGCTGCACATGCATATGGCGGATGTATACATGCAGTGAAGATAAAGCGAGATAGAAAGAAGATGAAAAAGGAAAATACGGAGACGCGTCTGAAAGGCTGCTGGAGGCTAAATATGAGTGTATACATATAATGTAAGGTATAAAAGTCAGAGAGCTAAGTTCTTGAGGGCGTCTAGGCCGCGATGGCGCCACACCCTTGAAAACGGAGGCATGCAGTGACACGTGTACCGACCGAGCTGCAGGCGTGGGTCGCGGCCGATTGAAGAAGGTAGGCAGCAGGATAGATAGGTGGTTACGTAGGTTGGTAGGTGTGTTACGCTTGGTGTTAGAACATGTGTTGGGGCGTGTGGGACGGGGGGCTAGGAGCGGAGGGGAGAGACGAGGAAGGGGGTCTGCCCATGAATAAGGCATGTCGAGCGAGCGCCGCGCATCCACTTATACCAACTCGAGGAGAGGAATTGGAGGTATACACACTGCATTGATGCAGTATAAACTGTCGGAATGGACGTCGCTGCTTAATGATCGTCAGGGTGGAAGGGCGCAGGGTGGAGGGATTATACTTATAGCAGGTAGACAGTCGCTATAAGAGTAGAACGAAAGTGCTGAACCATCGTTTTAATATTTATGGGTACACACGTCCGTCAGTTCGCTGTATAACTTCGGTCTTTCTACATGCTGCATATTGCATATAATATATATTATACATATATCTACACACACACGTAATCGCTGTAGGCATCGTTGTACACATATCTTTATCTATGCATGCATGTTTTTCAGTTTACAGATTATATGGGCCTAGTAGGTACACAATGTGGTTGAAGTGAATAATGACTACGTATAACGAAACGTTGAAAAACAATCACTATTTACGCCATATTGGAATGACTCTAGAAGGGTTATGTTTCTAAAATTTAATTATGCTTTTTTTTCATTGAAAGTTACTGAATAATTTTAGACAATTTCGGTCGAAGTACACGAACTTCAGTTATCTTTTTCAGCAATCGTCTTGTTCAATCACCGAAATGCGTTAGTGTTACTCTTATTAACTTTTCAGCTTAAGTGTAATCTCTATATTTGAGTTCATTTTCCATCATATCGAATATATTTTATTCCAAACCTCTGCATTTCGATATATCAAGTCTGTGCATACTTCTGCGGTTATAGATTCTACTGGGAAACACTAAAATCGAACTTTCAACCATATTGTACTGAAATTTTGTCACAACACACAATTTACAGAATGAATCAGAATTTTTTTGTAATGTATCGGCATTTGAAGTGAAATTCAGAACATATAAATCAATTACGGAGGTTTTTAAGAAAATGCAATGACTTTTTCCATAACGCTTAGATCAATTTCAAGTCACGCTTTGAATAACATTCAGTTTGGTTGAAATTGGTTGTTTGGTATTCTATGGTTTACCGATTATCATTCCTCAATCATGACTATAAAATTTTCTCCCTGAAAAGCTCTCCGATTAACCTGAAAAATTCCAACACACAGATACTTTCAAAATTCTTTCGGATTTCTTTCGAAAAAAGACTTGCAGGGCAATCCTTCGCATTGATTGAAAGCAATTTTCTAACCTAAAAAAATATTTCTAAACGTGGATTATTTAACGTGTAAAGGATAGAGGAAATAAAATGTGTTCGACTAATTCCTACGTCCGTAGAAAATCCATTTCGATGTGGAATTCTGCGTCGCGAACCCCACAGGATGAATTAGTATGACGACCGGCCTGCCTCAACCTCATTGCTTATTTTGTAAGCAGGAAACAACTAAGAGTCCACGTCTACGCACATAACATGACAGAAACGGAAGCTGGAAGGGAAATGTCTCCCTGCGGGTCTTGTAACTGCACCTTCCGTTGAATAATTTAATACGGTTTCCTCGCATCTTGGTTCAGGTATAAAAGAATTATACGGTCCCACTTATCACACTACCTGAAACGTCAGTTGACGCCTGCATCGAGTTTTTCTCTCTCTCTTCTATAAATATCTCTCCATAAAACGTATACCGTATATAATATTTCTGTGAGATTGAACCTTACAATCGAAAACGTACGTGTTTTACTTTTTCTTCTCGTGTAAAAAATAGGTACTGACTTTCAATCGATCAGACTAAAAATATACTCACTCAAGCAGAAAAGTTATCTTAGGTTAAAAGGAAATTGCATTTATAGGTATCGTTTTATAATAACGTGTTACTTATACTGTTGGAATAATAACAAAGAAAATATGGTACGAGTAACTGTTGAGTGTGTGATTATAGTAGTAAATACTACACTTTTCGGCGTTTTTCAATCAGGAAAGTAACTTTGCTGTCGTTGCCAAACTAAATGTTGATCTTACTATTTAAACAACTAAACTCTCGGTATCCGTTACATAATTGTGTTGAATTATTTTTAGGTACACATAAAGTATTCATTTAGGATACAGAACAATATCCGTGTAACGAAATAATTTTGGACAATCACGTTTTGTAATTAGGTGAACGTCATATATTTTTCTTTTATTTTATTCATTAGGGATTCAATTAATTTCTGATACACAATAACTAATAATAACGCACTAAAAACAATTTCATTTTCTGAAGTTACTGGGAAATTACAGTAAAATGGAAATATATCGTTACAACGGCGTTCCAAATATTGTTGGAATTAAGAGAGAATACCTTACAAGTAACTATTTATCGTCTGATTGTATACTGGTAAATATCAGCCAGATAACAATGTCCCTGCTATGAAATTATGTAAGAGATACTTACACATTATTGTGAAGGTTTTAGTATAGTATATGTAATTCATTTGAAATGTAAAATTATTTTACAATTTCTCATCTACGAATAAATTTGTACATCAAAGTGTATTCTTTATGTATATACTGATAGCCTTGTAATATAATATAATACAGTCTTAATCTCGTGATATTGTTAAATAAATCGTGATCACTCAGATAGATGTAAAAAAATTCACGGAGATTCGGGTTTTATTAAAACTATCGTTGGTAAGATGAAACACTACTTTATTATGCAACAGATGTTGCAGAATTATAAGATTCGTATTTAATAATGTAATAAAAATAGTTAGCAATATTATAACTTTTGATACATAATTTTTACCAGCAAATAATCAATTCTGTAATGTGGGTCACGATTTTTTTGGTACTTTCAGTCTGAAGCCTGTTCATTTAGTTCACTACGTTTTTTATGAACACAAGATCATTTTGTAATTGCTCCACCGACAGGAAATTATCAAATTTAATAACTTAACAATATGAAATATACTATTATAGTGACTATTATTCATATAAACAAAAAAAGGCTAAGATTTTCTGGTTAATTCTGATACAAAAACGAATTCTCATTTTGTACCCAGGCTCATGATATTTTCTAGTTTAGTAAAAAGTAAACACAATCACGGACTGTCTAGTACAGTAACGACGACTTTACATTTCACTGTACACTATAAACTGATCGTGAGTGAAATGTAAGGTTCACTCGACTCTACACAATAGTGATTAAACTGGCCCAAAATATTTTATACACATATCCATAGCAAATATTCTCTAGTGAATAAAACCATAATTTTCGTTCAGTTGACGATGAAAATGGGTGTGGTAACCATTGAATATTTTAGGTCCATAACGTAAATATAGTGACTTTAAGTTGCAGTGTAGAATATTGGTGTACAGATTTGTGACAGCAATATTGTTACGTTGTGTAAGGTTAGGTCGGATGGAAGGGAAGGAAGGAAGGAAGGAAGGAAGGAAGACACGGCGAGTCCTGTGACGAGGATTCTTTGGCACGACTTGGACATCGACAAATGCAGAAAAACGCAGCGCACAGGGAGCCCCATTCCGCGTGGGTGGCCCGGAATCGTTTCTTTACTCCCACTCAGAGGCGTTTCGTCCCTTCGGATGATGAATGACTGCGCCTTGACACCCTTCTCATCCAACTCGGGCCTGGATCTCGTTGCGATTTGCATCCGGGCTACCAGCTTCGAAACCAGTCCAACTTAATCCCACAATCACCGAACCATTCAACGCCACAAGGTTAGTCGTCTTTTGTTTCAGTGTTTTATATAGTTGACTTCAATGTGGCGCCGACGCCAAAATGACAAATATTATTGGCCAAGAAGCTTTCGAGTTAGAGCGTTAATTAAGCTACATAACCTTAAAGATTTTTCGATGCGTGCCATCTGATTGCAAATGAATGCTAGCAGATGTTGCTTATACAATTAGTAATACAATTGTAATTTGAAATTCGATATCTAATTGCAAATCCAGACCAGACGTAGTTGGCAAGCCTGTCTTATCGAATGAAAAAAATTGGCGCACGCACGCCTTGAGGTGTAGTTTCCTGATACTGTCATGACATATGTGAATAATTACCGAACGAATTGACAGTACAGGTTTGAGTTGTGTAGAACTTGTTTTATTTGGGATTATAGCGATGATGAAGCAAAGCGGAGAATTTTTTTACGTAGCGACTCGAGCTCAGATTTTGTCTAAATCCGATTGCCGATTGACTCGTGTTTTGTGTACCTACTTACAACTTATGTGTATATATGTATACTTGCATATTGTGAATATGTGTACATATCTGTTGGTGATCTTAACAACGCGTAACGTATACGGTATACATGGATAGAAATGCATGTAAGTGCCTTCTCAAAGCGAAAGAGAGAGAGTGAGATAGAGCAAAAGAGGGAGAGCCAAACCAAGGGTCTATTTTGTGGCTGATTTTACAAGCCGCTTAGCGGCAGCTCGGCTACCTGAAGGAGGTTTCGGCTGTTCGTATTAAACGGGAAATCCTTTGTGGTTGACTTCGTGGGCACGACGACCAGCCAGCGTTTCAGATGCAATTCAGATGGCAAATGCGATATTTTGACGTGCCCCAAAAAAAATTATAATCACAATAGGCCTCCCTTCGTCTGAACGTCTCTCCCGTATTAATTCATACTGTTGTGCTGCTCGCGCACAAACGTCTCGCCTGCGAGGCTTGCATCCTGGCAGATGTGTATCTGTCTTTCGCCAGCTCTCAAGTCGACTCATGGATAATGTGCTGTTCGACTTCTGTGCATAATTTCGACTTTCCGCGAGTGTGTATGATATATTTTCTTCCAATTTTCTCACCACTCCGCTACCTTCATTCAACCTGTGACCGGCACAACATTTCGAAAAACCTAACCCTTTTGGGACAATTTCTGCCCCAGTTGAAAAATGTATCGTGTGTTGTTTTTGTTTTTTTGTCAATGATTTTCAATACACTTAAATTTTGGAGTACATTTCAATGTCAATTTCTTGTCAACATTCTACACGTTGAATTTTGTTTTTCATCATTCAAATCCGTTTTGAAATCTCTAAAGTGTTCCAATTATGTTTTGGTGCACCATAGCAGTTTTGATTTACATATTTAGAAATAGTTGAAAATATCCTTTCATTAGGGATGAATCTTCGGATTATCCAAACAGCTTGGAGTTTGGATTTATTGACCGTAATTACCACACCTCATTATGGGTGAATATAAATCATATAAAATATAATATCACCATTTTACCGACTTAGCGCCTATTCCAAGTGAAATATATATTTTGTTTTGTATTATACGAATATTGTGATTTTTGGTTGTAATCTATACCGTGTACCTATAATCGACGTGGTGCTGAACCGAAGATGACGATACTAAAACACACGCACATATACCTAACTGGACAAAACGCCAGAGAGGTAGTGTAAAATCCTCGTTCCAAGATCCTTTGTGGTGATTCTTTAATGGCGGTTCTCTTGTGTATCGCGTCACATGCGGTGTGAAACGGGAATCCGGTGGCGCAGCCGGAGCAGCAGCAGCAAAGTTTGATTTTTCGGCTACGACGTTCTACAGTAGGTGTGCCTTCAGCGTGGCCAGCGGAGCGCGACGCCCGGTGAACAAACATGTTACTATCCCAATCGATCTGTTCGAGCGCTGAGTGTTCCGGAGTGAAAAGCGGCGATTCTTTCCCTTAAGCGCCGAAGGCCACGCCTCCTATCCCGTCACAATCACGTGACGCCCCGCCCACCGCGCTCTGATTGGTCATCGGCGCGGTGGGCGGGGCGAGCGCGAAGTTGCGCGCGCACCGGCTTATCGCTTGTGCTCTCGGTGGAGGGGAGAAGGCTGGGGAGGAGGAGCGGAGGTCAGTGAGGATCGGGAAGTCGGCTGGCGCAGACGCGTTGTGTGCCGCGAAAACGCAGCTGAACGAACGCGTCTCATCTCGTAACCGAGCGGTGCGCGTGTGGCGATTCCGGATTCGAACCGGCGAATTCATGTGTGGGATTATCGCTATATCAACGTTTTCTTGAACGGTGCTAAGCGCTGCACGGACAAAGCGCGCTAAGTGAGGGAGTGCCGGATACCCTAGTGTTGTGCGCCGCAAGAATGCCCGCCAAGGGGGAGAGGGGCAAGGCGACGGACTTCAGCATAGCGGCCATCATGGCGCCCAGAGGTCCTTCGTTTGGACATTACCACCTGCAGGGTCTCGCCAACGGTACCACCAATGGTATGACAAATTCGGCCTTACCCTAACGCGCTTAGACCACCCGTAAGATTTCCGGGCCTTCCAAAAACGCGATAGCCATCTAGTACACCCTGCAATACTTCTTGGCGTGCAGATCTTCGGGTTCCTTTACCGTATCCCAGAGGTCCGTTCTATCCTCTATTTTCACTCGCTCACCGCGGGGTGCAGGTTTCACTTTCACGGTTCACTAATGCTCGACCAACAAGACGGTATAACGAGCTCGGAAAATTCAACACCTCCCAAATTCTTTTGCCTTATTTTCGGTTTTCTGTACTCGAAATGACGCAGAATTTGCCCAAATTGGTACCAAGGAGATAAAATGATGTTTGTCGATGATAGCTGTTTAATTCTTTGAAGTCTACGAACTGCAAATTTTATAGGAATTGCCTTAGAGTATTTGGAGCAATCTTGGAGAATTAATCTTTTCGGAAATTAGAGTCATTTGACTCAATGAATATTATTATAACCTGATCTGAATCCAGTCTTCTTCTTACGGCAAGTTTGCTGTCTTTGGGTCGTAGTTTCGATGATACAAATTGAATGGTTCTCCAGTTGAATGGCTTTACATATTGGACACCGTAATTAGTTTCGAATCAAATTAACAGAGTCAATCGTGGCCAATAGGCGCGTACTTTTCAAGTTTCGCAAGTTGTTCTTTGGATATTAACGAGGCATATTTTAGTGTTAGGTGTAATAAGATTAGATCTTATTTAGTCTCGATGAACGCATTTTTCTCCAATGAATAAAAAACGTGCATCATATTATATCGGGATTTAAACGATGCTTTGAAATTCGCTCTCACCATTGATGACGAATTAGCGCTAAATTTGCTTCACGACGTGTTAGATCAATTGATCCAAACTTCCTCGCAATTATATGGGAGTTGGATTTATCCGTTACTGCAGGATCTTTGTCGATGTGTTTCTTCTGCAGCACCTGGCGTTGTAAATGGCGTCGGCTGCATATGCATATGTCCTTCCTAAAATAGGGTTACGAGTAATAAAGCAAATATTGAATGAACAAAATTAAATATTCAGTGCAAATAATTATACATACAAGAAGACAGATGTCGCGTATTACTACTTCAGTTAAAACGTTATGTAGTAGGTATCACTCGATTTTTTCGAAAACGCGTCTATATTTTATTATATTTGAAGAATATTTTATTATATTTGAAGAATATTTTATTTTACTTAAAGCTGTTGTTTACTCTGAAGCGTTCTAATGTATAATACTTGACTCAGGATTCTTTGATTATCATGCAAAAGCTCTCGCGTTTTTCACTAGCGAGAAAATTGGCGATGGATCCCGAGTCGAAACTTTATATCTCGTTTGAACCTTTTAATCCTTTATTTCTTTGCAGTTTAGATATGCCGCTTCGAATTTGGGTCTCATTTACATCTTCTATATTCTTCTCAGCTGACAATAAGTTTCACTAAATAGACCCTTGACGTTCTTATAGTAACTGTTGATCGAAATTGAACCTCAAATCTGTAGAATTTGAGAAAAGATAACCTCAAGGGTTAATTGAAGTCTGAACCAAGAATATTTCAAACGATTCTCACTAGAGTCAAATGAGTTCTAATTTTAGATCTGATCAGAACCTCGTAACATCGGGGAAGGACTTATGTGCTGCAGTTTTGAAATTTAAATGAGCCATTTTTTCTCACGATTTTTTTACACCTATAAGAAGGTTTTACTCCAGCGCAAAAAAATCTCGAAATTTTCTTGACGTCCAAATGAGTTTTAAAATTTTGTTTCGCGAACGGGGGATTAAAATTAGGTATAATATGTTGACGCAAAATCTGTTTATACTTTCAAGCGATTCAACAGCTCACAAATAACAATTGAAAATCTATATAACATTAAAATATAACACGGAGAAATGAGTACAATAAAATTTCACATATGGTAAAGTAACAGTTGCATTTACCGTCGCAGTATGACGATTATTACGATTTTATATCACTACACGTTATAAGACTCATCATCGTAATGCGACGGTAAATCCAACGCTTGTTACACCGTACGTGTAGGTATATTTTTCTCCGTGTATGCGTTCTTAAAATATACTGATAATTTAAAACTCAAAAGCGTTGGAACTTCTCTCGTCTGCCCGCCATTTTTGTGACAACACTATTCAGTATTATAAATAATGTACTTAACTTAATCTCGCATTACTATTCTAACCTAGGAAACTCGGATTTTGATACCTTGTCGTGCTGAAATATCGGATAATGATGTCACGAGTATGGCACGCATTCAAAACACGTTTCAGCTCTCGTGACTGAATTCTATAGTTACTTTTCACTATTTTTATCAATGAATTAAACGTGTGGAAAAATGTATTTTCGTCATGTCATCTTATTTCAATAGACTTGCCAGTGTACGGAGAAATTTTATCTAGCAAACCCAATTAGAATGTTGAGTGAACGTTACCCGGAATATCCAACTCCACATTTAATCATGGCATTTATTATTTATCCACGTTTACTTGTGGTGTGCCAAGTTTTATTATTATACACATGCCAACGCGATTGTGAATTCATTTACTTTGCACGCAATCCTCATGTTCGCAATTCAAATTAGTGTGATTGGTAAAATCTTGAGTAAAGTAGGTACGATGAAAAATTTAGTCCCATAACAATTTATATGCACAACTCAAAATGTATCGCGAAAATTCAGATACAGTATTCCTTTGCCTGCATTGATGATCATATCTGTTCATTATCCACATTTCAAGTGTATTTTAAGTGTCACGAAAATCCTTGTCAGAGTCCTTAGACGGAAGGGAAAGAAATAGGAAGTACCTAACGGGTGTTGCGCCAGAAGCAGCTGAGGAAAGGAAAGCGTTTTTCTGCGCAACATGCGGTCTCCGTAATTAACTATCCCATGCAATGTCCAATTAAAGCGACCATCGCCTCAAGTTAAGTGCAATTCGAATCTAATATTATACGTGTTCCGAACAGAAACTGTAGAAACTGAAAAAATATCAAATTAACTGTCATACAAGAGAACTAATCGAACAAGGATATAGTAAAGTTCGGGTTTGAAACATGAAGCTCGAGTCGATTGGGTCGAATTTCATTCAAAGAATCATTCCTATCAAAGTGATACAACATTCCAAATCGCAAATTCAAGTATAAATAACGTTTATAGTTATCTATCATTGAATAACGGTTATAAAATTCTCTGCTTTAGCGAATTGCGATGGATCGGGTCTCATTTTGTTTGATAATTCACATTTTATAGTTCATCTGAAATGAATGTTGATTCAAACGTTCATTTATTCTATGGCAAAGCACATATAAGTTCGCGAATTATGATCTATAAAATAATTTTGTATGCAACGTTTTGGCGATGAAACAAAAACCTAAGAAACTAAATTTATCTCTGCAGAAAATTTGTAGAGAATTGGCTGATAAAATTTCCCACAAATTATTCATGATGAGTCTTTTTTTTTATCGAAATTGGTGAATTCACATGTTTTTTACGTATATCAAAGATACGTCGTTTTGGATAAATTCAACTTCATTGACTGTAGTTCCATCTTCTGAACTTTAGATTAGCCATTCAGTTAGTCTCCATAATTTTTTTCCCAGACTGTACACCGCAAGAAAAGTGTGGCGTGGACAGCTTCTATAAACTATTGATAATTTTGTATCAGTATTGAATTTTGAGTTTATGCTGAGTAGTCAACGCCGCCAAGTTTGTTTAATTTTAATACAACCATTTTTTACAGTTTACGTCCGATGCAATTTCTCGAACCAACATTTCCAAGGCGTGTCACGGCGCTGTTTCGTCGAGATATTAATTATATTTGTCACAAGGATAATTAGTGCCTGGTTTAAGCGAATTGCGTGGTTTCATCCGATGATCTGCTTACCGCTGATGTGCATCTCATGCATGCCGCGACTTTCACGAATTACGGTAATTTCTTCTCTGCAACGCATTCGAGCAGTGATTAACGCGGGTTATCCGTGTAAAATTATACACTTATACAGTATGTCAAGATGTAACATTCCTCTCAGTATGGGTATACATATACCCATGCGCACGTGTCTATGTAAATGACATGTATACCTATATCTAGTATATTGTCGAGGTTCTCTTCAAGCGGTGCTTTCGCACTCGTGGCAACTCGAGCGTTGCCTCATGCTTCAACGCAATTCATATCTTTCTTATTTGTTTCCAGAAATTCTTTAGTAGCATCAGCAGCAGAAATAGCTAATAATAACGATAAAAGCAGAGTTATAGCATTTCGGTTTGTAGCGGAAACACGTTAACGAATTCGGGGCAGGCTTGGACAGTCTTAGTTACAAAAATTTCAAGATATTCTCTAATTTTCTTTTTGTTCTTTCGCAAAATCGAGACGCACAAGGATCGAAAAGGATCGTGTAACTTATGTAAATCTTTATGATAATTCAAATTGTGTTCAACTAATTTTGAAATCAAATATTCATTTAAGAAAATGTCGTTACGATCGATTCAACGTGTACGGATACGGTCTTTTTCGCAATTTTTATTGCCAAGATATCTCACAGCTGTGTCAATTAGTGTTTGTTGAGATTGATCTGCAGATGTTTTATGCGATGCTTAGTGAGAACACCAAATTTCTGTAGTTCTGTCTTCTTGAACTCCCATTTATTAAAAGCTTGTGGTATGTTGGACCTTTGAGATTCACCGACCAATTAAGAAAATCGTTTTTATACTTTTTGTACCTTCTAATAATAGAATCTCTTCCTATTTTGGTAAATCATAGGGTTTATGATCGCGGGAAATTATCTTGGAACTTAAAGTCGGTTTTCAATAGTTTTGAAATTATGACAGCTTGGACGTCTTGTACTTTTCATCAACTTTTCGAACTTTTCGAAGTTACCGTGCAACCGGAATTTCGCAATCATTAAAGACACTTCGTCACTCAGGGTATACAAAAAAAAGTGTAAAATGAAAAATTTTCAAGAGTTCCATTTATTTATTGAATATGTAAGTATCGTGTTTTCTCAAGCATGACGTGAAGTGCTTTAAAAATTCCTGATGTTGATTTTTTTTCTGTTTACTAGGCGTTCAAACGACGCCAGCGGATCTGGTTGCCGCTGCGACGGCCGTGGCTGAAGAAGTCCTGGACGACGATGACGAGGGTGAAGACGGGGTCGGTGAAGGTGAGAGCGAAGACGCGGAGAGATCGACCAACGACGAGGAACAGGAGGTCGACGTCGACGTCGAGGAGTGCAGCAGCGTCGAAGACACTTCACCGAGCCTACTCGAAGAACAAGTCTCAACCAAGCTTGACGGTGACGTTGAACGGAGGCATCGCCGACGGACGAGCTGCAATTCTGACGAATTGCGAGACGTCGAGTGTCACTTGGAGACCAAGGAGCTTTGGGACAAGTTCAACGACCTTGGTACCGAAATGATCATCACCAAAACAGGCCGGTAAGTTTGACTCAGAATTCGTCACATAAGCACCATTTCAACTTCAACATTCCATGATGAGACAAATCCTGATCTCACCCACAATCGAGAAATTGGATGCTTTTCTGACGTCGATTTTGCAGGCCGATTCCAATTATATGCAGTTCACTACAATAAAAATAAATTTTATCTTGATGGGTTTTGATCGTGCCATTTATTTTCACTAGACACTTTTAGTTTATTCTATAGATGGAATATTTTTTCTGCGGATATTGCAGGGTCAAGGATTATCGATTTTACTTCTTACACTAATAGCTGCTGTTTTGAGTTGTATCGGTATATATAGACCATAACGAATATAGTGTTCAATCAACAATATGTTCGGTATTCTCCATTACGAAATACAAAAATCTGTAAGAATTGAATGAAAAAATTTTTCTTAAGTTTTGAGATCTTTTTCTGTATCGAAGTGTTTTATTGTTCGTATTTAGGTTACCTAGAATGGCTATGATATCGGAAAAGGTTACCAGTATTCAGCTACCTAACTCAGCATTAACCTAAAAACTTTTTAAGCGGTACAAGACCAGTTTAACAAACGCGTCCGTCTCGGCGACAGTTCAAAATTCAGACCAATCAGGTGGAATTGTACATCGCGACAGGCGGTCCCTCACCATCGTCCCTGTTCACCTTCACTGCTCTTTCTCAGTCAGCTTCTCGTTGATCCTTTCCCACGCTTCGCATCGCGCTAATTCAACTTCGTCGTGAAGTTTTCCTGCAACGGCAGTTACATACACCTATTGGCGTATGTATTTAAATGATTTTAGAACCGAGACGAAGTCAAAATTGTATAGAATTGAAAAAAAAAAGACTGCAACGGTTGCTAAAGTTTTGTGTTAAAAAAAAAAATGATTATTAGGTATAGGACTGAAAAAAACAACTTATTCGAAACGATGTTTTTATTTCTTTATATAGTATCAGTTATTTTTTGATTAAGCGTATGCATTCGTAACATTATATAAATATAATCAAAAAGTTAGTATGTTATATACTTTTGATCTACAGCTGCATGTAATACATCGATAAAGTATTTTTTATTTCATATCAGTAATAGCAAAAACCTGATGTTAAGATATGCTTAGAAATGTAACAGCATCTGCTGACTTCTGAAGAAGCAAAAACTTAAAAGAAATAAAAACACTCTAATCGCTGGACAGCAGATGTCATAATAATTGTTAAAATAAAAAAACACTAAAGGAGAAAATTGATGAAAAAAATGCAGTTACAGATTTCTTCCATCAGTTTTTGCGATCGAGTAATCAAAGCGTTTTAGATTTCGGTAAGCGAGATGCAATTTTCGTATAATTATCTGACTGGCCGCACTGCTGCGATGCGCATCGTAATCATATAGCGCCGAAGGATCACCTGCCAGAGTTCGTTGTATACATACGTATGCAGGTAAATGTATGGTATAAACCCATCTAGCTTCGAGTAAAGTTGTCTTCATAGATTATATAGCTTCAGAGCGATAAGCCCACAAAACACCGGATCGTGGTCCTCCGGTAGAAATCGCTGAACCACCTAAAACTGCCTGTTTTTACTCAACCGTTCATTATACATACATTATATCACACTTTTCCAACGCGATGAAAACTCAACGGATAATGGCTCCTCCGCGAGTAATTTCGAAAGCTTTCACAGTCAGCCAAAAGTTCTGGCTTGTTTCCTAGCTCACGCGAGCATTGATCGCGGGATGAAATAAGGAATTGTCAAGTTTCTAGGCAACGATTTTGTATTTTCATCCTTCAGTATTTTCACACCTTCACCAGGTTTCGGGATCTCGATTTTGGTCATGGACTAATTTTCTTTACCTGCACGACGACGGTGGAAGTGTAAAAATACCAAACGGCTAAAATGCGAAATCGATACTCTGTTCATTGATCAGCGGATCTGCAAACGGCATGAAGAATAACAGCTTAATAGAGAGGCCGAGTAACCGAGAGTCTGAGACTCGACGGTGGCGCCGCCACGTGGCTTGGCTGTCGACTGACTGCGAGGTCAGTTCGTGTGTGCCGTGAGGAGTGTATAAGCCAGGCAGGATGTGTCTATGGGCTGTCACGCGAACTGTTCATCAGTGGCGTCTCACCCACTCGGCGTCCCAAAGGTAGGAAGGTAGGAAGGTAGGCTCTGTAGGTGCTATGCTCTGCGCGTCTACCTTTGTGTTAGGGTTGTGCGACATGCAGGCTTGCCGTGCAGCAGTCTGCACACAATATGCTGTATGTCGGAGTCCAGATACACGTGACGCGCCAAGAGAGCCAAGCTGATGGTGGTAACGTGGTGTGGGTATGGACGCGATACCCGCAGACATAATTACAATAGTGACACCACCTGGCAGCGCGGTAGAGTCGTTAACTCGGCAAACAGTTGAGTAACTTAGATCGCTATAATATCCACTGCTTCCGTAATCCATTTGTTCGACCCTCTAGGCCCGAGTTGCTGACGAGCTCCCGGGCCGCCCGGGTCGCTCCGGGTGGTTTTGCTCGAGGATTGCTTTGCGAGGGTGGAAGGAGGAAGGAGGTAGGGGCAGGGAGGGGGTCGCGATTATAGGCTCGTTAGAAGCAAAGAGGGCCGTTTGTTTCGGTTTAATTGACCGACTTCTGCAGGCTCGCTTCGACTACGGTGTTTTGTCCAGATCGTTCGGATTTCATGGTCCAGATTTTTTATACAGATTCACGTAGTTCACTCTCGCCTACTATCGTGGAGGCAATTAATTCCGTCTAAATCCTCCTCATCTGGTCTATTTGTTTCGAGAATCATTTTGTACCCTTGGCGAAATCAACTAGATGGAACAATTCAATTGTCCTTAACATACGGGATCCAATAATCAATGTGTATCAACAAGATTGAACAATGCATGTTGTAAGTCTCCTTTCTGTATTCTTCATGGTTGCTTGGCACAAGGCATCGTGAACACGAGGACAATAATATATTCCGGTTGAAAAGATTAGAGTCGGATAAAAATCTTGAGCCACCACGAACCAAGGGTGTCAAAGGTGCGAGAGACAATATCTCTATCAGACTCAAAGAGTCACTGAACAAAGATTCCAGGTAAGAATACTCCCAGGTGATGATTTCGACAGGGGTCGAAGCATATCGCACGCATCATCTGGTAGAACTTACCCAAATGGAATTGGGGACAGTCGACCAGAATGTATTGGGTACTTTTTCATCTTCTTAATTTTTCACTCTTCTATTTTCGGAGGAGAGGGAATCATATTATAATGTCCACGAAATGAAAAATTGAGTCTTCACTAGATCCATATGTTTTCAGGTTTGGAGAATTACTTTCAACCATTTTTAGATGGATTTCTAGATGTTATCGATTTTCAACAAACGGACATTGATGACTCTAATCTCAACCCAAGCGGTGTTCTTTGAACCGTTACTGGTTGAATTTCGAACAAAAGTGATAGAGACATTCTTGAGCTATATCCAAAAACGAAAATGTTTTTTATCTACAATAAATCAAAAACGGATGCAACTATTCAGGTGAAATTTGGCGTATTAGTTGATAGGCGAAATCGGCTGAGCTTGATCGGATTACTTGAGAAAGTAACGGAATTTGGTAGAACCTGTCTAGTTTGGTTCTCGTTTCAAAAATGAGGAGAACTTATCAAAACAAAATTACGGGATTACTGTTTCGGGCAGACTTTCACTCCAGTTTTAAAAACATTCAAGTGAAGCTATAATAATTGTAAGTTTAGTTAAGATTGCTCAGTGCGTTGGAAGCTAGAAACGTTATAGCGAAAGCACAGAAGCTCCAACATCAAATATTGTTTCCGAAATATGTCCTGCTTGCTTTTTCCATACCATACCATACCGTAATTTCATCGGTACATCCCGTAAGGCAATTTGAAGATAAATTATGGGCTTTTGAATTTTACGAAAAACCGGTTATGCAAATATTCTGAGGCTTCGTAGAAGTTGTTCATAGTCGATGAGGCTTTGGTTGTATTCATATTGGACCGGGTGGTCGTTATCAGCAACTTACAATTAGCGGTGAATGTTTATTCAAGTGAATTGCGACTCAATGGAGCTGAACGTGGAGTAGATTAAACTTGTACAAAGACCAAAGTTCCGTTTCGTAACCGCGATTTACGTTCCGTGCCAAACTGTTCTAAGCTTCGATTTGTATACAACAGTTTGTAAACTTCTCCGACCTATAACGCTGACTTTATTTCTAACCGTGAAAAATTCATAGTTCAAACAATCGTTAAGATGTGCAATTCCTTAGATCAACATAGTATGCATTGGCATTAAACGATTTTTCTTAAAGAGGCAGAGTGCCAGTTATTCTCCAGTAGATGATTGTCACAGCGCCACAAAATTGGCTGGCGAAGAACAGAGGCATTATGGGTTTGTCGCCTAAAAATACGCTGGCTAGGACGTTCAGAGTGATGAAGCAAAATAACGCTTGAGCATATTTGGCGCAGTTCGTCGTCCTTTCAGAGCTTCTTATATCCGTTCTTAGGCAGGCTCCTTGATTGACGGGAACCGATGGAATCAGGGCTTGATTAGTTCGGACATCGAAACCTAGGCTGAAACGTGCCATGTTCATTTGACAAGCGTCGTGATCGACACTGAGGTTGTTCAAATCTCGATACTGCGGGATCTGTGAGCAATTTGCATCGACTTCGGCATCGTGCGATTTTGAGGAATTGCACGACCCTTGACACAATACGCTCTTTCCTCGAGACTGTACATTTTTATACTCGCTACAGAGAAATGGCATCTTCTCAAGCTGTGATTTGGTCCTTTTTTTGGTTACAGTTCAAATGCTGAATATCTGAAATAGTTGAATCGAGACTTTTCGTCAACGTGTAGGTGTAATTTGGACGTTGAAAACTGCAGGGAAAGTTTGCAAACTTTTTTTTAGTACGCTAAAGATCATTTGTTCATACGATTACAACTAGACATTTTCTTCGAGTCGACTTTTACGAAAAAATATTCGAAGACAGGGCTTTTAAAATGTAATAACGACAGAATAACATTGATTCTTTCATGGGTCGAAGAATTGAAAAATGCATGATATCGATGAAAAGTGTCGAAAACTTACAAACTTTTTATGACTGCAGTTTTTTTTTCGAAATAAGTACAGTATTTTAGTTTCATCGAATTCAAATACCAAGTACTTCTGAAATTCAACATAATATCGTTATCCACCGAATAAGTTTCGTGCTGACAGAATTCTCTTTTCTTCTACCTGTAATTTTCAGTTACTTTTCATCTTCGCAAAATGATCATCACAGCGTTGTTTATGCAGTAAAAGAATTTTCATAACGCCACAGCCAGCGAACTTTAACCGCAAAATTCAACGTGTACGCATTTTCAGCGTCTGATGTTGTTATTTTTCGATTAAACAATTGCTCGCCTCGTTTTTCCGACCATGTTCATGGTATTCGAAGATGCGCATATAAATATCCGCGAGAAGATTCAAAGTTGACTTTAGTTGGTGTATGGAAGTTCTCCTCTAAATGGAATTATTTTCATTTCTCAACAGATGATCTTTGCAGGTATGAGTGACGTCCAATGCATTACATCACTGAATACCTAACGATTACATATTGAATAGTCAAAGTCCGAGGTGAAACTTGAGGCACATTTACACACCGAAATTACATACATCGTTTGCATTTCCATGTTAGGAATTCAGTATTCATCTTTTTCCGACGCGTTGACTAGTGTAGGATTACATTGAAATCAAATGATAAACGAGTATTTACTTCTGGTCTTGGTCTCGGTAATATAACCCTGGTACCTAATTATGGTATAAATTACAGACTTACCGGTGAGAGCGTAATTTCAATGACATGCAGTGTCGTTAGAAGAAAAGCTTAAATCGGCATAGGTATGTTCAAAGTTCAAGATGGAGAACTTTTAGCCGATGCTTAATTAAACCTGTTCAACTTCAGGCAGCTACTAGCTTAAATTTTATTGCTCTTATTTCATGCCTGTATCCTGTGTTCCTCTCTACGCTGATCAGTAATTCACACTATCGATTGTATCGATCCGACAGACGGATGTTCCCGACCTGTCGAGTGTCGTTCAATGGCCTGAGATCGGAGGGCCGGTACGCAGTGCTGATGGACATTGTGCCCGTGGACAACAAGAGGTACCGATACGCCTACCACAGGAGCTCGTGGCTAGTCGCCGGGAAGGCAGATCCGCCGGCACCGGCCCGCCTCTACCTTCACCCCGACTCGCCCTTCACCGGAGAGCAGCTGCGCAAGCAGGTCGTCTCCTTCGAGAAGGTGAAGTTGACCAACAACGAGAATGATGAGCAGGGCCAGGTAAGCAATCATTCACGCTTCGCGTTACTTCTTTCACTTTACATCAGCATCCGCTAGCACTGAAACGTCTTACTATAGGCGTATCAGAATAACCGGAGAACAATTTTCTCTGACGATGAATGGAGTTACAGTGCGCTGCAAAATTTAATACCATATTTTTTAATCGTCTTTTATTTTACACTATTAGTCATCAAAGAAGAGGAGATGCGATGTGTTTTCATCACTACGAAATTGAAAAGTCCGGTTTTTGCTAGACCTCCATGTTTTTAGGCATTTTAAGGAAATGTTGGATGAACTTTTTGACCAGCATCTTTCGAGAACGTCTCAATCGATACGGTTCTTCCGAACTTAAAATTCACTAAATTTTTTGCAGAATTGGTCACGCCATTTCTGAGGTTTTTGCCGCAATGAACAAACCTTTAACGCATGTCTGCTCTTCGCAGTATTTTTTTATTCGCCTTTCATATGACCAGACTTTTCGTTTCCTAAATCGTACATTTTGTAACTGCATTTAGCGCCAGTGCGAATTACAACTGACTCGATTCAAGATAATTATGCATGACACATGGTATCATGTATACAGATAGTTGTCGATCTGTAATCCGTGCTACTTTCCCAAATTACGAACGAGATATCGTCGAGAAGCGAGGTGCTGTTTCTTTTATAAGTCACGCTTCAGCATATCAACTTTGTTCAGTCATGAATAAACTCTTTACCTGGCACTATATTAGCTGCCCGCCACTTCGTCCGATCGATCCGCAGGCGAGCTGGTGAAATGTAGGAATATATATCCACGTCACAATGTACGCAAATACAGGGACCACAGAAACGCGATGTGTGCGTGCACACCTATTTCGCCACTTGATTCTATTAGGAAACCAGGCTGCCAGTATATCCGTCGCGTACAAGTCTTTCTGCCACTCCGTTCAATTACAGAAGCTCGTACCTTACGCCAGACACTTTGTGTTCGAGCCACAGACGTAGCCGGAGGTCGTTAATACAGATTTCACCATAATATACAGACAGGCTTTTCCGTATCATGCGAAATGGCGCTCGAAGAAACTCAACGAAATTTTATCTCCCTTTTGACGCGTGACTTCCAATACTGCTCCACGTGGAAGTAAATGGAATTGATCGAGAAAGGGTTCGTTTCAAAATACTAGATTAAATCATACTTACAATTAGTTCAAACCATCGCTGAGAATCAGGCGAAATGAAATATTATTTTATCTTTGCATGTGTTAGAGACATCTTGACTCTATACTTGAGGTCTGTTTTGTGTGTGATGTGTTTTGGGGAATAGTGTGAGGTTGGATTTATGATACAAGCTCCGAAGAATGTATCGTCATGTCGATTGGGGTGAATTCACATTGCAGTAGTTGGTTATCAACTTAAAAATTTCCAGCCCTGAGAGGGTGTATGAAAAGTCATCTTTTGACATTCAATTCGGATATTCACAGAGACTGTATGAACCACTTGCCGTGGTTTCTGCTCGGTACACCATTTAAAGATAAAGTTTGATCCACTTACCATGTAGCACTTGAAAGACACAAATACTGTGTTCAAAGTAATAGTACCATTGAATTGATAAAGCTACTTAGACTTCAGCTACCGCAGTTTTACCTCAAGTCGCATTACTGCCTGTAAGATGTCAAGCCTTCTCAGGTGTTATCTCATCTCGTCTTTAGTGAGGCGTCGCGGATAAAGTCTCTGCGCGTAAAGCAGCTACTTGACATGGTGTAGTTATCCAAACGGTATTTAAGACCGCGACGAGGTTTAGGAAGCGTTGGATACATTCGCTCCGTGAGTGGAGGTTGAGACGAGACTCCCTTTCCTCGTAGCTGTTACACACACACTTGACAACGGTCAGGGGTAACGATGACTTCGTATAGGCTAATAAATTGTTCGAATGTTTGCCCGGACCTTTTGTCATGATGATTACGGGCAGTAGCCTACGCCCGCGCTCTTTACCCGCTGGGTAGTCTAGCCCTCTTCCCTTCCATTGACGTCGTATGCACAAGCACACGAACACCGTCCTTCCTTCTTCAACGAGAATAGCTCACCCACACCCACCTCCTTCGTGGCGTTTTGCTGCAGGCTGTCTGCGAGTGTGCAAGTGGAATAGGCCTCTCACTTCGTCTTTCTCGCTCCTTCTACAGCTTACGTCTGTCTTCCACCAACGCTGCACACGAACCATCGTCGTCCGGACGCCAGTCAACTCGACGACTCGGAACTCAGGACTCAAGTGGTAGGGAACATTCCTTGGCTACGGGCACTATTTCATCGTTTCGTATGACGCGATATTATAAGACCCCCGCCTGTGACTGCTCGGTCTACAGGGTGGTCCAAAAGCGGCGCTCCGAACATTCGCCGTCTGATATGCATTTTCGATCCAACTAACGTTATTGTCTTATCACTCTTCTCTGGATATTTTTCACCTCTTTTCTTCTGTCATTTTCAACCAACGTGGACATCCCTGGGATCACTTTTAACTACGGCGAACCTCTTACGTATGCTGGGCAAATGTTGTTAGTATAGTATGTGTACAGGGTGCTTCCAGGTGAAAATTTTACTCTCTGATTACCAGGTGATACGTAATTGTCGATTTTTCCTGTTCGACCGATGTATTCAGCAAATCGTATTTTACACTTTTTTCTCTGTCTGTAATGATGAAATCTCTTCAAATTCCGAGAAATTATGACAAGATTTACTATCGCTAATACTGTGTAATCGTTAAGAAAAAACTGGAACATTGGCGGAAACAATATAATTATATACTCGTAGCTGATTTTCATTCGCTTTAAGGTTATGGCATACTACTCTAGAGCTGAACCCTGCGTCCCTCGTATTTTTTAAATCAATTTCCTAAACTTTTCTTCCTTCCACGATCTATAGCAATCTTTTTCGAAACAAAATTCATAATTTAAATATCCTGAAACAGTGAATGCAAGTACACTAGAAAAACGTTATGTTGTTCAGGTTATGTAAATGGATGAGAAAGAAACATGATAACAATGATACTTTGACTTGTAATGTGGTTTTTGTAATTGCTTTATTAGTACATCGATGCGATTGGTCTAGAATTGAATCAGGAATCAGTTTTCATCCAAACCATAGGTGGAAGGAAATGTTGATGTTTACTGTTGCACGATAGTTGTCGAGCATTTAAAAATCGGTGGTAGGACTCAACAAGGAACTATTCAATTTGAAAGAAAAAACACCTTTTGCGCCCTCCTGTACAATTAGCCGCGCCTCCAGCACGCGGAGTTGTTTTACACGACTGGCGTCATGTAGCGACTTTGTATAGCTAATGTCACGGAGGTGAATTTCACCCGGAGGCTCCACAGGGGCGCATGACTGTATCCTACCAACGAATGTCAGTTGACGTAGGTATAATTATTTCACGATAAACGTGATCTTAAATCTTTCACATGACTTTCCAAGTCATGATCGAGCACCTGAAACATATGTCAGTTATTCAAGAAATTTGCGTGATTATTGTTTCTTACTATTTAATAACATACAGGTGATAGTTTGTACATCAATTGCTCCGTTCCAAAGTATCATGGCAATCATGGAGACTGATTCGGTCGCTTGTCATAAACATGAATGGAAAGATGTTTACAAAAGTCTTGCTTTGGGTTTTTGATTGAGATCATATTCTACGATAAGTGCAGACCTGCACATTAATAGGTCTGCTCTGAACACAGCGACTTGCTCATCACGTCTCTCGGTTCCTTTCTTTCCTCCTTGTTCTTGGAATAAAGCGCACGCGAAAGTTCAAGTACTCATATTGCTATGTTCAGAGAATAACCATTAATTTGCAGGTATGCACATGCATAGTTTATGCCGCCCCGAGTCTACAAAACATCATCCATACAAAAATTTGCATCCTCAGTAAACGGTGATCAAAAAAGCGGAAAAAATGCATCAGTTTCTTCAAGGCATCATCCACAATGCATAACAGCCTGCACTCTTGGAATTACTAAGACGTTATCCCAATGATGTTCGGAAGTAATTTGAAGTAGACACGCGATGGGGTTACAGTAGTCATTGCCGTATACGTTTACGTCCAATCATGCTCAATATTGCGCAGGGATGCAACACACATTTATGCATGTGTGACATTCTGAGGAAACTGAACACCCAAATTCACATGTTTCATGTCATTAAACTGAGAAGTGTTTATTTTTTTCGTCTCACAATGAAATTGGATTTCGGAACTAAGTAGTTAAACACGATCGACAAGAAACAGTTGCATTCTTATACTATTTATTAGTGAATAGTGATTATAATTGGTGCAAACGCAGAATTCAGCGCAGTAGTACTATTCATGGTCACTAATTAATCCATGCACTATCAAAATTGTATTTTATTATAGAACTAAATGACACAGTAAGTAAGTCGTTGTCGGCCTATCTCAAAATTCAACATAACCTCAATATCAACCTCAATGCACTTCATTGGATACAAGGGTGTGAAATAAAAAAAAAAAAAAAACTGAAATTGATCGAAGAATCAAATTAGTCGAACAAGTTGAACAGTTTCTCTATATTATCATGTTATGTCTATTATACACCGTGCAGGATACAAAATAGTGGAAAGTAAACGAATCATGTATAATAAGGTGTGTGTATGCACACGATGATAAGCAGCTGTCCTGTAGCTTCTTGGAGACAGGAATTTGTTCATCAACTACCGCAGTAATTTTACTTCAATCTCAATTTAACGTTATACGGGCTACAGTCACACGTGTCGAAGATATAATGTAGGTACATAAAGTAGCCGAACATATAACATAAATGTATAAATGAAAGAAAAAAAGAGGAGAAATGTTAACGTTCATTTCTTACCAAAGTTATATCTTTCGATTTCCTGGCCTCCACGCCTTATCTGATCTTCAATGCGTTATAAACTCAAATGTACGCTCCGTATTTATTACAACCTATATCCAACGTGTCCGCATGAGACTGTTCAACAGTCTGACACTTTGACCACAGTTGTGTTTGTATGTACATACATATGTATGTATACATATATCCTTTATATAGAGAGAGAGGCTCTGCACACAGAGATGAAGTAAAATGTGATAGAGGACGAGGAAAAAGGAAAAAGGAAAAGGGCGGGAGGAAGGGAGGTTAAGAAAAAGAGAGAGAGAGCGAAGGATATCCTCGTGTCCACCGGGCCACCTGCAGCCGTTAGGTGGGTTTCAACAGTTGCGAGGACGCAGCCGCCTCCATATTTCATATTAGCTATAATATAAGTCTGATTCCACCCTGCCCCTCGCCCCTCTACGGTCATGCATGTAGTAGGTACTCGTATGCATGCACACGGTTAGACGATCGGACAGACGTATGCTAACGACGTAGCCTACCTGCCGGGCTGTCCGGTCAGCGCTTATCACGTGCTCAATAAACTACGTAATTATCAAACCAAGTGGCACAAGTCCTTTTTATACATTTCGTACACCTTTACGGTGGGTTCTTTGACTGGTACGGCGATGACTTGAGGTTAGAATTCTAAGTGCTTACGCGCTCGCGTGCATCCGTTTCTCCGTTTGTTTTTATTGTGAATTTTATTTTATTCGAAACCAGCTCCTCGTAAACATCGTACCCAGTTCACTTCTCGCGTGCAAAAAGCAAATAATTATTCTCTGTTTTAAACGCAGTGTTTTATAATTATACGCACGTATGCAAGAAGCCAGAGCGCCTATATAACGTAACTGAAATGTGAATTCGAAATTTACTAATATGTTGGACCGTCTGAATCAGAACTAACGAAAACTAAAAACAACGGAACAAGCATAAAATCTCCAGTAATGTTATTTGCGCCGATGATGGTCAACATGGTTCAAACAACATCCCTACTGTGTAATAAAATGCTTCAAAATGATTCAACTGTAGCCTTTTTTTTCACCTGATTTCAATATTTCGGGCTTATTCCACTCCAGAGATCGTCTGGAAAATCTTTTTACAACTAGCTATCTCTAGATTGGATAAGAACGGATAGGTATAACTGTGGCGGCAAAGATGTTCGTCGACAGTTGCATTTACGCGGTTATAAATGATTGAAGAATGGGAGTCATTGTCACATAATTCGTATATAATCGAACTCGCATTTTATTTCGGACCGAAAACAAGTTAGTCGGATGGTTAATGAATATTACTGTGCTTATAACATTGCTGAAGATTTTCTAACGGGATTTTTCTCTTTTCCGAAATTTTGATTCCGACGGTCCGGGTGATTCATCCTTAAACTGTTTTGAGCACGGAGCCGCGTGACTGATTGAAGAATATATTTACGAGAATCGATCGTATTTAAGTTTATAAAACATTGGTTCGATGTAAAATTTTTGTGATATTATCGATCGATAAATCATACGAAACGATGATAGACTAATTTGTAAGCGCTAACCTAGAATCTCGTCTTACGGTAAAACAAATAGATTAAAAATTTGTACGATGTTTATTTAGCTTCAACTGGCCTTAACGCGCTTGCTAGCAATAGCACAACCATTTTGCAAAAAGTTTCAAATCAATTCAAAGTTCCGAGAAAATATCAGACTAATTCTCGTTCGTACTCTTGAATCTGTCACATGACTCCGTATATATACTCAAAACACTTCAAGCTTACCTTACATGAAACAACTTCGGAAAACAGTTTAGCTCTCACTCATCATTTTACCTCATGAGTATGAGGTTATGAAACGCGATTGGTCCTAGCGTGGCCGACTGTCCCGTGACTGAAAAATAAAGAAAGTCTCGGCGTCCGCTGCGGGGGGCTAATCGCTACACGCGTAGGATACTCTTTGACTAATCGTGTCGCGTATGATACCGGTTCACGACGCGGCTCGATCTCTCGCTCGGCGGGCACAGCTTTCGTATATCCATTCTGCCATATCTATCCAATCTACATTCTACTTGCTCCGTGCTTCATGCCCGACTAGATATCGCGCGATATCTTCTTGGGAGTTCTACGTATCCTTTAGTCTCGACGATGAACAATGAATCCCATCATTTTATAGGCACTCATTATTCATACGGTTTTCAGTCGGTTGGGGGGATTCCTGCCTTACCGACGAATCCTACAACGCGTATTTTACGTCTTCTTCTGCTCCTCGATGACAGAATTATTGAAAAATTTTCTCAAATTATACGTTTCACGATTGGTTCTTGTTGGGTTGCTAAGAAAAAAAATTGTAACCTTGAATCTTGAAATAGATTTATAACAGTGTTCTGATTAATTTTCCAAACTTTTAGTCACCACAAAAGCAAGATTATAAGCTCTATCGTTTCTCATATTTAACAGATTTCAGCACTCAGGAGGACAGAAAAGTATAAAATACGATTTTCAGTGATCGTCAATAAAACAGAAAACTTTAATGTCTTCTTAAATTTGAGCACACAAAGCGGAAGGAAGGAGAATTTTATTTCTCGCTTTATATAATTGCAAGTCAAGTTACTCGAACAAATTTCCTTTACGTAGGTGTGATTTATGATAAAACAAAATATTGGCAATTCGTAATAAAATTTAAGCCACTGTGTTCGACTTGTATGTTTTTATTTTGCAGATTATCCTGAACTCTATGCACCGATACCAGCCAAGAATACACTTGGTTCGATGTCGTTCGCCGGAGGACAACAGCCCGATTACGGACCTTCAGCATGAAGAACACAAGACTTTCATCTTTCCGGAAGCCATTTTTACTGCGGTTACGGCATACCAGAATCAGCTGGTACGCATTCTTAAGCTTATTACATTTTACATGCAAAAAAGAGATGATGATTTTTAACAATTGCATCGATTTATGTTTTATCGAACTTCTTTTATCCAACGCAACTCGCATTCGTTTCAATGTCCAAGGTTTACATATCTGTTTTTCTTTCAGATAACCAAGTTGAAAATTGACAGCAATCCGTTCGCTAAGGGTTTTCGCGATTCATCTCGGCTGACGGATTTTGATCGGTGAGTAACATTTTTTTTGTCTCTTATGTACTTATATCTACAGATTAATATTTTTTACTCAGGTAAAACAATTTGAATTAAATAAATTAACGGCGATTATGAATGTACAGTAATAAATACACATAAATCACTTGTAATTATGGCTAGCATTGCTCCCGAAGTCGTCAGGACGCATTATCGATTGCATTATAATTCACCTTCGTGCGAAATGACGTATAAAAGCTAGGAAATCGATACATGTTAATAGAAATATTTCGCTGTATTCAGGTTGTAAGATTTAGGTCTAACGATTCGGGAAGTATTTCATATTATAGATATTCGGAACACTTGAAAAGCAACAAATCAAGGTTGTCTCCGTATTCCTCAATTTTGAATAATATCTGTACTTAATTATGACTAAAAAATAATTAAAAGGCACAGGTATAGGAATTTTAACAAAGTAATGTGTTTGAGAATAAGAAATGTCTAGATACAGTTCCATAATTCAGATTAAAATTTCTTCAAATTCCGGAAACACTTCTTTCAGAATTTGTGAACCCTCTTAATCGAATCTAGAAGCGAAGGTAGGCATTAAATGCGATCCCTTTTTCCTTCCCTTTCTCAGTCTCAACACCTGCCCTGCACACAAGCTATACTTATCTCCGTGTAATTTGGAAGTGAGCTTCGATCGAGCGTCAAAATATTTTACCAACGACAAAGCGTCGATGTTCTGAAACGCCATTGTACGTCTTTCTACAGGTACACTCGGCAGGTATATTCTAGGCGGAATGCGTGCAAAAGGTGTTAGTCTATAAATTCACCAGCCATACTGTGGCCCCTCAGGAAACTCACACCCAGGATAAACTACTAGCAGCATTTTAAGTTCCATTCTTCTGAGTCGAGCACTGCACCGACGCGCACCCCGAAACTAGAAGATTGTAGATTACTAGCGACAGATGAGATCGGTAGGTTGGAAGAGGCGACAAGCGAATTACCGTCACGCCTAAAGGACGAGGGAATCCGCTCGATTTTTTAGGCATCATTGACCGTCAGATAGAACTCAACTGCTGGGTGCTGGGGTTATTTTTTTGGAAAATGATTCCGGGATTTTGGTATCGTCTTCTTTGTCGCAAATATTTTATTCTGTCAGGATCCGACGACCATGTATGCGTTTTATTGTTAGGATGTTCTTTCGTTCAATGCTGATTTTGAATACAATATGGACAGTCTGGGATTTGGAACAGTAAGATGCATCAAAATTATCGACACATACCCACTGATTTTCAAAAACGCTACAATCGATTTACGTTTAGATTCTGTGGATGTCATTTCTCAGGAGAAGTCGTTGACAAGATGTTTGTATGAATACTTGAAAAGTTATAGCTGGGAAACTCAGAAGTTTTTTATCCTGGTGAAATTGATTCTTGAATGCCTGAGGATTCAATTATAGAGAAAAGAAATTGTGGGACGAAAAGTGGTTCGGTTCTAAATAGACAAAAATAGCCAAAAACGGTCAAATGTTTGTTCTAGATTTCTTCTTCGGACTCCTGAGGGTTCAAATAGTCTGATAAGTCACCTGCAAATCGATTCTGAGACTAAAAGTCCTCGACGCCAAAAATTCTGGAAAATACTAACGATGAGACTTAATCGCTTCAGAACTTTATCGCCTCTAGACGAAAGTTGAGAAATTGCGCGTAGTCTCAAGTCCTTGCAATCAACGGCTACATTTATATCGGAAATATAGAAAAATTTTGCCACATTTCCACAGCTTTTGATCCTACGATATTCTCTAAGTCTTTTCAAAGTTTCTCAGGCTCCAACTAGTCGGAAAAGGTCCTTTTATTTCGCATTTTCCTCAATTAACATCAATTCTACTAACATTGGGCGTTGGTGGTCTAATAGTGACATCAATTTGGATTGTCCAATTTCTAAAATTTCATTTACAGAAAAGACAACAAGAAATTAGAAAATTTATCTGCCTTTTTGTATCCAATACTGTACAGTTTTTCATTCATCAAAATCAGCCAATACCTGAGGTAGGAAAACATTTAACAAGTATCGAAATCTTCGTTTCCGATCTTCGAATGTAGCGTCTTGGATATTTTACACCCGCGGTAACAGTGAAACCACCATTTGCTATACGAGATATATGCATGAATATTTCCGTAACGCGAATCCAGTAGAGGTTTGGGACGTTTGTCGAGCAGCGGGTGAAAAGTTGGAGTATTCGACAAACGGAAAACTAGCTGCCCCGATATCAATTCACGGTTTTTTCCGAAAAGCAAATTCTGCTTGCTTCAATATCGACTGCGGCAGTTTTAGTTAACTGTTCTCAAAAATACCAATCGCAAATTTTTTTGTTTGTTAAAGCAGGCCAACAAACTTCTACCGGTGAAAGAGTGAAAAAATTTATTAGAGAGATTTTTGCATGCATCACACTTCACAATTTGACAAGTTGAAAAAACTGTTCTTCAAAGTGAAAAATTTTAGTTGACGATACTATTTGCCATTATTTTTGTCCCTTTTTTATTCTTCTGTAATGTAAATTTGCCGTTTTATTTATGTTGCATGTGATAAAAATCTCTGACATTGCTCAATACGACTGCATGAGGTTTGATTTATTGTGAAGATGATTTATCGAGAATAGTTCAAATAAACACATTTTACAAGATTACCGTTGAAAAAAACTAAGTAATTATAAATACAGACACTGAAATAGTCAGATGTGCCGCGTCGAGTCTAACTGCTATAAGTTAATGTCATATTCTTGTAACGTGCGGATCTATTAGCTATACTTGTACACTGTATAGGTTACGAGTATAATATATAATGCATATGAAGGACTTGCGTGACAAAACATATACTTTATGAGCCCTATTTTTTTTTGCAAAAATAGTTTCTTTTTTTTTGCCTAAATGCTATTAACAAATTAACGCGTGAATGGACCTGTCAAAGCAGATGCTTCACAAAAATGTAGGAATAATCCTCAAGGTTCGTAAGTTAAGGGGACACATAAGTGAAATTTCGATTTTTCGATGGACTTAAAATTTTAATCATTAATGAATTATCGTAAAATTTACAATTATTCTCATATATATGTATTTGGATCGATTGTACTCAGTAAGTTCCTAGATATTGATTTGAATGACCAATGACGTGAAAAATCAGAGTACTTGAAAAAACTTCTTACGTCACACTTTTGTCCACAAAAATTTTAAATAATTATATAGCTGTTCTGGTTGTGATAAAATAAAAGTTGGCATCCAATTTGCAATCTAATAATTATCTACATCAATTTATGCGACTCATTTGGCATTTACAATGTTCAGATAAACTTCGAATTAAATAAGTTTGATGACTAAGAGAAATTTAATTTTTGAAACAATGTTAATATTGTATTTAAAAATGTTCATAAACTGTCTTTTTATCATTTCAACTTTTTTTGGAATTAAGTGACATAATTTTGAGTGCTCATCATCAGATTAGAGATTAAATGCCAATTTTTTTACGGAATAATTAAAATATTCCTGTCATACGTTGTAGCTGCCCGAACATAAGCTTGAAGTACGGAGTTGTAAAAAGCGTTTTAAACATTGCAATACTTGTGTTTCCATGAATAAATGTATATTTTGAACAGCTTTGAATTAACATTTAATCCACCATTATTCATATACTTCACTGATCATATATTGTTTTTCCGTATTTCAAGGCTTCAATGAAGTACTATTAAAACTCTAGTCCAACTGTGTAAATAGTTTCCTAATAAAGCTTGACTCGGCATGTTTTGGCATCGATCTTTTTTTAAGAATTTTTTTTTCTTCTACCAAGTCAAGACTCAAGTTTTTCCTAAGCACTGATAATCGCATTTTTTAATTTTTGTTCCCGCGGTTCAATTCCCTTCGCCAAGTGCTTCGAGTCCAAAAAGGATTTTTCCTGTAATCTTTCATGAAATACGCTGTTGATTCATGACAATTTTTTTTCAAATTCATACTAATACCGCCAATTTTACCTAGTGACTAACTAATTACTGTCCGACTATCAATTTACAAAAAAACCGCCTGTAATTTTTCGTAAGAAAAAACGAAAGAAGGTTTGGCATTCAGTAATATGCATAGAATGTTTGACGTGATGCGACGAAATAAAATCTTAAGCGCAGTTTTTTTCTCTCTAGATCGACAGCACTTTGTGTAAGAAGAAGTTTATTTCTTTTACAGACTCAAAATTCTATTCTTATTTTCGAAATTCCCTGAGGCTCCCCTGACTTTTCCCTACTGTGAGATATTTCCCGAACTTTCCCGGTTTTCCCTGCACGTACGAACACTGTATAGGTATAAGTAGAAATGCAAACGTTCTTTCGCAGTCCTGTAGAAAAGTTCGTTTTGCTCGAGGTCCCTGGTGAAAATGATTTTCATGGATTTCATCAAAACTTTTAGGGAAATTGAGAAATTTCGTAAACTTTTTTTTACAAATAATGGTTTACGTACAAAATTCTAAGTAGGTATTACTTATACTTATACTTATACTTATATATAAAAATTTGTATTTATTTTTTTTTTTAGTAAAAAAATCTACAAGGTACTACAATTTTTAACGAAAATTAACAATTCTTTATAAAAAAAACTATGTATATTAACAATTATTTACGAATTCATACAAAATGTTCCAATTTCTGTAAAAATTCGTAGTACTATGAATTTTCACCAGGGGTGTATTATAGGGAATTTTGTCGCGTAGGTACCCCTTGACGGACGTATGCCGCGGTCGCAATAGCACATAGAATAGAAATCCGGCTGCAGAGCCGATAATGCGGAAGGGCCATCGAGCATGCGCGCGGCGGCACCGGCTTAATGAGAGAGCGGGCCGTTCACCGCAACAGAGCGCGAGCACCCGCCCACTTCACGCCGGCGCTGATAGATAGATGGCCCTGGGGGTTTCTGCTTCTCTCGCTCATTGGGTTCTTCGCTCTCTCTGGCCGTTTCCCTTTTTCCCTCGGCGATCGAGCGAGCGAGCGAGCGCAGCGCAACGCAGCGCAACGCGCCTTGTCCTTCCCGATGGCCCGGGGGACGCCAGGGTGGCGACCGGGCGAGAGGCCGGGAGAGCAGGGAGGGTAAGGCATTCATCTATATTAGCTCCGAGAGCGGGCGGCCTGTCATTACCGCCGCCGCGCTGCCCCCACCCGGCACGCCAGCGTCCCGACGCGTTGGCCCATTAGCGGCCTGCTGCATTACCGAGAGGGAGAAACCTCGAGGTGCAGCCTGGCGGCTGCGGCTGCGGCACGATGAGCCCGGCACCCAGCAGCAATGCAGAGCTAATAACTGCCGTTTAAAACGCAAAAACAACGCCGCCCGAATCGATCTTCAGTGCTGTTCTCTGAGTCGGGTTCGATCCCCCGAGAAACAGAGGGAAAGAGAGAGAGAGAGAGAGGGAGAGAAAAAGGATCCTCCTCTCGTCTCTTCTCCTCTACCTGACTACGTTATAGGTTACGTTGCACCGTCGCAATCTGATTGTAAGGAAACCGCAAACTCGAGTGCGCATGCGCCAAACAAGTCGATTCCAAGCGTTGATTGGACCTAACTGCGCTTGTATTGTCGTCTGTTTGGCAGGTTCGCCAACTTGGTAAGACTCGCAAGCGATTCGGGTCGTGCTGGATCAACTTTGAAACTGATGCGCAATAAGAAGTTGGTATTGTCATACTATTCGGGAAGAAATAGTGATTATTGTTGCTAATATTGTTTGTTTCAACTATCTGATTCTGAGTGATTTGATTATATTAATTGATTGGACCATTTAGTATAATCTTAGTCTCTCGCATTCAGATTATCATCTGCTTGTTAGGTTCGTTAACTTCACTTAATGCGCGCAATTACCGTTTAGGGTCATGCTTACGATGAGTCGAGATATTCTGACTGGTTCTGTCGACCTGCGAAGAAATTCAGTTTTGCAACTAATTAATAGATCGAGCAAATGCGCAGGAAAAATGTGAATCGTGATACTGTTGATTATAAATAGTGATTATCGATCAAAATATCGGTTAAGTCTCTTGTTAAGTAGATTGTAGCGCAACATTCGTTATCACCTTATACTTGCTTCTACTCATTCAAAATGCATCTACCAATAAACAAATTTGTTCAATTCTATTGCTATTGTTCAGCAATAATCAATAATTGTAGATCAATAAAATTCATTACATACGCCCTTAATCTGTTCCGTTTCAAAATAACATTCTCTTTCGAAATTGAGTAGATCAGTGAATAACCCAGCTTTCCTTATAATTTAAAATAACCTCAAACACTTAGAATGTTTTTAAAATTCAAGCTGGGATCTAACTGGACAAAGTTGAACAGCTTGCTTTAGCGTTCTAAAATAATATTGAGCACTCTGACGTGCAGTTTCCTGAAATTCTCACGGTACGTGAACGTCTATTGGCGACGTTTGAAGTTCCGAACTATTAAAATTTTCGTCCACTGATATAACAGACTTTTTAAGGCAATAACCATTTTCCAAAAATTTGAACAAGAATAAGAAAATTTGCTGCTGTTCTGAAAAACGATTACTTAAAAAAAAAAACTTACGTTCATCTGTATGATTATCTAAACAAAGATTTGACAGTAACGCTAGAAGCTGGTATTGAATTAGTGTCAACTCCTGAAAATGGTTTGCGATCAGTGACTACACCCCTTCTATAATAGTAATAACCGATGAAATAAATTTTGCATGATTTCGTGGATGCTTGTAAATTTTATCGACGGAAATTTTTTGTCCAGAACTCCCAGTTTTTAAACGGTATACATATAGCAGTGCCAAAAAGTCATTAAAGCTACCATTTTATGAACAAGAACGGAAAAAGTCGACGCAGTGCAACGCTGACGTCGTCAGTGTCGGCGGGACGAAGGCGTTAGGGTCATTATCGCGGATCATTACCTAGCAGACCCTACCGTGCGACGTTGGACGATGGGCCATAGCGACTGGCAACCATAGACATACCGCTTCTTCCTCTTTTTCACCTACCCACCTACCCACCTTCCACTACACTCGCGTGCTTCGTTCACACCCCGATCCTCCTCATTGTCAGAGGAACCCTACCAACGTGCATTTCTCTGGGATGCACGTACATACCTACTTCATGCTCGTACACCACTACCCACTTCTTCGTGCTCTCGGCGCGGTCGGCGGCAGCCGTCTAAATTACAGGCTCGACCGTATTTTGTTGTTTTGTTGTTTTTCAACGCGCCGAAAGGAAATGAGCGAGCGAGCGAGCGAGCGCGTCACGCCAACCCAAACCCGCTAATTTCTATTCATATTTTATGGCTATTAATTTCTTCGCTGTTATACCTTACCTGTTTCTCCACCACCGCCTTAACCCTCTTCTTTCTCTCTCTTTGTCTCTTTCTTTTACTCACTAGGTATCTTCACCTTAAAGCCACTTCAATTTTTCTATGCTCAGGATGGCACTTCCGATACAGTTCGTTCTCGTTCCCTTTGTTCAGCTAATGAACCTCTAATTATAAATTGCCTTAGAAGAAGAGTATTGCACCACTGTAGATCATGGATTCTGCGCAAACTCCTAGAATTGTTTCTTTGACCTAATACATGAAGTTTTTGATATGTAATTTCATCTCGTAGACCTCACTTCTCTTTGGGAACAATTGATAATATCAGAAATTTGACGAGTCAAATGTTGTGACAAATAAAATCTGCCAAGTAGATAGAATCACGCATCAGAAGCTCCATATTTTGAGTCTAAGAAACACCCTTAGAACTTTCAACAAAACCCATGATCCGGAGGTCTGATACTTGAATCTACTTGTTAGTATCACAATGTTGACCAGATCTATGACCACTGTTTAAAGTTCCAAATCCAATCATTGTTCAAATTCAGGTAATGTACTTGAACTTAGTGTATAAAAATATTCTTTCAGAATATACAAGAAACTTTTCAGGTGTACGGACCCTCAATCTTTATTATACGTAATTTTGTAATTGACCAGCGATGTTCTACGGCTTTAGCGAGGCGTTTCACTCTTCCGTATTCTGCAGTCTTGGCGTGGTTCCATTTGATATTTATCCGATGGAAATAGGACCGTCGAGAGTCCTCATGGTACAGAATCCTTTTTAACCATGGTTCTACAAAATTCTACGTTGCGACCTTAGTCATTCTTCCCATAGATGAATGCCTCATTTGCTAATCAAATATGAAAATGCAAATTTCTCTCTGTATCTCGATGACCGTCAAATCAAGTTTTTCACCTTCTTTTCGCCATTCATGGCGCTTATTTGCGACTCTTTTCTTGTAAGCTGACGTTTTAAAGTTCGTATTTTTAGACCACCCTTGTCTACTTGTGTGCGGTTTGAGTAGCCGCTTCGAGGAGTGATGGTGTAGAGTGAGGGAAGAGGAGGAGAGTCATTCGATAGACTACCTTTGACCATCAACGGGTGTAACCTATCATTATCCTACCACTTACCTAACGCTTGTATCAGGCAGTGGAATAACCCGGCTTCGCTGTTCGGTGGAATTCAGCTTATTGTCCGTCCTAGCCACGAGATTATCAAATAATAATTCCTCTGTTCTCAAACGTCTAAAATACTTCAAGATATCGTGTGCTCTCGAGTAAAATATATCGAGAATATATTCCCTGTCGTCTGATTGGTGTATTTATATATATATATATATATATACATGACTATATATATATTACACACACGTACACGCATTTAATATATATATATATATTGTGTATATATATATATACATATATATCCAGTGCCCCGAGCATACCGCGCTGAATTATTCAAAGGTGTATCATGGGATGCGGACGATCACACGCTACGCACTCAGTAGTTATACCTATAGGCGAACCTTTGAATAATGCCCGGCAGTGTACACCTTGTCCTTTTAGAGAAAAGTGAATTAGAACTGGGAAGTCGGCAGAAAATTGACGTTGTCCTTGTGACAGTCTGCAAAAACTGTACACCCAACTGTAGTGTAATCGGATTTTTGTTTACTGGATAGGTTCGTTGCGTTGATAAAACGGGAATGCATTTCAGGTTATATGTTGGATTGAGATAGGTGGCTGATTGGTTTTTAAGAAAATTTAATTATGGAACTCATACGCAAGAATTTATTAAATCGTAATACTATCGTTAAAGAAATATTGATTATTGCTATTGTGTGTGTGTGTTTTTTTTTTCATAACCAAGGATAGCTTTTTTGAAATAGAAGGATAACATTGTGAAGTAAGTTCCTTTTCCTCACGCCTCACGCCTCATCTTTCATCTTTACTCCGGCTGTAAATCACAACACTCAGTGATTAGTTTCCCCGACGAGAATTCTTAAACAGTCCCTGCGGGCAAAAATACTCCGAAGACTGGTTGAGCCTTCTCACCTGACGTCTACCAGGGATCTTGCAAACTTGATATTGAGCAGTTTCCTAGTTTATTGTTAGTCCTTGCTTAGGAGCAGACTTACGAGTTTATCCGTTATTTCTTTGAGAACCACTAAGGTACTGTAAGAGGCTGTGAAAGCGAAGGAATATTCAATAAAACTCACGGTAACACGAATAGTGCTTTTGACCTATAGATACGGTAAAAATTTATGTAAAAAATTGAGTGTTGCATGCTTCATACACGTTCTCCGGTACAAAAATAATAACTCTCATTGAAATAAGACACGAACAAGCTTTAAAGACCGGAAGATTGGCGCTTAGGTGTTGGGCAACGATGAAATGAAACTGGAAGCAATCACGTGCTTGGTTGCGTTAGATACTTTTTACGCCCAGATACTCGATTACAGTGTGAAAGCCGAACTGCACGATTGTGCATTGCATGTATTTGTAAAAACTACCAGGAACTGCACATCATGTGCACGGAAAACAATTCCCAGTCGTAGCCACTGTATGAACTCCAGACGCGAATAAAAAGGTATGAAATGACCTAGAAATGACGGTGATTTTCAGTATTAACTTAAGTATTAAAGTTTTAGACATAGTAGAATTGGAAAAGATCTGTGCCTGATCCATTTGCTGTTGATTGAATACAACAGCATCAACAGTACTCAATAATACTCCCATAAATATCATACATTTCGACTTGATCGTCCCCTGCGAACAACGTCCTTGAACGAACCCCCAACTAATCCTCAAATATATTTATCTTTTACTATAATCGAAAAACGTGGTTTATCGCAAATCCGAATAAAAATCTGGTCTGTGGGTATAAGATGAAAATTTAGCATGTATTATTATTATTTTTTTATTTTTTTTTTAAATACATTTCGTGTAGTATAATACTCTAGTTTACACATGTTAATACACCCATGAAACCGTGTCAAGATTAGTGTCGTGGTTCCCAGAAAATGTAGTCTTAACAATATATAGTAACTTCAGTACTTGCCACATTTTTTACTTATTCATTCACACGTTATTTAGAAAAAATATATTTTCTAATAATAGATTTTTTGGTAACTATAAAACAATGAGATTTTTCTCAATGCGTAAAAAAATCAGTCATTCTCCTCGGATACAGATAGGCGAGTGCAAATAGTGGTTCGATAGAGTTTGGGTCTTGACAGCGATATTTTACGACACTGAGAAGAATGAATGGAAGCGGACGCTGCCGTGTGTGGTCCAGCACGTCCGGGCAGTCCGAGCACGCTGACGATTAGCTTCAGGGCCTTAATCCCTCTGGCCTGCGTCGGCTGGGTCCTGGTGCACTATACCTCTGGCGGTATGCATACCCTTGGCTCGGTATGCATGCCCGTGCACAAGGTGTCGTGTTACTCGCTAAGCAGTGTAGAAGGGTCGGAAGGGGCTGAGGAACGAGACAAAAAACAAACGCCATCGTCCTTCTTGTGCAGTCACCACGCGTGCACATATGCAGAGTCCATTGTTCTACTTTTGCATGGACCGCCATATTCGCACGATGTCGAGCCAGATCGAAAGACATTGAGTTCATACGCAAATCAGTTTTTTTTTTTTTTAGACTCGAAGGTTCTCACACTGCTGTAGAATGGCTTCGACGATGATAGTGAATGCAAGATATACTCTTCTTGCGTAGGCGATACTTCCTAGTTCACGTGACAGAGGTTTCTAGCCGTTGGCTTTTGAGGCCCATTATCCCGCTGCGCGGAAGGGATATTTGCAAGGTTCGGAAAAGAGAAAGCGTGGTGAACAATGTGGGATGGTCTCCGTGGGTGCCAGTTTTAAATGGATAAGGGTGAAAAACATGGTCAAGACCACCAGAGCGCGACCCAAAATATTCTGTCGGATGTACTGCAGATCATTTATCAACATTTCATGTTTCAAAATTTCTTGGAACTCCACCAAGAAGCGCAAAATATAAGCTCTGTCTTTGGAATATTGTAAATACCTTCACAGCTTATTGGATGTTATCCCGATATCCGCTCAATGATATTTTTTTTAATTCATAACTAGGATAACCTTAATTCGTGCTTCGCTACTGGAGCTTCTTGACAACTCTTCTCAATTTTTTACTGCGCCGTCTGTCATAAATGATATATTCTGTGTGTGTGTGTGTGGAATGACGAACTGCACACTTCAATTACTTCGAATAAGACTAGCGACTGTGCCGCCATTACGCGTTGAGTCAGTCGATCCAACATTTCGTTTTTCATGCAATTAACTAGGGTAGCAGAAGAAATAATCATACAGATTAATTATTATCGTGTCAGTTGAACACAGTAATTTCATAGTCCGACACACTTATATGATTTGACAAGTTCTAACAACTAATTCTAGTAACTATTAATCAAGGCTTTCCCCTTATCAAAGTATATACATATATATATATATATATATATATATATATATATATATATATATATTTTATATTGCAGCTACTCGGAACTTTTTCTCACTGTGCGATGATCCTCGGTCACGTTAGGTTAAATAATACTAGATTAGATTAGGTTAGAATAGATTAGGTCAAGTTTTTTCAATATGTAGATACTAGCTTCGATGTCGTTTTAATATGAATATCGCTTAACTATCGAGTGTAATTCGGTTAGAGAATGTAACGTTAGCTTCGGTTATATTGCTTCACGTTGGTTTAGCTTGGGAATCAAGACTCACGACCATTTTATTTCATGATGCTTTCAGAGATCCGATGGAGCTGATGGAACAACAGTTGGTGCGATGCGGCGTGCCGCCGCTTCGGCTTTACGAGCACCTCGCCATGTCGTCCTCGGGGCTAGGAGGAGGCGTCCAACACGACGGAAACGGACAACACGGCGGAGCGCACCCTCTGGCACCTTGGCTTCCTCCCGCCTCCGCCCTTGTCTACGGAGGGGTAGCGCAGGCTCACGGACGGGGGGGAATTCCCTCTCCGTTCGCGACACACTTCGCGGCGTTTCCTACCCCCACCACGACGAGCCTCCCGTGGCCCATGCTGCCCCGACGACCCTCGCCCTCCTCGACGGCGACGGGGATGAGGTACGCTCCGTATCCACCCTCGGCATCGACTCCGCCACCGCTACGTCCGCCACGCCCAGCCACCCCCAATTAGCCCCGGAACTCCGCTTATTCTCTTCGCCCCTGGCGCCCAACCCCCGTGTATAGCCTCTAAGTATATACTGTCTAGTTGTATAATAGTGGTAGATAAATATTCGTCGGCGATGCTCGAGGGGATCACGGGATTTCCGGTTTCTTGGGAAAATTCAGTAAATCGTGTTTCCTGTTTTTTCATTGCAAATCAAATAAAATCTCTTCCAACGATTTTTGCTTGCACACGCGGTGACCATCGAAAATGAATGAATTCAGATACCGAACAACAAAATACAGAAATGTGTACACAATGATGTGTTCGTCAAGCAAATCTACGGTCACAAGTGCAATCATGAACCTAATAATTTTTCAAAGTTGAAAAGTATGTTTCATTTGTCGCTAGGAGTAGGAAAGAAATTTCAGAATATAATTTGTTGAATTTGCTTTGAAACTCGAACGTCCGACATCCCCTTGAACTGCGTACCCCGAGGAGCCAAAGAAAAAACCTACAAGACAGCGAGCGAGAGAGAAAGAGAGAGAATGTGTGCCAGTATAGCGTTATAGCATGTGTACAGAGTTGAAAATATCATCATTCGATAATAAGAAACAAAAACCTGGAGGTGTAAAAGAAATGCTGCACGAGCCAGATGGTATTTGCCGTGTTTTCAATTCTCCGATAATAATAATAACAACGTCAACAGCTTTCAGATACAGCGCCCGCGTATTTTCGCGTGTCGATTGGTATTTCCCACGGAGTTTAAATTCTCTTCACCAAGAGTACTCGTAAGAGTGAACGATAACCGACTAGTTTCTTGCCTTTGAACACGCACGAGTAAATTCGCGCGAATTGAATCTTTATTTCTAAAATTCAGCCGACTCTAAAATCATATCTTAATTACTCTTGCCACCGGTTCGTTCGCCGCAAAATATCACTTGAAGGCTATACCTTACCGACAGTCATCGTTTAGCCGAAACAAAATTCGAAGTGGCTCAAGAGCGGCCATGTTGATGTAGCGCTATCTGTTGAGTTTTAAATATCTGTACGTATACTGGGAAATTATCCTCAAACGGCATAATCATTCATACCAACGTTGCGGCGTTAGGTGAATCCGCAATTACAGATAATTGCCTCTCATTTGTTCGAAGATTGCGATCGTCGATGCTTCGAAGTTAATTACATATCAATTTGAAATTGTGATAGAAACGTAGTAGAAATTCGAAACTCAGTCAAAGAATTTAGCTATAACTTATCCACGGCACATTAGCTTATTGCTGTTCTCTAATTGGTGCCAAATAAACTAAGTTAGATCAGTCCGACAGAATCTGAATGTTCAAATTTTTCTCTAACATCTTCATTTCAATAAAATAATAATATAAATGAAAACTGAATGTTTCAGTGCCATTTCAGGATAATTTCTCGGAGTGTACGCTGTTGTAGAGCCTAGCATAAAATAATCACACAGAAATTATGATTAGATTTTTATAATTAACTGTGTGCGATATATATAGGTATATATATCATATATATATTTATAATAGTTTTAAAAATATGAGTATGTGTACATATACTATATGAGTGCATGTATATAATTTAGACTTGTTCGCCAATCGAAAGGTGGACGAATGTGTCAGTGAGTTAACGTGTACACGTATGTGTAATATTGAAATAGTTGTATCATACCATAATAGTATTAACTCGACCTTGTCAAAGGCGGTGGAAATTTGTAAATATAATAAATATAGATATCCGACTGTAGCGCATCTATAGATTTAATTCCGTACTTTAACTGTATAGACGTAGTGAAAAGTGAATGATCTTTCAATAAACCGTGATGGTCGCATAACTCGACGCTGAATCCTTCATCTAAAGTACCTCCTCTGATCCTTTATTCCCCCGCACTTCACTTTGTACTTTGCTATGGAGATTGGATTCAACGCACCAATAGCTGAACAATTCCAATTAACGGACACCTTCTGTGATTGGGTTTGGTCAAAAGCCGCTATCCAGCATCAAGTTTCATGGCCAGCTACTACGTTCACCTTATACTCGATCGACTTACATTTCATTTCATATTCGACGCAAAATTCGTTCAGTTAGCGTTCACTGAACACGTTATAACAGAGAAGTTATAAGGTACTAGAATTTCATGTGTTATTTTCAATTATTGCTCCAGTCGGTTCAATTGGCGAAAATTTTTCTGCTACTCTGATAACGAGAATGGCAGTTCATACTTAATTCTTTCAACAGAAAGAAGATGCAGTTGGGAAAATCGAATGAGATATAATCACACGAATGATCAAAAGATTGTGAATATGTTATCCAGATTTTTCCCTGGAGCGGTTATTAGCTTGAAGATCGAGCTGTAATTCTTGTTTAATCGTCTTGCTCAGCACCAATTAACATCAAGTTTATCTCTGCGAATGTATATGATTGTAGCGGCAGTATGTAATTGACCTTTGCCTTCGGTGCCGATTGACGAAGATCTAATCTCATGATTCGAGAAGATATCAGGCGTATAACCGCTCCACCGATCCTTTGAACTCACCGAACCTTTGGTTCACGATCGATTGTAAATTGGTGGAGTACTTTTATTACTAATCGGTTGGACAGAATGGAAAGCATCTTATGAACGAAGATACCTTGCAGATTCAGAAACCGTTTCAACCAATAAATGTAGGGAAACAGAATCAATAAGAAAATGCCAGTTCTGCTACTGTATACTAACTATTCTGATAGGTACAAGGACATGTACTTGTGGTATCGTTATTGATACTGAGAAATGGTTGCACCACTGGAAGCTATTACATTAGACATTATAGTCGGCCTGAAAATGACGTAATAAACAATTCGTTTTTCGACTGTATCTTTTGATTCGTTGCTTGCAGCGAATGAGGGGTACGCCCAATCGATTTGTCTGAAAAAAATACATCGGAATATAACATAAAAAAAATCTTCGCTGCACTTTTCAGAATCGTTCAATTTTTTGCCAAAAATCCGAAGGGGTTAGCCTTACTTTTTTAGTCATTTTTACAGCCGAAAATTTCTCGACTTTGAATCGATTTGTATGACCATCTCTAGAGTAATTCGATCGCCAGGAACTCAGAAAACTCATGGAAAAAAGCGTAGGACCAGCAGCAGGGAAATGACGATGAAAATCTTGAGTTTTTCAGCTGTAACTTCTCAGCTATCGCTCGCAGCGTATTGGGACTGCGCTTAATCGATTCCTCACGCGAAATAACGTCGAAATAGTGCACCGAAAAATTCGATGCAGCACTTTTCGGAATCGTCGAAATTTTCGTCAAAAATACAAAGGGGTTAGCCTTACTTTTTTGATCATTTTTGAAGTCGAAAATTTCTGGACTTCAAATCGATTTGTATGACCATCTCTAGAGTAATTCAACCGCCACGAACTCAGAAAACTCATCAAAAAAGGCGTAGGACCAGCAGCAGAGAAATGACGATGAAAATCTTGAGTTTTTCAGCTGTAACTTCTCAGCTATCGCTCGCAGCGTATTGGGACTGCGCTTAATCGATTCCTCACGCAAAATTACGTCGAAATAGTGCCCCAAAGAATTCGATGCAGCACTTTTCGGAATCGTCGAAATTTTCGTCAAAAATACAAAGGGGTTAGCCTTACTTTTTTGGTCATTTTTGGAGTCGAAAATTTCTCGACTTCAAATCGATTTGTATGACCATCTCGAGAGTAATTCGACCCCCTGGAACTCAGAAAACACTTTAAAAAAAGCGTAGGACCAGCAGCAGAGAAATGATGATGAAAATCTGGAGTTTTTCGGCTGTAACTTTTCAGCTATCGCTCGCAGCGTATTGGGACTGCGCTTAATCGATTCCTCACGCAAAATTACGTCAAAATAGTGCCCTGAAGAATTCGATGCAGCACTTTTCGGAATCGTCGAAATTTTCGTCAAAAATACAAAGGGGTTAGCCTTACTTTTTTGGTCATTTTTGAAGTCGAAAATTTCTCGACTTCAAATCGATTTGTATGACCATCTCTCGAGTAATTCGACCGCCACGAACTCAGAAAACTCATAAAAAAAAGCGTAGGACCAGCAGCAGAGAAATGACGATGAAAATCTCGAGTTTTTCGGCTGTAACTTTTCAGCTATCGCTTGCAGCGTATTGGGACTGCGCTTAATCGATTCCTCACGCAAAATTACGTCGAAATAGTGCCCTAAAGAATTATATGCAGCACTTTTCGGAATCGTCGAAATTTTCGTCAAAAATACAAAGGGGTTAGCCTTGCTTTTTTGGTCATTTTTGAAGTCGAAAATTTCTCGACTTCAAATCGATTTGTATGACCATCTCTAGAGTAATTCGACCGCCACGAACTCAGAAAACTCATCAAAAAAGGCGTAGGACCAGCAGCAGAGAAATGACGATGAAAATCTTGAGTTTTTCGGCTGTAACTTCTCAGCTATCGCTCGCAGCGTATTGGGACTGCGCTTAATCGATTCCTCACGCAAAATTACGTCGAAATAGTGCCCCAAAGAATTCGATGCAGCACTTTTCGGAATCGTCGAAATTATCGTCAAAAATACAAAGGGGTTAGCCTTACTTTTTTGGTCATTTTTGAAGTCGAAAATTTCTCGACTTCAAATCGATTTGTATGACCATCTCTAGAGTAATTCGACCGCCACGAACTCAGAAAACTCATAAAAAAAAACGTAGGACCAGCAGCAGAGAAATGACGATGAAAATCTCGAGTTTTTCGGCTGTAACTTTTCAGCTATCGCTTGCAGCGTATTAGGACTGCGCTTAATCGATTCCTCACGCAAAATTACGTCGAAATAGTGCCCTAAAGAATTATATGCAGCACTTTTCGGAATCGTCGAAATTTTCGTCAAAAATACAAAGGGGTTAGCCTTACTTTCTTGGTCATTTTTGAAGTCGAAAATTTCTCGACTTCAAATCGATTTGTATGACCATCTCTCGAGTAATTCGACCGCCACGAACTCAGAAAACTCATGAAAAAAAGCGTAGGACCAGCAGCAGAGAAATGACGATGAAAATCTTGAGTTTTTCAGCTGTAACTTCTCAGCTATCGCTCGCAGCGTATTGGGACTGCGCTTAATCGATTCCTCGCGCCGAATTACGTCGAAATAGTGCCTCAAAGAATTCGATGCAGCACTTTTCGGAATCGTCGAAATTTTCGTCGAAAATCCAAAGGGGTTAGCCTTACTTTTTTGGTCATTTTTGGAGCCGAAAATTTCTAGACTTCAAATCGATTTGTATGACCGTCTCCAGAGTAATTCGACCGCCAGTAACTCAGAAAACTCATAGAAAAAAGCGTAGGACCAGCAGCAGAGAAATGACGATGAAAATCTCAAGTTTTTCGGCTGTAACTTTTCAGCTATCGCTCGCAGCGTATTGGGACTGCGCTCAATCGATTCCTCACGCAAAATTACGTCGAAATAGTGCCCTAAAGAATTATATGCAGCACTTTTCGGAATCGTCAAAATTTTCGTCAAAAATACAAAGCGGTTAGCCTTACTTTTTTGGTCATTTTTGGAGCTGAAAATTTCTAGACTTTAAATCGATTCGTATGACCATCTCTAGAGTAATTCGACCCCCAGAAACTCAGAAAACTCATGGAAAAAAGCCTAGGACCAGCAGCAGAGAAATGATGATGAAAATCTGAAGTTTTTCGGCTGTCACTTTTCAGCTATTGCTCGCAGCGTATTGGGACTGCGCTCAATCGATTCCTGACGCAAAATTACGTCGGAATAGTCCCCTCAAGAATTCGATGCAGCACTTTTCGGAATCGTCGAAATTTTCGTCAAAAATACAAAGGGGTTAGCCTTACTTTTTTGGTCATTTTTAGAGTCGAAAATTTCTCGACTTCAAATCGATTTGTATGACCATCTCTAGAGTAATTCGACCGAGACGAACTCAGAAAATTCATGAAAAAAAGCGTAGGACCAGCAGCAGAGAAATGACGATGAAAATCTTGAGTTTTTCAGCTGTAACTTCTCAGCTATCGCTCGCAGCGTATTGGGACTGCGCTTAATCGATTCCTCACGCAAAATTACGTCGAAATAGTGCACCAAAGAATTCGATGCAGCACTTTTCGGAATCGTCGGAATTTTCGTCAAAAATACAAAGGAGTTAGCCTTACTTTTTTGGTCATTTTTGAAGTCGAAAATTTCTCGACTTCAAATCGATTTGTATGACCATCTCTAGAGTAATTCGATCGCCAGGAACTCAGTAAACTCATGAAAAAAAGCGTAGGACCAGCAGCAGGGAAATGACGATGAAAATCTCGAGTTTTTCGGCTGTAAATTTTCAGCTATTGCTCGCAGCGTATTGGGACTGCGCTCAATCGATTCCTGACGCAAAATTACGTCGAAATAGTGCCCTCAAGAATTCGATGCAGCACTTTTCGGAATCGTCGGAATTTTCGTCAAAAATACAAAGGGGTTAGCCTTACTTTGTTGGTCATTTTTAAAGTCGAAAATTTCTCGACTTCAAATCGATTTGTATGGCCATCTCTAGGGTAATTCGAACCACAGGAACTCAGAAAACTCATGAAAAAAAGCGTAGGACCAGCAGCAGAGAAATGATGAAGAAAATCTGAAGTTTTTCGGCTGTAACTTTTCAGCTATCGCTGGCAGCGTATTGGGACTGCGCTTAATCGATTCCTTATGGAAAATTACGTCGAAATAGTGCTCTAAAGAATTCGATGCAGCACTTTTCGGAATCGTCGGAATTTTCGTCAAAAATACAAAGGGGTTAGCCTTACTTTTTTGGTCATTTTTGAAGTCGAAAATTTCTCGACTTCAAATCGATTTGTATGACCATCTCTAGAGTAGGTCGACCGCCACGAACTCAGAAAACTCATGAAAAAAAGCGTAGGACCAGCAGCAGAGAAATGACGATGAAAATCTTGAGTTTTTCAGCTGTAACTTCTCAGCTATCGCTCGCAGCGTATTGGGACTGCGCTTAATCGATTCCTCACGCAAAATTACGTCGAAATAGTGCATCAAAGAATTCGATGCAGCACTTTTCGGAATCGTCGAAATTTTCGACAAAAATACAAAGGGGTTAGCCTTACTTTTTTGGTCATTTTTGAAGTCGAAAATTTGTCGACTTCAAATCGATTTGTATGACCATCTCTAGAGTAATTCCACCCCCTGGAACTCAGAAAACACTTTAAAAAAAGCGTAGGACCAGCAGCGGAGAAATGATGATGAAAATCTGAAGTTTTTCGGCTGTAACTTTTCAGCTATCGCTCGCAGCGTATTGGGACTGCGCTCAATCGATTCCTCACGCAAAATTACGTCGAAATAGTGCCCTCAAGAATTCGATGCAGCACTTTTCGGAATCGTCGAAATTTTCGTCAAAAATACAAAGGGGTTAGCCTTACTTTTTTGGTCATTTTTGAAGTCGAAAATTTCTCGACTTTAAATCGATTTGTAAGACCATCTCTAGAGTAATTCGACCCCCAGGAACTCAGAAGACTCATGAAAAAAAGCGTAGGACCAGCAGCAGAGAAATGATGATGAAAATCTGGAGTTTTTCGGCTGTAACTTTTCAGCTATCGCTCGCAGCGTATTGGGACTGCGCTTAATCAATTCCTCGCGCAAAATTACGTCGAAATAGTGCCTCAAAGAATTCGATGCAGCACTTTTCGGAATCGTCGAAATTTTCGTCGAAAATCCAAAGGGGTTAGCCTTACTTTTTTGGTCATTTTTGGAGCCGAAAATTTCTAGACTTCAAATCGATTTGTATGACCATCTCTAGAGTAATTCGACCCCCAGGAACTCAGAAAACTCATAAAAAAAAGCGTAGGACCAGCAGCAGAGAAATGATGATGAAAATTTGGAGTTTTTCGGCTGTAACTTTTCGGCTATCGCTCGCAGCGTATTGGGACTGCGCTTAATCAATTCCTAACGCAAAATTACGTCGAAATAGTGCCCTAAAGAATTCGATGCAGCACTTTTCGGAATCGTCGAAATTTTCGTCAAAAAAACAAAGGGGTTAGCCTTACTTTTTTGGTCATTTCCAGAGTCGAAAATTTCTTGACTTCAAATCGATCTGTATGACTATCTCTAGAGTAATTCGACCGCCAGGAACTCAGAAAACTCAGAAAAAAAAGCGTAGGACCAGCAGCAGGGAAATGACGATGAAAATCTCTAGTTTTTCGGCTGTAACTTTTCAGCTATTGCTCGCAGCGTATTGGGACTGCGCTCAATCGATTCCCGACGCGAAATTACGTCGAAATAGTGCCCTCAAGAATTCGATGCAGCACTTTTCGGAATCGTCGGAATTTTCGTCAAAAATACAAAGGGGTTAGCCTTACTTTTTTGGTCATTTTTGAAGTCGAAAATTTCTCGACTTCAAATCGATTTGTATGACCATCTCTAGAGTAATTCGACCGCCACAAACTCAGAAAACTCATGAAAAAAAGCGTAGGACCAGCAGCTGAGAAATGACGATGAAAATCTTGAGTTTTTCAGCTGTAACTTCTCAGCTATCGCTCGCAGCGTATTGGGACTGCGCTTAATCGATTCCTCACGCAAAATTACGTCGAAATAGTGCACCAAAGAATTCGATGCAGCACTTTTCGGAATCGTCGAAATTTTCGTCAAAAATACAAAGGGGTTAGCCTTACTTTTTTGGTCATTTTTGAAGTCGAAAATTTCTCGACTTCAAATCGATTTGTATGACCATCTCTAGAGTAATTCGACCGCCACGAACTCCGAAAACTCATGAAAAAAAGCGTAGGATCAGCAGCAGAGAAATGACGATGAAAATCTTGAGTTTTTCAGCTGTAACTTCTCAGCTATCGCTCGCAGCGTATTGGGACTGCGCTTAATCGATTCCTCACGCAAAATTACGTCAAAATAGTGCCCTAAAGGATTCGATGCAGCACTTTTCGGAATCGTCGAAATTTTCGTCAAAAATACAAAGGGGTTAGCCTTACTTTTTTGGTCATTTTTGAAGTCGAAAATTTCTCGACTTTAAATCGATCTGTATGACTATCTCTAGAGTAATTCGACCGCCAGGAACTCAGAAAACTCATAAAAAAAAAGCATAGGACCAGCAGCAGGGAAATGACGATGAAAATCTCTAGTTTTTCGGCTGTAACTTTTCAGCTATTGCTCGCAGCGTATTGGGACTGCGCTCAATCGATTTCCGACGCAAAATTACGTCGAAATAGTGCCCTCAAGAATTCGATGCAGCACTTTTCGGAATCGTCGGAATTTTCGTCAAAAATACGAAGGGGTTAGCCTTACTTTTTTGGTCATTTTTGAAGTCGAAAATTTCTCGACTTCAAATCGATTTGTATGACCATCTCTAGAGTAATTCGACCGCCACGAACTCAGAAAACTCATGAAAAAAAGCGTAGGACCAGCAGCAGAGAAATGACGATGAAAATCTTGAGTTTTTCAGCTGTAACTTCTCAGCTATCGCTCGCAGCGTATTGGGACTGCACTTCATCGATTCCTCACGCAAAATTACGTCGAAATAGTGCACCAAAGAATTCGATGCAGCACTTTTCGGAATCGTCGAAATTTTCGTCGAAAATCCAAAGGGGTTAGCCTTACTTTTTTGGTCATTTTTGGAGCCGGAAATTTCTAGACTTTAAATCGATTTGTATGACCATCTCTAGAGTAATTCGACCCCCAGGAACTCAGAAAACTCATGAAAAAAAGCGTAGGACCAGCAGCAGAGAAATGATGATAAAAATTTGGAGTTTTTCGGCTGTAACTTTTCGGCTATCGCTCGCAGCGTATTAAGACTGCGCTTAATCAATTGCTCACGCAAAATTACGTCGAAATAGTGCCCTAAAGAATTCGATGCAGCACTTTTCGGAATCGTCGAAATTTTCGTCAAAAATACAAAGCCTTACTTTTTTGGTCATTTCTAGAGTCGAAAATTTCTTGACTTCAAATCGATCTGTATGACTATCTCTAGAGTAATTCGACCGCCAGGAACTCAGAAAACTCATAAAAAAAAGCGTAGGACCAGCAGCAGGGAAATGACGATGAAAATCTCTAGTTTTTCGGCGGTACTTTTCAGCTATTGCTCGCAGCGTATTGGGACTGCGCTCAATCGATTCCTGACGCAAAATTACGTCGAAATAGTGCCCTCAAGAATTCGATGCAGCACTTTTCGGAATCGTCGGAATTTTCGTCAAAAATACAAAGGGGTTAGCCTCACTTTTTTGGTCATTTTTGTAGTCGAAAATTTCTCGACTTCAAATCGATTTGTATGACCATCTCTAGGGTAATTCGACCCCCAGGAACTCAGGAAACTCATGAAAAAAAGCGTAGGACCAGCAGCAGAGAAATGACGATGAAAATCTCGAGTTTTTCGGCTGTAAATTTTCAGCTATTGCTCGCAGCGTATTGGGACTGCGCTCAATCGATTCCTGACGCAAAATTACGTCGAAATAGTGCCCTCAAGAATTCGATGCAGCACTTTTCGGAATCGTCGGAATTTTCGTCAAAAATACAAAGGGGTTAGCCTTACTTTGTTGGTCATTTTTAAAGTCGAAAATTTCTCGACTTCAAATCGATTTGTATGGCCATCTCTAGGGTAATTCGAACCACAGGAACTCAGAAAACTCATGAAAAAAAGCGTAGGACCAGCAGCAGAGAAATGATGAAGAAAATCTGAAGTTTTTCGGCTGTAACTTTTCAGCTATCGCTCGCAGCGTATTGGGACTGCGCTTAATCGATTCCTTATGGAAAATTACGTCGAAATAGTGCCCTAAAGAATTCGATGCAGCACTTTTCGGAATCGTCGGAATTTTCGTCAAAAATACGAAGGGGTTAGCCTTACTTTTTTGGTCATTTTTGAAGTCGAAAATTTCTCGACTTCAAATCGATTTGTATGACCATCTCTAGAGTAATTCGACCGCCACGAACTCAGAAAACTCATGAAAAAAAGCGTAGGACCAGCAGCAGAGAAATGACGATGAAAATCTTGAGTTTTTCAGCTGTAACTTCTCAGCTATCGCTCGCAGCGTATTGGGACTGCACTTCATCGATTCCTCACGCAAAATTACGTCGAAATAGTGCACCAAAGAATTCGATGCAGCACTTTTCGGAATCGTCGAAATTTTCGTCGAAAATCCAAAGGGGTTAGCCTTACTTTTTTGGTCATTTTTGGAGCCGAAAATTTCTAGACTTTAAATCGATTTGTATGACCATCTCTAGAGTAATTCGACCCCCAGGAACTCAGAAAACTCATGAAAAAAAGCGTAGGACCAGCAGCAGAGAAATGATGATAAAAATTTGGAGTTTTTCGGCTGTAACTTTTCGGCTATCGCTCGCAGCGTATTAAGACTGCGCTTAATCAATTGCTCACGCAAAATTACGTCGAAATAGTGCCCTAAAGAATTCGATGCAGCACTTTTCGGAATCGTCGAAATTTTCGTCAAAAATACAAAGCCTTACTTTTTTGGTCATTTCTAGAGTCGAAAATTTCTTGACTTCAAATCGATCTGTATGACTATCTCTAGAGTAATTCGACCGCCAGGAACTCAGAAAACTCATAAAAAAAAGCGTAGGACCAGCAGCAGGGAAATGACGATGAAAATCTCTAGTTTTTCGGCGGTACTTTTCAGCTATTGCTCGCAGCGTATTGGGACTGCGCTCAATCGATTCCTGACGCAAAATTACGTCGAAATAGTGCCCTCAAGAATTCGATGCAGCACTTTTCGGAATCGTCGGAATTTTCGTCAAAAATACAAAGGGGTTAGCCTCACTTTTTTGGTCATTTTTGAAGTCGAAAATTTCTCGACTTCAAATCGATTTGTATGACCATCTCTAGGGTAATTCGACCCCCAGGAACTCAGGAAACTCATGAAAAAAAGCGTAGGACCAGCAGCAGAGAAATGACGATGAAAATCTCGAGTTTTTCGGCTGTAAATTTTCAGCTATTGCTCGCAGCGTATTGGGACTGCGCTCAATCGATTCCTGACGCAAAATTACGTCGAAATAGTGCCCTCAAGAATTCGATGCAGCACTTTTCGGAATCGTCGGAATTTTCGTCAAAAATACAAAGGGGTTAGCCTTACTTTGTTGGTCATTTTTAAAGTCGAAAATTTCTCGACTTCAAATCGATTTGTATGGCCATCTCTAGGGTAATTCGAACCACAGGAACTCAGAAAACTCATGAAAAAAAGCGTAGGACCAGCAGCAGAGAAATGATGAAGAAAATCTGAAGTTTTTCGGCTGTAACTTTTCAGCTATCGCTCGCAGCGTATTGGGACTGCGCTTAATCGATTCCTTATGGAAAATTACGTCGAAATAGTGCCCTAAAGAATTCGATGCAGCACTTTTCGGAATCGTCGGAATTTTCGTCAAAAATACAAAGGGGTTAGCCTTACTTTTTTGGTCATTTTTGAAGTCGAAAATTTCTCGACTTCAAATCGATTTGTATGACCATCTCTAGAGTAATTCGACCGCCACGAACTCAGAAAACTCATGAAAAAAAGCGTAGGACCAGCAGCAGAGAAATGACGATGAAAATCTTGAGTTTTTCAGCTGTAACTTCTCAGCTATCGCTCGCAGCGTATTGGGACTGCGCTTAATCGATTCCTCACGCAAAATTACGTCGAAATAGTGCCCTAAAGAATTCGATGCAGCACTTTTCGGAATCGTCGAAATTTTCGTCAAAAAAACAAAGGGGTTAGCCTTACTTTTTTGGTCATTTCCAGAGTCGAAAATTTCTTGACTTCAAATCGATCTGTATGACTATCTCTAGAGTAATTCGACCGCCAGGAACTCAGAAAACTCAGAAAAAAAAGCGTAGGACCAGCAGCAGGGAAATGACGATGAAAATCTCTAGTTTTTCGGCTGTAACTTTTCAGCTATTGCTCGCAGCGTATTGGGACTGCGCTCAATCGATTCCCGACGCGAAATTACGTCGAAATAGTGCCCTCCAGAATTCGATGCAGCACTTTTCGGAATCGTCGGAATTTTCGTCAAAAATACAAAGGCCTTACTTTTAGCCTTACTTTTTTGGTCATTTTTGAAGTCGAAAATTTCTCGACTTCAAATCGATTTGTATGACCATCTCTAGAGTAATTCGACCGCCACAAACTCAGAAAACTCATGAAAAAAAGCGTAGGACCAGCAGCTGAGAAATGACGATGAAAATCTTGAGTTTTTCAGCTGTAACTTCTCAGCTATCGCTCGCAGCGTATTGGGACTGCGCTTAATCGATTCCTCACGCAAAATTACGTCGAAATAGTGCACCAAAGAATTCGATGCAGCACTTTTCGGAATCGTCGAAATTTTCGTCAAAAATACAAAGGGGTTAGCCTTACTTTTTTGGTCATTTTTGAAGTCGAAAATTTCTCGACTTCAAATCGATTTGTATGACCATCTCTAGAGTAATTCGACCGCCACGAACTCCGAAAACTCATGAAAAAAAGCGTAGGATCAGCAGCAGAGAAATGACGATGAAAATCTTGAGTTTTTCAGCTGTAACTTCTCAGCTATCGCTCGCAGCGTATTGGGACTGCGCTTAATCGATTCCTCACGCAAAATTACGTCAAAATAGTGCCCTAAAGGATTCGATGCAGCACTTTTCGGAATCGTCGAAATTTTCGTCAAAAATACAAAGGGGTTAGCCTTACTTTTTTGGTCATTTTTGTAGTCGAAAATTTCTCGACTTCAAATCGATTTGTATGACCATCTCTAGGGTAATTCGACCCCCAGGAACTCAGGAAACTCATGAAAAAAAGCGTAGGACCAGCAGCAGAGAAATGACGATGAAAATCTCGAGTTTTTCGGCTGTAAATTTTCAGCTATTGCTCGCAGCGTATTGGGACTGCGCTCAATCGATTCCTGACGCAAAATTACGTCGAAATAGTGCCCTCAAGAATTCGATGCAGCACTTTTCGGAATCGTCGGAATTTTCGTCAAAAATACAAAGGGGTTAGCCTCACTTTTTTGGTCATTTTTGTAGTCGAAAATTTCTCGACTTCAAATCGATTTGTATGACCATCTCTAGGGTAATTCGACCCCCAGGAACTCAGGAAACTCATGAAAAAAAGCGTAGGACCAGCAGCAGAGAAATGACGATGAAAATCTCGAGTTTTTCGGCTGTAAATTTTCAGCTATTGCTCGCAGCGTATTGGGACTGCGCTCAATCGATTCCTGACGCAAAATTACGTCGAAATAGTGCCCTCAAGAATTCGATGCAGCACTTTTCGGAATCGTCGGAATTTTCGTCAAAAATACAAAGGGGTTAGCCTTACTTTGTTGGTCATTTTTAAAGTCGAAAATTTCTCGACTTCAAATCGATTTGTATGGCCATCTCTAGGGTAATTCGAACCACAGGAACTCAGAAAACTCATGAAAAAAAGCGTAGGACCAGCAGCAGAGAAATGATGAAGAAAATCTGAAGTTTTTCGGCTGTAACTTTTCAGCTATCGCTCGCAGCGTATTGGGACTGCGCTTAATCGATTCCTTATGGAAAATTACGTCGAAATAGTGCCCTAAAGAATTCGATGCAGCACTTTTCGGAATCGTCGGAATTTTCGTCAAAAATACGAAGGGGTTAGCCTTACTTTTTTGGTCATTTTTGAAGTCGAAAATTTCTCGACTTCAAATCGATTTGTATGACCATCTCTAGAGTAATTCGACCGCCACGAACTCAGAAAACTCATGAAAAAAAGCGTAGGACCAGCAGCAGAGAAATGACGATGAAAATCTTGAGTTTTTCAGCTGTAACTTCTCAGCTATCGCTCGCAGCGTATTGGGACTGCACTTCATCGATTCCTCACGCAAAATTACGTCGAAATAGTGCACCAAAGAATTCGATGCAGCACTTTTCGGAATCGTCGAAATTTTCGTCGAAAATCCAAAGGGGTTAGCCTTACTTTTTTGGTCATTTTTGGAGCCGAAAATTTCTAGACTTTAAATCGATTTGTATGACCATCTCTAGAGTAATTCGACCCCCAGGAACTCAGAAAACTCATGAAAAAAAGCGTAGGACCAGCAGCAGAGAAATGATGATAAAAATTTGGAGTTTTTCGGCTGTAACTTTTCGGCTATCGCTCGCAGCGTATTAAGACTGCGCTTAATCAATTGCTCACGCAAAATTACGTCGAAATAGTGCCCTAAAGAATTCGATGCAGCACTTTTCGGAATCGTCGAAATTTTCGTCAAAAATACAAAGCCTTACTTTTTTGGTCATTTCTAGAGTCGAAAATTTCTTGACTTCAAATCGATCTGTATGACTATCTCTAGAGTAATTCGACCGCCAGGAACTCAGAAAACTCATAAAAAAAAGCGTAGGACCAGCAGCAGGGAAATGACGATGAAAATCTCTAGTTTTTCGGCGGTACTTTTCAGCTATTGCTCGCAGCGTATTGGGACTGCGCTCAATCGATTCCTGACGCAAAATTACGTCGAAATAGTGCCCTCAAGAATTCGATGCAGCACTTTTCGGAATCGTCGGAATTTTCGTCAAAAATACAAAGGGGTTAGCCTCACTTTTTTGGTCATTTTTGAAGTCGAAAATTTCTCGACTTCAAATCGATTTGTATGACCATCTCTAGGGTAATTCGACCCCCAGGAACTCAGGAAACTCATGAAAAAAAGCGTAGGACCAGCAGCAGAGAAATGACGATGAAAATCTCGAGTTTTTCGGCTGTAAATTTTCAGCTATTGCTCGCAGCGTATCGGGACTGCGCTCAATCGATTCCTGACGCAAAATTACGTCGAAATAGTGCCCTCAAGAATTCGATGCAGCACTTTTCGGAATCGTCGGAATTTTCGTCAAAAATACAAAGGGGTTAGCCTTACTTTGTTGGTCATTTTTAAAGTCGAAAATTTCTCGACTTCAAATCGATTTGTATGGCCATCTCTAGGGTAATTCGAACCACAGGAACTCAGAAAACTCATGAAAAAAAGCGTAGGACCAGCAGCAGAGAAATGATGAAGAAAATCTGAAGTTTTTCGGCTGTAACTTTTCAGCTATCGCTCGCAGCGTATTGGGACTGCGCTTAATCGATTCCTTATGGAAAATTACGTCGAAATAGTGCCCTAAAGAATTCGATGCAGCACTTTTCGGAATCGTCGGAATTTTCGTCAAAAATACAAAGGGGTTAGCCTTACTTTTTTGGTCATTTTTGAAGTCGAAAATTTCTCGACTTCAAATCGATTTGTATGACCATCTCTAGAGTAATTCGACCGCCACGAACTCAGAAAACTCATGAAAAAAAGCGTAGGACCAGCAGCAGAGAAATGACGATGAAAATCTTGAGTTTTTCAGCTGTAACTTCTCAGCTATCGCTCGCAGCGTATTGGGACTGCGCTTAATCGATTCCTCACGCAAAATTACGTCGAAATAGTGCCCTAAAGAATTCGATGCAGCACTTTTCGGAATCGTCGAAATTTTCGTCAAAAAAACAAAGGGGTTAGCCTTACTTTTTTGGTCATTTCCAGAGTCGAAAATTTCTTGACTTCAAATCGATCTGTATGACTATCTCTAGAGTAATTCGACCGCCAGGAACTCAGAAAACTCAGAAAAAAAAGCGTAGGACCAGCAGCAGGGAAATGACGATGAAAATCTCTAGTTTTTCGGCTGTAACTTTTCAGCTATTGCTCGCAGCGTATTGGGACTGCGCTCAATCGATTCCCGACGCGAAATTACGTCCAAATAGTGCCCTCCAGAATTCGATGCAGCACTTTTCGGAATCGTCGGAATTTTCGTCAAAAATACAAAGGCCTTACTTTTAGCCTTACTTTTTTGGTCATTTTTGAAGTCGAAAATTTCTCGACTTCAAATCGATTTGTATGACCATCTCTAGAGTAATTCGACCGCCACAAACTCAGAAAACTCATGAAAAAAAGCGTAGGACCAGCAGCTGAGAAATGACGATGAAAATCTTGAGTTTTTCAGCTGTAACTTCTCAGCTATCGCTCGCAGCGTATTGGGACTGCGCTTAATCGATTCCTCACGCAAAATTACGTCGAAATAGTGCACCAAAGAATTCGATGCAGCACTTTTCGGAATCGTCGAAATTTTCGTCAAAAATACAAAGGGGTTAGCCTTACTTTTTTGGTCATTTTTGAAGTCGAAAATTTCTCGACTTCAAATCGATTTGTATGACCATCTCTAGAGTAATTCGACCGCCACGAACTCCGAAAACTCATGAAAAAAAGCGTAGGATCAGCAGCAGAGAAATGACGATGAAAATCTTGAGTTTTTCAGCTGTAACTTCTCAGCTATCGCTCGCAGCGTATTGGGACTGCGCTTAATCGATTCCTCACGCAAAATTACGTCAAAATAGTGCCCTAAAGGATTCGATGCAGCACTTTTCGGAATCGTCGAAATTTTCGTCAAAAATACAAAGGGGTTAGCCTTACTTTTTTGGTCATTTTTGAAGTCGAAAATTTCTCGACTTTAAATCGATCTGTATGACTATCTCTAGAGTAATTCGACCTCCAGGAACTCAGAAAACTCATAAAAAAAAGCGTAGGACCAGCAGCAGGGAAATGACGATGAAAATCTCTAGTTTTTCGGCTGTAACTTTTCAGCTATTGCTCGCAGCGTATTGGGACTGCGCTCAATCGATTTCCGACGCAAAATTACGTCGAAATAGTGCCCTCAAGAATTCGATGCAGCACTTTTCGGAATCGTCGGAATTTTCGTCAAAAATACGAAGGGGTTAGCCTTACTTTTTTGGTCATTTTTGAAGTCGAAAATTTCTCGACTTCAAATCGATTTGTATGACCATCTCTAGAGTAATTCGACCGCCACGAACTCAGAAAACTCATGAAAAAAAGCGTAGGACCAGCAGCAGAGAAATGACGATGAAAATCTTGAGTTTTTCAGCTGTAACTTCTCAGCTATCGCTCGCAGCGTATTGGGACTGCACTTCATCGATTCCTCACGCAAAATTACGTCGAAATAGTGCACCAAAGAATTCGATGCAGCACTTTTCGGAATCGTCGAAATTTTCGTCAAAAATACAAAGGGGTTAGCCTTACTTTTTTGGTCATTTTTGAAGTCGAAAATTTCTCGACTTCAAATCGATTTGTATGACCATCTCTAGAGTAATTCGACCGCTACGAACTCAGAAAACTCATGAAAAAAAGCGTAGGACCAGCAGCAGAGAAATGACGATAAAAATCTTGAGTTTTTCAGCTGTAACTTCTCAGCTATCGCTCGCAGCGTATTGGGACTGCGCTAAATCGATTCCTCACGCAAAATTACGTCGAAATAGTGCACCAAAGAATTCGATGCAGCACTTTTCGGAATCGTCGAAATTTTCGTCGAAAATCCAAAGGGGTTAGCCTTACTTTTTTGGTCATTTTTGGAGCCGAAAATTTCTAGACTTCAAATCGATTTGTATGACCATCTCTAGAGTAATTCGACCCCCAGGAACTCAGAAAACTCATGAAAAAAAGCGTAGGACCAGCAGCAGAGAAATGATGATAAAAATTTGGAGTTTTTCGGCTGTAACTTTTCGGCTATCGCTCGCAGCGTATTAAGACTGCGCTTAATCAATTGCTCACGCAAAATTACGTCGAAATAGTGCCCTAAAGAATTCGATGCAGCACTTTTCGGAATCGTCGAAATTTTCGTCAAAAATACGAAGCCTTACTTTTTTGGTCATTTCTAGAGTCGAAAATTTCTTGACTTCAAATCGATCTGTATGACTATCTCTAGAGTAATTCGACCGCCAGGAACTCAGAAAACTCATAAAAAAAAGCGTAGGACCAGCAGCAGGGAAATGACGATGAAAATCTCTAGTTTTTCGGCGGTAACTTTTCAGCTATTGCTCGCAGCGTATTGGGACTGCGCTCAATCGATTCCTGACGCAAAATTACGTCGAAATAGTGCCCTCAAGAATTCGATGCAGCACTTTTCGGAATCGTCGGAATTTTCGTCAAAAATACAAAGGGGTTAGCCTTACTTTTTTGGTCATTTTTGAAGTCGAAAATTTCTCGACTTCAAATCGATTTGTATGACCATCTCTAGGGTAATTCGACCCCCAGGAACTCAGGAAACTCATGAAAAAAAGCGTAGGACCAGCAGCAGGGAAATGATGATGAAAATTTGGAGTTTTTCGGCTGTAACTTTTCGGCTATCGCTCGCAGCGTATTGGGACTGCGCTTAATCAATTCCTCACGCAAAATTACGTCGAAATAGTGCCCTAAAGAATTCGATGCAGCACTTTTCGGAATCGTCGAAATTTTCGTCAAAAATACAAAGGGGTTAGCCTTACTTTTTTGGTCATTTCTAGAGTCGAAAATTTCTTGACTTCAAATCGATCTGTATGACTATCTCTAGAGTAATTCGACCGCCAGGAACTCAGAAAACTCATAAAAAAAAGCGTAGGACCAGCAGCAGGGAAATGACGATGAAAATCTCTAGTTTTTCGGCTGTAACTTCTCAGCTATTGCTCGCAGCGTATTGGGACTGCGCTCAATCGATTCCCGACGCAAAATTACGTCGAAATAGTGCCCTCAAGAATTCGATGCAGCACTTTTCGGAATCGTCGGAATTTTCGTCAAAAATACAAAGGGGTTAGCCTTACTTTTTTGGTCATTTTTAGAGCTGAAAATTTCGAGACTTCAAATCGATTCGTATGACCATCTCTAGAGTAATTCGACCCCCAGGAACTCAGAAAACTCATGAAAAAAAGCGTAGGACCAGCAGCAGAGAAATGATGATGAAAATCTGGAGTTTTTCGGCTGTAACTTTTCGGCTATCGCTCGCAGCGTATTGGGACTGCGCTTAATCAATTCCTCACGCAAAATTACGTCAAAATGGTGCCCTAAAGAATTCCATGCAGCACTTTTCGGAATCGTCGAAATTTTCGTCAAAAATACAAAGGGGTTAGCCTTACTTTTTTGGTCATTTTTGAAGTCGAAAATTTCTCGACTTCAAATCGATTTGTATGACCATCTCGAGAGTAATTCGACCCCCTGGAGCTCAGAAAACACTTTAAAAAACGCGTAGGACCAGCAGCAGAGAAATGATGATGAAAATCTGAAGTTTTTCGGCTGTAACTTTTCAGCTATCGCTCGCAGCGTATTGGGACTGCGCTCAATCGATTCCTCACGCAAAATTACGTCGAAATAGTGCCCTGAAGAATTATATGCAGCACTTTTCGGAATCGTCAAAATTTTCGTCAAAAATACAAAGGGGTTAGCCTTACTTTTTTGGTCATTTTTGGGGCTGAAAATTTCTAGACTTCAAATCGATTCGTATGACCATCTCTAGAGTAATTCGACCTCCAGGAACTCAGAAAACTCATGAAAAAAAGCGTAGGACCAGCAGCAGAGAAATGATGATGAAAATCTGGAGTTTTTCGGCTGTAACTTTTCGGCTATCGCTCGCAGCGTATTGGGACTGCGCTTAACCGATTCCTCACGCAAAATTACGTCGAAATAGTGCCCTCAAGAATTCGATGCAGCACTTTTTGGAATCGTCGAAATTTTCGTCAAAAATACAAAGGGGTTAGCCTTACTTTTTTGGTCATTTCTAGAGTCCAAAATTTCTTGACTTCAAATCGATTTGTATGACTATCTCTAGAGTAATTCGACCGCCAGGAACTCAGAAAACTCATAAATAAAAGCGTAGGACCAGCAGCAGAGAAATGACGATGAAAATCTTGAGTTTTTCGGCTGTAACTTTTCAGCTATCGCTCGCAGCGTATTGGGACTGTGCTTAATCGATTCCTCACGCAAAATTACGTCGAAATAGTGCCCTAAAGAATTCGATGCAGCACTTTTCGGAATCGTCGAAATTTTCGTCAAAAATACAAAGGGGTTAGCCTTACTTTTTTGGTCATTTTTGAAGTCGAAAATTTCTCGACTTCAAATCGATTTGTATGACCATCTCTAGGGTAATTCGACCCCCAGGAACTCAGGAAACTCATGAAAAAAAGCGTAGGACCAGCAGCAGGGAAATGATGATGAAAATTTGGAGTTTTTCGGCTGTAACTTTTCGGCTATCGCTCGCAGCGTATTGGGACTGCGCTTAATCAATTCCTCACGCAAAATTACGTCGAAATAGTGCCCTAAAGAATTCGATGCAGCACTTTTCGGAATCGTCGAAATTTTCGTCAAAAATACAAAGGGGTTAGCCTTACTTTTTTGGTCATTTCTAGAGTCGAAAATTTCTTGACTTCAAATCGATCTGTATGACTATCTCTAGAGTAATTCGACCGCCAGGAACTCAGAAAACTCATAAAAAAAAGCGTAGGACCAGCAGCAGGGAAATGACGATGAAAATCTCTAGTTTTTCGGCTGTAACTTCTCAGCTATTGCTCGCAGCGTATTGGGACTGCGCTCAATCGATTCCCGACGCAAAATTACGTCGAAATAGTGCCCTCAAGAATTCGATGCAGCACTTTTCGGAATCGTCGGAATTTTCGTCAAAAATACAAAGGGGTTAGCCTTACTTTTTTGGTCATTTTTAGAGCTGAAAATTTCGAGACTTCAAATCGATTCGTATGACCATCTCTAGAGTAATTCGACCCCCAGGAACTCAGAAAACTCATGAAAAAAAGCGTAGGACCAGCAGCAGAGAAATGATGATGAAAATCTGGAGTTTTTCGGCTGTAACTTTTCGGCTATCGCTCGCAGCGTATTGGGACTGCGCTTAATCAATTCCTCACGCAAAATTACGTCAAAATGGTGCCCTAAAGAATTCCATGCAGCACTTTTCGGAATCGTCGAAATTTTCGTCAAAAATACAAAGGGGTTAGCCTTACTTTTTTGGTCATTTTTGAAGTCGAAAATTTCTCGACTTCAAATCGATTTGTATGACCATCTCGAGAGTAATTCGACCCCCTGGAGCTCAGAAAACACTTTAAAAAACGCGTAGGACCAGCAGCAGAGAAATGATGATGAAAATCTGAAGTTTTTCGGCTGTAACTTTTCAGCTATCGCTCGCAGCGTATTGGGACTGCGCTCAATCGATTCCTCACGCAAAATTACGTCGAAATAGTGCCCTGAAGAATTATATGCAGCACTTTTCGGAATCGTCAAAATTTTCGTCAAAAATACAAAGGGGTTAGCCTTACTTTTTTGGTCATTTTTGGGGCTGAAAATTTCTAGACTTCAAATCGATTCGTATGACCATCTCTAGAGTAATTCGACCTCCAGGAACTCAGAAAACTCATGAAAAAAAGCGTAGGACCAGCAGCAGAGAAATGATGATGAAAATCTGGAGTTTTTCGGCTGTAACTTTTCGGCTATCGCTCGCAGCGTATTGGGACTGCGCTTAACCGATTCCTCACGCAAAATTACGTCGAAATAGTGCCCTCAAGAATTCGATGCAGCACTTTTTGGAATCGTCGAAATTTTCGTCAAAAATACAAAGGGGTTAGCCTTACTTTTTTGGTCATTTCTAGAGTCCAAAATTTCTTGACTTCAAATCGATTTGTATGACTATCTCTAGAGTAATTCGACCGCCAGGAACTCAGAAAACTCATAAATAAAAGCGTAGGACCAGCAGCAGAGAAATGACGATGAAAATCTTGAGTTTTTCGGCTGTAACTTTTCAGCTATCGCTCGCAGCGTATTGGGACTGTGCTTAATCGATTCCTCACGCAAAATTACGTCGAAATAGTGCCCTAAAGAATTCGATGCAGCACTTTTCGGAATCGTCGAAATTTTCGTCAAAAATACAAAGGGGTTAGCCTTACTTTTTTGGTCATTTTTGAAGTCGAAAATTTCTCGACTTCAAATCGATTTGTATGACCATCTCTAGGGTAATTCGACCCCCAGGAACTCAGGAAACTCATGAAAAAAAGCGTAGGACCAGCAGCAGGGAAATGATGATGAAAATTTGGAGTTTTTCGGCTGTAACTTTTCGGCTATCGCTCGCAGCGTATTGGGACTGCGCTTAATCAATTCCTCACGCAAAATTACGTCGAAATAGTGCCCTAAAGAATTCGATGCAGCACTTTTCGGAATCGTCGAAATTTTCGTCAAAAATACAAAGGGGTTAGCCTTACTTTTTTGGTCATTTCTAGAGTCGAAAATTTCTTGACTTCAAATCGATCTGTATGACTATCTCTAGAGTAATTCGACCGCCAGGAACTCAGAAAACTCATAAAAAAAAGCGTAGGACCAGCAGCAGGGAAATGACGATGAAAATCTCTAGTTTTTCGGCTGTAACTTCTCAGCTATTGCTCGCAGCGTATTGGGACTGCGCTCAATCGATTCCCGACGCAAAATTACGTCGAAATAGTGCCCTCAAGAATTCGATGCAGCACTTTTCGGAATCGTCGGAATTTTCGTCAAAAATACAAAGGGGTTAGCCTTACTTTTTTGGTCATTTTTAGAGCTGAAAATTTCGAGACTTCAAATCGATTCGTATGACCATCTCTAGAGTAATTCGACCCCCAGGAACTCAGAAAACTCATGAAAAAAAGCGTAGGACCAGCAGCAGAGAAATGATGATGAAAATCTGGAGTTTTTCGGCTGTAACTTCTCGGCTATCGCTCGCAGCGTATTGGGACTGCGCTTAATCAATTCCTCACGCAAAATTACGTCAAAATGGTGCCCTCAAGAATTCGATGCAGCACTTTTCGGAATCGTCGAAATTTTCGTCAAAAATACAAAGGGGTTAGCCTTACTTTTTTGGTCATTTTTGAAGTCGAAAATTTCTCGACTTCAAATCGATTTGTAAGACCATCTCTAGAGTAATTCGACCCCCAGGAACTCAGAAAACTCATGAAAAAAAGCGTAGGACCAGCAGCAGAGAAATGATGATGAAAATCTGGAGTTTTTCGGCTGTAACTTTTCGGCTATCGCTCGCAGCGTATTGGGACTGCGCTCAATCGATTCCTCACGCAAAATTACGTCGAAATAGTGCCCTCAAGAATTCGATGCAGCACTTTTCGGAATCGTCGAAATTTTCGTCAAAAATCCAAAGGGGTTAGCCTTACTTTTCTGGTCATTTTTGGAGCCGAAAATTTCTCGACTTTGAATCGATTTGTATGACCATCTCTAGAGTAATTCGACCCCCAGGAACTCAGAAAACTCATGAAAAAAAGCGTGGTACCAGCAGCAGAGAAATGACGATGAAAATCTTGAGTTTTTCAGCTGTAACTTCTCAGCTATCGCTTGCAGCGTATTGGGACTGCGCTTAATCGATTCCTCACGCAAAATTACGTCGAAATAGTGCCCTCAAGAATTCGATGCAGCACTTTTCGGAATCGTCGAAATTTTCGTCAAAAATACAAAGGGGTTAGCCTTACTTTTTTGGTCATTTTTGAAGTCGAAAATTTCTCGACTTCAAATCGATTTGTAAGACCATCTCTAGAGTAATTCGACCCCCAGGAACTCAGAAAACTCATGAAAAAAAGCGTAGGACCAGCAGCAGAGAAATGATGATGAAAATCTGGAGTTTTTCGGCTGTAACTTTTCGGCTATCGCTCGCAGCGTATTGGGACTGCGCTTAACCAATTCCTCACACAAAATTACGGCGAAATAGTGCCCTCAAGAATTCGATGCAGCACTTTTTGGAATCGTCGAAATTTTCGTCAAAAATACAAAGGGGTTAGCCTTACTTTTTTGGTCATTTCTAGAGTCCAAAATTTCTTGACTTCAAATCGATTTGTATGACTATCTCTAGAGTAATTCGACCGCCAGGAACTCAGAAAACTCATAAATAAAAGCGTAGGACCAGCAGCAGAGAAATGACGATGAAAATCTTGAGTTTTTCGGCTGTAACTTTTCAGCTATCGCTCGCAGCGTATTGGGACTGTGCTTAATCGATTCCTCACGCAAAATTACGTCGAAATAGTGCCCTAAAGAATTCGATGCAGCACTTTTCGGAATCGTTGAAATTTTCGTCAAAAATACAAAGGGGTTAGCCTTACTTTTCTGGTCATTTTTGGAATCGAAAATTTCTCGATTTCAAATCGATTTGTATGACCATCTCTGAAGTAATTCGACCCCCAGGAACTAAGAAAACACATGAAAAGAAGCGTAGGACCTGCAGCAGAGAAATGATGATGAAAATCTGAAGTTTTCCGGCTGTAACTTTTCAGCTATCGCTCGCAGCGTATTGGGACTGCGCTTAATCGATTCCTCACGCAAAATTACGTCGAAATAGTGCATCAAACAATTCGCTGCAGCACTTTTCGGATTCGTCGAAATTTTCGTCAAAAATCCAAAGGGGTTAGCCTTACTTTTCTGGTCATTTTTGGAGCCGAAAATTTCTCGACTTTGAATCGATTTGTATGACCATCTCTAGAGTAATTCGACCCCCAGGAACTCAGAAAACTCATGAAAAAAAGCGTGGTACCAGCAGCAGAGAAATGACGATGAAAATCTCGAGTTTTTCGGCTGTAACTTTTCAGCTATCGCTCGCAGCGTATTGGGACTGCGCCTAATCGATTCCTCACGCAAAATTACGTCGAAATAGTGCCCTAAAGAATTATATGCAGCACTTTTCGGAATCGTCGGAATTTTCGTCAAAAATACAAAGGGGTTAGCCTTACTTTTCTGGTCATTTTTGGAGCCGAAAATTTCTCGACTTCAATACGATTTGTATGACCATCTCTCGAGTAATTCGACCCCCAGGAACTCAGAAAACTCATGAAAAAAAGCGTAGGACCAGCAGCAGAGAAATGACGAGGAAAATCTCGAGTTTTTCGGCCGTAACTTTTCAGCTATCGCTCGCAGCGTATCGAGACTGCATCGAATCGATTTTTTTTGCAAAATCACGTCGAAACAGTGCCTCAAAGCATCGTTTGCAGCACTTTCCAGAGTTGTCCAAGTTTTCGTTAAAAATACAAAGGGGTAAGTTTTACATTTTTTACCTTTCACGGAGCCGAAAACTTTTTGCCTTAGATTCGACTTGTATGACTTTTTTTAGATTATTCACACCCTTAGGATTTCAGAAAACACAGCAAAAATAGGGTAGGAACATCGCCAGAAGAATTGCGATCAAAAAATCAGCAGCAGGAAAATGACCAAATGAACAATCCGTTTTTTGGCTGTATCATTTGATACGTCGCTCGCAGCGTATAGGGACTGCGCTCAATGGATCTTTCCTGCAAAACCACGTTGGAAGAGTACATCAAAGAATTGTTCGCAGCGCCCTTCAGAATAGTCGAATTTTTCGCTAAAAATCCAAAGGGGTTAGCTTTCCTTTTTTTCATTTTCGGAGCTGTAAACTTTCCGCTCCGCACTGTTGTCCGCTGACTATAATTTGGTGAAAAAAATCATGCAACCATAGCATCATTCGATTGTTCTAGGTACAACGAGTTTACGTAGATTTACTATATCCTTTACCTCAAATAGAACAACATAGTATTATATATAATGCAGTCAATTCTGTCAGGGTATTTCAGCAATGCTGTTTTGTCATCTTGACGTTGAAATTATGTTTATGAAACAGAATGCTCAAGGTAATTCTCATGCACACGGTGCTAAACCGGACCAAAATTTTAACCTTACATCACCATTTCATTATGCTACATCATTTGTGAGAAAGTTAAGTGTTGATGGCTGATGTAATTACAATCAGCAATCATTGCTGCTGATACTACATTTTGTGGTAAACTATAACCAAGTGTCTTGCAGAAGTTGTATCCTAACACCAAATGTTAATGTGTCAGGCGACTTGAAAGATAAGGCTTATAATATTTTTCCATCACTTGTAATTTCACAACGGACTTATGTAATAGTAGGGATAAAAAATTCTTTGCTATTATCATGGGATTTCATACCGAATAATAAAGTCGAAATCGTTGGTTATACTAGTGTTTTAGCGTATATTCAGCAAGTCCATTCGTATCAATGACATTGCGATAACGTGACTATACCTAATAGTTTCTGTAGTAGCGTCTTATTTCTATGTGAGTGAATTCCAGAACTTCCCTTTTTCAACAATTCGCAAACACAATAATTTCTACAGTCATTTTAAGTGTCTAGTTCTGAGTTAGAGCGATTTCTAATATTGCTGTAGAAAACTCAAAGGGTCTTGAGAGAAAACATTCTAAATTCAGAACAGCAAAGAAATGTTAGATTTACTCTTATGGAGAATCTGCAAGTTTTGAAGTTAAGAGTATGTTAGACCTTTCTGTTTTACCGACAAGTTCACATAATCGTATTTCCTGCTTTTTCCCTTTTCTAAGCGATGAAAATGCTCTAAACTTCCAAAAAATGTGGGGTATAGAATCGCGTGTGCATAGCCGCTAAGACAAATTCTGGAAATTGTTAAAAAATATGGGATCTCTCCCTACTATAGCGTATATCCATATTTCTTTTTCTTTTTAATCATCACTCAAGCACAATCAGAGATTCTACAATTTCTCAAATCTCGATACGATTCCATTGCTCAGAAGTTAAAAAAAAAACTGTCGGTAAAACAGAAAAATGTGAATCTCCTTAAAATTGGACATTCCAAATGCACAATTGCAAATTCCATAGGATCCCAAACTTCGAAAAGATATAGTTACTCAAAGGCAAAAAAAAAAAAAATTTGTTTATAAATATATCTACTCGGACACCCGCTCCGGCATCTCCACAAGTGAATAATACAGCTTTAGAAATAAATTGACTTCGCTGAGTTTCGCACGATCGATACGCAGACTGTCAAATGACCGGAGAAAGGTATCACGGACAGTATGGCCTCGTGCATTCTGAGAGTAGAGAAGTCAGAGCGCATCCTCCTCAGTGCGGCGGTGGCTCATAAAATGGAAATCAATTACATCTACACTTAACCACTTAAACTGGTTTCGCTACGGTCTTAAAGCGGTCGGGTCCCGGCCGAAGGAGCAGACGGTGAGCACCGCTGGAGGCTGTGCCAACGACGGCCCCAGAGATCATTCGTATCAACGTAATTACAAGCTCGGAAGCCGGCCTTCTTCTGCTCCCATACCGGCCACACATCCCTGCCTGCAGTATGTGTTTACACGTGTATTGTGAAGCCCACGCCGCGTCCTCTGTCCCTCGTCACACTCTGCTCCTCCCATCACAACTATCCGACATCCCGCCACACCGTCGAGGGACTCAAGGCAGTACTTCTCGAGTGATCCTTACCTGCAGCTATACGCTGTAAGAAAAATATCCCATTGAAGTCAATTCGTGGCTTGACTTTCCCGAAATAGGAGGATTTGAGAATTGTCATTCTTACGATTTAAGGTGGTGGAACATTTTTTTCAGTGTACAGAATTAAATCGCTGGGGAAGTGAGAAAATGAGATACAGAAAAAAGGATGCCTGGTCAAAGACCATAAAGGTGTTTCAGAGGTTGCGATTAATCGATTTCCTTGTGCAAAAGACCGTCCGGTCATCGTCAGACCTGCGGCCGAAAGAGTTCAGGCCGAGACCGAAGGGTCGAGGTGTTAGTCATGGAACGAAACTTCGAAATTGCTGCATCTAAAATAATTGCGCGCTGACAGGGCGTGAAATGAATTTATTTCATTTCAGATAAGTATAACAGAATTACACGGCACTTGAAGGTGCGATGAATCTCCAGCGGTTGCGGTCGCAGAACCAGTTTCCAAAATGAATGTTAAAAATACCTGGTGGAAAATTATAATTTAACGGCGCCTGGGTTTTACGGAATGTACCTACACGTAAACAATGTTGATCTAAAAAAAAAAAAAACATTTGCCGTGTTTTCTTTAGCGACGAATTCAGTATCTGGTTTTTCTCACTTTTTCATTCTCCTGCGAGATGGATTATGCTTCAATTTGAACTTTGGGAAATTGTACGATTCATCATCGCGCTTGTGTGGTCATTGAGAAATATTTGTGAAACTGGTAAAACAATATTAGAAAAAAAAAAAATTGGATTCTCTGTTAAAAAAACAGGAAGTTCCAACATTGTCTTACAATTAATGTCAAGTTTTTCCATCTCCAAGTTTCGTGCGGGAAACGCTTTCACTTCTCCAAAGACATCAACTATGCGTTGTAAAAAATATGTCTTATCTCTTCGTTACTTCCGGATTGATTGAAACGAATCTTTCTGTGCCTTACGCGAAACCGGAGAATGAAGGAGGCGAGGTTCTTCGATGTCCAGATCCAAAAAGGAACTGGTAATTACGGTGTCTAGGTGTCAGAAGTGGTGTTTCTAAAACGGGTGCCTTTCGGGAAAGCGCGGAGGAGAAATAAGGTGGAAGGCAACCATCTGTCAACCCCGGTGAACGAAGAGGCGGAGAACAGAGCGAGAGGATATCCCAATTCCAATTTAGGCTGAACATCTATTTTCCCTCTCTATTTTTCCCCTATTTTTCATTATTCTCCACCATTCCAGACAATTACTCTCTCCTTCTATACCCTCGTCCAAGTTGGAAGGAAATTGTCAAACACGAGTGTCTCAGAAATGTTCATTAAAGATTTCGACTATTCCTCGCGATAAAGACGGATTAAACACGCACTTGTTGACCCTATTCCTAAACTAAGCTTAATTTCAAGAAAAAGTTAAATATTTCGAAGTGATTTACACGCTTCAATTCATCCCAACGTCAAAGTCATAATAAATATGGTGTAATTTATCCAGCCCACTACTGATTGTAAGCATTGAAATGACAGCCATACGAGGAAATGACGGAAGACGAAATATTCGCTAAACGTAACAGAGAACACAGCGACTTGAAATGCTCTATCGATTTAGTGACACATTTACATCGTATTTCTCTGCTATGTACATAATGAACGTATCCACATAGGTGTGCACATACCTGCACGCAAATAGGTGATTTAAATCAATAAGGTAGGCGTGAAAGTTATCTCTGCAACGATAATCCCCGGAGTCGAGTTAGCGTGAAAATACTCTCATTTGCTTGCGCACTTAAACTCAACGAACTGCTGTCAAACGGTATTGTACACAAGTTAACGCGATGCCATTCGACTGAAAATTCTACCTCATTTTCACGTTGGATGTGCAGACGATGGCGACGATTGCATATCGTTATAGTTTGGTACTATTAGACTGAAAATCGCAGAGCTACAAGCTGCCTTGTACTGAATTTCCTAGAGGATACAGAAAAATTATAGAGCATACATGTATATCTATGTCGATGAAACATAGTCAAATCAACGATTCGAAAAAATAAAGTTTTCATCACATGCAGACGTGTCAATAATTTTCTCCTAACGACTACACGGATTCGATAGACTTCATGTTTTCGATTGTTATCAGACGGCGAAATATCGCTATCGGAATTCATAATTGTTGAAAAATTGGATATTACTTTACTACATTCAGCAGGAATTACTGCATTCTAAAAGCATCTTCAATGCTGAAATAATTTTCCAACGTAGTAAGCAAATGGTTTTGTCAACTTGAAAGTTGAATATTTCCTTACGTAACTGGACCCTTGAGATAGAGAAATGTTGTTTCAAGAAAACCGAAGTCTAAGCATGCATAACTCAACCCATTAATATCAAATCTCCTGACGCCGTGATGAATTCGAAGGCAGTGCGCTACTGGGCGAAATCTGGCACGCGGTAGGGAGCAACAGATGAGAGTAGAGTGATATTAGGTGGTCAGCATATGCGAGGCTAGAGTGAATATCATATTTATCACACTCACATGACGCATTCTCTTCGGTAAATTTTATTCCACTAACATCAGTAGAGATATAAATGAAGGGAACCTGATTTTGAAACTGATCTTCATCGTAATATCGTGGTTACAAATATGAAATTGAACGTGAGAAAAAACCGTTGAAACTGCAATACACGAATGACGAATCGATCGATTCAATTTCGACCTTAAACTATTAATTAGCAATTATCATACATACATTGTGTCCCATTTTATATAATACAGCTGAATATCTTGAGAAGCAATGGTCGTAGTGAAAAATGTTTCATATAAAAGTTGTTGGGTACTGAAGGGGACAGATATTGGTGATATTGGTTATCCTGTGAGTGAAAGCGCAAAGGTGATATAAAGGTCAACTTCGATTTTATCAATGGAATCATATGTTTTTTTATTTCTTTATCCGACTCGGCGTTCAATTTTACATAAAAAAAAAACACTCGAACAAGAATGTGCTAAGATGAATGGTTCCCAAGGTATTCCATTATTTTCAGAAATCTTTTGAACGTGCATGTTTGAACCGTTTAAACGTTTGAACGTTTAAGACTTTCAATCGTTTGGAAAAAGACAGTTCTTGGTATTTTCATATCTATTGCAGCGGTTGGCGCTTTTGCAAAAACTTTGTTCTTGACGAATCCCCAAAAGAAGAAGTTCAAAGTGGTCAGTTTTACAAATAGACTACGATTGCATATCAACCAGGAAGGTAATGTGTTCGAGCATCTGATCAATTCATGATGGTTGATTGTGCATTAACCGACAAACAAACGCGCTTAAACATGAACGTTCAAAAGATTTCTGAAAATCGTAGACTTCGGAACCATTCATCCTTAGCACACATTCTTGTTACAGTGTTTTTTTAGTGTAAAGTTGAACGCTCGATTGGATAAAGAAATAAAAAAACATGATTCCATTGATAAAACCGAAGTTGACCCTCTATGGCCATTGCTTCTCAACATATACAGTTGTATCATTTAAAATGGGAAACCCTGTATAACTGTACATAATCAGATAAAAACTTCGTATCATAGGCCACAGTAAGTACACCTTCAACAATGGATTGAGTTGGTCTTCCATATCTACAAGCAATAAACTAACGCAACGACTTCGTCTTACGGATGTCACTTCTCCGTAGTCGAAGAATGAAAATTCACTCAAAAATCATGCCTCACTATTTCGAAATTAATTTTCACCAAAGGAATGTTCGGGCAATAGGTTAACGATCAATTGATGTATTTACCTGAATGTTTTATGTAAGTCTGGCAATGCTGACTCTCCATAGGAAATATATCCAACTGTCACGTGACAGAGTGAACACGGCAAGACGTGCAGGCGTGTAAGTGATACGAGATCTATACGATCCGGAGAGCGGTGTGAGCGAAATCGGAGGTAAGGACAGCGGTCAAGATTGATCGGCGAGGATTGCTGGATGCGAGGGGGGGTCTTGGCCTCGCGTTGCATTGCGTCTGATCATCCGGGGGTAGGCAATGGGGTAGCACAGTGGTAGCGAAGGCGCGTAGAAGGCGAGTGGAATATGTAAATTAGAAACTCCGTGTGAATGCGGAGATTTATGAGTCCCATACACATTTCTGGGCGCAATAAATATCAGTAAGTAGCGACGCGCGAGACGGGCCGGTTGGGCTGCTGGGTCACCGTGGGTGGCTGCTGCCGGTTCTCTCGCAGCCTCTCTCCCAGTCCTTCTATCTCCTTTTCTCTTTCCTTCTCTCTGTTGCCACCGCTGGCACGCACACACGGACTTGTGGGACTGCAGGGCCTACGCATCTCAAGTTGTAGCACACCAGCAGTAAAAAGGAACCGTGAAATTCGTCCAATTACAAACCGAACGCGTCGTGTGGTCGGAAACTCATCACATCCGTCGAGCCAACCTCATGTATAGTTGCTTCAGATTTCATCGAATCCACTTGAAATCGGGTCTGACAAAGGAATCAAACTTATGCATGAACTTTGTAATGCATTCGAGTCACAACCTTCTCTTCACACTTCACGCTTGGCGTCAAGTTCGAACGCAGTCTTGATCGATTCATATTCAAACATATTTGACATTGCTTATGCTGATCGGAGTGTTTTCACTGTCAACAGCACACTCTAGCGGCATCTCAGTGGATTAGGTACTACCGGAAAAAAGTACTGGTTAGCAAAAACCAACTAATAAGCGTTTTTAAAGCGATTCAAAATATACGTCGAAGTGTTTTGGACCATGACTAAATGTTAAAATATCGCTTCCGTAGTCAATATAATATTGATATGGGTATTTTACTCTGGGACCCTGTGAATTACTCAGTGTCTTCAAAGAGAGATCAAGTGATTCAAATATTTAAAGCCGATATTTTGTCGATTTCTTGGATTGAGAATGCATTAATTGACAGTCTGCATCCATGACCATTTGGCCAGTTTGAAGATCTTGAATCGTCGTACCGGAAGTAGACTAATGTGTATCTGGTTCTTTTGATGGCATATCGCCAGTAAAAATGATCAAGGATAGAACAGATGGAACTTAAAACAACTCTCACCGGAAGCGATGAGAAATTTTTTGGGCTGTCAGCGATCTTCGGCTTTGCAAAAACAACGGCGTTCAGATATAATTTTGTGGGAATTGAAGTTATTGCCTGAAACGCACCGTGACAGAAGCATTATGCTGTTACGGCAGGAGGGCGGCGGAATGTTTTCGTGAAGAAAATTATTACGGAGTAGGGAAACTTTTTACTGGTACCAAACGGTCGATTAGGGATACAGACAGGTAGCTAGCTGGGCGTTAATGACTCTATCCATACAATAATGAGAAATTATTGAGCGTGAGAATGTGCGTAAACAGTAACATTAAACGTTTAAATGCACGTCGCCGGATGTAAGCTTCTGTTATAAAAGCGACGTTATTGCAGCGAGGATTACTGAAAATTACACACGGAAATAATTATGTGCCGTAGGTAAAAAAAGGACTCGAGCTATTTTCTCCATTTCGTAGAAGTGACTCCAGGCGTTCGTTCGAAAATTTTTAAACTGACCCTTTCACACCAAAAATGATGGAAGAATTAGTTAAAAATGATAGTACGACGAATCTTCTTCACCTGATTTTGTACGACAATGGCTCATTTTACGGAAAAAACTATTTTTCACAAATTCATTGAAACTGTTTGGATTTTTTTGTTTATAGTTAATGGAATATTGTCATTTGTTGACAATACACCATATAAGCGTAATGCTGAAAACTTAAATATTCAACTATGCCAACACAGTAAAAAAAACTGACTCGTTGGCATTACAGACAATAGTTTTATGGATAAAAGCTATTTATATGGCATGCCCGTAAACCGCCTGTTTTTTTGGCAAGGATAAAGATTTTAGGACGAGCTGAAGGCGAGCCGGAAGCGAGCCGGAAGCGAGTACTGAAATTATCGGAGACAAAAAACGGTTTACGGGCATGCCACATACAATATTATTTACGGTATGGGCATTGAAAAGCAAAACGAAGAGTGAGGTTATGTCGCGATCTGTTCGACAAAGCTACTTTCTTCGGCAGTTTGGGATGCACACTTCAAACTGCGCATCAAAACTGCGGAATAAAGACTTTATTCCCCAACTTTGTTCGCTGCCGTATAAAGCGTCACTTTACGAAACGAAAACTGCCACAAAAAGTGGACTTTTCAATCCCCGTGCCGTAAAAAATAAATAATCGCAGAGTAAAGTAGAAAAACTTTTCGCTGTTGCGTAGTAATTTATAACGAAGTACCGATATCTAAGTTCTGGTTTATAACTCAAGTATTTTAAATTTCTTGCATCTTAGGAAAACCATTAAATCTTACGAATCTGATAAATACAAAGAAGTATCGATAGTCAACTCCGCAATTTCCTTGCTTAGGAATCAGACGAAACAGCGAGTTTAAATGATCCTTAGACCGAAATCAGGAAGACACTAGGTATCGTTAATGTTGATACTGATAGCCGCGCTACGAAATCTGGGTAAACGGGGTATAATCATGGATCGCGGTTGAAATGACGCAAAGCTCGGAGGCAACGAATAATGCGCTTAACTTACCGGACAGATTTATGGATGCTTATAGGATTTAAACTCAACAGGTTGGACGCCTTAAGCTTCCCAGGGCAGTAAGTATCATTCACGGTCTCCTCTTCTGCTCGGTTAACTAGCTTCTATGTCACGAACTCGGACGCAGAGACGAAGTCCGGGATCCTCCTCCTGACCTGGGTCCTGCAGGGTATGGGTGGAACCATTATTTACAACAGTCGTGGAGGTGCGACACAATGCGTTGCGGGTTTCCACTTGAAGCCCCGACAATATGAGCGGCGATTTATGGTCAAAACTTTCAACAAAACTGTCAATGCGCCACACCCTTGTTAAGGGCTCCATGGCCCGGTTCCTACTGCGAGAAAAACGTTCAAATATTTTCACCATAAATTCTTCTTTTTATCTTCGCGTAATACCCGTGCCTCTCCTTATTTACAGCACGGTGACCTAATGTACTGAGAATTTCACCCCAAAGTTTCTCCAAGGTTAAAAACCAACGACAAAACTCAACGTAAGCATAAATCGGACGCTAAATAGGTTTCAAATCTCCTCTGAAGTCACTGAGATTAGGGATATTCAGTTAACACAGCTGGAAAATAAATCTGTGCTAATGCAAAACACACAATATCTACTACAGAAAATGATTAACTGACTGTGCAGTATGGTCAAATCAACTATACGAATAGTCAAATGAACTATTATCACAGGTCATTTTTAAGATATTGTTTTTATTCAAAGATGTATCGAAATGAAAGATTGTGAACTAATAATGAGATTGAGATTATCCTATTGAACTAATGAAGTTGACACTTTCCTCTCACGTAGAAAATGTTAAAACCCTCCAATTATTGCAACTATTTTCAGAACAACTCTATCGTTTTTTATATTCCAAAAAAGTACCGTGGCTTTTTACTAATATAACTAAAATTCTTTCATTCGAAAATAGCTATTGAGTTGAGTTTTATCTACTGTAACTCTTGTCCATTATTCTGTGTATTTCGATGTCGTGAAGAACCAGAACCCTGTTACTTATCGGTGAGTGGCGATTAACCGGAAACAGGATGCGGGAGCGGTTGTAAATTGCACGGTCCAGGCACGCGACTTTGCACGTGAGAATAGGCGCGAAGGAAGTTTGAACTCTTGAGCAAACAATGGTGCCTTGTATAATTGCTTCGGCAGTGGTGTCAGTCCGTCAGGATCCTGTCACTGTCATTCAAGTGATAAGAGTGTATTTAATCGATATAAATCGTTGCTAAAGTGCCCACTTAAGTCTTTCAGAAATTGAAATTGGTCACATCCCACTGGTTTCCATTGTTTTTGCAAATAACATTTTGTCAGACACGACTAAGCCGGTTTTTCTGAGAATAGAATCATTTCTGAGTTTAATAAAATCTAACAACGGACCGAATTTCATTTGAATTGTTTCATTAGTTTTCAAATCATGCCTGGAGCGAGGAAATTTCTTCCTGCAAATAACTAAGGAATAGCTGGACCAATTTTAGTCAAAATTTATTTCGTTCTGAGGTAAGAAGAACCAAATCTGTTGACATCGAAATCATTAAGATCCGTCAATTGGTTTTCGAGACATTGTCGGACAAAAATCGGACATTTTAGTTTTGGGTTGATTAAGATAAAAGACCTTCTTCTGGCCGTGATTAGTGCGTTTAGTATGATCTAACCCCACTGTTTTGACATGAACCAGTGATTGAAGCAGCATTCGGTTTAGCGTGCTCGAGCTCGGTGATCTTAGTGCGAGATTCTCATTCTCATCTAACGTCCGCATAGAATTGGCGGAAAATATTTGTTGGTCTAGAATCTGTCAGGCGTGGAAACATATTGTCGGTGGTAACTTTTGTCCGGCGACCCGTGCGCTCGACACCCAAGGTCCGGCAAATATTTCGACTCTTGGTTGGGCGCGAGGCAAACAAGAAATACCCAGCTTATTTGAAAAGAGAAACAGCTGTAGCTTACCCTCGAGATCTGATGCTCCCTGAAAGCTGTACGATCGTTAGGGCCCAGCCGGAAATGGAAAATATTATTATATGTAAGCAAAAACAAACCATCTACTTCAGATTCTATGAGAATCGAAATGAAGTGAATGCTAACTAGTTACAGATCAATGGATAAGATTTTTGTTTTTTTTAATGTTTTCAGAATTAATTACTCATCAGTTTCTGTGTACAGACTAGATTTCAAAATTCTAGCAGTTCGAAAGTTTTCGCACGATGCTAGATTTCAGAGATTCTGAATAATTCCACATGATTTTTAGAATTCTAAAGGATACAATTGGATTCCAAAGATGTCGATTTCAAATATTACAATTTCGTAAAATCCCCAAGATTTCACGGGGATTCAAAGCTTGGAAAGGTTTTCACAAGTTTCAAGCACTTCGGAAGATTTCATGTGATTTCAAAGATTTCAATTTCAAATGATTTCATAAGATTTCAGAGAATTTTAGAACGAGATTCCACAAGACTTCAAGAGTCTACAAGAAAACATTTCCGAGGGCAGTGAAAGCTTGTTCGCTTGTATAAATACTTATAAAAAATATTACTATTCCAGCAAAGAATAAAAGACATGGAAGAAATCACAAATAATAAGCTAAGATGAAAATCTACATTACGATCTTCTATTGGTGACAATAATCATCATTAAAACTGATTTGGAGACAGTTAAAAAGGGAACGATATCACGAGTCTGAAATGAATTGGAAAGCTACACGGTCCCACCAAGTTGCACACTCACAATCCACCGCGATTTCGATAATGAAGAAAGTTGCATCATTATAACAAGTCTGATGGAAAGCTACATTACACGACCAGTAATTCTGGAATTGGGGATGATTGAGGTGATCCGAATATCCGAAAGCGAAGATCCAAAGTCAACTTTTAAACGTTCAGACACGTTTATGGTCGAGACAGCCTTACAGCGGGATTCGGGGGGCTTGGATGCTGGTATCGCGACACAATATCCGGACGTCACCCGCTGCGTCGTGCCGTGTTGACTTTCGCTGTGGTAAGAGCGACAAAAGCGACCCCTCGATTCGCAATGCACCCCGGGGACACTCAGACTCTCTCTTTCCCTCTCCGGAGCCCCCCAGGTTACGCTGAGCGAGGGTTGGCGAAGGTTTTCCCGTGACGAAGGGAACCCCGTTGTGTTTCTTTCCGAAAATAAAGTGTAAAATAGGAGAGCCGCGTCCATTGAGTAACGGGGACCGTTAACTCGATGTAAATGGGCGTAGAACGAGCGGGCCTTTTTCGATCTTCATTTCGGTGTTTACATCCCGAAAATGCTCTTTTCACGGCCAACTTCACGGTCAGACGAGATTTCGCGGGCTTCAAGCTGCTGCTGCGACGCCGCAGCGTGACATCCGAATACGTATGTATTCCAGGGTCTCCTCGCACCGCTGCTAAGGCCCCCCAGGATCCCCACCGTCGCGCTGCATAGCATCCCAGTCATTTATATACCTGCACGTACCTACTGCCCTTAAATTTCAATGGGGGGCGTGTTACGACCGGTTAATTTCTTCGAGAGGCTTAACCGAATTATGGACAGATGTAAACGCATGATATATCATGAAATAAATGGAAGTTACGAGGAAGCTCTTTATTGTTCATGGTCTCAAAAATTCACATCCAAATACGCATGCGCCAAATAACTTAATTTCAACCTCAAGTCATACTCAAACTTCCGTCTCCTCGATATATTAGCTAATTTTATCAAAAATCGTGAGGGTTTCACGATATTGTTCAAAGCATTTAGGTTAATGATCCTCACGAAGAAATTCTACTTCGCAACTAATTGTAAGTATATTAACCTGATAAAATCTGAATTGCAATCTGAAGCATCACTTTGGGTGCATACCAGCTCGACCTGAAACCAAATGCCTCATTTGAGTTCAGTTTTGAAAATAATAATACAAGTATATCGGATCTCCACATTGAATAACTCGTTGCTTAATCCACGTTGCGAAAAATTTGGCGAAGAAGATACGGCTGAACGTCTATGGATATTTAAGCGAGACCTATCGGTCGAAACAAAACCTGATTGGCTCGAGGCAAATGCAGCAGACTCCGATAAGTTGGAAGTAAAAGGTGCAGGGTTATACCTTGCGCGTAAGAAAGTGAGGCAACGTCCGGCAGGGCGGCCAACCGTCGAGAGAGGCAAGGAAGCTGCTTCAGGGAGAGACTATTACGCCGGCATGAATATGAATGAGACGAGAGCTAAGAGCGAGCGAGCGAGCGAGCGAGCCAGCAGTATTCAATTAGTCTCCTAGTAATTAGCCGGGAAATCTTCAGCTTTGTCGGCGTCAAGATGCTGCCCTGGCCAATACCGGGTCGACAAGAAGCCTGAGCTGCGCGATTTCTGCGCGTGCATATTGGTGCAGCCCGACGAGAATTGTACTGCATACGTGCGTGTACCGGAATAGTCTGATGGCTGCCGCACACCGAGGACCTTACCATCAGACGATGACGTGTTTTTGTTGCGAACGTAGACACCGCACTGTGGAATTAACTACAAATTGATTTCTGCCTGGGAATATACCCCGTGCCTCTCGATGTCTGCAATCATGTGTGTGTACGCGTACATGCATGATCTCTGGTGCGGCCACTGGGTTCGTCCTGTTCAAATTGGGGCCCTCGAGACTGCCTCCAGCTCTTCCAGGCTCGGCCGACGGGATTATCGTTCCAGTCGACCACCTTTTACCTTTCGTGAAATCGACTTTGTCGAGTAACAGATTGTGGAATAGTTTATGTTAATGTAAATATTTATTAATGGCACGTAATATTGTAGATACTACTTAATACCTTGATTGACAAAGTCATTTTTCTTTGCTACGTAATTTTGGCTATAGTAGCTTATAGGTACGTAATCCATAGCTGAAAAACTAGTCTTTCGTTACTAATTATATTTTACAGGATTTCACAGGATTTCTTAAGATTTGGAACGACCTTAAGGAAATTGAAAATATTTCATATAAATTCGTACATGGATCTTAAAGATGTTCAATTCTTTATACTCGAACCTCCAATTACATGGTATAAATTGGGGGAATAGAACTCGGAGCGTGTGAGTGTAACTCGGAATGTGAAGTACCTAAGTTCGATTGGATACCATACAGCTGACTTGGCTCAACTGTAAATCGGGATTAAGAAACATGCGGGAGGTCGCGCACGCGACTAAATGAGAGAACCTCGTCGAGGCCAGCTCAAGGCTCCAGGATTCGGGTTACCCTCGTGTTCCCGACAAGCGAGGTTATGCAGTTCTACGGGATTTGAAGAAGTGGTGTTGCACTCACGGAGGGAGAGGAGGACGTCGGTATCGCTGTTACTGCACGGCGGTCGATCCAACGGTCCAGATCAAATATCATCTAAGATTAACTTAACAAGGAGCTTTTTTCTTTCAGACCCAGTTGCGCATTTTATACAGGCTTTAAATCTAACCCAATTGTTAACTGAAGTCAGAAATGCGATCTGGTTACGGGTTGTAGTTATATGGTTGGTTCGAAGCGGCTCGAGGCGATCATTTTCTAAAGTACAGAGATTCTGTATTCCAAGTTTTTACACTACTCAATGAAGACCTGACTCTAGAAATGTCGAATACTTTAGACATTGATCGATAATGGGAACTCGCAAAGCAATCCACAAGTGAATCTTTGAAAGTTCCATCATCTGGAAAGATGGACCATAATTTATTAAATTAAACTTATAATTTTCAAACTAGGACATCGAAGTGTTATAGCCGCGAAATATCAACTAACTCTGACTGACGTGCGGAAAGACGAGTTGTCCGGTGGAAAACCAACTAGAGAACTAACAAAACCAACAAGTTGAATAATTTCTTCTAATGTCGATTACTTGCCTGTCGTTTGACGGACGGATTTTTCTTCACTAGTTAGAACCGTTCATGGATTCGGATCAATATTTCACTGAGAAGGGTGAAGAGGAACGTAAGCTAAGCCCACATGCCTGTCTAGCATGCATAAAATAATAACACCGTCACGGTACCTTATCGACATCTATTGCTGCCGAAAGATCCGATGAGCCTGAGGATTGTATTTGTGAGAGAAAGAAGAATACGGATAAGTATTTTCCGAGAAATTTTGTAAAAAATAGGATCTTTGAAACCGCGTTGTCAGTCTCAGAATTTGACGTTCTATAGAGTGAATCGATGCTTGTAGCAAGCACTTGATCAATCCGGGTGGTCCGTTGGACTAAAAAGATGAAAGAAATTTGTGGGTCTGAGTGGAGAATAAGCGAGTAAAACGAAGCGGAAAAGCCGATCGATCAAATCGGTGAATGGCAACGTGCCAAAGTTTTGGCATTTTTGGACAAAGAACCGAACAGCCCATGGTTGTCTAAATATTTGAAATCGCGCGATGCCAAAGCGGATGACAACTTGTCACGGAACTTTGGGTCGAGAGGCTCGACTTCAGAGGCGTCAAGACCAGCCATCGGGGAAGTAGCCGTGACGAAACACGCGCCCGCAGGTGGCCTACAGATCCGAGGATTAAGGGTTGATCCCACAGCGGGATATTGATCTCATTGTGCGCCGAGCGGCGGCTGCTGGCAAGGCGAACCGACGGGCAAACCAGACCGCCTTCGCTCCATCACCTCACCAAGTAGACGCGAAACCAAAGTCAACCGACAGCCGTGACTGGCATGACTGACTGACTCACAAACGCTGACTTGAGTCACAAGAAACTTGCGTCCGACTTTCATCAGGAGCATTGCCGCCTTTCAAATTCTCAACCTTGGGTATTTCGAATCTTCCCGTTTCACCGACTAAATCGGTAAATCGTAAAGCAAGAAAAATGTCCCCGAAATCGTTCATAAACTTGGTGCTTTGATTCTACGAAGTTGTTTAATTTTATTCAACTTGAAACAACCTTTGTTAATTACTTCTACCAATGTTCAATAAAATGATGAGAATTTCACCGATTGTACGAAATTATTTACAAATACCTTGCAGAAGTAAAATGACCAATTTCTTTGAGTTGAATCAAGTTTCTGTCAAGTTGAATAATGTCAAATTATTCTTGTACCACTTTTTCATTTTACTGAACAATGAAATCTCTTGAAACTTTGAAAGGGATTGAAAAATCGATGAAAAAACTATAGATCCTATAATTTTCTCCCTCCTTCATAAATTTTCAAAATTTTTCTCACAATCCTATCATTTTTCAAAGCTTGAAGAGATTTTGATCCTCAGGGAAAAAATAAAATGTAAAATGTATTTCATTTAATTCACTGATAAAACTTAAGAAATACAGTAACTATGAGAGAATAGTAAATGACATGTTCTACACTCAAGCACCGTTTCAAAAATGATGACCGAAGGATCACCTTTGGAAACAAGCGAGTAACCCACAAATTTGAAGAGTGAATTAGTCAGCATAGCCAAGCTGAGATTTGACTCTTCACTTGAAGGTCTGGCCTACAGTTAAGGGGAATCTCCTATTAGTTGAGGGTGTGATCAACTCTCAACGCGTTAACAACCCGCGATCAGAACCAATATTTCCTAATGGAAACTACTCGTTTATAATGATAGACTCTTGACAGGCAGACTGCGAGATTTGATTATACAGTCTTCCAGCTGGTAAAGAAGAGTCACACGAAGACGTAACTTTTACGTATTTCGGAATTCTTCCATCAGCCTGTTGACTTTTCAGCATTCTTAAATTTGTCTTAACAATTATAACCAAAACGGTACGTCATGAACTTCCAACAATGAAAAGGTTATCTCAAGAATCAAGAAGCTCGTCGTGTAATATGACTGCAGTAATTCTGATAAAGATCAAGTGGATAAATGACAACCGTTTCCCGTAATAGATTAGAGAGAATCTATTTACTGATTAAATTACACGCTGGTGAATGATGCGGGATTATACTATAAGGTTGTCTAAACAGTCGCTCGTGAATCTTGCCAACTCAATTGTCAAAAGAGATCTTGGCACGCTCCATTAGGGCAATTGAGTTAATTGCCTTGCATAACCGGAGTTGAGCCCCCCCGCGCGGTCAACGGTGTGTTTTTATTGCAGCGATGGCAGGTCTATGATGTTCACTATGGTCTTTGATTTATGACTGAGAGAAGGCATGCCCAAGATAGATGTATTCACTTCGCTTGCTAGACGGATATTTAATTCAACATGCAAGTTTTTTCAACTTCTCGTTTCTTTATTTTCAGATAAGAGGGGAAGTTACTTTAATCACCCACGGAATGAAAATTCAATATTTCTAATCGAACTTCACGTTTCGATGTCTACAAATCGATGTCTTCAGATGGACGGCTAGCTGTTTGACAATATCTCGAGAAGAAATCAACGTATTTCAATGGTTTTCGGTTCAATATATGCGGTTTTGATTAACTTAGAACTGGCTAAATTTTTAGTGACATCGGTCAAGTTACCCCTAAGTTACTCGCGAAGTTTTAGAACTGTTGTTTGAAGCCCGGAAATTTTCGTGTTTGTTGTCTTTGCTTTTCACTCCCTAATTCACTAATGTGTTCCGTTTCACTGCATTTCACAGCGTTCGGTAGAAGTAACAAAGTAAATGAAAGTGAAGGGTATACAGAAAACTCAAGGAGTACGTTTTTCGGCAGATTACTTACGCTGTGTAGATTCCAGTAATGATTTTATACTTGACACCCCTTCGCTTGCGGTAATTACTTTTATACCTGTCCCACTATGTGAGTGGTATATAGGCGCTTATATATCCAGCTTAGGTACATGTTATGTAGCAGATACAAGCTACAGCCTGTGGGCAAAAGTGATTTATTTTTTGAAGGGGTAATTTCTTAACACTGAGGGGTAACACGCTCTGTAATTATAATTGTGCTGCGAGCCTAAGGTGCCTTTACATATATATATGTATGCATATGTAAAAGATGCACGAATACGTTGTGTGCATGTGTGTGTGCATATATACCCTCTTGCGACATTCAATGCTTCTGAAGAAATTGATTATTTTGTTAATGGACTGTCCTTTCGTTACGCGAGACAGATTTCGTCTGCACGCTGGTATCAAATTGTTGCGAACCCGACAGATAGAAAATTATTTTCCCGAATATCTGATAATCCGTTTGAATCTTTGATGTAAAAAAAATGTTGTTATTATATTTTGAATTTAATTTTATTGCATAGAAGGTTAATATGGACAATTTAAAGATTAAACGTTCCTTGAAAACCCTTTTGATTCTCACTATCAAATTGATCACAAAAAGTAAGAAAATCATAAATAAGAGCCCTCGCGTTGAAAAAAAATCGATTTATAATTTGCTTTTCTAATGTCAAAAGGACTTGTAATGTGTCGCATAAAAAGCTTAGGAGATATACCTTTTTAGGATTTATCAACGAATAAAAAGTGATGTGTTCAGATTAATTAGAAAACTATTTGGTAACGTCGGTAAGAAGGCTCTCTTTTTTCACATCACTTTTGAATCAGAAAGTCATAGGAATTCAACATAACTAATATATAAAAGGAAACTTAAAGTGTTATGAAGTTTTATGTGAATATTGGTTCTAATACAGCAAAAGGGGATTTTATTTCTATGAAGAGTTGAAATCCTTAGACTATATACGAAAAAATTCAAGTCGAAAATATTCTTCGAAATTACGTAAAAAAGCTGCTGTCCAAGTTTCAGCTTCGAATATCAATATTTAGAGGTATCTCATTGCAATTTTCGATTTCCCATTTAAATAATATGCGAAAAATTGGTTTTAAACTTTGGAACTTTATAACTGGCCAACGCATTAGTATACGCAAACGCATTAGTAAGATCAGAACGTATTTTTGTAGGGAATTGAACTTTTTACAAAAAAGGTCACTTCATTTTATGATAGATCTACTCTTTTAAAAATTATTTAAGGTCCTTAACATTAAGAGCTGAAACTTGGACAGCATCTTTTTTTCGTCATTTCGAACAATATTTTCCACTCGAATTTTGAAAAATGAATAGTCAATTTTTTTGATACAGTCTAGTTTACATTCTATTATGACAATGCATGCGTTATCGAAGAAACAAATACCAAAAATACAAAAAACAGGGAAACCCGAACTGAGAAGAAGCGTAGCGGGTAATGGCCGCCGACCTGTTGCCATCCGCTATTGAATTCAGCGATAGCAATTGAAAAAAATGACAGATACATTCTCAAAGGACCGCCAGGAACGAAGCCTCATTTACCTCAGTTATGCGGTGTACCAAATCCCAGTGCAAAGTATTATAAGACTCGGAAATTGAAGGTATTTCTCACAAAGGCACCGAGCGAAATGATAATATGGGCTGGCAGTTGAAGAAGGAGGAATGCAATCACGTGTCACAGGTTCTTTCTGCCGGTAACTCGAGGGGATATTAGCACGAACTTGATGACTCTTGTGATGCGTCGTCCACGTCCTGACGAGTCCCGCGGCATTCAGCTGTCTCGCTGTCTCTATGCGTCGTTGTGGGATGGCGTTGGGAGTGTGAAGATTGAGCGTCGCTGCCGCAATCGGATCAGGGCCTCGCCGATCAGATGGGGATGCGTGACGTAGGCTACAGTCCGAAACACTGAACTATAGTAGAACGGAACGCTCACTGCGGTGGTGAAGTTTCAGCCGAGAGAGATAGCTCAAAGGTGAAATGCTGTCTCTTTCTACACTGGTTACTGCGCATGCGTGGTACAGTCTAAGCAAAAATATTATGTCAGTGATTGAGGTAAAGTAACGCCCGCGAAAGGGGTGTATGAGCTTTTTGAAAGACTGTCTAGCTGCGAGAGAGACAACGCTTCACTGTTTCTTAGCGATAGATTTAATCAATGGAACTAATAACTTTATTTAATTGGGACTTGAAAATGCCATTTAATAAGTTTTTTCAAAAGCAGCGAGCAAAGAGCAATAACTTTTGCCGCTTTCTCTTAAATGTGTCCCTTTTGCTCATGGAGGGTAGCGGTAAGGAGGACAACTTTCGTGTATAAGTTGAGGTTATAAGACTGTATTTTCATTTCACTATGTTAGCAGTTGACCAGGCATTCAGGGCACTTTTATCACCTAATCTAGTCATTACAAGTACTTATCTATTTTTATAATTCTCTCCGATGAACTTCACTTCATCTATAATGGCCAAGTTTAGAATAAACCCTTATTGCTTATCAGCGCCATTCTGGTGATTTCTCGAACCACTATTTACTTCTGTATGACGGACATTTTCCCAGTTGAAAACCCATATAAGGTACTTTTCCTTATCTCTACTCTCCATACTTTATCCTACGGAATTTTCGGTCATCATAATTCGTTTCTAAATCATGCTCGTGAAAACTCGTGTCAGTTTGTCTCATAGGCTTATAAAAATAGATTACGCACTCGGTGTGCCCGGCTGAAGCCGTGACAAGACAGAGAGAACTAGACCTGCAGCATTCTCTCTCACTCTAATCGGAGACTTGGTGGAGAAACGCATAGACTTATCCAAGTATACCTCTCGCTTGTCTTATCGCTTTACCCGTCTGGTGGCTGCTCTCCAATCTCTTGATCGTGCGACAAAGAAAGAATCACTGCAGAACTAGTTCTGTCCTTTGACGTCAGCTTCAGCAGCCCTGTAAGAGTACACAGTGTATCTCTATAAGTCTATTCTATGATTTTTCCTTTAGCATTTTATGTCTAGAAAACTTGAAAATAGTTTGGTATTTCATTGCCAGATTTTGCTCTAGTAGATTCCTGGCAGAAATAAATTCTATACTTATTATAACACAAGCTTGATACTTATTTGTGTTACGGCAAATGTTTTGTGTTTTTTTTTTCTTTCTCCAAGTGAAATGCTTAATAAAAGATAAAAAATGAATTCAAGATCATTGTTTAAAGGATCTTAAAACGACGTTAACGAGTATTCTGTAGGTATATTCTGCAACAGATCTGGAGTCAGAAAAATCTATCCAGGACTGTGAATTTTATAATTTTGATACAAATTAAAAGTGTAACGACACAAATTTCGGAATTAACTTCGGGTATACGGTGAGTACAACAGACACCAAAATTCAGATACAATGCTTTTCCAATGATCAGCGCAGCGTTGCGGCAGGATGAGCATCGAACCCAAAGAGTGGTTGTATTAAATACGAGTTTGTAATTGTGTTAAGTACCAAACCATGAAAAGGGGGTCCGGAGAGAGGGTAAATATCCCAGAGGGTACCGGTTAGATGGTATCTAGGGTGCAATTCCTCTCCATGTCTCTGTTGTCTCGTTTATAGCAGTGGCCCTTGGCCACGTTGTACGTAAGGACACGACGTAACGTGTCTGTTGTGTTCCGCTATCGGAGGATCAGCGCGCATCACGCAAGGCTAATTTGTCTTCGATTGCCCCGTTGGGGCCCGTGGCGTGGGAGACTTTGGCGGGGGGCAGGGAGGATATCGCGCCGCTTCTCTCTTCCCTCTCTTTCTTCCGCTTCAAAGCCGGAGAGCGGCGGGCCTCGACCCCTCGAAACGAATATCGGGGGTCATCAAACGCCGTTTCGTAATGACTTCTTCGTAAATAACGTTTGTTTCAGTGCTAATCTGAGCCTCTGATCATATCTAATAAGCATTATACAGAGGCGATGCGACTCCGGCAACAGCCAAGCTGATGACCAACATTACAATATCGAGATATCGGTGCAGCGGCGTGAGGCTCGGGGCTCGAGAAAAAACTCGCGCTGCAGAAGAACCAGACTTGCGGCGCATTGTTCACGGCCACTGATCGTTCGTGACTCGTCATTCTGCCGACCCCCGTGACCCCTACCGGCAATTACCACGGACACATTCGCCCCCCCTCTTTACTTTTTTCCTGAGCCATCTTCTTCCTCTTGCTTTCTTAATCCCTTCGTGACACGAAATCTCCCTAGTTTTCAACAACATAAGTCTCGTGATGGGTAATCGGCTGATAGTTTTAGTCCAATATCACTTAATATTAGAGCACATAAAATATTGTCCAAGTTGTTAAAGTCTCATTTTGTGACATGAAATCGATGTATCGTATAATATGCGATTAAAAAAATCACTTATGATTAAATATGAGAATCAGTTGGTATATCTATAGTTACTTTATTTCCACCATAAATGGCGTCTGATCAACTTAAAGGTATCAATAGCAGGAAAAACTTCACAATAAACCTATTGTGTACGGGTTGCCGGTTGGACTATTCTATTAAGAGTTCTTTTTGAAAGGACCTGCTCGACGATTGCAACTCGTCTACTTTATAAACATAGCCAACTTTGTAAAAGAATTACCAGTATGGTAGGCAGAGTGGCCGATGCGTTGTGATTCATCATAGGTGAGAGGTTATGATCGACTTATCAACCGGTCAATTCTAGGGAATTTGATCTTGCCAGGAAAGGTTTACTTCATGCTGCGAGCACGGATGTGCGCCAATAAAAATTAAGCAAATTGAATCGCGCACGCTACAAGCAGATCCTTTCAAGAAGAACTTCCGGTATAGTTGATACCCTATTTTTCTTAAATCGTCAGTCATGTGAACATGTTCCCACTGTATTTCTTGAACACTTCTTGTTCCGATAAAATTAATCGAAATGCCATAAAGTTGAGGGTCTATTTCGTCCACTAAATACTTGCAGTCTGTATATAACGGTTAGGATTGTCTTGAGATTGCATTTAACTGTTCTAACGAACCATTATGCGGAAGAAGAAAGAGAATGAAAAAGTATACACGATAATAATAAAAAATAACAATGGGCCATAACTGCCGCCGCGCCTGTCACTTGAACCATATACGTTTCTTTTTCCTGTCTGACGACAAAAATTATTATACATTATGTAATCCACTGGGATAAATTAGGCTGTACTATCGAGGGGTGAAACTAAGAGGGCGTAAGCCACTAACTATATATTATCGTGAGCATTAAGATATGGTTCCGTCGTGAAGAATACATCTCCCGTTTCCTTTCTTTTCTTCATTTCGTCATATTGTCACGTGGCTTAATAGACAAACACGAAACAAGCTGAATAATCAGATGCAAACCTCCATGATAACGTAATCAACAGAATTTTTTTCTTTGCTATTCATATGTGATTTGCATACGATAAATTATAGGACCAGACGCAAAAATTACTGACTGTGGTATTGCATTACGGATTAACCAAAGAATGTCACTCTATAAAATGATCTCGAAACAGGAAGAACCTTAACAAATCTGTCTGTACAAGTAATTTGAAATTATATGATAATTTATTACTTTCAGACAACCATTATGTCAAAATGATACTCTGAGGCTTTCAGAGTCTTGCTGCACATTTCGTTTTTAGTTTATTCTTAGCGTGACAATGTTAGAACCCTTCACACCGGCTTCCGCAAGCTATAATTTTTTTTTCCTCCGTGCGTTGAACCAGGCTGACCAACTTTGCCCAGTTGTATGCTTGAAGAAGGTTATATTGCATTATAATGTGAAGTAAGTGATTAACTGGTTCATTCAATTTCGTAAGCCATGCAATTTCTAATACTAGATAGAATTCTTTATGTTAACATGCACATGCACAACTAAACAGTCGATTGTATAATAGTCGTCACTAAGAAATACTAATGATTGATGAAAACGACAATCGAATAGAACCGAAATGAATAGAACTGTTATGTACTTAAAATTCTTAGACCTCAGCTGTAATGAATATCTCTAATAAGACATAAGTGATGTTTTGATGGATAATCACTGTATTTCTGAATCAATTGTACTACAATTTCACTTTTTCCGATAAAATTCGTTGATCTACACAGTATCGAAATTGAATATCTTCACGACGTCGATATACTCGGACAGTAAATTATCTTAATACTACTGTGCACACGAAAATTTCATCGCTATTGGTTTAATCAGCCAATAAAATCAAAATAACGGGTGTATGCGCATTCACTTGCAGATTTCTTAAACTTTTAAGGATTAAAGTATGCAAGTGCGCACGTATAGGAATCCTCATAAAATTAATAGCTTGAATAACTGTAGGTGTATTGGCGGTTTGGCAACAGGTTTATGCATGTGCGAAATGAACATTCATAACGCACGAGGGACTGCAGGAAAGTGAAGTTCCTTTGACGCCTCGTATTACCGTACTGGTTTTCTGCAGCATCGCGTGTCTCGCTCACATTATTGTTGCGATCCGTGGTTTTTTGACGGCATGCACTACCGCGCCAGTGCGGCAGACGCACTTAAGTGAATATGCGCGCCGGCCACGGAGCCCGGAAGTGGTCGCTGACGAACTGCAGGTCTCGGCCCTCAAGCGCAGCGATGAACAAGTGAGCCATCAGCGTATCCTGACAAGATCTACAAACGGCCGACCGGGTCTAATCTCCTTGAATAAGGAGACGCGAGGCGCCTGCCGGCTAGGAGAACACGGGCCGCTAAACGTCACCCCAAAACTCTCCTTCGAGATGTGAGAATTGGTCACCGTTAGATGGTAGCGAAGAAAATAAAAAAAATAAAAAAATCAGCACACGCGTGCAGAATAACAATTGTACACCGCGTACTTGACGAACGCACTAAAAAATGGCGTTTCAAACAATTCCCAACAAATAAACTACGTATAACCAGTTACTTTGGGACAATAAATTACAAGGAATAATGCTATGAATTACACGCAAGGTGGTCAACCATTCACGTCCGTTCAAGTACTTACGTTATCAAAATGAAAGCATCACTTTTGTTTGTTGGATCTGTTCCAGATGATGGAGGAATCTGAAAAAATATAAGGATCAAGCCGGTTATACACATTCTGCGGACTTGACTAAATTTTATTGTGAAATAGTATATTGTGTAACAAGAAGGCGAAAATCTCGTAGAAGTTAAACGTAGTCTTTTCTGTACCGCGCACATGCACATTTGCAGGCTCACTCTATATATCGTTGCAAAAACGGGTACATTGCATGCGGAAAATACGCATGAAAAAACGCGAAAAATCTGCTCGCGACTACATAAGATTATTTGTCGGAATTATCTTCACATTTAAAATTGCTTTTATTTCAGAACTCATCAACACCTCTCAGATAACAACTACAAAAATTATTCGGGAGATAAGCGCTGGGCTGATACATATGCCCTGAACGCGAGGCCAAATTCAACGAAATGAAAAGTTTTCTCTGAAATTTCTTTCGGAACTCGGAACAATTACGAAAATTGTGACTTTCCATAATAGAACGTTTGTTCATCTGAAAAGCTGTGGAGTCAATTTTACACAGAATTTCACGTAAACAGGCCCCAACAAAAAGGAAAAGAAAAAAATTTCAAGTATTTGGTGAATCAAAGCACACAATTTGTGAGAAATATTTAATATCAGAGTTCTTCAGAAAAATTTTTTACAGAAAAATTCTCACCATAAAGTGTGAGCCGAGATCTGAATCCGAATGGATATCATCTGAATCCGAATGGATATCATCCACTTGACGTCTAGCCCAATTACTTGGGGGCTGGTCACCCGCTCCATTGACTGAGATGTGATTACAACCTTTGCCCCTAGCAGGGTGACGCGACGCGACCCGAGTAACCCGATCCCTCGATTGACTTGGCGAAGATGAGGAACACGGCGTCGGCGTTGTTTCACCCTCAGCGGCCTTATATTTCTCCGTAGTCGGAGAGTTTCAGTTTCATTCCCGCGGCTGCGATGAAATTTGGAGGGCGCGTGTTGGCGAGTGGCGCGTGGCTCGATCCCTTGACGCGACGCTGCGCCGGTGTTGCCATAGCGATGGTGGCGCCGCGGCGGGGAAAAGCGAGCAAAGGAGGGGTGGAGGCGGGGGTCGCACGCGTGAATAACCGCTCAGAGATAAATACAATGCAACGAGGAAGGCGGCGCGCGGCAAGTGTCGCTCTATTGTGGCGGGCTAACTAACCTGCGTCTCGCTCTCGTCGCGCGTGTTCGCCACGCACCATGACAGCCCTAATCCCAGCCCAGCCCAGCCCAGCCCCAACAATTTGTCTGAAAGAGATGCGCCCCGAATCTTCTCCGCGAGGGGCTTGGATGTGCAATCTCGTTACAACTTCGAACACTTCGTACACTTAATACTATTAGGGACAGGCGTCGTGCTGCCACGCGCCGGGCGTGTCGGACGCCACCACTCAAATACTCGGAGCATAATGCGAGTCATGCCCTCCGCCACGTCGAGATCCCGGATTACGGGTTACGGGTCGCGTCGTCGCTCGCTATCCCGGGTCTCGGTGTGGTCTCGAGCTCTTGCCGCACGTCACGTCGTCGATGACTCATGCCCTTCAGAGATGCTATTCTTACCTGGTGAAATCGCCTGACTTTTACACATAACTTACAAACCTTGAACAATTCACCACTGAGGTCAGAAATCCAGATGTATCTGAAGGGCTATTCACCCTTGAAATCAGCTGTGCACCACAGTTTCAAATCAGTTTGAAGTCGTTCGAAATGAGAAGGAAATCACAGCAACTGTACGCGAAATCACCGGAATTGAGATGAAATCAGCTGAAATCAAGTAGAAGCGATTGGAATAGGTATAAAAATCGCTTCGAAATCATAATGAAATCATTCAAGACCATCTGAAATCATCCGGAATCACTTTAAATCATTAGAAGTCACGGAACTTAACTTGTACACTGAAGGTCTAGGTGAATAGCCCCCCCCCCCCCCCCCCCCGCCGATATATCTCTTGATTCTAAACAGTCCCACAGAGAAAAAAAATGTCTCGGACCTTCCTGGTTTACAGACAGGTTTGAAAAATCGTGTCTCACACTTTGTCATTTTCCTTATCAGTTGGCTAACAGGAAATTGGTGAAACAATTACTATGAAAATAAATATGATTTGGTACAAACTGACAAGAATCAGTTAAACTTATATTCTTTGGGACATGTTCAGTAAAGCCTTGTTCACTAGCCTTCACCTGACCGAGACTCCGCGTTATTCAAAGCATCCAACTCATCCAAGCAAAGTGTATACTCTATTAATACGAAAAACCTTGAATAAAACCGATCTCAGGTTATCACTTTCAAGTATTACGATGCAATCTCCGTATTATCCAAAATGCCACTCATTGTTAAGCATACCCAGTACTCACAGCTTTACTTCGGATAAACGAGGTTCTACGGTTAAGATACTTATTTTCGATTCGGGGAAGTTGGGAGAGCCAGCTGAGATGAGGAAAACATGTGACCGCTCTATCAAATAATTTCCGGTATTAGTGCTACGAATGATTTTACAAAAATTACAAGGTAATGGCCCACTTTATGGTAATGATGGTCGCATATACAGATCGTTGCGACGGCGTCAGCTAATGCAGCAGCAACAACAGGTTGTCGGCGAGACTTGCAGTTCCAATTATGGTCTCTCATACACGTTCGCAATATTCCGCTTTATTATAATTCTGTCCCGAAGCGCTGCCTGCACCCTTTTTTAAGCCGTTCTAGCGGTCAAGCGCGCCTCGTGTCCTCAGTCCCGAGACCCCTGAGGTTATTTAGAACTACCTAACAAGAGGTTGGGAGAAGAGATAGGGAAAACATTGAGCCGACTATGGTTACACATCATTCAACTACTCAAAGCCGACAACCCCGACAGAATAGTAAAAATTCACCTAATATCTACTATAAACCCGAAGTAGTTAATGGCTGGTCAATCTTATTATATCTGTAAAATAAGTCCAAGAATATTCCCAACGTCGCCTAGAATAATTCGACAAATCTCCAGAGTGGCTGGAATACGAAGGTTTGAATTTTGCGAGCGCCTCGACAGTGACATGTAAAACACGCACCTGTTCATGCGTTGATAATGATCTAATAATCAAGCAAAGATTGGCGATATGGATAAATAACTGCCTGTAGGGGAATCCCAACCTCTTCGTCATAGAAAACTCGCTTTCGATCTCTTTGCTAAAGTCGATGACTTTATGATTTGTTGTACATAATATGTGGAACACTATACGAGCTGTAGAATATAATAATGCGTGTTTTCGGATAGATCCTGTCATATATAACAAACATCGGTTTCATAATACCAGTTACATATTCTGATAGCACAGGTAGGCTTCAATTTTTATGTACCTGAATACGAATTTTTCTTTCGTAATCGATTTCGTATCTGAACTACCTCAAATACGCCCCCCTTTAAGTTGTCTTACTACAATTAAATCCGTCGGCAGTATTTTCCGTTTGAGATAAGTCAAGTCCGAGTCGAATGCAATGTGGTATACACTCGAAAATAGAGCAGACTGTCATCCCGTATAACCGAGTGCGCTTATTGGCCGATTTGATTTCGGGCTTGCTGCTAATACGTCGCATTGTTCAATCGAACGCACTAGAGCCTTTCGGAAGAGAGCCGTGACTCCGGCAGCCTGCAAGTATTAAAGTAGGTACCCGCAAGCGCGTGGAGAACCGTTAAGAAAATAAACAGAAGGCAGAAAAACACGCGAAGGGCCGAAATTATAGGCGAGCCAAATGGCTTGAAAAATGCTCGACCACAAATCAAGGTAGCCGGGGTACCGGCGTGGGGGCCATCTGTCGGCTGCGCGGCAGCCATGCCGTACCAAACCTTGCATACATACTCGCGTATTTACTAACGTGTATGTGTCTCTGCCTCTTGAACGTGGCAACGGTTTCTCGCCCTGCTTTACCGAAGGCCCAAGTAGTCTCTCCTCATTTACCGACTTGAATGGCTAATTACATGTCCCGCCACCCTGAAACTTCCCCATTTGTATATATTTTCTTTACTGACATTCCGCAAAATCAGGTGAGCTGAATTTTGTCAGCCAAGTTTTTAGATTTCAGGACGTTAAGTTGATTGCGGAGTTGTACTTCAGCAACTCTTGCCATCGTTATCATTGGTGTGAAATACCGCTTGTCCAAATACCGAGTACTGAAAACGATCGTTAGTCGAAATAAAATTTCAAGTGTCTGATCAGCGGTCATTTTGATTTTCCTCCATCTTATAAATTCACGTGTAAAATGATCTGGGTTAAAGCTTCTTTTTTCTATCAATTCTATAACCGAATATACTTGTACATACATCGTATCTTATTATTAAGCTTTTACGACATCATTCACAACCAAATCTCGGAGCTTCTATCGAACTTAGCCTTTCCATAGATCCTTATCTTATTGATTGCGTATAGATATAAGATAAAACCGTTCGGTATAAAACCTGGACATACATGCCACTGAGATTTGTTTATGACCTCAAGTATTTGATAATATTTTCAAGGATCATTGTTTTAATTGTCAGTAAATTCAGGTCACGAAGAACATATCATAACATAACCTCACATTCCAGGTAGTTAACTATGGAGCTGTATATACTACTGCTGCTAGCAGAAACGATCCACGGAAAGTCTATAGATACATGAGCGTTTAAAATGTCGAAAAAATGCATACATTTTTAATTATTAATATTCTTAAAACCGATGTCCATGGAAATAATCTTAATTGAGTCTGCTATTTATATGAAGCTTTGACGAAATTTAAAAACATCAGTTTGAGTAAGTTCCCTTAGTTTAAGCGGTGTAAATGACGCAAAGCAAAAAAAATGAATCAATAAATGTTATCTCGAGATTCTGCTAATCGTAAAAAAGGCGATCGCTCTCGCACCCGCGACATTACTGCCAATAAAATCTAGTCATTTGAGGGTCCGGTGTGCACGTGCCTGGGTCGAAGCTATCTGTACCTTATAAACGGATCGAGGGGCGCGAGCGAGAATATTCCGTCATGGCGATATTTATTAGCTCCCTTCTGCGCTCAATGGGGGAAAGAGAGCGAAGAGGGCGAGCGGAGCGCTTAGCCACCCTCCAGGGCTCCGGCTGGCTATATATCTTGATTTCACGGCCCTTCGCATGGGTATCAGGTTGCCCAGAAATCGGGAAACTCTCGGCGCGTACGTGCGCCGCTGGTCCATGGGAACCTAACCTCAAACCGATACGGACGATAATTGGTGGCGAGCGTGTAAAGGGCGCATCTGGTTCAGTTTCTCGCAGTTAACTAACTCTGAATTAAACCGCGAGCTCTTATATACAGGGATTTTCCCGCTTCCGCTTCACTGCTCGCTGCTTCATGAGACATCTGTGGTCGCTTATCCAGACTGTCGAGTATCTTGCGGTTATTATAGCTGCAGAACTTTTACCTAACGTCTCGAAAAACTTACGGCTTAGTTAACTTTCAGAATTATAATAATACGTCTCGATATCTCATACCTGCATCCTCACATGGAAATCGTTCGAAATTCATCGCTGCAATTGTAAAAATTATGCAGTCAATGTTTACGACAACGTTTCATACGATTCTTGACGTTTTCCTTTGCTTTAAGCCAAATTTACACTTCATTCGGGGTTTATGTTAGGGGTGCGTTCCAAAACTAACTGGCACCGCTAAAAATTACTTAGGACAGAAGCAGAGCTACTCACGAACTCGGCAGTGCAAAAGAGATAAAAGATTGTCGACAGACTGGGAGCTAATTCCGGAACACAACCTAGATTGACAAATTACCTAAATACTTCTAAATACTTTCTTTTCACTCAATTTTATTTCGGTACAGTTTTGGTTATTCGTACTTTTACGCTTAAGGGTAGCTCTCTGAAAAATATATTCCCAACCCCTGCATAACAACGTTGATTTTCCGCAGAAATAAGTTTCAACATCAAATACTGTTACTTAATTCACGCCGATTGTTTTAGTCGGACCATTTCACCCTACTAAAAATTATACCCTAAACGCGTTCACCGGCCTACAGGGGTATAATATAATATCCAGGAGGCGGGGAGTGGGAAAGATTGATCGTAAAAGTATTTGTCGACCCTCTCAGAAACGGCATTGGACGACTAAAGATAATCCAGGGTTTCTTCATTGGTCACTAGAAAAAGGTCAGGCTGCGGAGTGCCTTATCAAAACTTTCGTGGGTGCAGATAATCCCCGATCCAGGGCGACACTTGGGCTCATCCCTCGGAGCTGGGAGCAGGCGGCGTGGAATAAAATCATCATTAATATAGGCTGCACCCCCGCAGCGTGGGTGGCCTTAGGCCACCCTGAGCAAACTCGGTGGGTCGGAGCCATTGCGCTGCAGGAGCGAAGCTCTCCCTTGCTTAGTTAACCTCGGCTATACACGCCTTGACAAGGTTACTACACAACCGAACCATGTACCACAACCCCACTAAATCACCGCTAAGGGCTGCTAAATAGCTCCGCACTTTCCTACGGGGCGTGTCTGCTTTTGACGCCTCTCTTCCATCTGACTTCGAATGTTTCGTTTTGTCATTAAGCTTCACCACTCGATGAAATTTTCACCATTTTCATTAGGTCTTCATCACAGAGCTGATTCTAAACTGGATTTATGAAATGGATTATAAACATATGGAACTAAAATACACTTTGTCCAATTTACCAAATAAAGCAATGAAACATGTCAGTTGCTATTATTTCTACAGTAAAATGAATGCGATTTCGTATCGTTTCCCATACTAAGTGAAGTCAACAATACTTGTTTTATGTCATGGCAAAGTAACGATGGAGGACATTCAAGTGTTAAGGCCAAAGTTTTAAGGTGTGAAATTTGAATTTTTTCAACTTTCCACTTAATTCAAAATTTGAATTTCTTTCAGCTTCAAATTGATCAAAACTTTCCAGCTGCATAATAATTTCTCAAACAGACTCGTTTCACAACCAAACTGATATTCAGCCACATTGAATCCTTTTTAAAACCTCGATACAACTTTCATTTCATTCTAAAAAATTTTTAGATTAAACGTTACGTTTGAAAGATATTATCGTGACTTATTTGAATAGGAACACTCCATCCGCATTGGTTGTGTTCAATTGCCCTCCGATGAAAAAAAGAGTTCCGAGGGTAAAAAACTATATCAATTTGTTACTTAAGGAATTTCTGGAGAAATTTTCAGTCCACGAAAGAGTATTTCGAATCAATTTTCAAAACTTGGGAAGATCTCACCATTTTATTTCCTCCGAAAACCAGACCAATCAGCTTCAGTTCTCGCACAGCAAAATTGGGTTTCACACAATCTGAAGTCAAGCTGCAGTGTGTGACATGTGGTGCTTAACGAAAGAAGTTTGTTGGGTTTCATAAGCAGTCTGTCAGAAGCGAAGGAGCACTCTTTGCCCATCTTAAAATAACCAAACCCACTGCCTCTGAATTGTTCTACAGGGGTGTGCAGCTTGGGAGAAATGTCGCCTAAAAAAACAAAAGGGAACGCTCCATGCTTAGCGTCATGCATAAAACATATGCAGCGCAATTATCCGAATTCAATCGTTTCAACAGCTGACAGTATTTTCAAAATCAATTATTAATTATATGAACAATTATATGAAAAATGCGAAAGGGTTCTGATTTCTTAATACACTTTCATATTTGGGAACACACGTTCATACATATAATATTATCGAAAGCAATCTTCAAAAGAAACAAGTCACACTTATTGTTAGACACAAATTAGAATCTATGGAAACTGTGAAGTTGAAATCGAATTTAGCCGTTTTGGGGATATCCGTAAATCATATAATGCACATTGACAGGAGGGGTTCCATTGGCACCATGGATTCGGTAACTTGATAACTGTAATAATTGATTGTCACGCGAAGAGAAAAAAAATTGCAGACTCGACGATCGTTCATCAATGGCTTGCGATTTGGCTGATGAACATCTCACACTTAATGACAAATTTTTTGACAGTTATGAAGAACCAGGATTATCGTTAAACAACATGTGTTCACGGCGTACAAATATTTTCAGGGAACGGTATATAATGCATTGGGATCAAGGTAATTGGCGAAATATACCCACCACGGGTACGGGGATGGGGGGGGGGGGGGGGGGCGACTTCGTTGTACTGTTCGGACAGGAGTCTTCGTGCGATTAATTATTTGTCCTTGAGGGCATGACCAACTGGTCGAATATAATATGAATCGTTTGTCCTACACCTCGTATGTTGTGGCAGATTTACTTCGGCGGAATCTGTCCCGACAGACTTGATCAGGTTCCAAATTAGGCTCACTATAGCGACGCGTCTTACACAAGGCTTTGTCTGCTAAACAACAAAGAAATAATAGCGTTTCTCACTGTTTGTACTCCAAGCGCACTAAGTACGATTTCCCCAATTTTCAACCATTCACAGAAGCGAAGTCCTAGGAAAATCTCACTCAGTGTCCTCAAAGTACAGTCAGTGAAAAAAGCGATACCTAATACTATAAACCATTACCGGCATGTTTGTTGTCGAAACGTAGGAATCACGCAACGACTTCCCTTCCCTGTTTTACCACCAGATTCAGCCAATCATATTTTACACCTTATTTGTCTCAAGAGTCGTAAAAACTTCAATTTTTTGGAAATAACCCGATTTTTCATCGCTCTTGTCATCGCGCTTTGAAGTGACGAAGCGAATCACTGAATCCATTATTTCTATATTTTTCTGAATTCGTCGGCGAGACTTGAAGTTCCAGAGTTCAAAAAGCATACAATTCAGTGAGTCAAACCGAAAAAAACTTGCATTATCGTGATTAGCTTATGTCACAGCATTGATTTTGTTGGATCTGCTACACATCGCTTGATTGTGTTGGGATCAATGTATTCGGAACACGCCATACGACGGCACTAAATATACTACATAACCAACTGAATCCCGTATTTAATAATAAAAGCTGTTTTAAGTAGCATATTCTACTCTAAATCGATTCAACTTCATAAAATGTGATCCTAACAGCCTGCACGACGTTGTCTATGCCTTGACATTCATGAAATTGGCTTAAAACGGCCAGCTGATCAGCCAACACGACGCCATATTACTCTTCTACCACAAAAATGTTCCCCGAATATAGCTACTCGGATAGGATAATGCATGGACGTATATAAGAGACTGGCAACTCCCCTATGCGACCGTGTTATAATCGGCACCTCTTATTGTCGTTTTGACAGTGCAAACAGTGTAAACAAACGGAACAAATAGACTTAAAAATACGTTCGATCTTTCAAATACGGTTGACAGTGTGGTTACCTCAGTTCTCATTTTAGGAATATCGGCTGCAATAGATTGAAAAATTAAACAAAAATAGAAAAACAAACATAAAGAGTACCAGTGCTAGAACGGTGAAGGCACCTAAGGGGTAAAATTCACGCAAGATTTGAATGTTGCGCCATTTTTGCGGTAAAGTGTTGCCACCAAAAAACTAAAGACAGCGTGACTGCTGACAGTTCAGGATCACTAAAAATTTAACTCTACACGAAAAAACAACGCGTTTTCATTGTTAAGGAATATTTAAAAAATGATCAAGGCTTGGCAGCTAGAGTTCACAATTTTCGTATAAAATATGGTCGGAATGGTGATTTAAATTCATCCACTGTGAGGAGATTGATCAAAAAATTTAGGAGGACTGGATCAATCAGAAATCCTAAACACTCAGGCCGTCCTGCAACAAGTCGTTAAACACAATACTTCGAAGCAGTTCATGAGAGTTTTGCTTAGAGTCCAGGAACATCAATTCTTAGGATCTCCGATTGATCCAACCTTCCTAATTTTTTTCTTTCGCGTATCACTCAATTTTCAATAACCCTGAACTGTCAGCTGTCACGCTGTCGTTTGTTTTTGATGGCAACACTTTACCGCACAAATGGCGCCAAATTCAAATCTTACTTGAATTTTGAGACACCCTTTACTAACAGACAATAAAGGGTGCGATATTGCCTTGAATTACCTTTCCTCTAAGCAGGTCCGTGGGATAATGTGATCCGACGAAACCTAGCTTAACAAAACCTCGCCTAACCTGTGAGACACGTAAAGGCGCGAGTAACCGGAAGTAGGCGTTTCGCGCTGGCCGCCGTCGAGTGGCGGTCAGTTCACCGGCGTAGCGGCTTCAGATCACTCGGTTCTCTCCTTCCCGGGGTAATTAACGATTTAACAGACACGGTGCACGAGTATCGGTCCTAAGGCGGTGCACACACATCAGTTTATCCAAGTCGTTATTACCCCGCATACTCGCCAACTCGTCGTGGCCGTTATAGCCGCCGCCTGCACTCGCCATGCTTCGGGGTAAAAAAGACAGCGGCGCGGTCTTAGCCGTTGATGTTTTGTGTATTCAAATAAAGAGCATTATAGGGAAAGACTTGAGAGAACAGGCGTCGACTTGCACGCGAGGTAGCAGCCTTCTTAATGGGTTTATAATGCCTTTATTTCGCATTAAAACTCCGCTAATTTCTCACCCAACCGATACTCAGCCCTTGGGGCTCCCTTTTACCTTCTTTTAGAGCTACCCCGTCGCGAAAATTGTACGCTGATCGTCATCTTAATGCTGTGTCGAAATCCCCACACTCATAATTCTCAATTCACACATCTCACCTTTTTCGTATAATTTGAACCAGGAAATCATTCTATTTGTTAACTCATTTTTTTGCCTGTATAATCATAAATTCAATAATCGAGTATGCCCGACGTTCCATTTTCGATTTGGAAGTGTTCCCTATATTGTCATAATTCATTGAAACAGCGGCAATTAGGATTGTTTGTTGAAAAAATTTGGAATAAATTTAGTGTATCGAAATCGCTTAAACAATTTACTTTCTTGACTCCACGTGACTGTTTTACGCAATCCAAATTAGACTGAAGGGTGTGTTCAGGAAATTTGTCAATGCCCACTTCAGAAGCAACTGTTGGTTTGATGCTAGGGAAAAATCTATAAAGCCATTACCATCATGCGCTGGGGAATGAATTAAAGCGAGCTTTTTACTGTACTCTAATGTCTTTGTCTCCCATGAGAATACCTAAGCTGACTGGTTCCAACCCTAGCTCCATATTGAGCAGACCGCTGACAACAACCCCATCAAGAAACCCATATGTTTCGATTGCAGTGAGAGTGGCGGCGATTAGGCGAAAATCATTTTGGTGATTGAGTTTGCCTTGATACATTTTTTCATGCTCTCAAACGGTGAATTTATTCATAAATACTGAAATTTTCAAATATTTGACATCGTTTTATTGCATATTGGGCATTCCATATCACTTCAACTTGGGTCTGACCCTTGTCCTCTCAGATTGGACCGGGAATTTTTTATATGATTATTATAACTCTCAAAAGGAACCCCGTTTTTCCAATCGTTTTGAATGGTCTAAAAATTTTCAAAGACAGAGACAGTCATTTAAAATGGTCTCTTTTCCTGGAAATTTTCGTTGGATCACCATTTAGTATACCTACAACAGGAAATGAAACACCTAACAGTGACGTCACGAGTCTAGTCTCCTTATAGTTTATACGGACTTTCAATTATTTTTGTAATTTTCTTGATAAATTGAACATGTAAAACATTGTTGTCATTCTGCGGGAAGTAATTTTTCGTAGTTTATATTCTGCAATGGCAAATTCAATTGCATCAGTTGTATAATAAGGAACACTTCTACAGTTATATCTTGCTATGCCATGTGGCTGGAAAATACGTGGTGATGAGGCGGACGATCAATGATTTGAAAGAAGCTGGAGGTCAGAGCGTGAGCATTTAGCAAATTACAATATAGATGGGCTTATGGGAATTGGGATCGCGTCGGTAATGGGGGCATTTAGTGCCTCTGAGGCCTTCGGGCTCGCCAGCAGCCCTTCGGATGATGGATGGCTCCTCGGTGAAATACGCGGTATTCGTTTTAGCTCATCTTCGGTTCATTTTCACCCTGGAATTACACCGTCCCCGAGAACCGAGAGGTTTTTCGATTTAATAGTACGCGGACGAACTCTTGTGCTGCACGTTACGGAAAAAACACCTCTGGCGTCAATTTTCATCCACTAATCATAATTACCTTACGAATATATAGTCAGATCGTCTCAAATGAACATAAAACATGAAATTAACTCCGTTAGGGATACTTTGGATCTTCCTGTTTTACCGACTAAGTCAGCAGGTCGTATTTTACACGTCTTCTCCTGGGCGATTGAATCGCATTAGAAGGCAGGAAATTACAGGGTATATGATGGTGCTTGTGTGGCCACTGAAAAAAATTCATAAATTTAATGAAAAAATACGGGATTCAGCCACACAATAGTGCGCTATAACCTCAAAGCGATTGAAAAACAACTCCAAGTGTGTTTATAGTTTCTCGCACAAAATCTTATCAGTTTTCAAAGTTCAAAGAAATCTCCGTACTCCGAAGAAGAAGAACGTGTAGAATATCATTTGCTGAATCTGTCGGTAAGACTGGAAGGTTGAAAAAATCCCTCAATTTCATAACTTTTTACATTTGAGGTCCTGAGTCCTGAGGACTACTCGGCATGTATTCTCCGAGGGAATCCGAATACAGGCATAGAAAGGATAATTTTGACTGAACATTGCAAAGAAATCCGGAAAGTGAAGATGCTGAAACGATTCAGTACAAGAGTTTATTATAGGGTATATTTACAAGGGACAACTTGCACGGTGATAGGTATGCGTTCTCACAACACAAGCATTAACAATTTAACGTTCGCTATACGCTAATACTAATCATGGTAGCAGTAATAATCATATAATTATGATGTAATTGTAAAAATAGTACAAAATACATTATATTTCTGGAAGTGCAAATGGTGAGACAATTTTAAGAAACTGTACACCCTATTGTAAATGTGCCAAATAATGCGATTTCATTGGATGATCGGACCAAATCACGATTCAAGTTTCGTCTACTCGTCAGGCTCGCCAACTGGATGAGAACTGCATGCGTTTGAGATAATGCTGAATAAAGATATTTAAATTTCAATTTTAAACAACTTGTCTTGGTTGATCAACAATACTTATTACGATTTAACTATTTATTGTCCGTCGCGTTAATCTATTCAACTTCGAAATTGCATTTCCTTGTGAAATTGAATAGACTAGTCCGTAACTCACAATTAGTCTACCTTACAATTCACCGTAACCTCAAACGTTTACAAATCTGGACAAATCGAGCCGGGATCCCCAATCAGATGAAGTTGGTCAACCTGCTTTAGCAGATGAAAAAATCTGGCGCATGCGCGTTTCGGTGTACAGTTTCCCGAGGCCCTCGCGTTATGATAGTCTTGGAAAAATAAGAATAAACATCACAAGAAAGTGGCCAACCACTCACAAACGTATTAGAATCTTAAAGAACTAAACTCTGGGGATCTGTTTCTCTTAACTTCTGCACTCGTAGGTTTCTTTTTTACAAATTTAGATATATCTCGCCTGTGGTTCACTTTCAATGGATATGAACTACGGAGACAACGTATCCTGTACTTTTTTTAACAATGGCAATGAATAGCCGTTAAAACATAAATAACAATAACAATAAGTCATGATACGAAATATACAGCTTATATTACAGTAATAGAGGCGGATAACCTATAGTTAATATTTACATAGTAGTACTCGATACAATGTCGTACATCTTTCGAGCGTAGCCAAGTTACAGTTATAATGTTTTCCTCCAGAAATTTATTTACAAGAATTCCATCTCGAGCCTTTATCGAAACGTTCTCGAACAGCTGTAACAGTGATCCGAACAAGTTTCACAAGACTTACTGCCAGGTTTTGTATTTTTTGTTAAACGACAGTTCCTTTTTACTCGATACCACGCTAAGCGACAATAAAAGTTTTTCAAAAAACCATCGAGTCCTTCTCGTTCACTACATTCATTCTGATCTGCTGCAGGGATCGAATTTCATCAGGTGGAAAATTTCGTACGTTATTGTTCACTGAAACATGTTCGGTATCATTCCAAGTGATAAAATTATTTTCTCGTGACGATGATGCCCTACTGAAAATCTTCCTCTGAAAAATTATCCCGAAAAACTGTAATCTAATATGTGCTAAAAAAAAAAATTTGGAACAAACAGTGTCCTCAAATGTTTCCGCAGAAGATTTCGACGTTTTTTTTTGTTTTGATTTTTCTAAATGTATCGGAATTTTACAAAATTTTTCTGAAAAATGAGTCTACGGAAATTTGACGAATTTTTCAAATAAGTACCAAATTTCAAAGATGAGAAATATCGATAAATGATAAGAAATAATTAGGGAAATTAAATATTGAAATAATTTTGATATTTTCTGAATTTTCCTGAATTTCTCTGATTTTTCCCATAGAATTATTAATCTCACAAGGAAAAGGCATCGGCAAATACGGTGAAAAAATTATTTCTCATAACTCGTGGGAATTTGGTTCACTTACCCTTACAGAAAAAAAACCCGTCAACCGTGGGTATAAATTCGCACCTTCGATTTTTTTGTGAATTAAGTTATCGGGTTTTCTCCGTGAGGATACTAACAACAAAAATCGTCGTTCAGACATATTTGGCAAAATTGATAAAAGTTTTCCCTCGTGCAAACAGAGGATCAGAAGTGGGTCAGAGCGGTCGGTGAGGAAGAGCCTGAGCTTTGTGATCGAGGGGGTTGAAAATACTGATGACATTTACGCAGAGGAAGAAAGGCGGGGGACTAGGAGGGCGAGAGGTCCTGGGCCTCGCAACAAAGACTGTCGGTCGGTGAGGGTGTAGCCCTCCTGGAGGGCGAGGGTGAGGGTGCGGAGGAAGTGACTGCTGAGACAGGGTTAGCCGTGTGATACGGAGAGAAACGGTGATGGGCCAAGGCCAGGGCGGAAGGGTAAAGTGGGCGGGGCGCTGCTGGTCCAGTTACGGCCTGTTGCTGCGCGTTCGAGGCCGCGATCTGTTGCTGGTGGTGATGATGCGCCGCCGCGAAGAGAGTGGGCCCGATCGATGAGGCCCACCAGAGTTGTTGCTGCTGTTGTTGCTGTTGTTGCTGGTGCTGCTGCTGCTGGTGGTGACTCGAGGAAGCTGCCGCGGCGACACCAGAGTACATCAACGCCGGGTTCACCAGGGGTGTGTAAGGCCCAACCGCCGCGGCTGCTGCCGCCCGCAGGAAGAGCTGAGATCGAGCTGCCAGGAGGGCCTTCTCCTCGAGACTAAGGTTGCTTGTGGTTCCTGCCGCTTGGAGCTGCTCCATTTCGTAGGACAGCCGCAGCGGCGATCGCAGGTACTGCTGCTCCGCCAGCATCGACTCCATCGTCTCTCTGCAATTTGAAACGAAATATCCCCTTTCAAGTGTACACTCGTAGATAACTGATTTTTTGTTTTTTTTTTATTTCTTTGTATGGAGTGCAGATTTGATGAAAAAAGTCCTCAGGTCGTCTCTGGGATTTTTCGATGGTCAGTACGATTCTCGTGGAATTACACGTGTCGGTTGTGAAAGGAGAAAAAAATCAGAGTGCAGTGAAATACCGAAAACACGATTTGAGCATGGTTCATTACTTGAAAATTACAAGTTCAACAGAGAACTACTATTTTCATGAAAGAGCCTGATGTTCACTCTACCCTAGATTCTATTATTCTAAAATCTTCTGTGGATTCGAAATTTTTAGTGGAATGCAAATCAATGAAAAATTTGTCTGAAATATTCTGTTTCAGAATTTTCACCAAGGTGTAGAATCTGCCGTGACAGTATAAAGGAACTGTAGTCTGAAGTGCGCAGGCGCCAATTTTTTATCGCCTGCTCAAGCAGGCTGACCAACTTCGCCCAATTAGATCCTGACTGATTTCGTTCACATTTCTAAGTGCTTGAAGTTGTGGCGAGTTGCCGACTGGTTGGGTCAACTTCGCAGGAAAAAGCAATTTTTTACTAAGTAGTTTGATGCTATACGTAATAACTAGTTAATTGCTAACATTGTGGAACAAATCATGTATCAGTTCAAAATTAAAAATAACCTCGAAAGCCTGCTTTCGTCAAGCTGGCAAACCAGACGGCAAAGAAATTCCGAATGAGATTTAGTTCAATCAAAAAATGAAATTTGCACTTGTGTGTACAGTTTCATAGAAGTGTAGTCTATTGCTGAATAAATCAAAATTGTGACAGTATTATAATAAAGATAGAACGAAAAAGTCGTCATGCAAAAATTGAATATATTTTCATGATTATATAGCCGGTTGGTGAATTGCTGCATACATTACGATTACTTGGGAAATCTGTATTTCTTTTTATTTCGTAAAGTATATGTTTCCGAATAATTGTGAAGCTTATACAATCTAGCAACTGAGGCTCACACTTTTCGAATCAGACACCGTTATTACTTTCGCGTGTCATTCGGTTTGAAATTGAACGAAATCGAGTTGCGCAATGTATAATGAATATGTTCAATATGCAGCAAGGTATCAGAGCTGATTACTTACTCTCGTAAGGCGGATTGTAACCAAAGTATGATGAAAATTCGTCGGATCAGGTTATACACTCACCTCTCGAATTCAGTTAGTCGAGAAGAATCTCTGAAACCTTTGGCAAAGGGATTGCTGTCAATCTTCAGTTTCGTAATCTGAAATCAAAGCGAATCGTTTTTGAACACCAATTTAATTCATTTGATCGAAACTCCCGACTTTCTATTGGGATTGTGTAACAATTAAATTCAAATTAGTAATTTAATAATCCCATAAAAATACACTCATAATAAATTTCTTCAATATTTACAATTATTAATTTTAAACAACCTTGTGCCAAAACCCGTTCCTGTGATTAGCCGAAACAAAGAGAAGCCTCTCCTAGATGCGATCGAGTCACGCTTATGCTTTTGCTTAAAAAAAAGGTCCGCGTGTTGTTCGCACGCACCCAGATGTCGACAGGTTTTAAGTACACCGACACGGTGGTCGTTTATTGCAGAAGCCTTCTGAGCTCTGTCAATGAATTCACCGCCAAAGGACAAATTTTACAGTGAACCTGATGCTAATCGGCATAAGACAGGATTTAAAGCGTTCAAATTACTCCTAAGAAGATTCGAAACTTGGCTGGATTTCGCCAGAATTATACAATGCGATCCACCAGAGTTGACGTTTCTTGTAGTTTTCAGTTTCACGTCACGCAACGTCATCGCCAACGGTTAGCGAATTATTTGTTTGGTTGAGACATTAAAAAATACATTTTCTTTGAACTATTCAGCAATATTCAATTCCGCTGGTTCACTGTCTAGACTGATAAACGAGCGGTTAATGCTCAGCTCAACCCAAAATGTAACGGACAGAGAAGTTACTGTGGATATCGGTTTCAACAGCCGCACGTTGTTTCAACGGTTTTATTACTCTGTAAGCAGTATTAACTATCCGTAAAGATGCTTCTCGCCTTAAAGGGATGGTCGAACTCCAATGTTTCACCGACAGGTTGGGAAAACCGTATTTTAAACTTTTTTCATTTGCTAGAGTGATGAAATCTCTTCAAATTCGTGAGAATTATACAGTTTACGATGCAGCTGCAGTGGCCATTAAGAAGAGTTCAAAAAATTGATGAATGAGTACAAAAAAATCTTTTAAAAATCAACAAAATTAGTGAGATCTCGTTCATTTTTTGAATTTTTTTTAATCACCCTACAAACATAATTGCATACTCCATCATTTGCCAAAAGAAAAAGAGTGTATAGAATATAATTTGCCAACTCGGTTCATTCCTATTCTGTTTTTTCGACAGTTTCAGCAATTCAAATTTTACACTTTTCCCTTCTCCGGAAGAATCGAGTCTTTTCAAATAACAAAAATCGATAAGATTTACGGCCGTGATTGCGTGATCATTAGAAAGAGATCGGCATCTCTCAAAAATCTCTCAAACTCATTGATAAGATCGCTGTATTCAATCGTGTTGTGTAAGGTTCGTAGGTGAAAAACAACACGAAGAAGAGGAACGAACGGCGTTACAACGCAGGGAGAAAGAAAAAGAGAGTGAAAATCCAGAAGGGCATGGCATGCCGAAGTGAAGTAGGTTGGTATAGCGAAGTGAAGCATGTGGGTGGTCCAATTAGACTGGGTGTTCGCGCGGCACCAGCACCACGTGCAGCCCCGGCTTTCGCCGAGTCGTAGGGAGGCAAGTGAAGCCTTAGCCGGGGTAATAAGACTCTTTTGTCCGGGTCCTCTTCTGGACACACAGTAACGAATCCGCTGACATCATTAGCCAAACATCTGGACCACTTCCACGTTCCCTGATCCTCAACACTTTAACATTTTTTCGCATTTCCAGGGCTAATACTATACTACACAGGTATATATATATATATATATATAATTGCACAGGAAACGGGTGTATGTCATAGTCAAAGTCCAAATCTAAAACGTAAGTCACAACTTTGAAAATTCAACGATTTTCATAAATTTATTTGGGTTTACTTCACTTGAATGTAACCTGAATCTATGCTTTACCGATTAGATTTGTTTTTTAGGTAGACTTACCAAATTCCAAAATATCGTTTTTCAAGTATATGTAAGTGCTGAAGTTCAAATGGTTTACGAAATGAAGACTGAGTTATCCGAAAAAAAAAATTTTCTCTTAAATTCTGACCAATTACGTTTATAAACATGGGCTTCAGAAATCTGTACCGATCGTACCGATTGACTGCTTTATATGTTTAATTTATTGAGAAAAATGATTTAAAGCAGCTGTAGATAATCACAAGAACTGATTGCAAAATGCCTTTTCATGCAACATTCTGATAATGTAATTAATTAGTATTCCAACATGTCAATGTATCAAAATCAAGATTTTGTAGGTTAGAACAGTGACGTGAGGTTAATGTGATGCCCTAGTCGATTTGAACGTTGACATATACATCTCCAAATATCTAACTCCACGTATCGCAAAAAATCGTGAAAAAGGCTTAACAAAGCGATTCTGAATGCAATTCTAAACAAAAACACTCCAATACATTTTCATTTGACACAGAAACAAAGATGTATTGAAGTATTTCAGTCTTTTTTTTACGATAAATCCAATTACGGCAAAATCGAACACGATGGTAAATCATAATTGTTCTGCTTTACCCAGCAGTCCTTTCAAATAAATTTCAGACTTCTAAGAATTTCAGAGCAATGGCCATTTGGACAAAACGTTAGGAACCCTGACATTTGGTTAGGGTATAGCACAGATTTTTTTCGGATAAGAATTTCTAAGCAAAACTAACTATAATAATTATTTTCAGTAGTTATAATTATTACTATTATTATTTAGTACAATTAAATCGGTTTGGTTCATGAATAAAGTAATGAGAACATCTGATGCAGTATAAAGGATCACATAACTCTTTTTTCTTATACATCTGAGATTCATATATAAGTGGATTTAAAAAAATCGGTAATAAAACTAATCAACATAACTTAACCGTCAGCGGTGTTGACAATAATGATAGCCAACTTCAGCCGGCGATCGACTTTTGTTAAATTGAGTTGTAACGCGACCGTCGAGAAAGAGGAAGAGAAAGAGAAAGAGAGAGGGATAGAGGGTCTGAATCTTTGCACGTAGGTAAAGGCGTGTCTATTTATATATTTAATAGAGATACACTCATTGAAAAGCGTCTCGCGCGGAGCGCTCTGAGTCATTATACCATACCGTAACTTGGTGACCGTCTCTCTTCATGGCTCTCGCAAAGAGAGAGAGAGAGAGAGAGAGAGAGAGAGGGAGAGAGAGAGACCAAGCTGCCGTCGCCGACGCTACCGACGCTGCTGATACCGCCGTGTGTGGCTTCGAGCTGCTGTCTCATTTGAGCCCGATTATTTATGTTTTCTTTCGCTCAGCCGCCGACGGCGACGCCTGCAGCCACTAAAACCATCGCCTCCTTCTTTGACCCCCACCCACGCGCCACGTACCGCGTAAAGAGTAAGCAAAAGAGGAGCAAGAGGGGGGGGAGGGGGGAGGGGGGAGGGAGCTAATCTCGCCGAAATTTAACCACACTACTGATCTCAACCTGCTTGGTTATCATTGGTCGCAATTATTTCCAATCAGTATTATTTGTTCTTACAATTAGGTTAGGTTAGGCATTGCTTCTTTCACGATTAGCATTGCGATGATCAAATTAATTTTGTTACGAAATAGTTGTATTGGGGTTGTAAAGAAGAGTCTTCTGAATAAAATTAACAGTCTCAGTAATTTGAGGAAAATTATTGATTCATGCTCCGATAATCTTCTCAATTGACTGAATCTTCTGAATTGGTATTGAAATCAGAATTTTAACCAGATCAGATTTGAAATAAAAAATTTTAAAAGTATATCCGAATTTCACAGTAGAACCAAACCAGTAAAAGAAGCATTCAATGGTGTTGAAGAAATATTGGCAGTCTTTAAAAGTAATTTTAAAAGACAAGAATAAAGTATCTCTCGAATGATAAAATTTTTGAATAATGCCGTTATCCGACGTATTGCTGGGAGTTGTTTCAATCGAACATAAATACCAACGGGGGTATAAATTGATTTGGAAAACTCGTCTGTGTTTTATGAATGATTAGATTATGAGCAACGTCTTTGTCGTTTTGAACAACTCTAGAATGCGGTGGCAACGTCACTTCAATGACAGTGTGTTTCTGAAGAATGGTCGGAGGAAGAGAGACAAATAGGCATGCGCGCGAGGATCGAGGAGAATTCGAGGGGAAAGCGAGGCAGTTAAGTTATGAATTATGACGTGTGAGTGAGAAGGACGTTGGATGCGAAACGCTCGTAAGGTCATTACGAGAACGTCGAGAACTGAAGTCAGAGATGGAGGCAAAAAGTGAAATGACTTCGGCGCGACCGGCGCAGCGTGATGCGACGTCGCTCGCTCCTGCGCTCCGCGGCTTGCGAGCTACGGGAAGTCGGAGGAGAAAAAGGAGGGAAAAAAATCCTGTTAAACGGAGACGAGAGCGAAGAGTCGAGGGAGGGGACAGGAACCACCGATCCCAGCCTACCGCAAAGAAGTCCGAGAGTTCAACGACGAAATATACGAACCGGCACGTTAAAAACTAACACAACGCAGCTAAATGTGCCGCAGTTGGAACCTCGGGAAGTGACGGACGCCGAAGAGCTCTCGTCAACTTCCGTCAAGCATTGTTTGATACAATTTATCAAGCTCGACGTGTTCTACTAACAGATTTGGAACGCTGAGAGAGGATGAGATACCAACTTTTTTTCACAGTGGTGAAAGATTTTCAAAACTTGTTAGATATCAAAAGTTAAGCTCACAAATTTCTACTCAAACAAGTGCCCTCTTATTTTTATCTCCTCTTCAAAAATGTTATAATCAATTCTCGATGCGGTATAATTGGGTTCGAAAGTAATACGGTTGACTTGAAGCAATATGGCGTCACGTTTGAATATCAGCTGGTTTTTTTAGTTGAATCGTACTAGTATGATTCGGAAGGAAATTTCGTATAAACAGTTACACTTTTATTTTGGTAAAATAAGTTACTAAATAGTAAAATGTATTCATATATTTTGAAAACCCGATTCCATGCAATGAAGTTATAGTGAAGCATCTGCACCTACAGTATGACACTGACGATATGTCTTCTTCCTACGGTCAAGTATGAATTTACGGAAAGAATCAAGCAATTACAAAAGTGTTGGACAAGAATTCCCCTAAAGGGTTGTCGGTTTAGGAGTTTTAAAAGCTAGATTTTAGGTGAAATGGAGACTTAGTCATTTCGTTTTATCATGTTAGTCAACGCACAATTAGCTAAACAGATTCGTGAATCAGTCTTACATTATACACATACGTGCACAACACGTGGCGAGGGTATAATAAAAATAGACTGTGCTTATTTAGAAATCAGCAGAACTATATAACCTAACTGACGAGTTTTCACTTCAGGGAAATCTCGGAAAACTTGTTGAAAGCAAGTTTTTCGGAAAACTGTATTTGAAGTTTTAGATCAACTTGAAACAAAACATAAACAATACCGATGTAATAAGAGAGAATGGAGCAAAAAAGACCCCCCGTAAAATAAAGTTATACACAACGGGTCACGCAAAACGTTTAGTAAAGCTTGAAAGTGAATCACATCTGATTCACTTCGTTATCGCGAAGAATAATCACTATACTGATTACAAATCGACGATGAGCTTGGTTGTTGCAGTCTGTGCGCCGAATCGAACCGGGAGTGAATCGCAAAAGCAAAAGAAAGTCGACGTAGGTGTGACGAGGGAATTTGTGAAAACAGGAGAAACGGAACAGTAGGTGACAGCATAGAGGATAACGAGATCCGGGGAGACGTTTTGGAGAGTCAGAGGCTGGCAGGAAGGAACGAAGCTGATACATCTCGACGTGACGTGGTCGAAGGAATCCGGAGTGATGAACGAAGAACTGCGCGTAGGTAATTGCCGGAGCAATCTCTTCACACCTCATCATCGTCATCAACAGTTGGGCCGAGTCGTCGCGGCTGAGACGCCGGCGAAGACGGTAGCTGGACCACCCGCTCGCACACGCGCCACTCTCTCGCTCTCGTGAAGCAAAGTGCAGAGCTCTTATGAGGGAGTTGCGTCATTGCAGAGAAGGAATAGAAGACGAGGAGAGCACGTGAGAGCGAGCCGGTGCGCCGTCCATTCGTCTATTGTCACTTCGACGACATCAGAGGTGCACCAGATTCCGGGGATTGCAACGCGTCGCGTGCGGACGGCGAGCGCGGAGGTCTCAAAGCGGGCGATCCTAACCTCGATGGAAACTCCGGGACGCGGACGCGGACGCGGAGGAAGCGGCGGGAGCGCCGCGACGGCCGAGAATGCGTCGGCGACGTCGGCGGCTGCTTGGACCACACGCGCGCTCTAAACGACGCCCGTGAAATACGATAATGCAGATCCGCAGCCCTCGGTAAACCTACAATATCCTACGTGCTCACAACCCGGCTCGTTGTTATGCGAGCTGACCGCGACGCGTGGGCTCGTTTTTCGCAGGTGCGTTTCCGCCGGGATTCCCGGAATTCGGTCGTGCCTTCGAACCTACCTACGGTCGTAAAGTCAAACGCCTTGATCCTTCGGGCAAAACATTTCATACTATTTTTAAACAAGTATCTCGACAATGCTTAGTACGGTTTTATTTATGTAAACTCTCGTTATTTCCAAGTAATTATATTCGGATACTTTTATATATCTCGTACATACTTTGTAAACTTTGTTTTTCAGATATTGCTGAATAACTCCGATCAAGAAATCAAAAATAAAGGTGTATTTTGAGGTTAAGTCATCAAAATTACACTTTACACAAAATTTACTATTTGACCTGAAACTTTGAGCAAATTTCTGTAAACTTTTTACAAAATCTATACACACAGAATTTATGAAGGTGTTCGAATTACGTGGGAGTAGACTGAACATTTAAAGTTTGAAAATGATTGTCAAATAATCAATAACGGACGTCGACGATTGCGAGTACGCATAACATGGCTTACGCGATGGCGTAAGTGCACGGATAATTAATATCCAGCATCCTTATTAAAGTTTCGTTCGTATTCCAGGTTCATTTATCAGTCTTAATCTTCCGCTTAACGGTGCAACAGCGTGAGACGTCTAATTGTAAGACGAAGAAACTTTCCCATTACGTTTAGTCCAAACGTATGTATAAACAACACGATCGTAAAGTTGCAGTGAAGTGAAATTTGTCAAGGAATTCCGCACAATGTGATCTAGCGTATATTCGCAAGAATAATACGAAACGCACACCGGAAGTTATCGCTGCTCATTCCATCAACGGAGGTATTTCAAACCAAATCTTGGTCGTTTGCGCCACTGTAACCATCGCGGCGAGATTGAAGATCACAAGTAAGCCTGGGGCGTAAGTTTTGACACTCTGTCACAGCAAAATTTAACCATTCCTCGACTCAGCTGACAACATGTATGTTCCTCCGAGGAGTTGACTCTTCTTCTTCTCTCCAACGTAAGCAAATACAATTTGTTTTCTGTTTTTCAGGATTTGAAGCTTTACCGCAGACGTCAATTTACCGAAAACACCCGCTACTAACGTAAGATACCGTTTGGCTCTTTTTCCTTTGGTTCTTCTTTTTTAGGAAAAACGCTACTCAGTTACAAGTGTTTTCGTGCCTTTCCCTTGACAAGTAGAAAAATAGAACTAAGCGACTTACGAGTTGATTTTGGTAGGCGGTTACGGCTGTAAAAATGGCCTCCGGGAAGACGAACGTTTTGTACGGTTCCTGCTCAAGATCCAAAATTGGTCCTCCAGCACCGGAGTCGGGACGTATCACAAGGTGAATCCGAGGCTGATATTTGTGCATCGAATTAAGCACAAGCTGAAATTTAAAAGAATCATTTTAACTCGCTAGCTTTCGCTACTGCTGAGCTTTCTCACTTCGGTCTATCGATGCGTCCATCAGTTTGAATTAATTGAACAAAATAATTGCTACAGTCACAAGAAATTATGGGACGAAAAGTGGCAACAGATTTTGTTTGAAACAGCTAACATATATTCTTAACGTATCAGATTAATTCGGGTTGAAAAACTGACGGATATCCATCCATCCATCACTCTTAACTATATAATTACCTGAACTAAATCACTATGATAGTGACAAGAAATTAGAGGGGAAAAAGTGGCAATATCACATTCTGTGTGGAACAACTAGTTACTTTTATCGTAGTATCCAATGGACTCTAGTAGAAAAATTGGTTGATACACGAGCAATTCGATTGTAACAGCGATTAGATGTTCATAGATCTGGAGAATTGCGGTGAAAGAATGGAAAAAAGGAGGCGTATAAGCGATGAAGACTCACGTGTCCAAGCTTATCCAAATCGTTGTTGGTGAGCTTGACCTTCTCGAAGGAGACGACCTGCTTGCGCAGCTGTTCCCCGGTAAAGGGAGAGTCGGGGTGAAGGTAGAGACGGGCAGGCGCGGGTGGATCAGCTTTGCCAGCTACAAGCCAGGAACTCCTGTGATAGGCGTATCGATACCTCTTGTTATCCACGGGGACGATGTCCATCAGTACTGCATAGCGACCCTCCGCCCTTAGGCCACTAAAAGACACCCGACAAGTCGGGAACATTCGCCTGCGAAGAGTTAAACGAGGCAGGCGTTATCATCGCGATTTTTTTTTCACATTCAAGGAATAAGAACGGAGCGTCCATCTTGGAACGCGAACGTGATATAGTCTAATTTTTATCCGGCCTGTCATTTACAAACTGTTCGTGCCCTTTACTTCATTCTATCTGTATTGCCAATTTCAGATATTCGCACACTGGAGTATTTCGTTCAACTGTTTGATCGGTTTTCCTGAATGTATTGGGATTCCAAGCAATATGGCGTCACGCTAGGTAATCAGCTGATTGTTTGAACCTCGGTTTTAACTGAATTATGCGACTATTAAGGGGCAGGCAACTTCGCTCAAACGGTTATGCTTCAGTTTCGTGACATTAAGTCGATAAAGAGTAAAATATTAGAGTAAAAATAAACTTTCATAATTGAATATGCGACCCAGTCAGCATGCTTCAATCCTTCATCTAGTATTTCTGCACTTCGAGGTTTCCTCGCATTTCAGGAGAACTGGATAGATCCCAACACAGTGAGTTTGTCAGCTCTTCGCAAGAGGATTCGACTTGGCAGAGAAAAATTATATCGAAAATTTGTAATAAACGATTGTTAGAAATGCTCTTCGATGTTCATGGTGTAAAACATTGAGGTCTGAACCCAAATAGTAATTGCGAGAAAAGATGAATTTTATAAAAAAAAATTAACAATTTTTTCAAATACAATAATTCTCATCCCAACAACTATTCACAGAATATTTTCTCACCTGGAGACCCGAAGAGAAGCATTTCGAATAATCTTTCGCTCACGATATTCGATGCAAATGATATTAACAAATTAAAAAAATAAATCACAGTCTTTCGGACTTTGAAGCATGCACCGAAGCTTCCCCTCCCCTTAATCGTTGTAAAATGGAGGGAAATGGAGGAAGAAAATCCGAGGGTAAGAACGGGCGTCTACGGCGACGGGTGGGTACCTAATTGCCCGCCGCACGGTCTCCACGCCCTAGCGCTCACCAAGCGTTGGTCCCCCGCGAGGGGGAAACGCGAGCAGTGCTGTAACGTGGCGTCCGCCAGCGCCTCGGTAATTAGATCCGCGTCGCGACGCTGGTCGTCGCTCCCTTCACCCGTCAACTTACGTGTCCCGCCCCATCAGTCGGTTTTCCTTTGTCTCCGGTTCGCCGTAGCGCGCTTGCTCGCTTCCTTCTTCCTCAACTCCCTCCCCCCACCAAAAACCTGTCCTCCTGTGTTATAAAGTCCCGGGTTTCCCACGTGGGAAGAGATACGATTCGAGGTACCTGCAGCAACCCCTCAGCCCGACGCCTGCGGCACGCTCAATTCATTAACAAAGGACGGGTTGATAAATAAAAGCATTACTCACGACCCCGAGGCTCGACCGGGATGAATGCATACCGAGTCGCCTCCTCGACTCGGAGACGACGCTGCACCGGTCGCGAGATCGAAGTCCAGATAAGATCGGCGGGTGTCCCCGTGGTTGGTTTAGTGCGCGCCCAGCAGGGGGCGCGACGTTGTATTAATGTTCCCCTCTTGGATTCTCGGACCACGGTTAAAGGGTGGCGCAGCGATGCGCTAAGTCGAGGTTCGCGCCGCTGCCGCGGTGAGCAGCACCGTCTGTTTGTACCTTTTAAGCACATTCGGCTGTAGGTATAGGTACCCGTCTCTCGATGCTTTTTAATCGAATAACGCGTAACCCGCGATCGGCGCTGGAGCTGACCGATGGCTCTTGTCCTCAGTTATTTATACTCCTTGGATGAATGGTACGTACGGTACTCCTTCACACCTTCGAAGATGCACTGCGATCGCACGGACATAAATCCGTATCTCTTGGCTACCATCAACTTGGAAGGAAATCTAATCTGACTACTGGACAAGACCGGCAGCTGGGAAAACGTCGAGAAGAATAATTCTTACAAGATTTTATATAAGCTACTTGAACTGGCGACGTACTGTTTAATGTGGTCCCGATCCTAGGTTGCGGTTTTGATTAATCGAATCACGTTTCCAATGGGATTGTTGCATTTATCGACTGATCAGTTTTTTATTGGGATTTAACATGTTTCAACGAATTCACTGTTTTACAAGTCCACCGTGCAAATGCCAATATTTCTATGGAACACCTGAAGACGGCTGCAGACGCGTAATGATCGTTCCTCGTTTGCCCCCCATAAGCTAACAATACATCATGGAGACATACCCTTTCGGATTTACCGGAATAGGCAGTGTTGACTATTATTATTACTATTATTATCATTATTTGTATTATTGTTGTTGTTGTTATTATTATTTGTACTAACATTATTATTAATACACTGTGATAAAAGTTTAGTTTTTGTAAGTCAATTATACATTCACTTGCTTTCCCTAATTTACTAAATCATTTGTTTGATTATTTGTTTTGGTTTAAATAACATTCAGTGAGATCCAAATCGAGAAAGTGACATCATTCGAATAGTCCTTAAACGATGTTTAGTTGTGGTTAATGAAAAAAAATCCCATCAATCAACCATTGTATTTATACTATTTGTCGCTCCTGATAATCCAAAGTTAAGAATTTATTAATTTGTACACAGTTCAGTCAGAACGACGTCCGAACGAGAAAAATGTGAAATAAGAAAATGAGGTCATAATAATGTTCCTTCTGGATGTGTAGGAAAAAGCCAATGGATTTACATGACAAGAATTCAAGTATCAACAACTTTTCAGACAACTATATACTATTTCATCTTTTTTTAGACGAACAACGTGTACTTCAACAAGTCTAAGTCGAACATCACAGCTTATTTTGTTTGTAAATGGTTTATGATCTAAAAACCGCCCGACTCCAACAAAACTCAGCTAATTTTCATTGAAATTGAATCAACTATACGAGTTTGGAATCAGTAAGTGTGTGCTCGATAGTGAAATATTTCGATCTTAATTTGCAATTTTCAATACTTTTCTTACACAGCAATAGGATAGTTTTTCGATAAAACTCATTAGTACTTGATCAATTATTGGTTCTAAGGCTCCGTTCTCAAATTTTTTATGCCTCCACTTTTCGAGTCCAGTGCAATCTTGAATTCGAATATTCTTAATTCTCGTAAATTTCATATACGAACCGTCCCGTTTTAGTGATTATCATCTCTGTGCCCAGCTTGTTGAACTTGTCCCAGAGCTCCTTCGTCTCCAAATGGCAGACGACGTGCCTGAGTTCTTCACAATTCGACCGCTCCTGGAGCAGAGGATTTGCGGGAGACGCAGCCTTGCCACTCGTGCTTCCGGCGTCATCGTTTTCCGGTTCTTCCTCCGTGTCAACATTATCCAAAGGGGGCGGTTTTCCCCTCGAAACGCCTGAGCCACCCGGTTCCCTTTCTGAAAAAAGCAATTCACGTTTTCAGTTTTACTGAATTTTAATCACCAAAAAGCAAAATTTGGGCGACTGGCTTACCAGCGATCGTTCACAATGACTTTGATTATACAAATTTGAAACGTGTCAACGTGGAGTTGCGACTAACGGAGGACAAAAAACACGCTCCGCTGTTCGTCTAGACGCTCACACACAGCTATAACAAGGGTGATATTTCAATTGATGCGTTTTGCTTCTGAAGTGGTCGTGGCGTCAGAGCACAGATGCCATGCCTCGACAGGAATTCTTTAAAGAGGAAATAAGATGCTATTTATAAGAATGGCGGCGCTCTGTTCCCGATGCTTTCTTGCTCCGCGACCTGTCGGAGATATTGTTCATTCAAAACGGTCGGAAACTCTACGTCTGAGTGTTGACAGACGACAAACATACGCAGGAACGGAGTACCAGCGTAAATTAAATTCTCTGAGTACAGGTTCACACACTTTTCAATTTTTATATTTCGATAAATCACGTGAGTCTGATGGAAACATATTAATTTTACTATATTCATCAAATTTCTTTCGAATAAAGAACTCAGAAAAACTCTCCATTAAAAGTATTAAACATTTTAAACGTGTTTTAAACCGGCTTCGATATTCGAATGCTTTTTGAGGATTTTCCAAAAATTTTCCCCGACAATTTTCAGACGTATCCAAATTCCATTTTATTCCTAAAGTCGATAGTAAAAAAAATACCTATTTTTAAGAGTTTTTTCGAAAATGTTGTAAAAACTTTGTAAGAAAAATAATTAAAATTATTTTTACTTCCAGGTACTTGATTACTGAATATGCAAATTAATTTACGTATATTATCTTCCAGAAAATTTCTGAACACTTTATAATGAATGTACGTGTTTCGATATTTCAACTGAAAAACGAAACTACTGTAACTGACAATAGCCTGTACTTTTTCGATATTTTGCTATATATGCGTGATTCGTCATCACAAAAAATGAATAGAAATATATAGCATTCGAACTTCAGCACTGACTGTTCCCCTAATTGGAAATAATTATTTGTCTCAGTTCGAGAATATATAATACATTAGGTATATGTGCGTACATCCTATTTCACGATAATCTACAAAAATAACGATACGCGTGTGTGTTTATATGTACATCCGTAATAGAAATATGTATCTAATTGGCTTAATTAAGGCGTCTAAATTTACATGCCACTTAATGCTTCGTGACTTACTCAATGCAAGTAGTACGTTACAAGATTTATACGTCAAGGTAGAGCAAGTATTTAAAAATACTTCAGTCATTACGGACGACAATTATATACCTACATCCGTTTACATATATATATGCTTCTGTTCGCTTATGCTTCTTTTACCTCTTCTCAAGAGTCGACCCATTTTATTAGAGCTGCATTGACATCATATTCAGTTCAAGAACAAAACATTCCAACCTTGTAAATAAATTTGTTTTTTGTTATATGAAGTTCAGTTAGGAACTGTGTAAAGTAAAAGAGATAAAAACATTCTTGTAAGAAATTCAGAAGACGAATTGAAACTGCAAATTGCGATGATTTTTGTCTAGTTCAATCGTACCAATTCATTTTTTTACATTAAGAAATTGTAAATGTATGAGTTTTGCAATACCAACAATATCGAATCTTACAGTAAAGAGTTCAAACTGTAATCCCTAATTTTTCCAGATTTTCCAAACCTGTCAACATGAAAACATGTCCACCCGACATAAATGAGCTTCCTAAAGTAAGTTTGTGTCATGAAAACATACATAAAATGCAGTTGCAAGATTAGTACAATTCGAAATGTGAACGTAAATAATGTTCCGCCATCACACGTTGAGCAATTTTATTTTTTATCAAATAGTAGCAGTTTAGTGCGAAGAAAGTAGTCAACTTCATCTCAGTGCTAGTAAGGATAGGTTCGCGCATGCGCAGTCCACAATTGCTTCACTTTAGTCCCTAGGGAGAAGAAACTTATCAATTACGTCCCGCAAAACTACCACGGAAAGCCTCGCCACTTTTCATTCCCTTGTCATAAAAACTATCGTGTGTAACGCGGGCCAAAAGTTGGCAATCGCAACTCGCGTAATTGCCGCGCGCGCTTCGCTCAGGTGCTAACTTCACACACGTCGCAATTGCCAACTTTCATCCTTTGCTACACGATATACTATTCTGTCACACATGCATGATTTTTGCGTTTTTTGCATCTATTAAGCGAGACTAAAAACGCCTGCCACACCAAACGTTTTTTAATTTTTTTTACCTACTACAATATTTTTCATTATTTTCAAGTAAATCGTCAATAATTGAGATGAAAACCAAGCATGAACTCTAATGTGTAATTATTTTTATTTTCCTAATTCCTTAATTCTTTTAAATACTCGAATGCGGAAGCGATTGCCGTGTCAGGAAACGCAAAATATTTAGTCCTTAGTCTATTATATATTTAGTCCGAAAAATATTTAGTCATGGTGTTTTGGCGTATTTTCTGACGGTACAGTGTTTTGAAAAACTAGAATGGATTTCTGAGAAAAAATTGAAACATTTAGAAAATAGTCGAAATAAATTTTTCTGAAATGCAGCCGAAAAAACCTGCATATATTTGTAGAAAAATGTTTTCAATAAAACTAAAATGATGAAAAGCTTGTAGAAATTTTGACGAACCACGAAAGTTTTTCCATAAATCTGCCGAAATTTCGTCGGTCAAATTCAGATATTTCTGCACAGTTTGTAGAAATTAAACTGGTCAGCCGGTATTTTGGCGTTAACTAAATTATACATCTTTTGTACCTTACATGCATAAGTATTAATAAAAAAATATTTTCTAAATATTTACGAGAAGAAATAAATGGAAAATGTTCACGGATAATACTCACAGATTTTTTTTGGACATCAAAACAACATATTCCATCATATTTGTATAATATAATATTATTACTACATAATAGTATAAAAGTTTTAGATAGAACATCACATGTGTTGTCAAAAAACAGAGCAATTCGCGGGGAATCACATATGTACTTGTGACAGAAATGAGATAACAATCAGATCGTCGTTCCCTTTTGCCTTCCTAAGGCATTCATTTTGTTATTGTTATTTCTGTACTTACTTCATCATTCCTAATTAGTAGCCCAATCTCGGAAGTCTCCTATCACGCGTTCTTACTTTTCTAAAATAATTTTTTTTTTTTAAGACATGTACAACTAATCTTACGCTCGAGTGTCAAGGAAAAAAAAACATTTACAAAACATAGCAGAAAACACCTTTTCGTCTTTTCACCAGTGTTGTTACAATTTGAAAGATTTTTTTATTCAGAAAACTGCGATATTGTTGCGAGTGAATTCGTATAAGTATCTCTCAAGTTTCTGAATCTGATTTTTACAAGACATAAATAAAATTACACGAGACAAACTGAGACGGGCTTCTACGTATGTATGTACATGATTTCTGAACAAATTATCACGGCTGAAAATTCCCTAGAACAAAGATAGACTGGTGCCAAAAAGTGCAACAGAGATACGAAATTGCTGACAGTAGTGGTTACTGAATTCGGACTATAGCCTACTTCACGCATCTCCATTTAGTGGCTGACGTCCAGATTGGACCCGCGACAGCGACGCTCAACCTTCTCGATACCAACGCCATCCCACAACGACGTTCGGAAACACGACGAAACAAGTGAAGGCGAGCGCCGCGATTCCCATCAGGAGCATAAGTAACGCGTCGCTGGAGTCGTAAGTTCATGCTTATTCTTCTATAAAGAGAGAGAGTTATCGGCGAAAAGACGTTATGATTGCGTTCCTCCTTCTTCAGTTGATATCCTGACTCGACGTGCCATGTCGTCGCTCTGTATCTCCGTAAGTAATATCTCTAACTAATTCCTTGTTTCCTTGTACCTTGCACCGAATCTCGATACGCCGCATAGCTTAAATGAGTGAAGCTTCGTTCCTCGCGATTCTTCGAGAGTTTGTCAGTTGTTTTTTTCCTATATTTATCGTGGAATTTAGCGGCTAGTGACAACAGATCAGCGGCCATTAATCGCCAAGCTTCTTGCCAGAGATCCGTGTTTTTTTTTTTTTGCTAGTAAAATCTGTTTCAGTGATAACCTATTATTCACCTTGCTGCAGATTATTAAGCTCTCAGGGATCTTGCGTGGTGTGAGAATCTTGTTACTGTTCCGAATCTTTCTCATCACGTCGAAAGCTTGCGACGAACTCTGTGACGTGCATGAGTGACTGGCGCTTGCGGGGCCGTTTTTCATGAGGATGAAGTGAGTAACGTTCACGCAACGATACATCGTTAAAAATTTATTATCGGGCAATTTCAGGGTGACTTTCGAGCAGTTTGTTTTTCAGAATTAGTGCATCTTTTGTTTATAATGGTTGACTAAATTTCGGAAAGTCATAAAGGTACGAATTAGCCATTTTTCCTAAACATGCATCGTTACGGTAACGTTGCTAACTTCATTCTCATCGATTTTCACGCTCCCAAATCTTATCATATATTGTGACGTTCTTCGTTACGCTATGTGTGATGCATACCTTTTGCTTAGTCTGTTTAACGCGTTATTATTGTCATTTTTGACTTCCATGATATTAAATATTTGTGGAGAAATTAGGTATGTGTTGGTCAACAATGGGGGAAAATCGATTTTATTACTACAATGGGTTGAATAAAGAAACTCGCCACATGACAATTACACGTAACCTACTGCGGCAAAATGCTCTAAAATTGCTCTGAGAAACTTTTTTGAAAAACTCCGGCTTATGGAACATTAAATTAAATGACTGAAATGAAAAATTCAGAGATGATTGAGATATTTACACCCACAATCGCGTAAATTTCTTCATGTAAAGGGTTTCAAAAGTTAGACTTTGTCAAACAAGTATCCTGAATGTTCCTCACAGTATTTTTTTCAGCAAAGTAGGTACACAAGAATTATTTCTAGGATAGGAAAGACACAAAGTTTTTGACACATTTCTTACATAACATACGCATCATCATCGTAAAAAAATTGATTTAGTTTGACATACAATAAATAATCTATGTTACATTTTTATGGCAAATATTTTCAATTCAATTATCTTTAGTGCTAAAATTTATTATCTATCCGCAATCCAAGCAACGCTTCAAAAGCTGCGCCTTTTTGTTACCCTCTAAACAGTTTTTACGCTTGTCATGAGAGAATATCGATGTATTCAAATTCTCGCATAATTTACGAACAACAACTAACATCCAAATGCAAAAGCCTTACTAATTTGTTTTTTTTTTGAAGAGATTTTTTTTAGCTCTTCATACAAGCTGCAAATGCCTCCGAAATAAGTCTATAAACATGATCCACTTCGATTTAGTCTATTTTTTGGTTCATGCTAAACTTGACGTGTTTTTTTTCTTCTAAATCGATCTAGCTTCAATTGCCGAACCAATAATTTTGATCTTTCGCATGGTAATTGCCATTGGCGTTGACGATTATGCGCTTATGAAAAAACCAACTATAATAACTTATTTATTCTTGTAGCTTTTTTAATGCTAAATATGGAAAAAAACAACTGTAATAACTTACTTATTCTTGTAGCTTTTTTAATGAAAATCTATTACTTTACACATTTTGTCTCAATTTGAACAGCTCTATTCAGTACCGCTAAACCAAAGCTTTTGGTCTTACTGAAAGATTATGCCCTTGACAAAAGAATTCACAATACCTCATTTATTCCCATAAAAATTACCAAAAATCGATGATTGTTATTAGTAAAGTAAATGTGATGTATATAGCGATTCAACGGATGAAAAAAATCACGTATATCTATTCTTATAATACTTGTTAATTGGTTTATTAATCTTCTAACTGAATTTGAACGGATTAGAATCCCAACTTATTTTTCCGCATGGCACCCGTACAACCATGAGTCGTTAGCACTTGTCGCTTATTTGGCTCTGTTACAATGTCCATCTTTTTTGGACTCACTCATAAATAATGAAACTTCTACCATGCCGAAAAACGCTTGTCAATAACAATTTTTTGCAACATTCAAGTACATGTAGTGATTTTACTTACTGTTGAAATATTTGGCGTAAATACAAATGACCTTTTAAACTTTTGATGAACAATTATTTTTTTTGCGATTCTCTTTTTAACAGATCATTTAATGTAAAGTGGATAAAATTTTAACAAAAGTCCGATCTTTACCCCTCATTCGCACAAATTACTAGAAAAAAATCCGAGCACAATGCAAGAATAACTTTCAATTATACATTCGCTTTCTTATTTAAGGAAACATTCGATAGACTAATAAGACATAAATAAGAACGTAAATCTATTCGCATTGATTTTTACACAGATTTTAGCTGTCGCGAACAATCCTGTTTACATTTTATAGACTCAAGATTCGGCGTTCCGGATGCAGGATTTGTACGATGAGTGAAGCCACGTGGTATGGGTGTAAACTGTGGGTGTATATGATTAAGAGCTAAGCGGCATCTTGCCTCATCAGGCTTTAAATTAAAAGTTTAAAGGCTATCAGCTTCTAGACGACACCGAACAGAAGCACAGCTCTATTAAGGAATTATTAGATGTACAGTCAGGTCAAGAAAGTCTAACAAAAATTTCAAAAAACAGAGGTCGAAAAAGTCTCTGCGAAGCTGATCTTGTTACATTTAATTTCGAAATTTCCAACCGTGGTACAAAAAGAAAAATTTTTACAATTACTTTTAATTTTATGAACACATTATCATGTCACTAAAATCGCAATATTATACCGTTTTTCTTTTTTTTTTTTTTTTATACTGAACAGTTGTTTTCACTTTATTCGTCGTCAATAACAATAATGTATTTCTTACTAAATTCTAGAAACTTCTCATCTATGAATTATACTTAACTATTGTACAGTATCGGATTTTTTTCACCAAATGCCATGTTCGAGAAAAAATTTGGTTCAAGCGAGTCCAGAATTTAAACATGAATCCAAAGTAATGAGCAATTTTTAGTTGGAATTGGACGGAGCTAAAAAACCGAATATTAGGTACTGAGTAATGTGATGACTTCTCTGATAGCATTGATATTAAGATGGCAGGCTTAAAGTAATAATTGAGTAGTTCAAGTTTGAAATTAACGAAAAAATTTTCCTTCATTACAAAAATTTTTTGCAATCCGATCAAACTATCAGCCTAACTTTTTCAGCCATTATTACGAAGCATATATGACCTGACTGTACTGTATCCTCTATAGCTGATGGAACCGAAGCAAACGTGGTCCATATAGAATATGAGTGTTCTATACCTATACACAAATTTTCATGTAAAGTCGGGGATGCAGCAGACCTACCTGCAGAAAGTTCGTAACGTTGAGAGGAAGAGAAAGACGGAGGAAAAGAAGGAAGAGGCGATGGACTCTCATCGAGTCTGGCGGGCCCAAAGTCAGTCTTCGAGGCACGGATCGCCGAGCTCGGTGATAAATTAATGGTCGCTTTGCGTGCGTGTTCGGTCCCCGCGTAAATTGTTATGTTTTGTAAACAACGAACCAGTGGGTTTCCGATGCCGGGGGAGATAGGGCTCATTCCAACAGTAGTTAGGCCGGCTGCTAGCTTGTTGGTTAGCACCTACGGGCACCCACGGATCCCTCGTCTCGAGATATCTCCCTTTGCCCTACCACCGCTCGACCATCCCGATCGCTTAAATGTCTTTATGGTCCGCACCTGGTCCCGCGTTTGGACGGCAACGTCTGCGGCGAATCACGCAGGACTCGAATCGTTTCATCGCGGTCAACGAGGTTGGCACACACTGTACCATGAAATAGAATCCAACTGAATTGTTGCCAAAATTGTATAGTTAAAAAAATTTTGATCAGACTATTTTACCTACTGTTTTGTACAGTCGATTCTCTCTGTAGGGTTAGTCATGGGGGTGTAGGGAAGAGTTTTTTTAGGAATTAGTACAGCCACACCAACGAGCTTGACGTACAATAGCGCGGCCAAAAGTCCATAACAGCTACGCTATTTTCTTACAACATTTCACTTTTGTTGGCGGCCCTATTGTGAGAATGTCTGGCACAATTGCGGCTAAGCTTTGTTCAACTGAAGTAGTGGGAGAAACTGCTGAGCTCTCATGCAGGGAAGCGGCCCTATTGCGAGAGACCTTATTGAAAGAGTTGACTGTACCTACGTAAAATTGTTGCAAGTTTCTCTTCCTTGCCTTGTGTAATTCAATCGAAATCAACTTTCTTGCCATTTGATTCTAAGTTATACCCAACAATTGTCTCTCCTTTTAAAGAATCCAGAGATCTTTGTGCAGTTTAGAACACGGAAGTATCGAAACAGCTAATAATCTATGTGTTAGAACCAATGCGAATTACGCTTATTTGTGGTTTGGTCGTTTGTTTCACTGCATGTTTGCGAAAATTGGATAATGAAGCTGCAAATTGATATTGTATTTTGTCCTCAGTCCAATTTCTTGCAATTCGTTTAATTTAGGTCAGATATTTCAAAGGCTCTGAAATTTTGTTTGCGTCGAATAAGTCATTCGATAAAAATTTCATATTGTTTTTAAAGATGTATAGTGTATACAGTCTCAAGACGAAAGTATCGAAGCAAAAAATTGGTGAATCGAATGCTTCGAATCTGTGATTAAAATCAAATTAGACGAATCCATCTAAACCGGTTTCTCTTTAGAACAGAAAAAATCTTTAAATGCTGCGAAATCCCGATTATCAATTATTTCAGATCTAATACGTTATTGTGATTTTTTTTTTTCAAGTCAAAAACGTAACGCTTACTCAGCAATTTCAAGTAATTAATCATTCATATTATAGTTTTCTTCGCCAATAAATGTTTTGCAAATCTTCTGAGGTGAATTTTCTCAGAAAAATGATTGAATTGAGTAATGTGTTTTTCGATTCTCAAAATTCCATCATTTTTGCATTACTTATTCTCACATCCATATTTTCGTTATAGTCTTGCCAGCTGAAAGTGCTTTGGACAACTTTTGAAAATCAAGATACTTCTTGTAACGAAGAAGAAGAAGAAGACATTGAATGGTGAGTTTTTAATTATATAAACCTCTTAATTTGTGGAGATCATTTCTCCGATGATATATTCCGAATTCAGTGGTTACAAAATGAATATTGACCTCGCAGGATGTATTACAAATTCCCCTGCGACTTAAGTATAATTAATTATACACTTAATAGTCGCCCCATATTATTCATCTCCTGGAAATTATGCTATTCGAGTAACGTAATGTATAACGAGACTGCGCAGAATGAGAATGCGAGACCTGCTATCACTGAATATCTTAATCAATTTATCATCATCGCGATCTAACGCAATATTGTCATCTTGTAAAATGACTCGCACTGCGTAAAAATTTTCACTAACTTTTGGTGAAGTTGGGTATTTTTCTGTTCCCAAACCATTTAAGAATACCTAATTTGTGCCCCAACGGAACCTGTAATTTTTTATGGATGTTTGAAATACCGTCCATACTAACTTCATATTTCCTCAACTATGTTAAGAGAGTATCTAAGATAGTCTTGAAAGTAAAAAGTGACTATCAATCTCGGACAAATTCGAGATATCGCATGGACGCAAAGGTTCGACGATGAAGTTTTTTGGATATAACTGTCAAGAATGTGAATTACTACAAACAGCAATTTAAGTCACCGACTCACCGTGCTGATGGAGTTTTCCTCCGCCGACGGCTTGTTGCTGCGAGTTCCGATTGTGATGATGCTGTTGCTGGTTGCGTGAATCTCTCCGTGCCATGATGGCCGCTATGCTGAAGTCCGTGGCGCATGGCCGATTGGAATTGCAATTGTTACTGAGGTTGTTGAGCAGCCCAGGTATGCTGCTGTTGGGCGAAGGGCTCGAGCTCTCGTCGCCGTCGTCCCGGTTGCACCGCGGTATTCCAGCAGAATTAACCGTGGTAGTCGTAGGCTCGCTCTGCATTTTACCGAGGAGGCGCGAGCAGGAGGATTCCTCTTCTGCAGCGCCACCGCCCCGGGTCTCAGTCCGCACCGTCAGTCCGTGTCTCTTCCTGCAGCCGGCCAAGGTACGCGACTCCAGCAACATTCCCTCCCTTGTAGAGGCGACCCGGTGCTTCCAGTTCCTCCCTTAAGACGGTCTGCAGGACTCAAGTGTCGGTCGCGAAAGGAACACAGAAGGATCCCTGAAGACGTGCTGATGCGGTTACGGTGGCGACGGTCACGCTCACTCGGTCAAACATCATCACGCTGCATATCGTATGCACTGATGCGAGACAACAATATGGACACAAATTCATATTACATTTAAGGACACGGTACTTCAAGGACACATGATTGCGTCGACATAAGAGGAGATAAGGATTATCCAACCACCGATTATATACCGACAAGGAAACCTTTATCGGTCACCGATCCTCTCACCACTGTACAAATAACGTCCTTTTTTCAACCCCGTTCAAGCAACTTCGTCTACGAGCTCGCAGTAGATATCCTCCGCACGGAAAACGACGTTGGTTTATATATTAACCCGGAACGCGACCGTTTCAACAGCGTCCGGTTTTGACGGGTGGTCAGGAATCTGAATCAGCGGTGAAAAGCACGCGCGGACGCTCCTCGTAACAGACCTAGTGCCTGGTAGACTGACCTCACTCGGCAGGATGGTCGTTGGTTGGCCTCCTCCCTTCGCTCTGCATCCTCCGCGTCCCGGTCGATGGGGCGTGGCCTTGAATCGAACCCAAGCCCCGCCCTTTGGGGCTGCCAGGCTCCGCCCATCGGGACGTGGTGCTCAGCCAATAGATGCGGATTCTGCGCAACGGAAACGCGCGGCGTGACCCGTTTGGTACCCGAACCCCCCGCGTAATTTGCCCCTCTCGGTAAGAGGAACGGGAGCTGCGCCTGCGTCTTATAACTAAGCCTGATTCAGCCGCTACCAGCAGCTGCCATTTTTTCTTATATCAAAGAGGGAGGGGTCGGGTAAAGGAGGAGGAGGAGGAGGGGAGGCAATTGCTGACAGCGACTGCTTTCCCTTCGCCCGAGCGCCCGGTGAGCACCAATTTATTGTTTTACGCTGTCGGAGTTTAAAACGCTTTTGCTACGCTGCGTGTGAGCGAGCGAGGTGCAGGCGTATTCGTGTACTTGTTATTATTCTTCTTCCTCTTCTTATTCAGGGGCGTCGGTGACGCCGTTCTCTGCACTCGATGGGAGGGGTCCAAACCCGGTGCCACCCGGCGACCCCACTCTCCTGGGAATCGCAATGTATACCCTATCCACCTACCTACCTACCACTTGAAGCAATTATGTTATTATTCCTCTTATTACTATTTTTATGGATATTATGATTGTCCTTATTTATGCATCGAGTACCGCGCATGCGTTAGCGCTCCGCATACCTCGAGCAGCCGACATGTTTTCTTTATAATACCTACAGTTGCAGGTTCACCCGAGACACACACTGCATGGCTACTCTTCACTTCCTCACCATTATACTCTATATTCGCAGCGAATCAACACCGATCATATCGCCAATAGTCTGTTATATACAGACATTCGCCATCTTTGATCACAATTTTTCGTGTCGACTGGATTATAGCGCAAAGAGAAAAATTAACTAGCGCCGGTAATGCCGTTCCACAACTTTTTGGAATCGACTCTACGAGTCGAGAGATGAACTGCCACAGTATCGAGAACATCTCGACAAGCCAATAATGATGCTGGGTTTCACAGAGTGGATTCTTAAATGCTTGAGTGTGGAAATTGCCACACGACAACGACCGCGTTGTAACGCTGTTCGTCACCTAATCGTGAAAGCGGGAAGCCAAAATTTCATAAAGATGAGTAAAACGAGTACCACAATGTGAATTCCTGGGGTCAAATTGTACAAGTACTGGGAAATAATGAAAGATAGCAAACACTCACGAACATGTAAATACATGTTTATCGACGCGTTACTGAAGAAATATTTCTTCGTCTGTCTAGACCGCGTTGATGTGTTTAAAAAGTTAAACACATTTGCCCGATGAAAGTAAAAAATATCATCTAACAGATCAAAACAAGTTTAAATTGTATCGAGGTGAGATCAATAGTGGGTGGATAAAAAAAAATTGATTCATTTTTCGTAGGACGATACGAAGTTCTATCGCATTCAAAAAAGGAAGAGAAAATTACCGTGTTTCGAAAAAAGTGTACGAAAAGCAATTAAGTTCCGCGATATCTGCGTATCGGGTGGGCACAACGTTAATTTAATGCAATCAATATACGCTCACGGTTGAATTGAATTGCCAATTGCAGTGCAGTACAGCAGCTTTTAGCCCACGAGAAGAATATATAAATTCATGTAACTTACACGCGTGGTCAGCTCTATCAATATATACCTGCAACGCCGGATGGGCGCTGTGCCAAAAAATAAGATTCAAATTTCTCACGGAAAGTAGTATACCACAACATATTTCTTCTGCAAGGAATAAGTCGGGTGTACCTATGTACTCCACGAGAAATTTATTCTATGTACATTTCAGTACAGTTTTTCTAGAAAAATGGACACCGTTGGATGTAAGGTACGAAATTTTTGAACCAAAACAGTCAAATATTTCTACAATCGACAAACGCTTGATTAAATGTATAAAGAATTATCGAAGCTCTAAACAGCAACCTCTGATTATACTTTATTGTCACAATTTTAAAGTCAAAAATAGTAAAATTTCAAAGGTAAGGGAGTTTGAATCTGGTTGCCGCAGCAAAGGCCATGTGAGTCTTGACTAAATACGACTCTGCATGCACACATGTATGTTTTATGGAAGTTGTGACGAAGCTCTGGGAGAAGAGACATATATATATTACCGACCGACAATCTCGAGCTTGTAAGTATAGTATAAAAGCTTCTTTGAAGTGGTTTCATCGTCCTGTTTGTCTGCGAACGTTAATCCGTCTGTAGCTGGGCTGATAGTAATACAGGGAATCATAATTATAACAATAACAACACGTGACATAGCAACAAGCAGATACAGAGACGTTTGTGGTTCTCGGTGCAGACTTTCGGTAGCGAGTCTGAGGCCAGGGAGGAACTAAACCTGAAAGAAGACGTTAGACGACCGGAAGTGGCGGCGGCTTTCCTTTGACAAAGCCTGTCGGGTACTTTCGAATTAAACTGTTCCTCGTTTGACTAACTCTCGTTTATTACCAAGTCAAAAAGAGTCTCGCATTACCTTAGGCCTAACCTATTCACTGTGTTACATCGTTAAACTCTTGTCCTGTGAGGAAAACGCGGTGAAAACGCAATCGAAAAATTATTTTACTCTGCTCTGTTAAATGCTTCGTTATATTACAATTACAAAAAATTCATCCAAAGAGTTCAAAGGATTCACCATAAAAACTTTCGAAAATCACAACCACGTTCATTTTTTGACAAACTCCTTTCAACACTTCATAATTCGATGATTCAGAGCCTTGACGCTTCTGGCTGATGAAATTCGACTTATTTATAACGATCGTTTTAAAAATTTTTTACTCGCACCCGAAAATTTTATTTCCGATGACTTGGGGTTCCGGTCAACTGGCCTAATGCATGAAGAACCAATGAAACATTCTTCAACAATTTCATATCTAATTCACAGACACGTTTCAAGCGCTTCTTCGTGATCAGATATGCTGACCACTCGTGTCGAGAATGAGTCGTGATTCTTTTGGTATCGGGAAAAGCTGAGAAAAAGCTATGATTTCGGCCACTATCTAGGAACTTTGCTAACATTTTCACAGTAAAGTAGAACCTCGCCTATCCAAGCCCGCTTCGTCCGAGTTTGCGATTATTCGAACTCGTCATGTATGTAAAATGCAAAATTGTCTGCTTTTTTTGCTCCTAGTACACATGTCGGTTGCAGTTGGACTTGTTTGTCTTGACCACATGTGTATACTTGTATTTCTCTTCGTTTTTTTAACGTATTTGAATTAATGGAAACACTTAGGTCTGTTTGTTTAAAAAGAAAAGTATAATATCTATGTTCGTTATCACTCAAAAATGCATGATAATTTTGTTAGTCCGTATTGTCCGAGGTAGGCTGGGTCCACGATAGTCCAAATTAACAAGATTCTACTATAATTCAATAACGGACATAAAAATAATCGACTCCAAACCGTCACAACATTAAGCGTGTGTTATTCATTCGATTGGTGCAGAAACTTCTACATTATCGTCTTCGCAAACCGTTCAAGCTAATTTTCATACCTACATGAAAAGAAAAATATTGTAGATCTTACATCTCTCGTGGTGAATACATGGACAGCACTTTTTTGGAATCAAATCTATAGCAATTAGAGCAAGATTTACAAATCCGATGATAAGAGTTACAAAAGCAACAATAAGAGTTGCACAATTAATATAAATTTGACTCCAAAAAGTGCTGTTCATATGTTCTCCATAACAGATCATCAACATTAAAATTTTTTTCCTTCTAAGTGCTATGAGTCTTATTTTTATTGCAGAAAAACCAGTATCATCGAATAGGTATATCTGAAACTGAAATGTAATCGACTAAATGAGCTCGAAAAAAGTCTTGTGGAACCGAAAAAAGCCGGGAATTTTCTTTACGGCTGAGAACAGCCATCCGGCTCTTAAATGTTGAACTTTTCGAATAAAGTTTTTTCCAGTAAAATAAAATTGACTGCGTCTAGTAGGCAACAGTTAGCAAGTCACTTAAATGGGAGGGATCTTCTCGTGGTTCTTGGAGAGGGAAAATTATCATTTGCTTATAAGCAGCACACCTGTCCATATGCGATGCCCTGCCCATTCGTACATATACACAAGTGTTCCGCTTTTCTGCAAAAACATATACGATATGGGAATTACACGTATACTAACCTAAAGGTATGGGCGTTTCTGTTGCCGTGGCACAGCAGTAGCAGAAAATGGATGCCTTCGGCAAACTGGATCTTGAAAATAATTTTTCTCTTTTATAATTGTTTTTTACGGCTTCAGAGTAGGTATATGCATAGAAAGAATCGATGACAATTTCTCGGCAAATTATTAATCTTCTTTTTATTCTTCCAAAAAATTAATTTTTCTGTTTATCAAGCAAGGCTTGATTTTTTTCAATATTAATTTCACTATTCCTTATATTTTTCGGAATTCACCTCCACTGTGTAAAAACTTATGTAACTTGCACGCGAAATACCGTCGGGCTTGTTATCATATCAACAATGATAATTGTTAGTACAGCCTGCACAGCTAGACAAGACGATTATCTTACTTGTATATATAATGATTTATTTCTATATCGCACTTGACGCTGCGTACCTTCGTTGGATGATGTCGCGTTGCAGTTCGTCAGAAATATTACACGTCACCCCTGATGACCATCGCTTGTGCCTCGCTGTTCGTTTCGGCTTACCCATAATCTGCTTAGCCTGACGCTGATCCGGACAAATTGCCGTTCGGTTACGCAGCGATTATTTTCTATGTTCGAATGGAGGATGAGGACAATCCAAACACGAGGGTTCGGATACTCGAAGAAATCAGAAGAGTAGCCTAGAAAAATTTCACCACGTTATTTATACCGTGTGGAAAATTTGGGAGGAAACGCACTCGCTGCTCAAAGTTCTTGAAAACAACTATTTTTCTCTTTGGATAGAAATTTTTTTTTCTAAATCTTCATTTCAAGGACTCTTACCAGCAGAGTAACAACCCTTCGAATCGTAGATTCTGCTGGAACTTCCACGGATGTTTCATAGGCCCAATTACACTTGAATCTATGAAAATCTGTCACCGAAACTTCAAGAGAGGAGAATAAAAATTAATATCTTCAGGCAAAAATACACAACAGGTTTCGTTAAACTGTTACTATATCACATTTGGAGCTCCATATTTTCGGGGAAGAAAAAAGCAACCTTCAAAGTCTGAGCAAAGTCTTCAAAGGCTGAATTCATCTTATTTGAGCTGACACAAATTATTAAACGAAAATGACTTCCTGTGATTTCATAGAATCAAAATCCTTCATTACAAGATACTTTGATACGAATTTACCAGACTTTTCCATATAAAATAAAAATTGTTCGTTTCCTAAATTTTTCCCACAACTGACCTATAAATATATTCCTAAAGAACTCATGCAAGCTTTCGATGTAAATGTAAAAAAAAAAGACAATCATAATAACGACACCCTAGTAGGTATACATGCACATGTATATATACCTATACAGTTTCGTAACGAGTGGGGAAACCAATGTGGGTTTAAGTAATATACAAGCGTCAAGATTCGTGCTAGATTGTTATGTAAACGAGTATATAGCCGGAGGTTATGTACTCGCGATTAGCGACGTACGCACACGCAGTTATATATCGCATGAGCCATGTATGCTGGAAGCGGGATAGGATTCGAACATTCTGGGTTAGGGGAAGAGGCCGCCGATTTACGGTGGTTTTATATCCAACTCATGCCTTACTGAAACGCGAAACAGCGCGAGTAATGACCGATTCATCACGGGAGTTTTGACAGCATCGAAGCCGTGCGCACTGCGCTCTTGTACTACCGAATCGTGTTTACACGTCGCAAACGGCAGGCAACCGATGTTCAAATCGGGCTGCGCTAAACTGAAGGCACAAGCTGTGCCCTGCATGCCTCTTTCTCCATCGGGCACTATTACATTGCCAGGACTCTCGTTCTCCTGTGGCATGGTCCTCGATCCGACGCCTCCACCTTCTTCAGACGCTACCCGTTCTTCCTCCATATTTGAAACTCCCTTATATACCAATACCCCCTGCACACAAGTAACACGGGGTGTTATTTTTCTCAATACAACGCGGCCTCTTCAAAGGATTGCCTTGTGCTGCCCGTCACGCGACCTGTTTACCTTTGTGGTCTATATTATGGTTGATCCTTATTTTACTTCTTTCTCTCATTCTTTCTTATTTTCAAATACCAAACTCAGGTGAAACGTTCCAGTCGATATAATGAGCCCACTGTGGTCCACTCATTTGAAAATAACTGGGTAATCCAGTCTGATTGTTCCGCTCTAAATTCCGATGTATATATATATATATATATATATATATATATATATTATACTGTCTACCTACGTTTTGATCATTCTTATAAAGAACGAATGCACCATTTGTGGCTACTTGTACAAAATCCTGCATTCAATGACGTGACTTTCAAACTATTTGATTACTCAATTCATCACTGAAATCCGCTTTCAAGCAGGTTTTACTTTTTCCTCCTTGTTTCACAATTCACGTTTACGCATATCGAATCATTTTCAGATTACAGGTAACGAATGTGGCCAAAGCTAGTACCAAGATGACAAAAATCTGTACATCTGCCTCACGATTTTGTTGAATCTCGTTCTATTGTTACTCCCCTCTCTCTTTGTATACCATATGAAAGTGGCATCTCTTGTATTTCGAGTTGAGGAAGTTAGGGAAGAGCCGAAAAATTCTTTTAGTGTCATTGCATGGCTGTACCACCGTACCGAGTGGTAAAAAAGGAGCATCACATCGCACCCATTCGTCAACTCGAAGCGATTTGTGATATATATATATATATATATATGTATATAGAAACACAGATGCATCTATGGATAGGTTACACGCATATCCATGTACCTCTGTGTAAGTATATTTGTTCACCTATTCGCCTACGTATATAAAATACACACACACACAGTACCTACAGCATCGCTTGCGGAGTCCTGAGTGACGTCCAAACGGCGGCTGTCAATCACTAGCCAGAACCAGAGAAGGTCTACCTTTGTTAGGTGATATTATGTTTTGGTTTACGCTACAGCGGCCACACCCTACATCGCCTCTCTGCCTCGTCTTCGAAGCTCAGAGAGAGAGAGAGAGAAAGAGAAAGAGTAAGGGAGGCGTCGAGGAGATGGCCTGCAACTTTTCAATCTTTCGATGGGCCACAGTCGCCTGGACCTTGCTCCACAATGACTCGCACCTCAATCATTATTAATGTCGACCTAGGTAGACGCACTTTCAACTTGGAACTCAAATGCTGGCAGGAATGAAACAAAGTGATCTTCAATGCTGAAAACGATGAAACCTTTTGAGAGGGTATTTCAGTTTGGAAGTCGAATGCTTATCTTGTTTTTGTTAATTGGTGGAAAGAAAACTAAATGGCTAACGTAATGGATGTTTGGGAAAAAAATGCATCCCAAAATAACCATAAACAAGAAATGGATACAGTATTCCAAAAGACAATGAAAAACGAATTTAATTCATTTAGTTCTAACGACTTCGGTTGCTCTGTGCACAAGCTCAATTTAGCTGGTCAGCTGCTTGGTTGTTGAAACATCATAATTACCAATACCAAAATCATGATTTCGAGAATAATGCAGTGAAAATTTTGGCCCAGATTCGATAATTTGCTAAGCAAAAAATATTGGATAAGGTCACTGTATCAGTTATTGACCCTGTTCCAATTGTTGACTTCTTTCGGTTGTATCTATTTGATCCTCAATTCGAAAATTACTAAAAAATAAATGTATAGTATCGAATCCTTTAGCCATTGGTTTTAGATATCGAGAAATTCACAATTTTTCCCGTCAATTAATAATTTTGGATAATAAAAGGGTCAATAACTGGGTCTAAACGTGTCAATGACTGGTACCTACACTTACCTTAAAAATAAAATTATTAACACTTTACCCAAGTGAATCCAGCAACCCAGAGTCATAAATGGGCATGAAACTTCCCGGAAACTCGTAAAACCGTTCTCTTGCAGAATTCTTGTTTCTCTTCGTACAGTTCCATGGCTTTTTCGAAACATCTGTTTGTCTACCACGTGGAGCGTTCTCGCTCAAAAGTTTCACGAATTTCACCAATTTATCTTGTACATCAAAAATACGTGTGGCTATTCGTTGTGATGTGTCCTGTTTTCACAATGGACTCCTTTCTATCAGGCATAATCATGGCTAATCTAGAAAGGACCTGCCGAGGCGCTAATTAGCTTTGGAAAAGTTTAACGTAATAGTAACACTTTTTTTTTCTTGTTTATTAGAGATTTATACAAATCTGCATTTTCTGTCACAAGGTAGTTCGAGAAATTAAACAATTCTTTCATGGTCTATCGAAATCTTTTGCGTTTTCTGAAGTTACAAGGCTCATATGATTTACTATTCCGAAATCTCTGTGAAAAAAACTTTAACCATTTTAGTCACAATTATTGTTTTACCGATGTTTTTTTATACTAATACGTGCAACACAGTATTTTTTTTTAATTATTACTCAATTTTACTACATTATCGCAAATGCTATAATCGTATAGCTCGATGAATAAAAGCAGCACTTTGCAGCTTAGAAAAGTTAGTATCATTGAACCAACCATCCAATTTGGAAGTTTTTCAGCCGTACACTCTGCGAACAATTTATAAGTAGTCTTATTTTATATCCTTACAAACAATTCTGGTATTATCCTATGGGTGATCAATGTGACCATAAATTTATTGTATTCCACATATAAACGGTAATATAAACCATACGTGGATCATAAGACAATCGTTGGATGTTTAATTTGCGTGTATTATGTGCTGGTTTAAAAAAAGAAAGGTCTTATATGGAATTATTACACATACATGAGTTTCCAATAATTTATCATTAAACGCGAATCATCAAAGAACGTATTTTCAACCCTATGAAAATCGCCGCATTTGGAGGAATTCAAACCCGCGGCGGAACGGCCGCATTACTAGTAGCTCACTCTCTAACCACTACGCCAATTTATAAACTCTTAGAGAATATCGTACGAAAACCTAATTCGTGTAAAAAGTTGCTTGTATGTAGGTATTGACGATACTTTTCCAATTCAGCCTGCAGTTGTACGATTGCTAAATCAGCAATTTACTTCAGCAGCTAGAATTGTATCAAGTTAATAGCAAGAAGCGTTTTTTTTGCCGAAATTATACCATTTTCTAATGAAATAATACTTCTCAAGGTATAATTCGTCAACAAGAATAATATTACCGTATACAGCTTGCTGCAATGCAGTCGGTTTAAAGTTGATTTTACCCCATAGTTTCATCCCCCAAAAAAATTTTTTTTACGGCATGGGTATTGAAAAGTCCACTTTTTGTGGCAGTTTTCGTTCCGTAAAGTGACGCTTTATACAGCAGCGAACAAAGTTGCGATATAAAGTCTTTATTCCGCAGTTTTGATGCGCAGTTCGAAGTGCGCATCCCAAACTGCCGAATAAAGTAGCTTCCCCGAACAAATCGCGACATAACCTCACTCTTCGTTTTGCTTTTCAATGCCCATACCGTAAAAAATATTGTATGTGGCATGCCCATGAACCATTTTTTGGCTCGGATAATTTCAGTACTCGCATCCGGCTCGCTTCCGACTCGCCTTCAGCTCGTCCTGAAATCTTTATCCTTTCCAAAAAAACAGGCGGTTTACGGGCATGCCACATAAATAGCTATTGCAGCTTCGATAAAAGGTTTTACTGTATATAACGCTTTCAAGATGATTTCCATCAGCACGGACACCAATGATTCGTCTTCAGAGGTTGGAGAAATCAAAAAGCGTTGGATTGCGAAACGGAAAGCGTGCCATCCGCCCAAGACATTTATAGAGCAGTTCTTAGAACAGCAACGGATTGTATTATACAAATAGGTAGCATAAAGCTTGGACAAAGAACAGGATGAATTACCGTGAGACATGCGCGATGCGATATAATGACTTCATATACATGCAACCTGCATCAGAAGTCTGAACGGATTCCTGTTTTTCGCTTTAAGGCCTGCGGCGCCTCGCACTGCTTTTCATAAAACATTGGCATGGTTTGCATCATGATCACTGCATCCTCGCATCCATTGGCACATCAAAATTGACTCGCAGGAATATTGCTACAGGTTTTTCCATCAGTCGAGATATGTTCGTTCGTTAGTTATTGGCGACCAGATTGTTTCTCAAATGAAAAACCAACATCTTTTGTTGAGAAAGAGAATTTTCATGTGTATAAGCATCAGGTTTTTCAAAACTAGCTCAGTCGGTACACGTTTAAACTAATTTTTCTTTACGTACCGTGTCATGTAGTGGTTGGTATACAAAATTCTCGTTTAGTACAGTCTCTTTACCGTCCTGACACCTCAATCCTTTGACGAACGACGAGTCGATCAAGAGTCAAAGTATATACTGCAGATGCAAAGCATCGCCAAGTAAGGGTCCAACGTCACTTAAGATCGTCCTGCCATTCTAACCAGAACCAATTTTTTAAATTTCAAGCCTCCCGGTTCCTTCTGTACCAACAGATTCTCTCAAACAGCTCTTTGCGTTAATGGCTATATTAGCTCCACAATATGGTGGAATTATACCTCGACTTAAACTTTCCTCTCCATCAAATGACGAGCGTAATAGTTGACGTGTAAAAAACTGCGAGGCCTCGTTCGCTCGCGTTTACACTCAAACTCCACTCGATTTTTGCACGTCTAAATCCAACTCGTATAAAAATAGAAGTAATTCTAGAATTCAGATCCGCAAATTGGGTCCCATTATACAAAAATGATTCTTTATTATTAAATTTCCATTCGTGTTAGGAAAATGAATACCTTCACGACACGCGGCTTAAAGATCGTCAGTTTTATTCACCTAACTATACTCTGCAAAAAAAAAAAAAAAAAAAACTCAGACCTTATTGCCAACATCTAAGAACACACAGGAGGAACTTCAATGAGTTTAAAATTACAGTTCAACCGATCGTCCTTAGGTTTTTAGATTGCATTCGCGTTTTCGTTCCAGTTAATAATGCTCGACAAATTCACTCTCCGAAAGTAAGAAAAAAAAAAACTTTGCATCGAGCCCTGCACCATGCATGTGCGTATCCTGCGGATGAACACACGATGTAAATCAATGAGGAGGTGCCCTTGGGGGCGAGGATGGATGTCGGCTACCTAGGGGCGGGGGCAAGAAGTGTTATGAAACATAATTAGCAGCCACCGCCACCTCCTGCAATGATTACAGGGCGGCGAGGCTGAGTCGTGCTTACAAGAGGAACGCTAAGGAAAGGGGAAAGATGAGGGGAGGAGGGTAAAAGGGTAAGATTTCCTGACTACGGGCTACTACGACTATACTCGTTCAGGGTACAACCGCGAAAGTATAATAGTCCCTATCATACAATATGGCGAGCGATAGATCGAATGTCTGCACTCGCCTGCAGGTGTATATAGCAGCCCATGTCGGAGGTTGGCTTGCTATCAACCCTCCCCCTGCGGTATGTCTTATTCGATCTTGTTTTTTCTTTCTAACCGTTTAGACCGCTCAGCTTGTGAGCCTGATATTTAGCTTCGACCATCTGCGGAGTCGGTTAATTGAAATTAAAGCGGCGTTGAAGACTCTCAGAGGATCAGGCCTTTTCATTTTATAATTAATTACATCGTACATTGAATTAGTATCAGCGATTTTAAAAGGTAGCCATATGGCTATAGAGATTGTTCAGGTAAATGGATCGCTTCGCGTAATGACGATTTATAGATTCTTTGAAATTTATACTGATATGAATAAATTCGCATTTGGAGTTCGCTGTGATAAACGTCGATAGAGGTTCGAACGTCTCAACTATTTTTTTGTAATTACATTATTTTTGTCAAGCAAATATTAAAATTAACTTCGCCAATTCCGTCTTTACATATTTTTTACAGAAAATTGAATGTTGACATCCTAAAGACCGAAACGCAACACGTATTAACAGACTAAAAGTACCTTAATCTTTTAATAACGACCATTTTATTTTCAGTTTTTAGATAAACGTTATAAACTGGTCAATTTTAACATCAATTATTGCATCCGATATTGACGAAACTGCACAAATTCAACATCTTTCGATCGGTAGGAACCGGATGACATTTTTTGTGTTAAAATTCACTGACTTTGTGTTGAATTTAGCGAACGACACTTTTTGGTTTATTTACATTTTAAAGAAGTGTTCAACCAACGGAAATAAAATTAAACTTTATACCAAAATTTAAAAACACATTTCTTAGTTTAAGCTAATCAAAAAAACAAATCATATTTTTTAGTTTAAGCTACAAAACTTATTTTTATTTTGTATAGCTAAAACTATATTCTTCGGTTAGGATAGGTGAAAATGAAAATAGTTGGAAAATTTTTATTGACCGCATAAGTATGTGAAACCTTTGCTTACTGACGCATCACTCGAATTCAAATTGCACATACAGATGACTTTTTAATTTCATATTGCTACCTGCTTTCATCAAACCTGGTGACAAAATATTCATATAACAATTTTAAACAAAATATTCTAGAAATATTCTGACTGCTCTGAAACAATTTAAGCACTCTTAAAATTGTAAATTTGTATAAAATTATATTGATTTTTTTCCCAGGCCCTCTCAAATATCGCCAATTACAAATGGCTATACTACATTATATAGTAATAGTTGAAAGCGGTCTTTGAAATTTTTAGTCATTTTTACATCAATCGTTTTAGATAGAAGATGAAGAATTTTTTTGGCCAGATGTGGCAAAGTAGTCATTAATACAAAAAGTTTTGTTTTTTAATGACGTTTGTAATGCGATTAATGTTATAATTATATTTTCATTGGAAAGGATTTTTTCTACTGAATCGCTTACTTTGAATACTATTCTTAATTTTATGCAACGCAAATATTTCTCACATAAGTTTCTGTAGACTTCTTACGCGTCCCTATAAGTTATTCAAAATTAAGAATAATATCGATCGGTTCGAATTGAAGGAAAAAAATTCTTCTCATTTATTTTTCCCAGAAATTTGTAGTCGAAATAAAAATATAAGATTTATTGTATTGCAAATTCCAGTGAAGACTCAAAATTTTCTGTATTAGCAACTTTTTTTTTATAGACCAACCCGATCCAAGTTGTATGAATTATTCACAAAAATCCAACTCTTAAAAGGATTGATTTAAGAATGTGAAAAAATTCATACAGACAATTTAGTAGGTAGTATTTAAAATTTGACTATCTGAGCGAGATCGTAAAAAGTGCACGAACTACTAGATAATATTCAACATACGGTTTTAGTTGCGTGAAATAGTTATTCAATCAAGAAATTGAAATTTAAATTGTAATTTGACTGAATTTATAGAACCTATTAGAATATATGTTTTCAAATAGTTTGAAATACGGTTTAACCAGATAGCGCTTCACTTGCTCCCGGGTGATGCCACAGTTTTAAATGCGTATACAAGATGGCGTCCTGCAGGGAATGTTTGACGCGCGAAATCCGATAATAAGAAACGACGCAGTGTGAAATTGAAGTGTAATCCAAGAAGAATTTCTTCTGTTCTACTCACCGCACTACTTGAGATATCATTATTTCATTAAACACTTATATTACTGCTTTGAAATAATGAAATGCTTTCTCTTATTGTTTTCAACGTCTCTTCAACCAACGAATGTCGGGTCGTGACCACATTATTACCTACACAGAAAATGAATATTTCCGGGCGCTCAAACCGCGACCAAACGACATTTGTTTAAGTGCTTCCAATTACTAACCGACAAGTTCGCATTGTATATATAACAACGTGGTTTTATCTAATATTACAGATGCATGTATACACGACCTAGCGTGGCTATTGATCAAAAAAGTAGGTCCTGTAGAGAATGAATTCGCGCAAAGGAAACGAAGCCTGACAAGGAAAGTATCAGATCTCTGGATCACAGATTCTACTAAATCTGCAGAATACACTTTACACGTGTTTACACCTGAATCTATGAAAACTTTTTTACCGAAACTTTGAGAAGACAATGAAAAATGAATATTTCAGATGAAAGTACACAACGAAATTTGGTTTATTAGGACATTCCACTCGTTAAACTGCTAATATAATCAATTTTAAGTAGAGCGAAGAACGACTCAATGCATGAAACTACACATCATAACCTCCATATTTTAAGGTTAAGAAACATCGCCAGAAGTTTCAGCAGAATCCGTGATTCGAAGGTCTGCTAATTTCTTTGTCACTTTGTGTTTGGAAAGTGAGATTTTTTAATTGCTAGCACTGCGCCATGCTACCATACGAAAAAATGAATTTTTTTTTAATACAGGCTGTCCGCCATTTGGAATTACACACAGCGAGAGCACATTTCCTGCATATGGCTTCTCTTCGCTTCAAAATGATCGAATAACTTTTTCTCACTAAACTGAACACAGCGAGTGATGTTAGTTTAGCAGTAAAAAAATTTCGTTCACATTGGTATAAAACTGAAATCTATTGTGAGGAAAGTTGAGTGAATTCGATCCCCGTTTATTAGGTATGTTGTTCGTTTTCGCGCGTCTGTAATTAGTGATTCGTTATTCTTCATTCCTGACAGCCGGGAATGATTTGTACACTTTATTTCGTATATTTCTGTGCTGCATGTATTATAATTACGCTTGATCGTTTGATGAAACTTCATCCGACACCCTGTAATTTGACGATAACGTAAACACCGCAGTTGCAAATGCGTCCATGAGGTAAACCTTACCGCTATTATTCTCCTCCGAAAGGCTAGTCTCTAATATACCCTAAACACGTTTCACGGTCGACCCTACGAAAAACTTCTAAACATAAAATGAGCCGAACATATATTACTGTCGAACTTTTATTTCCCGTGCATTCATGTGATTATGTTTCAAATACTCTAGATGTAAACGAAACTACAAAAAACTAAGTCGCATCGGTAATAAAATATATATATATATATATATATATATATATATATATGGTATAAAGTTTTTATAAAACAATGCCAAGGGATTCGAAAAAATTTTTGTCAATCGAAAATTTTCGAAATCAATTACAAGAGTTTTTTTTTGGAGTGAAATTTTTACGGTGTATCTGGACTTGTTCTTTTATAGAGACGCGGTTTAACTTATTGGCTGAAATTTTCGATGCACCGCAGTTCAGAGAGGTGTTGAGCTCTCAAATTACAGGCCATTATATGGTACATGTGCAGGAAACTGTTAATTTTTCGACAAAATTAACCGGTTCGAAGAAGCCGAGCAAAAACTGTTCAACTCCGTTCAACCGTGACTCGCTCATGAACCTTTTCTTTACTGCCATTTTAGCCGTGCCGGCGAGCAGCAGCGTAACTACTTTTACCAGTATTTGTAATTGCGCATATTGCAATGCTATTTTTTCTCCATTGGTTCTTTAGACCGTATAAATTTTTTTATTCAAACATTTCCCAATATTGTGAAAAATGTTTTGAAACAATTTGAATACTGAAAACTTAGAGAGCGAACCCAAGTAGGTACTTCCAATGTAACGACGGTGGAATTTTCGTGCAAAATGATGACAATCCTTGTCGTCAAATTCGAATTCCGTTTTAGAAGAAAATCTGCACCGTGCTCCGCATATTTATAGACGATTCCGTTGCTCGGAAACGGTTCGCAGCAATATCTACTCCTCGGATTTTATCTCAGGGAAACCATTACAGCTTCCCTGTGTCAGATGCTGAAAATTACCGGCAGTACAATAACATGGAATTCCTTTCTATGAACCGATCAATCGTCAATTCACGTTTTGACCACAACGTAAAAATATCAAATCAGAAATATTTCTAACACAAAATCGCCATATTTCAAGAATCACATTGACCGATTATTCAAGATCATTGAATTTCTTACATGTAATCTAATTCAAGTTTTCTCACTTAATTTTGGAATACCTAAATTTATAAATTATTTTACTTACGCTGAATTGCTATGAGACTCTTGATTAAAGTACGAAGGAAAAGAATTTTTCAAAATTCTATCAGGAAATTTGGGAACAAAGTTTGGACATTAGCTTTGCATATTAGAAAAATTTCCACCAGAGTCGCCTCGGTGTATTCATATTGCATAGATCCAATACGACGTCCTTTGGTTTACAGATTGTCTCCAAAAGCAATATTCGGTAGAGGGCGAGGGATAAGTATGAATGTAGATCAACTAAAACACGGGATATGGAAGTCGGTGACACCAGCGTAATACAGCCGGCAGCTAGGCAGGTACAACCCACCCTTCGGGATCCGATCCATATATTCCATAGAACAGGGTCCAGCCAAGCTGTTGCGAGTCGGTAGCGTCTGGCGGTGTGTGCCGCACGAATGTTAACGTCCCGCATTATGTGAGCGAGGAGAGTTCGCTCCTGCGCATCGCCAAACTAAGGACCACAGATCCCAGGACGATTCCGAAAACACAGTCCAGATCAAGGATCAGGTTGGCAATGAAGATCCTGATGAGAACGCGAAAGGTCATTCTTGGTTTGAATCGGTATCCAAGGCTACTTTCCAAGTTCAAAAGATCTTCTTAATTTTCGAAAAGCGACTGAAGGTCGTTTCAAATTGCAGAAAGTCGACTTTCAATCTTAGCAAAAGATGTCCAAAGTACGACGAATGCGATATTTTCTCATGTCTTTTGGACGTTACGTGAGACTTCTCAAGGATTTACATCTTTTGTTAGACGGTTTAAAGGCATCTTCAAGATGTCTGTTTGAGAGACGATTCCTTTCTGTTACAGGAATTTATTTACACAGTTATAGGCTATTCAAATTCGTTAAATATCAGGTTAAATGTAAGTATACCAATATAGCCAGTGAATAATGACAGTATAAGCAAAACGCCATGGGTATTTATTGAAAGAGGCGCTCGCTAATCTCTTTTTCATTTTGTTTTTAAATAATTTCGAGACCGCTGTGGAATAAATTTAGAAATCTATTCAATGGACGACGTCCTTAGACACTTCTGTGGCTTTAGTGAGCACATCTGCTGCGCATCGTGAGATCTATTTTATTTCACGGTGACGTATACGTCTGCAGGGTGTATTATACATGGTTTGAACGAAATGGGTATTTGAAACTTGACTTATTTTTTATTTTTATTTTTAACGTTCTTCAGGATAATGCGTGTGTCATTTTGACAGAATCCTTTTCCACGGCTCTACACCAACGAGGCTAATTGAAACTCTCAGGAACTCCCGGGCGTGAGGCTACCCATGAAGACTAATGTTCGTTGTTGTGACATCACCGATTCGAAATCACAAAGGGATTAAAACTGTTTACGGTTAAAACTGCAGTGAATTACACGGCTCGCATTTTAATCCTTGATTTACGAGGAGCACGAGGACTGAGGGACTCGATCCCCGTGGAGAATTCAGCCCGTTACATATCCCGTTGGGGGTGACACCCTTGAATCGAAGTCGCCTAGAGTGACCACTCTCACCAAATCGTACCGCACGTGTAGCCCCACGAAACCTGGCGCGTTGCACTTCCTCGATTCGTCGCGCCATCGGGGTTCAAAGATAAGTACTGCGCACTGTGACAATCAGCGTAAAGAACGGCTGATTTATCGCGCAGTAGCTTTGTCATTTCGGATTTACAGTTCACCCTCAACTCTCCACATCGATTATATTATCATATCGCAGACGCTGCACTGTAACGACCAGACCGATCCAAATTGAATCGAGAATTCAGTTTCGTTGCAGGCGTCGCGAGAAAATACTAGTAAAAGAAAACTAGTAATGATACATGTCATACAATTCGAAATTGAGAAAGAAAACAGCAAATTTTTGCTGAATGTTTCAATTTTTTCAATTTCGAACTTTATGTCAAAATGACGTAACACTGAAATTCTAGAATTCAGCAGTACCTACAGTATAGCCATGACCTCAATTTTCATTTTCAATTTTTTTCTTAACCATGGTGGTTCAATGAAAATCGTTCATTGATGATCGCCCAAGGAAAGCTTTGATTGATTTTTTATCAACATTGTGACGTTTCGGGCAACCAACCATCTTCAGACTTGACAACATTCGAACGAGAAAGAAGATCTACAAGCTAACGATAAGAAACAAGTCTTACGGATGTTTACCAGACCAATTGAAACGTCACGATGTTGAAAAATCTTCTTTACCTTTATCAACGAACGATTTTTACACACTTACTAATTTACATAGTGTTTCCTTCAATGTTATAACTTTTCATTACTTAGAATATGGTTTACCAATTTGTCGGTAAGACATGACAATCGGTAAAACGTGTAAAGTTTTCGCGATATCTCTAGAAGGTCCGATCTACCAGTCGAGGCAGGTCACATCGGTCATGTCCGAAGCGTCTGAAACGTGGACGTTATAAGAGGATGCATGAGAGAACGCGCCGCCAAAGTAAATTGATTCAAATTAGTTCCCTAATAGCGGGTAATTGCATCTCGGCGGTATCGAAGCCCAATTCCCACTTCCCTACCCACCAATTCTTATACTTCGACTCCGTCGACTACCACTTCTTCACATCTTTCCTGATGGGTCATTACACGGTTTGCCGCCTAATACTTACGTCGATAGGTGCAGATTTAGCGCCGCGCCCCGTTCTACACAAGTATATTACTGCCTTGGCATCCGCGGCATAGCTCCAAGCGTCAAACGGCGTTTGGGTTTGGGTGCTAGCGTGCGTTTTTCGATCCTGGCCTCCTGGTATTATTCTCGATTAAGATCTCGCCTTCGAATAACCAATAATTAGAAAGATTCCTCTGATTTGTTAATCCCCCCTGGTCAACGCACCACTTTAGACATTCATTCCCTGCCCATGCATGCTGCACCCTGGCACAGGTGGCTACTTAGGTACAAACATGATCACATCGCAAATTCAAGGCAGGTTTAATAATCGCAGGAATAGACGTAATCGGTAGGCCTTTGATCGGTGGATCCAAGAACAGGACCGAAAATTGAACTACAAGTATCAAACGATGACGAATTGTTTAAATCTCGAGTTTCTTCATACCTAGATTCACAGCTTTCCCCATACACATTCAACTTCATCGACATTCGTAGTTATTACTGCACTATTCGCTTTTCCCCCAGTAATGATGTTCCTCGACAAACTTTGGGAAATTAATGATCGGTCATTTTTGATAATGAAGAAAAGTTTAGAAAATTAACGGTCACGGTGCGGATATGTAATTTAAAGTTGATAATTTTCATGCACTCTGAGATTACGGCATGCTACTGTACAACCAAATTCATTATTTATCTATCAATTTTCTAAACCTTTTTTACAGTAGTGGTCACACAACCGTGATGTTAAACCCAATCATTTCAAGGCAAAGCAAGAAGATCCTAAATTCCTTAAAGATAAGCGCAGATTCATAATTAGATAAAACCCAACATTTATCGTCAGAAGTTGAATTTCTTTTCTTCTCTAGATCGAGAAAGTTTCTCTTCAATTCTTACAAATATCATCGGAAGAATATGTCAGCGTGATACAGTAAGGGATTATAGTAATCCTACCCTTGTCGATTCGGTAGTTTTTTTTACTGTACATGTTTTTTAAATTCCCTTGAGAGAGAGGGAGAAAATTGTAGTGCATGATACGCTTGACATGACCTGTCGGTAAAAGAGGAAGGAGTTCCAATATACTCTTGACCACCATTGGATAGGCAATGCAACACTTTGGTTCTAATACACAACGTAGGTAGACATACTCTTAATGCTTGATGGGTTAGTATGTATGTACAATGTATGTACATACATATCTGAACGTACCTATTTTTCTATCTGGCTACCAGGGCCCGTGATGTTAAACCAAATCTGAAGCTATACCCTTACATACAATGTACACATACGCATGTAGGCATCCTCCTAATGTCCGAATGATAGCAGAGTCACTGGTAGCTAAAGGAATCTGGTTATACGAGGGTGGCCTGACGAGTGGCAGGTTGTATCCAGAATGCCCACCGCGGAGCTCGCTCAGTAGGGACTCCCCTTATTCTAAGTGCGATGTTATCTCCATGGGGCAGGATAAAAGCTGAAGCAGCCAACTACGATGATACTATACACTGTATATATACGAGTGTCAGGATGGCTAAAGTCTGCGGGCGGGAGAACGGAGGGGAATCAGGAATGCGGTGACCGGCAGGCTCGGTGAGGCGCGTCTGCTGCTGCCCTGGAAGGAGGGGGGCGAGGAGGAAAGGACACTGACGCGCCCCCCTGTAGAGCGTGCGCGAACCTCTTTCTCCCTCTTCACCCCCTTTACTGTATATTCACTCTCGGTTAGGGTTGGTTTATGACGGCATTAAAGACGCAAATAAACGCAGTTTCTTAGAGAAAATTAATAATATTGATCATTTAATAGTAATTATAGTATACTATAGAAAAACGCAAAGTTCACACCGTGATTGATATTGTTTAGCATGGATTTGCCGTATAAGTTGTGTTCTCAATAATATACCTACGTCTCGTCTTATTGAATGTTCCCTCAGGATTCGGTTGAGCAGGCCACTGACATTCATGGTGGGCTTCATCCCGCATGATGATTAACAGCGAACACATCCGTCATTTTTCTTGACAGTACTGCGTAGAGTGTGACATATGCTTTAGGGGATGTCGGAGCTTTAATTTTACTAACAAAATCAGCAAGTCGTATTTTATACTTTTTTACTCTAGCTTGTCTTCTCGTGAACGGTAGGATCGATTCAAACTTTAAAAAACGATAAGTTGTAATGGTCGCTGAGAGAAGTGAAAAATTTCATTCAATTAACCAAGAAATTAATTAATCAATCAGTACAAATAAATGTCGGATTTAGCTGATGGATGGTAAGCGTGTCGTAACTTTAAAACTGTTGTGAATCCCTTGTTTCCTTTGATTTCCGAATCTTGATGATGACCCAACAAGCGCGATCGTAAACCCCATTATTTCCCAAACATTTACTGAATCTATCGGTGAAACGGTAAGATTCAAAAGATTCTCAATTTCTAAAATACAAATCGTAGTGGAACCATATCTAAAGCGCAACAGAAGCGTTCTCTTCTTCGTAGAAAACCAACAGATGACAGTTTTCGTTAACCTTTCATTCATTTGCATATCGGGTGCGAAATCGTAGAGCTCGTAAAGTTCTTAAACAGCACCCTAGTCGCAATAATTTTTTTGAATAATTCGAAGCTTTTTAAAAGGAAAGAATTTCGATAGTACGAAGCATACGTTTTGAATTGTGAATGATGATTCGTAGGGCGGCTGCGTACATCTGAACACCCAGTTGAATGATCTTAACGTGTATCTTCGTCACTCCGTATGGTTCGAATTATTCTTCTTCCTCGAACCGCAGTATTAGGCGGTCGAAAACCCGTTGGTATATACCTGACAGAGGGCCATTTGTCCTTTTAATAATTATAAGAAGGTGTGACCCCCACACTGAGGGGCCGTGAAGCCCGCTTGATATTTATGCATTTCGAAGACACTTCGCGTAGCTGCATGGTTGAACTCCTCTCTTTGCGGTGGTGGTGCATGGTGCTGTGTTCCTCGAACCGCAGGGGGCGACGTAAACTAACAGCCGGTTAATTATTGTCCTCCTACCCCGGAGCTCTTAAGGATGGGAACTACTACCATGGTAGCATTCAATTAGCCTCGCTGCACGTGAAATATTATTGTCCGCCTCGTTTCATGCGTTCAATTTTTAAAGGGGGGAAAGAGATGGACGCTGCCGAGGCTCTGAGGATCTTTCTAATGCATTTTAAAGCCTCCGGACTACTTGATTCACCTTTTCCTGCAGCCTCCCATCCGGTGGTTTGGATACACCGAGTTTATTCATTCATTCGGTCACTCGTTAGTTCGTTCCCGGGTCTCCTTCAGCTGCATCTTTGATGAAACGACTCGAGCATTCGGAGTCGACTTTTCGGGACGGAATACGATTATCTCGCGGGCGGAAAAAGCTTCTGTTCACTTTTAGTTTCGTTTTACTATCGTGCTACCGTTTCTCTTTCATATATTATCTAGTCATAACGGCCACTGCCGGAAGTCTGTTTGCTTATTATTCAACGAATGGTCGTTACATTATATATACGTGTTTTTTCCCACGTTTCAATTTCACGTGGCTAATAGCTGAAAACTGCTTTGAAAGAGATTTCAAAGGATTTGAAATCCGAGCTCACTTCAACCATTCTGAATCGTCAAATTTGTTTATTGCAAACACCATAATCATATTTTTTAGAGAAATATTCGAGTATAGATGTCGGATCTTTTTCGAGTCGTGAATAGTTATATAATACTGAACAGAATTATTCGTTCCCCTTTCGAACGCCAGCAAATACGGTTAGAAATTAATGATCGTTGTTACTTTGATCATAGAACATCATGTCAAAAGAATGCTATTTAGTTTCTAAATCACTCATACACTACATACATGTATGTGCTTACCCAGCATATCATAAAAACATGCAACGAAATCGAGTGTCTCAAATGCCTTTCTCTAACACGCGGGAGACGTCTTTACGATAATTTTGAAGCTGAAACATGGCAGAAGACATCTAGCAACAAATTTCACCTTGAAGATATTTTCGCCAGCCAAAAGACGTCTAGACGACAAATATTCAGCCTCGGGTATATACATATATCATGCTGTTACTGGTTTTTGGCCTAAAAATTATGTAAGAATGTCGATGAATTAATTATAAAGGTTTAGCTTCGTTGGACAACTTTTGTCTGTTCGGGGAAAGTATTCGAGACGCCGTTTAGTTCTATTATACATATTTTTTTTATTTAGAAAAAGTCTTCAAGACAAGGCTTAGTTCCATTATTTGTCTATCCGCCATTGTTCGAACGTCTTTTTAAGACACCGTCCCACGTTTCATCTGACGTCTTACTACCACTTTGCACCAAAAAATTGTCAAACAGCCGTCTTTTAGATATCCATAAGAGATCATAAACTCCTTGTCACTCAATCAAACTTCTTTTATCCATTTCAAAGTAACTCATTGTTGCGGTTCATTCAAAGTCGTTCGTCTATTCAAAGTCTGTGTATAAGACAGTGTTCAGTTCCATTTACCCGTCTCTTTACGACCTTTTAGCTAAAAACTTTTCTACAAATCTCTCGGCTATTTATAAAGAGTCTTCAACCCAACGTTTTAATTACATCAGACATCTTTTCCCCGCATTCCATTTATCGACTCCCAGAGTTCCACTTTCGCCCGACGGACGTAGCCGCGGAGGTTAACAATTGCCGCTAACAGGTACGCGCGCATAGTCTCCGGAACGAAAGCTACTGCCAGCAATGGTGTCTCCATCTCTTGGTGCCCAACAGAACCAACCATACAGCTAACCCTCCTCCTCAATCCTCGCGCTCTCGTTCTCTCGCTCTATGTATCTACTCATCTCCTCATCCTGATAATAATAATAAATTGACTCGCATAGCGGTTAGAGTGTAACAGAAGTGGAGTGGCGGAGCTGGAATCGTAGCCGACCCCCAAGCTGGAGCTGGAGCTGGAGCTGGAGCTGGAACTGGAACTGGAACTGGAAGCCCTTCTCGGTAGCGGAGGAGATGCGCGGAGGGAAGGCGGCGCCCTCAACGCCCAAGCCTCGCATCGGTGACGGTCTCTCGACGCGGCCCGTGTTGCGCGGGTTGTCTGCCTGCTGGTATCCCTCCCTCCTCCTCTGCCCCCTTTGCCCCTGAATGCCCCACGACCCACCCGCTGTTACCACCCTCGCAGAAAGCAGTCAGGCGGGGGCAAGCCTCAGTCGTTCTTTTAGTGATCCCATGGGGGAGCAGGTTGAATGGTGACTGGAAAGGGGGTGAAAGGGGAGCGCGCCGGAGCGTGTAATTGAGTCCCGTGCGCGATCGCTACTTTATCGACCCCCCGTTCTCCTACTCGACCTTTTCTCCCCGCGTCGCTGTTCCCCACGCCTTGCCTACCGCTCTCGCTAAGCGCTCCTCGACGGAACTAGCGGCCACCCCCCCCCCCCCCCCCCCCCCGCACTACCTTTAAGCCCCTTCCACTGCTCCCGGGGCTCTCCTCTATCTGTTACTCACACCCTCTCCATTTTATTCTCTTTAGTAGATACTCGCGCTGAGGAACGACTAAAGTAGAAAATCTAATATTACGAAAATTTATCAATATTATTTACCTACTTATTTCGTGTCACAGTCGCAAATCAAGCTTCACTCATTACTCGCAGAAAATCAAGTAAACTAATTCAGCATCAGCTGCAGTTGTTTATTACTTATCCTATGAGCCCCAATTCTCTGTTGGAGAGAGTTGATTTTTACTTGCTTGAAACGTGATTGAGAATCATCAAGATTTCTTTGAAATTCTTTGAAAAGCTTTGTAATTCTTTACATTACTTGAGAAGGAAAAAGAATCAGTATCAAGGTTTTCAGAAAGAATCACAGAATTCTAATGAAATTAGTCTGAAATATTCCAATCTCTAACTTCTTCGGTGAAAAATTCTACGCGGGCAGAAAATTTGATTGTGAATTGAATTTCCGTCGTGAAGAAAATTTTGAAGAGAACTACTTTGGTACCTTTTTGTAATAACTGCAAGATCTTGTTAATATTCTAACGGACGTCCGGTTATTATTCTGACTTTGTCTAACCGATTCCGTCGTTTTTGAGAACACTCGTATACACAATACTTATAAGTATCATGTAATAAGTTACAACTTGAATCTGTCGAATAGATTTTATTGCGGTATTTTGACAGCCACAATCTCGAGAATCAAGTGTTTCAAATAAATGGAAAAAAAACATGAAGTCTACAATACAGGACTTCAAAGATGCTGGATGATGTGATGCGATTCCTTTCCGTGGAAGGAAAAGTCTTTCGGGGATACTCACATCCATCAGAGTTTACCCTTTAATAAACAGGCGGTGTAATATAAACACAATTAAGTTGTTATTGAGAAGTTGAAGGAAGCCACTAGGTTAGTCGCTCGATTGTATACTTGTTTGACGCGATTATTTATCAGCCCAATGGTTGGTGACTTTAAATTAGAGAGTTGAGAGAACATTTCGCGGAAACGGAACAAACATCTTTCTTTACCTCACTTTCAAACACTGAACTAACAAATTACTATCCATCATTTGAAAATCACGCTTGTATCCGTGTTTTGAAATTCAATTGACTCGTGAAAAACCCCTTCTAAACTTATCAGGATGTTCGATTTCGAAAATTTCATAACATCTAACAAAAGACCATTATTGTACCCTTTCTTGTCTCATCAAAAAGAAGATTTGATCGGGCCATTTGATATGAAATGGCTCCCGATGTTCATCTTATAAAATTTAAAAAAAAATGAAATGAAGTGGAGTCATCCATACGTTCATACTTTAATCTGATTGATCTCGCGCCACCTAGATCTCCGGCATAAACGACCTTCTTAGTTTACTCGGCAGTAACATACTTGCGTTCCGTCATCAGACAGCGGAGCTTAAATCTGTCAAGCACGCAGCTCACTGGCTTTAACAAAGTAGCATGGCCTAAAAATACACTAGCTTCTGAAATCCAAATGCCAAGTTGGACGGAAATCAGGTGAAATTGTTTGGTGGCCCCAAGCTGACCAAAAGATAAATGGTTAAAAGTGGAACCAGTGATAAATAGTGAATCTTTGCGTAACAATTCATCTTTCAATCGATCGGATCAGTCGGTAAATTCTGAATGACTTAAAAACGTTGACGAACAACGAATAATTTCTATGCATTTCTCGCTCAGAAAATATGTTCGATTGAAGTCTCAATATAGTAACTTTCGATCCTTCTCATTTCGTAACCGTGCACATCGAAGGTTATCGTTGTGTCGCAAAGTGACGACGAAAAGGAGACAAAGATTTTAGGGCTGCTATAAAAACGGCAAATTCCTCGCCAAGTTGATTTGCCCTGACGTATCCTCTTGTTTTACATCTCTCCAATAAATCAGAAGCAAAAGCCGTATGGCTGACGTAAAGAAGCGACGCGACATATCATGAAAAGAATCAAAAAACTTGAAGCTGCGGGGGTTGGAATGTGGCATGGTGTTGAATCAATGTTCGAGACTCGTCGTGATGGTACTGTTGGATGATGTTGTTGATCATCTATGATATGATCAAGCCAAGAATGGGTTGAACTGATACTCAAACCTAATTGTTTTACAAGCCATGAGTAATGCACTCGTGTTAAATAGTGTATGTTAACGAAGGGTTGATATCGTCGGAAAGGCGTACAAGGTGATGGATTGCGGCTCCGTTTCATCAGAGGAATTAACCCTTCAGCCGGAGAGAACCTTCCTGCCTCCGCGGTGCGCCTGATGCGCGTAATACAGAAATGATTTGATTAAAATGTAAAGGAGCCTGTCTGCCTCTCACCATACACCCTCTGTTTGCGCATTTCACGGTTCGCCTGTAAAAAGCCTGGGGGCCACGGCGTGACTAGACAGATGGCAGTCGCCGCAGTCAATGGTCTGAGAAATTGGATCGCGTTTTAACTCTCGCTCTCGCTCTGGCTCCCGGACCTCGTCCTTGTGTCGACAATAAAGGTACGAGATATTTTCCTTCAATTGCAACTATAAGTGCGTTAACAAATAATCATCGAGATCTAGCAATACTTTATCTCTGGGGTGAATATTCGGTGAAAACAGTGCCAAAATGCGACGTTTGAATCCTCATTATACATACGGGCTTGTAATCCAAAGGAACCTTTCAGAGTTAGAAAAAAATTGCTCGATCGATAATCGGAAGACATACTACCAAATCTTTCTGTCTTACCTACGGATTCGGCAAATCGTATTTGACAATGTATTTAAGTTTTCCGAGGCAAGATTATCTCGCGGAAAATATGGAAGTGAATAAAGATACGATTTTCCAAATTCGTCGCTGAAGCTTGAGGGTCCAACAACCCCTTAAGCGGGTAAAAGGTGAAAGAGGGTGCATTTGGAGAAGACAAGACGGCGGGATGAGGAGAAGGAGCGAGGCAATCACTGTGAGTGGGCGACACGCGCTTCGAGAGGGTTATCAGGTTGATGAGACCACGCGAGGGGTTGAGAGACGGGTTTATCAGGAGGGCTTTATGTGGGTATAACCTATAGGCTTGTACAGGGTGTAGTGACAGCGTCGTAACGCTGCAGTGAAAGGAATAAGGACGAGCGACTAGCCGGTGCGTTTCGGGGGCGCCATATGACGCCATGCCAAGGGCTGGTAATGACGACCGGGGATCACCACAACATGTGGCCTCTTCACTGCGCGACCGCACAATTTGGATTAAAATGAGCAATTCCAAAATGCTGCATGGAGAATAAGTACCAGCGATAATGTGACCGACGCTTCGGAGTTCCCTCATAACGTCCAATATGCTCGCGGATGTCAGAACATGCAGGGAACCATTTTATTAAACACTCCAATGCAATTTTCTTTGTCTCTATCGTGCATAGTAAATGCGCAAGACAGAAGACAATCCACCGTACCTAAAGAATTCTTAAAAACTCAACCGTGGCACCAAGGCTTCTCGAAACAGAGAATTTCCACGCAAAGAGGCTTATTAGCATAAATTCCAGCGTGTGTAAATATCATCTTCAGAAGCACTCTGCACTCGACAAGGTAACTGCAGTGTGACCAATAGCGATACATTCTAGACAAGCGGTTTGATTGTATATACTTACAGTGGGAGAAAAAAAATTGCTTGTTGCAACAAAACATTTTTTTTCAATACTCTTCGTTCCATCTGAACCGAAAATTTCTTCGATGTGATCAAAGTTTTTTTTTTTTTTACGTTGCACAATGTAAGAAATCAGCTTTTTTTGGATAATGATAATATATGGCGGATGCGCACTTTCGAATAACTCAATTTTATGCACTGTATTCTTGAGGTTCAGTTATCTCAACACAATTTTTCACGCTGTCAGTGACACTTTTGATGCTTCTCAGATCAAACCTTCCTTCACAGGTGCTGGGAAAAATAACGTGTGGCACAAATGCGAATGGCCGATATCTGTCTCGTATGGTTACAGCCTTCGCCTTTGCAGAATTTATGTTGAATAAATAAAGGTGAACACGATATTATTTTTCGGAATAATTTACAATTTCTTCAACTGGATAGCAATGCGAAGTTTTCTCGGATTTTAAGAACTTTGTGTTGAATTTTGGATAAACTTTTCTTTGAATGACCAATTTACTTGCGCAATAACAGATTTTGTTAAGTTAAAAATGCAATCCAAATCTCTGTTTATCTAGTCCCATAATTTGAAATTGAACTAGAAATTTTATTTCAGAGGAAAATGACTATTGAACAAAATTTGCGATGAAATGAGAGTGCAAAAACAAATTCAATATCATTGCTTTTATATATCACATGACAGTTCAGTTTCTTTATGAATTCGAGACGCAAAAAAGTCGTTTGTTTCATTTGTCAATGAAATCTACCTGATCACAATGAGCAGACAAGATTTGATTCCCGGGTTGTCAAATGAGTTTGTCGAATCTGAAAGTATCCCAATCACCAGTCATTACTTGTCGCACACTCCGTTGCCCATCGGAGTTGAGAATTCAGTGCCTGCAAGCTGGACGCAGCGAGGCTGATGTCGATCTGTCGGATCATCGTTAGCCGATCTGGCATTTTCTGACGGCGCAGGTACCTACCACTGTATTCAGTATTGTGCATCGCTCGTCTCTCGACCGCTTGTGGACACCCACACCAAACAAAACTCGTCTGTGTAGTCAGAATGGATGAAGATGCCGTATTGCGCGCATTCGTGTTCGTGTTCTCCTAAATGGCCGCGTGAGTACGTGTGATCGATCACCTTCGAACCGCCGACGAACAACTTCCCACAATGGCATTAGTAACTAGAATTTGATCAGCAGCCGAAATCCAGCCACCCACGTTGCCACTGTGCATAAGTTTGTTCCTACGCTAACGCTTGTTATCTGTAGATTTCTGACGCATCATACCTAAGACTGGTATTACCATGAACTCAGTAATCGGTGGACGTGAAATATGACTCTTAAACATATTGCGAGGCTTTCATATACTATAAAATTATAACTACTATAAGATTGTATCATTTTAAGCAACGAAGAATTTTTCAAATTCGATTTGGAAGAAACTAAGGACATATTGGATAGCCCGAAAGGACCAGGCTTACAACTTTACTTTAATTTTGTAAATAACTTAGGGGTAGCTCCGTTGATTTTGGTCAAAGTCTAATCAGTCACGTGATAAAAGGAACTGCATAGATTTAAACAAAGACCATCGAAATCCATTGATTCATTTTTGGATTATCATCCAACAGAACCTTGATCGCTCAAACGTATCTAGACGTCTATTCGAAGATTGTCGAAATTGATTCTCTAGACTTGAAAACGATGAGGTCTAGTGAAATCCGAACATTTATCATAGTTTGCCGCCTGCTCTGAAAGCGGAGCTTTTCGATGGAAGAACTACACTTGACTGGCAAGTTCTGACTCATAATCGCCGTGGGAGTATCGCTCAGTCCATGTAACAAAATGCTTGAGGTAATCCTGGCTCTTGAGAAAACCGGGAATGAAAAGTGTGCCCGGGAAGCTATCGTGAAGAAGATGGCAGACTCGCTACTGGCTGACGTCTCCTATTTATCTAACCGACCGCACTTACGAGGCCAAGTTCAAAAGAGGAGCCACTGAGCTCTATGAACAAGGAGATACAGGACACGTGCCACTTACAGCTAGCCAGCTACCTACTGCCTACTTCGCTTATCAAACTGGCGACAGTGTCGGCGGTACCAAGAACTGCAGCACACCCATCCCACCAGTTAAGGTTCTACACCACGCAGACGAGTGTATCTGTCCATCCACCAGCCAGCCTGCCTGCCTGCCTGACTGCCTGCCTGCCTGCTTGCCTGCCCGTCTGTCTCTCCCCCGGCGAGTTATCTCGCCGCCTAAACATCATTGAAGCATATATTCTGTCTCCCTGTGTCTGTGAGCTTGTCGCGGTGACGTGAATCTGGAGATTTCAGGAAAGCTTACGTCTCAAATATTCCGATTTTAAGACCACTCATCATTTCACGAAACGGAAACATTCTGAATGATGAGTGACAGGTAATCCAGCAAGTCTTCAATTTTCTTCAACTTCTCTGAAAACAAAAAATACTTCTACGCATAATTTGCAAAGTACAGCTGCCATCATTCTCCGTGTGCAAGTTTTAAGCGGTTACTTTGCGGATAATGTTATTTAAACTGCACTTAAAATGTACGATATATTGAAGCCGGCCATTTGAGCTTCTCGCGCAGAACCCAAATCCTTCGTTTCAACCAGCAACTTGATTTCAAATGCAGCAACCCGCTTTGTAAATACCCAGGCGATGTTGATTAACAGTAATTAAACGATAAGAGAAGCTGCTGGTCGTTCAACAAAAGAGCAACAACACGATTGGTTTAAATGCGACCGTATTTACGTCGCGGAAGCAATAATATACAAACGCTAGTATATACCCACTCACCAAATTAATTGAATTGTTATGGCTTCCGGGGGACTCCGTAACCCCTAAAGTTTCTCCCCGTTGACCATTCATCAGAGCCGCATCCATAGAGCTATTAAATGCATGTACAATTATTGTACGATTATATGCACGTTTCCATTCTTGTATTGGTTTGATTGTTTGATATGAGTTGATGCATTATATGTAAGAGGTTTCGTGTCAAGGTGGTGTTACATAACTGTAACACAGGTCTGCAACCAAAAAACTGCACAGGTTTTTTTATACTGTTTCTTATAGATTTGAATTTACTGAAATCGGGAAAAATACTCAAAAAGTTCCATCACGTCAGGTTTGTTCTTGAACTCGTAATTTTAGTTTCACTTATTGTTAGAGTGAAACTCCCGTTTAATTCGAAATCTGATATCGTATTCTTGGTTCTAAAACCCCTATGCAAAAATGATTTCTCACTTTCATTTAATGTGTATTAAAGTGAGACTCAAGAATAATTACAAACGAGGTAACAGAAAATGGAAAGCGGAAGCGTGTTCGGGGGTGTATCAAAGAGAAGAAGAAAAGGTTTCATAAGCGAGCACGGAATAAATAATGAACACGGAATGTTAAATACATTTCTTCAAAAAATTGTTTAATTTTATACGAAGTATTGATCAAGTCGTTGTAATAAAATTATGGTTTTTTCATTATTATTAAGCTTTTTTATGGAAATGTCTTGTATTTTGCAAGAATACTGTACGTGGCGGAGGGAAATGGAAGTCATTTTTGGATTCAGCACACTCGAAAACTTATCATCTACCAAAAACATCCCATGCAGCTGAAAAAAAAATAATTCTTTTGCAGACCTGTGTAATCACATGAGACCAATACATCTATAAGGCCTGAGTATGAATTCTTCGATTAATACAATATCGAACCCACAAATTTAACGACGCAATTAAGAAAAAATCGCCTTAGATTTTGAAAACTTGCACATTTTATGATTCCGTTGTTTTTTTTTTTTAGTCATCAAGAAAAAGTTCGAGCAATTTACAAAAAAACTATCTTGCTATATAACCTTACAGATGGTGAGAATTGGCTCTAAATATGTTCACATAAATTTTCTGAACTCTCTCTGATGGCCATGAAGCAATATATCATAGTTTCCAAAATTTGATGATCCTTTATTACTTGAAAGGAGAAAAACGGGTGAAACGCGATTTGCTGAATTTGTTGGTAAAACAGGCAAATCCGAAATGCTCTTGAAAGAAGAAACTCGCCCGACAGCATTTTGAATGCAGGCGTCATGGGATAACGAGAAGGAGGCGCAGGACGTGCCGTAAATAGATGCATTATATACGTGAAATAAACCGTTGAAGCATCCTAATAGAATGCTAAGGCAATGTGTGGGCCAGAAGATGTCCTTCGGAGGGTTTCCCCCCTCTTGAGTTTAGTGAGGAGTCGCACCGCGGGCGACTCAGATGGTACAGAGCGATACAGCGCCCCCTATGACATGCCACAGATCTCACACCATTACTCAGTCAGTTCGGTTGTATAAACACTCGAGGCTGGTGTGACCAGCTAGAGTGGCCGGCCGCCCATCGTGCGTGGGACACCGCGTAAAAATGAGTTGTGTCAACGGATCGGGCGACCCCCCGTCTAGATGTCTCCAGGTGGGCATGGGTTGCTTTATAATGCAACCTTTCTTATTGTTGCTCGGACCTATGCGCCGTGGTTTTGTGCAACAGGATGCTTCGCGCCTATAGAACTCGCGGCGGGGTGCTTCTGAGCGAACTCTATACACATTCACGAACCATCGCCTGTACTTATCCGTGCGTCTATCCGTCGCAGAGGAAGGTTAATCTCAATCATATAATCGCCCAAATATCTCGCCGCGACTCAAATCACCGATTCAGATTCTCCACCTCGCCGAGTGATCTCTGCTACCTATTTTTACATTGTTATAGAACCAGATATACGATGTCCTCCGAGAAAAATTATGACTGAGTGTCCTGATTTTAGACACATGTGAAACATTGCTACTCTGTGTTATAACTACATTTAATGCTTTATTCACTGCCGAAGATACTTGGTCAAGATGGTGATGTCTAATTAACGAATAATGTAGAGCGCCTGACTTTTATATAGGCAATGAATTTACCCGAGTTTCAGATTATTATCAAATAACATTTTCGATAATTCAGCTCGAATATAATCACAAAAATATTTCCTCGCTACGAAATAATATATTGTGTGAACGAGCGCGGCGCTTGCGGCAAGAACCGAAGACGAGTGCTGTCATCACACGATTCAGATATCGCCTATCCGCACGTGACACAAACGACATTTTTTTCAACACCTACGCGGAAAGATTAATCCGAGAAGAATCGAACTTGCCACTGAGAGCCCGTGAAGTTGAGATTATGTGTGCGCAAAAGAAAGCCTCAGTGTGAAAAAAGCATTTTAATTGTGCTTCAATTTTCGAAGCTTACGGGCGTTGCGCAAGGTTCCCAGATTTCTGAACAGTATTGAAAAAACAACGTCCGCGCACGCGCATACCCGAAAGACTATACTTTACGCACTAAGGATTTAATTTGCGCATCTGTAGTTTCAAATAACTCAATTTTACGCATAGTGTCGTTGAGTATAATAAGTTACCTCAACTCAATTTTACACGCCTTTAACGGTACCTTCGGTGCTTCCAAATCAAACTTTCCGCGTAGATGTTGCAAATGATATCGCGTATGTCACGTCGAACAGGCAATATTTGTCGTTGATAAATTTTTATTTCGATAAATGATAGCTAACCGTCTTTGTCACTCAATTTCTTACGGATCACCAGAATTAGATTTAGTTGATTAAATATAGTTGGCGATAAAAATACTCTGTTGTTATTAAACACTTGTGTCAAGCGATCACTACTAACTGTATTAATGGGCCAAAAAGATCTGTAGATCATTGAAAACTGCATAAGAGAACTCTTTGAAGTATTGTAACATTGAATTTTCATCAGGAATATCGCATTAAAGTGATAGGAATGTATAATTGAGTTGTCATTAGACCTGGACGAGAATAAGGAATCGTTCCTTCACTATTTTTTCATAAAATCACATCGCATGGCACGTGCTGATCGCAGAAACGCCGAGGCAAAGGGTTAGGACAAAGGGAGTGGTTAGTTGCGCCCAAGAAGAACCAGAGGCAGTCATTTGAAGGAATTGCTGCGGAAGATCGTCCGGTCGCTCGCTGACTGTTACCATCTCTTCGACGGCACCGCGGTGCTCTGTGCCTTGTGGTTACTTCAATTAGACGGAATCGTGCCGTGTGGCTGATCTGGAGGCACCGCCAATGCTGCCGCAAGGCACGAACCATGCGTTCGAATACGTGCTTCCACCCTTTATATTTATTATCATCAAAGCTCGCTTCCAGAACGACAGCGTCTCTTTGTTATAACCATCCGCTACGGCGAGTTCCAGGAAATGTTTTTATCCAATCAGGCGCACAGACGTTCGTCATTTGTTCACAAAGTCAATTTCACCGAAATCCACTATCTTAAAGACGTTCTGAGGACAATTTTATTATTGAGACGGATGAATCACCCTGGAATGAAATTGCACCTAATGCAGTGAAAGATTCTCAACTTTCAAGGAATATTTTTTATCCACGAATTATGCGTTAGCAGTCATTTATTCAACATAATAAATTATAGGAAGTGATAAAAATAATAACCGATATATTTTTCTCAGAAAATGGCGGATTAAATGTACGCAAGGTTTGTGATTCGACCACTAGGGGGGCAGGTTCCACATTAAGGCGTTGAATTAATAGAATTTTCTCATGATTTCATACTCACCTGACAGTTTATTTTACTGCAAAAAAAACTTACGATGAATATTCGACCTACGTTATTCTCATTGTGAACAAATATAAAATATAAATATATAAAAGACTAATTCAAGACAAAGTTAAATACTTGCACATGCTGTTTATACGAGTATTTTCAACGGAATGAAATTCCGATGAGATTGTAATGTAAGTCAAGTAAATAATTAGGAGAAATTACAGTTCCCCATTCTTCGCCTTAGCTATCGATTACTAAAAATTCGAAATATGAACGCAACTTTCGTTACATAAATTTGTCTGACCTATTATTATAAAGTTCTTCTACGTTTCTGTGAAATTCGACGAGTTATTCTTCATTTTTTCTATGAATTTCTTGATAAAAGTTGGACAGTTATAAATTATGGTAATCCAGACATTCACGGAGAATTTTTTTTAAATACACAGTCCCATTTCACAGATTCTTTTCGAGATACTTTTCAGAGTTATCTCGAGAGTTACCGACAGAAATTTTCACAGAAGTATATTTACCATGACTCAGGTTGGTCAGACTTACCTATTTCCGCAATGCTACTACCAATCAAGGTAGTCAGCAGCCAAACATGAAACCTAATATTGAACCGTCCCGATAGTGGGATCCACTTATTGGAATTCGCACAGTGACTAGGTTCATGACCCACTGATAAGTTTGCTTAACTTGCAGACCGTATATCACACGACACATACTGATTCTACTCTATCGGTAATTTTAACGAGCTTACCCATCGAGTAATTTTTATATCGTACACATTTTACTTTGCAGCAAGAATCCTTCTGCAAATATATCATATTTAAAATACAGTATTGCCTGAAAGAGGTGCTGTGACATAGGATTATAGTTACTACAAGAGCCGGTCTGTTTTATTCCCTGAGTAGGACAAACAAAGCGCTCAGATGATAAGCCCAACGTTACCGCTGAACCGTACTGACTACCATTAGTCAAATAATAATGGGTTTATCCACTGATCTTATTTCGTCGGTCGATGTTAGAGAAAATAAGATATTATTGAACAAGATTTGGCTTTCGGGATGGAGCCGCATTTGTGCATTGAAAACTGTTTGTTGCCCAAGACATTGATGTCCGTATGGCAGTTTTATGAAAAATACTGAGTGAACTATTGATGGGATTGAAATTGATAACTGAAAGATTTTTAAGAAAAGGCAATTAAAATATGTCAACTTTATTCTAAACAGTGCATGTATGAGTTACACGATCGAATATAGAAATTACCTTTGGTTTTCACCAAACTGCCTGCAGTTGATGTTTTGAAGTTCGTTTCAAATGGGTATAAATGCTTTAATTTCATCATAAATGCACATCATCATCGTAGAGTGAATGTGATTAATTAAAATCTTCATTATGTTCAAAGAAAAAAAAGTTGAAATCTCTACATTTTTAATCTCTTCTCAAATCTCAGCAGCAAGTTACAAAGTGCAGGTTGCGGTTCACTTCGTAACTTCGTGGATACCATGTGCAAGATATTCCACATTCTTAGACGTAACACCAGCCATAGATATTCTGCCGTCCTTTGTTAGGTAGATACTGAAATTCTTGGTAAGATTTTCAACCTGGGAAGGAAATACATTGTTAATAATTCGTCAATTCGTATATCTCTCATAATATCAGGAGTCGAACTCAATGAAAACTAATAATAACCTGAGGTGGCGTGAGTCCCGTGAAACAGAACATTCCAATTTGATTTGTGATATGCGACCAGTCACGCGTAGAGCCTTCTTTTTTAAGATTGTCACGAAGCTGCGTACGCACTGAAATAATTCGGTCAGCCATGCCCTTCAATTCGACAAGCCACTTTTTTTTTAGACTTGGGTCTCCCAAAATCGTAGTAGCGATGCGAGCACCATGAATTGGCGGATTCGAGTACATCGGTCTGATCAAAATCTTTATTTGCGACATCGTGCGTGCGGCTTCATCTTTGCTCGACGTAATCAACGAAAACGCACCCACACGTTCGCCTGAAAAGATAAACAAGAAATGTTAAAATCTGTATTGTGAATTTGCCGTCATACTGTAAAGATTTAACACCATGCCTACCATACAATCCCATATTCTTGGCATACGATTGAGATATACAAAGGTTGTGTCCATCCTTGATGAACAGCCTCAAGGAATGAGCGTCTTTGTCAACATCGCCTAGAAATCGAAATAGAATCAACATGTTGCAAAAGTTTTGTACTTAAATACACAAAAAAGGCAAAGAGCCCCGTGTATATGTCGGAATATTTTGACGTATTCTTACCGGAAGCAAAACCTTGATAAGCCATGTCGAAATACGGGAAAAGATTTTTTTTCTGAACGACTTGAGAAATCTCAGCCCATTGTTCAGGGTTTGGGTCAACTCCGGTTGGATTATGAGCACACGCGTGGAACAGGATTATTGATTTTTCCGGAATTTTCTGTAAAGAAACGGTTGCATACAAAAGTTATGATTATTTTGCTGTTTAACCTCCCTCGAAAAATCATCTTTTCACTCATGTGGAGTGGACGCAAGATCGCCGTTTTCTTTGGCCCGTTTAAAACGCGTGAAAAGGTAATTTTTGAAGGAACTAGACAAGTGAAATCATATGCATCACGGACGGAAGGCGATTTCACTCGCGTGACCACCACTCTGGCATCACACTCCTAATCACCTTTATCCCACCCTTGATTTACAAAGTAGTATTCTAAACTTTATTTGGAAATGCAATGTTTTATGTACACCCAAAAGTTGGTATTATTAAGAGGATGTTATAGTCAATCTGTACCGATTGAGTAAAATTTTACTGATTTTGAGACTATGATCAAAGCCTACATAGCACTAGTGCGAAAATTCTGCAGTTACTGCTATTCTACATGCAATGCCGAACCAAACTATCTAAAAACTTTTTATATTCCTGCGAAAATACTTGTAGGAAATGTATTTCTGCAGTTAGTGGTAATCCAATTACAGGAATACGTCTCTTAGCATTACTGTTGCGTAAAACCAAACTTTTTAGATACTTGTATTCGGCATTGTATGTAGTAATGCGCTAACTGCGGTATTTTCACATAAGTGATTGCTGACTATGTCATCCTCTCAAGTATCGAATGATGATATAACTTCTTCAATTCAGAAGACGCCATCTTGCAGTGACTACACCAACTGGGTCCTTGTATCTAATTATAAAAGTCGTTCTTATCCTTGGTTTTGCCCTAGATTAACTTGTAAACGTCCACACGGAATATAGATTGCACCGTGTTTTCTGTTCCTCAATTCCTGTAAAATCAGCCCAAAACCATCAGCTGATTACCAAGCGCAACGCTATTGTCTGCTAACCAGGTTTGCATCATGGATCCTAATATCTGCAGAAATTGTTTATTCAACTTACAGATATATCTTCGATTGCACCCTGGAAATCAAAGCCACAGGTTTTTGGCTCATAGTAACGATAGGTCTTGACATTTAACCCAGAATGTTTGAACAGCGGTATGTGATTGCCCCACGTAGGCGCTGGCAAATAAATATCTTTATGGCCAGGGAAAAAGTTTCCCAAATATGCTGCGCCGATACGAAGAGACCCAGTGCCAGAAATTCCTTGAACGGTTGAATTCTGAAAAATAATGCAAGAATTGGATACATGCTGATAATTGTTGTCCGGAAACAGTTATATACAACTAAATTTGACTATAGAGAACGGAATCTAGTTCATCAGCCTTTTGTATTTCAATTAATTCTGTTGAAAACAATTCCTGAAAAATAAATCCTCCGGCTGTGAAAACTTATTTTCTACTTTCTATGCTCACCAAGCCGTTTTTGACTATATCGCTATTCTCGCCAAGTGCAAGGTTGATGCTATGCTTGCAGAACTCAGGGTTTCCTCCAATCGGCGAATACTCCTTGTCGAGCCCACTCGATCCTATAATTTCCTCCGCCTGTCGAACGTGAAAACTTCTGTTAGGTAAGAAAGTGTATAAAATTGAGCAGAAAATTTGTAAACCACCATTAATCACACCTTTCGAACGCTGGGCAGTACGTATGGCTTTCCATTATCATCACGGTAAGCGCCGACTCCCAAGTTGATCTTCTTAGGATTACTGTCCCTCTTGTAAGCCTCCGTTACACCAAGAATGGCGTCAGGAGGCCCCATCTCAACTTTGTCCCACCACGCACTGCATGAAAAATTAAACACTAGATTAAAATCAGCTTACAGATATATCTAAATACCTATCATCTAAATCTACAATTCTAAAACCTATAGCTTTTATACTATTGAAAAGTCCATACAATGTTCTCATACGATAAAATTTTTATCTTGACCTTTGACCATATACACAATAAGCTACATTACACTCGCTTCAAATTATCTCGATCTCCGTCTCTTTCTCTCTCTCTCTCTCTTTTATATTACTTTATTTTACTTTACTTAGTTTATTCGTCATCTGGTATATGGTAGTTTTTTGTTTATTTTATTATTACTATAATTATTTTTAGACCAGCTTTTCCAAATTTTATTGCTTTGGGGGACTCCTGCTAAGGGAAATAAGTCCTTTATCTATGTATCTCTTATCAAAAGATAGTATTCTATCATATTTAATCTAATCTATGGCTATGCTGCATGAACAGATCCAGCCAACAGCGGATTTACAACAGAGTCGATGTGGGATTCATATTGTTATGTAATTCGTATTGGAAAAGAACCAGACGTAAGGATGCTATATATGAAATTTATGATGGCTACTTATACTAAAGAGAAAATTTCTTTTTTTGTGCATTGTTCTACATTATGAACCTTACAATTTGCTTTCCAAAACTTAAATCTCATTTATAGCCAAGTGCCAGTGTCATGAAAATTATAACTGCCAAGTTCAGAAAACTTGCATAAGAATTAATTTTGCAGCAGTGAAATAATTTGGAACAAATCGAGTGTAAAAATATTTCTACACCACAATTTCTACCTTATACTTGGGCTATTTTTGTCGGTATGAAAATTGAAAATTTCTAAATTAGTTCACTAACTGAAAAATATTTCTAATAATATAAAACATTTCCCAGTTTATGTCGCCTGTATTATTTACAGCTGATTAAAAAAGTTGCAGTTACATAATTTCGTTGAGATACATAATCAGGGTGGAATACTTGAGATTCTTTCAATAACAAGAAGCGGCATTATTAATGTCCCATCAATCCCTAAGAAATGAAGCAATATTTCAACTTTTACGACCCGGATCTATTAATTTTTGTATACTAGTAACAAAATGAAGAAGAGAAAAGAGAGGAAAGAATGCAGGAAGCAGAAGTTTTTTTTGTCAATTTAAAATAGGAGCTCTAGATTAGCAAGTAGATAATCTAATCAACGAATATAACGATCGATTTATTTCCCCACCGGAACATCGTTATCATGTGTCAAGGTCAAATATGGCATCACAATTATGTATTGCGAGAATTAGATATATTTTTTAGATAAACTTACATGTTTTTAAGCGAAGTCGCGTAGGCATGGTTGCTGGTTTTTAAACAATTGAACGAAGCCGTGAGTAACTTTGTTTTTTGCGCCATTGTCAGTTAAATGATAATGAGGTAATTTTTTTCACGAGCAGCAAATGATGTTGGTCGGAGCAGCTGGTGAACTTGAGCTTGCGAGTTGGTTGAGTGGGCCGTGTGGGGCTAGCTTTGAATAATCCACAGATAGTGGAAATGAAAGAGAAAAATGCGCTGCTGCTCATGCGCCGCCAACACTGCCAGCATTGTGTTACGTCAAAATGCCCTTCCACTGTCGTCACAGATTACTAAAATTTTTCAAGGTTACTTAAGGTTATCTGCTTGATTTACAAATACAACCTCATCTGCCACGTTCACGTTTCGCACTTATTGAGAAATTTTTATCTATCAACGTCATCAAAAAATTCACCAAATAGTTTCCAGTTTATAAGACGCCGCTGTCACTTGTTTTGGAAACAATGTAACCAGCCTTATAGCTCCAGAATTCATTCATCCCGGGGACGAAGGATTCTCCGACACCAATCTCATCATTGGTTGGTCATCTTCTATAAAAATGAACCATGGATTGCCATTGACGTAAGAAGTTCGATTAAAAACATACGGCATATTCACTGAATTTGTGATGATAAACGAGTGCCACGCCGCCTTCTCGGGCTTAAACCGAACTTCTGAGTACTTGGAGGCCGTCAGCTCAAAATTTGAAATGAATTATTCGTTATAACCGTTCAAAACCCCAAAAAGAACTTTTGGTCGTAACATGAACAGTGAATGACTCACTTTAAATTGTAAAATTGATCGATTCGAATGTCGATACTTTCAAGTGTTTTGATTGTTGTTTTGAGCGTACTTAAGGAAGTTTCCTGATCGATTTGATGTTGACGTATGTCTTCAAATATCGAAGTCCACGTATCTGAAACGCAAAAAGGCTTAACAGTCCCATTTTATATGCAAATTTGAATTTAAAAAAACTTCAATACTTTTTTATTTGACGCAGAAATTAAAAAAACGGTACGGATTGTAGGAAATCGCAATAGTAACTTCGTAGAATTCATGCCAATTTTTTAATTCTGCATCAAATGAAGATGCATTGAAGTGTTTCTGTTCTGGATTGTGGATAGAATGGGGCTGTTAAGCCCTTCATCGCATTTGAGATCCGTGGACTTCGATATTTGGATATACGTAATCGAATAGGGCACTACCTTAAGCCCTTCACAGCGCCTCTAAAGGTTCACCTAAGAACTGTATAAATACAGTATCACTGAATGTGTGACCGAATGGAATGCTTGACCGATTAAAAATATTTGTATTGGCTCTCCTTTACAGAGGCATCCTGACAATGCCGTGATCTTTCCGTCTGCATGTGTCTCAATCTCTCAGTACCACCGTTGAGTAACACGAATAAATTGATTACTCGTTTGAAATGAGGTGATCCGCCTAGTGTGACTCGGTCAGTAAAACAGATGTCTGACTCTGAACTCTTTCAGATACCACTCTGAAGATGGCGTTGTATAGAGGTATACGCAAAGATGTTCAGCTCAATATCAATTCAGAGGTAGATACAACAGATTTCTATATTCACTGGCTTGAGCTAAATCCCTGAGGATATTTATCCAGCTCAAATCCGGCCTAGAAAAGACCGATAGAACGTTGAGTAAACTATCAAGTTACCCTTATCGACCGAGTCATTTTTGTACTACATATTTCTGGGTCTTATAGGCATATTTCTAGGTCAGGGACTTTAAAACGAATTGAAGGAGTAGATACAAAATATTTTACTGCGCGAACTTTTGACTCACTAATCGAACTATTTTGTGATTTCTAATTAAATCGTACGATCCGATGATAATATTTGACGTATTTCTTGGTTTTGGTATGCTAAATTTTGTTGTATGCATTCGAAGAACGAACTTATGTAATTTCCCGTCCAAAATCAGACCAACTTTTAACGATTCAGTTAAAGTCTTGAGATAATAGAAAAACTTTTACCAAAGCTTTTTTCTCACTAAATAAATCAAATTTGAACGTGCCGCCAAATCACGTTTCAAATTTGGGTGCTATTAACCCGTAAGAACTAAACAGAATGAATATCGATTGAGAACTTTCGAAGCTGAACTCAGGGGAATGAAAAAAAATTATGACCGTTGTTTCACCGACAAGCCGTGTGACTTCTTAGTGTGCCTTGAGCAAACAGAGAGAAATGGGCAGCTGCAGTAAGAAGCCGAAAGGTAGGTTCGAGGGTTCGAACTTTCCGAGCTGAGGTTCGCCGACCTCTTCCACCGAATTCGGGCGCTTCCCTGCCCAATGCTTATACGCCAGTCACTACTGTGATGGCACCGTTCCCTTGCCCGCGATATGCATGGCTGAAGAACTCGTGCTGTGTAATGTCCGGGCCACCCTAACGACACGGCGATCCACATTGGGTCATTGAACTTACCCCGAGGCTTTATGCACCCTACCGAATTTTGTTGAATGGCTAGGGGAAGTAGATTTCGAGGGTGCCGCAGCGAAGGGAGCGGGGAGACGGAGGCCCACCTCGTTTTTCGTCGGATTTAAGCTGTGCAGTCTGGTTGGCGCCTGATTCCAATAAATTTAGTTTATTTTATTTGATTCTCATTGGATAAGCGAATAAAAAAATTGTCACCAAACTTATGCGTTAATAAATAATTTATTCGACTCTGTCAAAACTTCGATTTATCTTCTATTGATCGATTATCTAATATTAGTGCATTGAAGGAAATCTGATTCACTATCAAATTGAAGATGTTCCTAACTTCATGTGGAATTGTGAACTTGACGTTGTTAAAGTTCAAAAAAATTTTCAGCAACTTTCGAAAAGGTTGTAGCTCGGGAAATAACGATATTCGCACATAATAACTGAAAGTCTTTATTATATGATAAGATTTATCTCTAACAAAGGAATAATAATATTATTATATAATATTAATAATAATGACGATAATGATAGTGACAATGATGGTGATGATAACTGTAATTTAACTATACGAATAAATCATGTACATGCCAACAGACAACCTTTTAAGAGTCAACCATTGGCTATTCGGTTTTTTTTTTCTATTTTCTTCTCGTTCGTTTGCTTCTCTGTAGAAATAACTAAATTTTGCGTCAGAAATTCTCCAGGAATAACTGCTGATTAATATCGAGTGCGGCTGGAATCGAAGAAAGAATGTTTTGAATATATAGCTCAACGGGCGAATTTGGAAAATAGCGCAGAATCAAAGTGGCCACTGTTCAGCCATTTCGGGTTTCACTCTGGCTGGAAAATCATTTTGAGGAGTTAATAGTTACCAAGTGATGCTTCAGGCAAAACCAAATTATGTCAAGTGTAAATGACACATGTTTCGACAATTGAATCAATGCTGAAAACAGAGAATTTAACCCGCTGAATTAGTAGTAATTAATCATTTAAAATCATAAAATTAATCGTCTCGAATGTCCACAGTTTCAAGTATTTTGAGTGAATTCAGCCCGCTAAATTCATTCGTATTCAGTGCATGTACATGCGATAGTATCGGGGGGGAAAAATACGAATCGCCAACGGTTCACACTTAAATTTAAATATAATGTTTTCGTTATTATATACAAAAAGAAACAACGTAACAACACACAGCTTCACAACGGTCAACGAGATCCCGCAATTCACTGCAGTTTGCGATAGAACTGCAACGTCAGCGGGTTCTGTTCACATAATTAACTATTACACAAACTTATTAACGTACTTTGTCTTAAAATGAATAGTAAACTTATAAGTTATTTAGTAATATTTATATTTATTTTTATTTTATTTCAATAATAATAATAATAATAATAATAATAACAACAACAACAACAACAACAACAATAACTTATAAGTATATCCAGTAACGTACAAGATACATCTCAATGGCAGGCGGCTTGCGTCAGATTGGCGCTCTTAAGTGTCATTAATTATTATGCCAAGTTGTTGTTTATATATTCCTCTTTCTTTCCGATTACGATGCAGTTACCATGATGCAATATTGATAATAATAATAATGCTGGCAATAGACATATATGCAGGTATTTTCCTACGTGTATCTACATGTAAGTAAGGCGGATATATATGTATATATATTGAAATCTGTATATATATATATACCTATATGTATGGATAATGTGTTCTTCTTTGTTCTGATTATCTTACGACAGGCATTACTCAAACTTGACAAAACGGAGGAAGATCGTAATCGCACAATTGGTGTATATGTATACGTAATATATATTGTATAAAGACCAAAATGATTCGGAAGTGAGATGAGAGTAATGAGCTGAACACGTAAATACCGTTTTATCAAAGCCATGTTGACACGTGGACAGAGTTCTTTTTATTATTTTACTTAGTTTGATATTTACTCGATTTTTTTTTTCTTTTATTCAATAGTTGTTTACTATATCATATGCTGAATTCGTTCCGAATGAGGACAAACGAAAGTCTTCACATAGTATATAATGGTATTGAGAAAATAAATATATGTATTTTTTTTTTTTTATTGTTTTGTTAATCCAACATGCTAACTCCGCCATACTTGACAAATTCGCAACTTTATACATTATTATTATTATTGTTGTTGTTGTTATTTTTATTATTGTTATTATTTTTGTTGTTATATTATATGTATATATATATATATAAACGTAATATTATTATATTTTACACGTAATCAGTTCGATGTGCCCGCAGCAGGGAGACAGCGTGGCGCGGATATATACAGAGTGAACTATTTACACATCCGTATGTATATATACTATTACATATATATACACAAGAAAGATAGTCGAATGGCATACCTCATATACTATATTAGTATATCCGCAATATATCAATCGCTGTCGAACTGCTATGCACGGCTTGTAAATGTAATAGGACCTAAAGACGACATAACTTGATTGTAATATTATTTACTACTCTACTATTTCCTTACTCCACGTTACTTTTCGTGTTTTCCCGTTTTCTCTGTTTATTTATTTAATTATTTATTTATTTTTTTCATTTTTTTTTTTTCTTCCTTCTTGTCTCCTTTCATCACTGAACCTCGTGCCGTTGTTATTGCAATTCTTCATCGATTAAATATATACAAATATAGGCATTTTTTCAAGCGGGGTGTATGTGAAGGAACATAATATATAAATCTATATATAAATATATAAGATGAATGGTATATTAAATCTGATTTAAATATGTATATGTACATTTATCACGGGATCAAAAAATTATATTCGATTCTGAAGCTGCGTGGATATATCATCGTCGTGTATAATAATAATAATAATTATTATAATAACAATAAAAGTAATAATAATAATAATAATAATAATAATTGTTAACACGCAAATAAAAAAAATTAACCGCTATAAGACGAATAGTATGTAGTTATATGCAGATAATCATAATAGTAACAGTTACGTTCATTTATAAAATTATGATACGTGATATATAAATACTTGGGTACGTACATATACATATATACGCTTGTACTGGCAGTGGGCTCAGCTTATATTCTCAATACTCTGGTATAGTACGGAGTTCTTATCACAGAGATGTCAATTTTGTTTGGTACGTCACAATATGTATATGTATATGTTTAGCAACGTAATAGCTTCAGTTACTACGTACAAAACTTATTTCGGTGCCACATAACCCAGATTATGGAAAGAGAGAAAGAGTGAATGAAAGGTATAATGAGAAATAAGCGCGCCCCGAATTGATTTAATCATAAGTATGTACAATTGAACTTGGAAAATATTTTCTCCGGTACGAGCCAATTAGGAATCTCAATTGATTCCTTTCGCATTTCCTTTCCTCTTATCGATATATGTATATATCATATAGTTGTAGGTAATATAAAATCATCGATATAATACGTACACGTTTGAATTTGAAATCAATTAAGGACGTTATAAATGGCGGGAAACCATTGATCATTTGTTCTTATATGCATACAGTAAACTGAAAAATTGTGTATAATACATATTATAGGGTAATAAAAATAATAGTTGATGATATAAACAAATCCATAAGATGTAAAGTGAAAACTGTTAATAATTTTCTTATTCCATTTTCTTGTTCCGTACGTAATTCAGTTCGCTCACGCGCTTATTTATGCGACGCACCCGTTTACCATTAATACTATACTCGTGAAAAATTGCATCAATTTAGAGGACAAAAGCTATACCGACGATACACATATTTCCATTAGGTCTTTGCAACAAAAAGAAACCTGTCAATTTTGTAATGTGTAAAAAGCAAAGAAACTCATCAAATTAATCTAAAAATATAATTGTCAGTTATATTACCATTGAACTTCCCTGATTTTGTAATACATCGATATATATACATACATATATGTATAAGTATTATATATGTGCGATATATGTATATATATACATACATATCTTAGCGAGTATGACATCACATTGTCTTATTTGTTAATTTCTTTAATTTTTTAATTGCTTTCAATTGAAAAAGGATGTTGAGAACTAATTATTACAAGTTTCTCTGCTTTATACAAATATTTAATGTTTAATCTGCGACTGACGATGACACTATGTCAATAATAGGAAAATTTTAATCACTTATGTTAAACATTATACATAACGTTCAGTCATAGTGAAAAATCATTTGTTTCGACAGATTGCGATCAGAGGCGCGTTATAACGATTTCAATGCAATCTAGTTCTCCCCCGCGTTGCAAGAAGGATTAAATCGTGACGGTACCCGATGACCATAAGTCTTGAAAAATCGTTCATATTACGCTACAACGACAAACACACAGGCCACTTTGAAAAGTCTGTTAGCGATTAGACGAAGTCTCCCCTTCGAAGAACGAACTACGACGCCCTGGCGTACTGAATGACAGAGCTTTGCCTCTGCAAGGCGATGCCAGTCCTCTCGCTCTCCATAGACTCTAGTATCATCTTGCTTCGTTTCCGGGGTGGAAGAATAAGCGTCTCCCTGACTGGAACGGCGAGATCGAGCGGATCAGGCGATGGGGCCGGGCTGACGGGGTTGCTGCTCGGAGGGGTGAGGATGGGCTGCCGCTGGAGGCCGCACTCCCGCTGCCGCTGTTCTTCAACGACTTCGAGGGCAGCCTCGACGCGAAGGCGTGCAGCGTTGCCGGGGAGATCTAGCAGCGCGCACTCAGCGGCGGGATCGGGCAGACCGTAAGTTGAAAAAGCGGCAGCGGGTGGTGGGTAGAGGTAGTAAGTCTCGGGCGAGGGCTGGAAGGTGCGCTCCTCGGCCGCGGCCGCAGCCGCAGCGGCAAGAAGCGCCGGATTTACACCAGTGGGGCTCGGTGCGTGACCGCTATATTGGTCGCGGGGGTAGAGGTAGTAGGCGAAGTCGCGGGACTGCGAGTAGCCGGTTGCCTGCACCGCAGGGTCAGTCTTATTCTCCTTGTCGCTGCCGACCCCGCCATTCGAGCCCAGCTGCGAAATCTCGATGACCGGCTCGACGGGTGACGCGTTCCGCGGGGAGCTCGAACCCGGAGAATCGGAGTGCGTCTTTATGTGTAGCTCCATCGTCTTCTTCGAGTTGAAGGTCTCGTGGCACAGCGTGCACTTGTATACCTTCTCGCCGTAGTGCGCAACCTGGTGCAGCTTCAGCACATGGTTGTAGCCGAACGACTTTCCGCATATGTCGCAGGTGTACGGCTTCTCGCCGGTGTGCGTCCGCGTGTGCACCTTCAGCTGTTTAGAGCAGGTGAAACCCTTACCGCACTCCTTACAGACGTACGGTTTTTCTCCCGTGTGGGTACGCATGTGAATCACCAGCTGCCCGCTCTGGATGAACGTCTTCGCGCATTCCGAGCACTTGTGGGGCCGTTCGCCTGTATGTATCCGCATGTGGCGGTGGAGCTTCCCGCTGTGTTCGAAGGCCCGTTCGCAGACATCGCATTTGTAGGGCCTTTCCTTGGTGTGGATCCGCCGATGGACGCTGAGGTTTTCCTTCACCGAGAACGACTTGTTGCAGTATTCGCACTGGTACGGTTTCTCACCCGTGTGTGTCCGGAAATGGCGTGTCAGGCGCGCTGGGACGGCGAATGTCTTGCTGCATATGTTGCACCGGTACGGATCCTCGCCCTCCTTGCTGTGCGACCTTACGTGACTTTGATAAACGTTCTTTTGGCTGAACGTCTTGTGGCACATTAAACACTGGTACAGTTTGTCCTCCGTTATGGACTCTAGAGACTCTCCTGGCGGTCCTGTAAACACCGTAACGTCCGGACTGCACACCAGATTTTTCACAGAGTTCATCGTCACTATATCTGTCACTCGACTCGCAATCGGCATCGGTGGAGCCTCCCGATTTGACAGCCCCTCCGCCGGGTAGAAGCTCACCATTTTCGGTACCCGCTCCCAATGTTTACCTGAAAAACGAAACAAAAACGATATTCACATCCGTCGGTACCAGTTTTTCATCATGAACCTATGTTTCAAACGGTGAAAATAAGACGTACTAGAAGTTCTCAAATTCTGAAGTTTATTTGAATCAACAGATAGAAGGTTTACTCCGAAATTGGTATAGAGAATAGATGAATTCGTCATCCAACTTACGTCAAGATTGGTAAAAAAAACTTGGGACCCATAAGATACGCGAATTTTTATTCAAATTCAGGTTTGAAGCTTCAGGCATACGAAAACAAAATTACGACATCAGTTCTTGAGAACATTTCGTACCCGTGTCTGTAGTTGGTGTTCCTTTCGAGAGGTGTGGATTGTTGTAGGTCATTTTTTGGCTCGACCGAGAAACACAACAAAGCGACGTGTGCTTAGAGTTTTGGCTTATGACGAGGGAGTTGACCAATATCGAGGTAGGCAACATGAGGTAGTTTAGTTCGTGGTTGATTGAGGTAGGTATTTGTTTGACTACTGAAAGCTACACAACTGACGATGAGCACCAACTTTATAGCGGGTGCAAATCGCTAAGGCACGCTCTGCGCTCCGGCCGCGCTCGCTCCTTACTCTAGAGATTCTAGTGTGCGTATGGCTTGATTGTACGGGCTTTCCCAAAGCCTTGCGTATTGCAGCGGGACCCCCACCATCGTTGCCACTATCTTTTCGGCCCAAAACACCCACTTATGCAGTGACACGCACGCGCGCATGCACGCCATTGTACCTCTGAGCCTCCGTTCGACCTCTCTCAGCGCTGTTTACATACCGTAGACGTGTACATGCGTGGATACACGCGCAGATATCAATGAGCGCATGTCAAAATTTATAACACCAAAATGTACAAGAATATCGGTCGTCGACAGTTAACCCGGTCAAGAAATTCCTTTCCTTTAAAATGCAAAATACAACCCCTTCACATGTTTCCTTTGAAATTCTCTGAGCGACCTTGGAATTCTTCGGAGAGTTTGACAATCCGTTGTTTCAAACGGTGTAATTTAGCAAAAGTTGAAAAACCATAAAACCATCAAATACCCAGAAAGTACAGTTTCAGCAAAATTAATAAATATTCTTTAAGATATAATATAAATTGTGCAAACTGAACATAGATATAGTTGTTTGCCTGAAAAGAGGAGATTCTGAAGTTGAGTTCCACCTGGAATTTTACTTATAATGTCATATCTCTGGAAAACATTCTATAATATTTTTTGAAGAATGGAATCTTTTCTAAAGGAATCATAGAACATCAGTAACACCAAATTTTTTTGTATAATTTAAAAATGAGTACTGTTACGCTCGTCAACCCGACATTTTAATACGAAACAAAATTTTTTTTCGTACTCTGACATACTAAAAGGTCGGGTGAGCCTGTGTTTATTGATTTTACTCTGACGTCATCTTGAGTATAACGTAGCAAGGAACAAAATATCTCTGTCATGCGAACTCACGCGTATATTTTTTTGTTGCAGGTCGTTGAATTATCAACGAATTTGAAAATGTGAAAAATACATAGGTAAAAGAAGTATGAAAGATTAAAAAAAAAAAATCTCATTGCCCTTGTCATTTTGTCACCATCGCTGCAGCTTCTCTAATTACACAGAAACTGTTTGAAACATTTGAATGGAACGTACTTGTGTATTAAATTATACATCCAGATTTTTAAGTTAGATCAGTCCGAAATCACCGTAAAGAGTGTTCAACACCTTTTTTGGGATCGTATTGAGTGAGTACAGTTTAGTTTGTCTCATATCCGGTTCAGAATGTCGGGTGTTTTCGTTCCCTGATGAAGCGACGGCGACGATTCCACAATCTAGTGAATCACTCTTGAACGGGACAATGAAATAGAATTTCCTTCCCCCATTTGGCAATTGAAACATTATTGAACAGCACCTACTACATACATTGATTATAATAAGTCAAAAGCTTTTTACGATTTTACCGACAGAGTAAAAAAAAATTGCAAAATTTCATAAATTCTTGTCAGGAGTTATTATTAGTTGTAAATTGCCGAATGCGAGAAGGAGAATCTATTTCGTTGCTCTGTTCATGAGTAATCAGAAAACTGCATCCGAAAGTGTGTGGAGGAAGAGTGAACATGAGAATTTAAATGACTAAAACCAAAAAAGTGCGGAGCACGAAGAGTGGCGTATTTTTGTTTTAAGCAGCACTCGTGTCTGGCCAAGTCAGTGTTATCACACCGGAATAGCCAGTATCAATGTGGTAGGTTGCTGCACGCGCGTCGACCGAGAGCCGGAGGCAGTAGTCGAGGTTGGCTCTGCAGTCGGCGCGACGGGAAACCAATGGCCGCTGCCTCCACGTGTATCTACTACATTTTTTTATAGCGATCACCGACCTCGTGCAACGCGCTGCGCGCGATGTAAGGACGGTGCGTTACATCACGGAGATTTCAGTTATACCGTGAATAATGCGATAAAAAGTATAGTTATTTTTATTTCCACCCAGTACTCGTCATTCCTGACATTCCTAAAACTGTAAAAAAAAAATGCACGCGAATCAGCCCCGAAACTGAGGACCAGATTATTGATTCATCCAATCCCATGCCGCTCGTGAAAGGGACGGGACAATGATCCTGACGAGTCGCAACCATCGCCACTCTAACGATGCGCGCTGCATTGCTGCGCAAAATACTCACACATATCATATTCTTTTTATTCAAAGAACACTGCGCAAAGTTTAAAATCAACGGCTAACCAGGAATTATTCGATGTAACACGACTCATCAAACAACCGGGCTTTTCTCTCATACACTGTCATCCATAGACCATAGTTTAGTTTTTTGATCATTTAGACAATTTCACTGACATTATGAACTGTCTTGACGCTTGGTTCATGTTTGTACTCAAATATAAGTCAAGCCATGAAATTTACTATTTGACACATTTGTTATATCTTACTGATCGGATGGTACGAAATTTAAAGTACAAAAACAAATTTTTAATTCAATCCGAAGGATACTTCGTCTAAATCCGCAGCATCTTTGCGTCGCCCTACCAGATTTGCGACATCGCTTATAGCCGTGATATTTTGGGGAAATTAAGGATTGTAATTCGGTACCCCGAGAAAAATATTTACCGCAATAATTCAATTTGGAAATTTTCATTTCTGGGGTAATTTTTCATCAGTTTATTTTCAATAATTATTAGAAAACCGTATTTCGCAATCGCTGACTGTTCTGAATTGATAACGACAATAATTTCGAGGTAATGAGGAAAATGAGATTGGAAAAATGAGTGTTACATACCTGATTGCCTTTCTAAGTCCTGTTGTCTTCATATGATAAAAATTAAATGATCACGTCCCAGAGTCACGAACCAGTTTAGTTAATTATATGTCTTATTATTTCTACGTTTCAAATGTCCCGCGGTATATTAATCCGCTCAATTCGCAGAGGAACTGGCAACACTTTTGAAAAAACCACACAATAAAGAGGAGCCGATGTATCGTATCGTTGTATTTGATCTTTAGAATAAAACTTTGGCTCGTTCAGTGAATTATTTCTCTAAAACTGAGGGAAACCGAAGGACCCGCCTCGGAATGGCCAATCATACTGTGTAATGTTTACCTCCTACTCGAGCCGAAGAGCAGCGGAAAGGATCGACACGTCCCGAAGCGAAGTGCCGAAGCCAGGGACACCGCGCTTCGAGATCCCCACCCGTTTCGCCCCCCTCCGCGTAGCCGAGACCCCTGAACGCCAGCGCGACGACGACCTACAATTTAGGACGGCAAAGTGTTTCTCCCAGCACGTGGAGGCAGTCGTCGTGGTTTCCCCGGAGAAACACGCGTGCGAGTCAGACAAGGACGGTGCGAACGACGCAGAGGACGCGGTGACCTGCGGCGCGTGCATCAACACACTCCACGTCGCACAGAAACAAGCGCAAAATCCCACGTTCCTACGACTCGTCCTATATACCATACGCCGGCACGCACGGCGCTTTGTCATTGTTGATCGTCGTGTCCGTGGTCGCTGCCGCTGGTAGAACGTTCGGCGTGATGGCGGCGATTCACCACAAACAAAACACCCCCAGCTTTCCTTCTTTCTTTCTTTCTTTCACTTTCAACCAGCCTCGATTTTTCATTCGTACATCTTCGCCACTTCGAAACCCAGCCCGGATCTGACCTCTGCTAGGGTTCCAGGACGCTGCAGCATCCAGGATACCTCTCGTCATTCCAACCCTTTCTGCCACTCACCCAGGGAAATTGACTTAGGCCCCGAGCTTGGACCCGTTCCATTTATTCGGGGGAAAGGGTTATGGATATATTCTACAGTCCGAGACATATTGCTACAATATTACATTGTAACATTGCAGAAATAGCTCAAAGTTGCGTAAAACGTCATGTTGAACTTCTGCACACTACAATAAATATTGCTGCAATGTTTACACTTTAGAACTTTGCAGGAATATTGCAGCAATATTACAAAGTTTTGTTATATGTTGTGTTGTAAATCCTCTCACATCGAATGTTATGTTTATGAAGTACTGTTATCGTTATTATCATGTATCCACATTTCACACCTGACGACAAATGTTCTGATTATTCAGCATATTAGGCTACAAATAGGCGTCTTATTTGATGTTCCTGAAAGAATGGCTACCGAAGCAATGGATGGGTGAAGTAAACAAGATTGATATTTGGATATTTCAGAGATATTTTTTTTCGATCATTACAGCAGTATTGCAAGTGCATGTCAAAGAGTAGGCAACAAACTGTTGTTGCGGGGTACATTGGATGTAACATCACAGAAACATCGCAGTTTATACCAAATATTATTAAACTTTTCAAGATACGTTGCTGCAATATATCTGCAATTTTGCGTACTGTGTCGGATAAGTATAATTGAAATTTGTTCTTTCATGCCATGAATATTTATACCCTCGTGAAAATTTTTCCACTGAAAGTCTAAACGATGTGCAAGTTGATTAAATTACGCATAATCACTATTTTTATCATTGTCTTCATCGTTAGTATTTTTAAATTGTATAAATTTTTACAATGTGCTTTTATAATTGCCTTTCAGGTACTTGTGTAATCGTCAAACTTTGCTCGACTGTTTCCAAGCCGAGTGCTGTTTCACAATAGTCAAGAACTGTAGTTTTGAGTCGTTTCGATAACCTTTAAATCAACTCAATTATGCAAAAGCTGTACTGTATAAGTATCTCTTCTTTAGCAAACATTCCTTTTATCTGTATAATACACGCTCATACATACAACTTGAAAGGATCAGAAAATATACATCACACTAGTATTAATCAAAAAATATGTCGATCGTTTGAATTAATTATTCTTCATTGAATTTTTTTCTGCAACTATTAAAAATTATCTCAGAAGTGAGTGCCTCTTTGTTCGGCAAAGCTCACTTTCTTCGAAATAGATGCACAGTTACATTTGTGAAAAAAAGTACATTTCATGAAAACAGAAAATATGCAGCTCTTACAATGCGTTATTTATGCTTTGGGCGGTCGGGAGGGGGGGGGGGGGGGTCTAATTGTGTGCTGTGCCTCAAATTCCCGCAAGACAGCACTGATGGGCTTACAGTCCAAGAGTTTAGGCTTAATGCCTGTGCTGCATGTTCTTCACCCGTTGCCATATTTCGCCAAATGTACATACTTGAATAGTAACGTTCTTTCAAGGATAGGAGGATTTTGTAGATTGCATATTCTGAATATTTGAAGTTGAAATGAGGTTTATATAACAAAAAACAGAAAAGTATTTAATTTTTTAGAGCGAGATTGTCACATTGTTTCAGATACCGACAATCCGACTACTCTGAATGTTGCGAAGGGTGAATCATTAAACGTTTAGCTGCAGTTATGAACAATGATACCAGACGACGGGAGAGCAGTCAGAATGGACCAAGGGCAGTGAAATCGAAACTCGTGCTGGACAATTATTCCCAAAAAATTGAGCCCAGTCTTTTTGCACACGCACGGCCATCTCGGCCGTGATAATACTATTCAACAAAAAGCGTATAGAGCAATGACCCACTGTGAGCCCTGCACGTGTAGGACGGAAAACCACGACAACCGCCTCTGGAGGGGCAACGGACTGCGTGGTGGTTCGAGTTCCCCACGCCCAGCCATGCCATGGCGACAGATGTGATTATCGATGCCTCGTCGTGCCCCTAGCTCAATATATATCAGAGCTACAATACTCTCTGAAGTCAGAAATATTCGTGCCATTTATCCGCATCATTATTCTGCAATTGGTGAGAAAAGAACAACCCAGCATTTGGTCGAAACAGACATTTGCAAATTCGTACCCGGCATCTTCACACGTGCATCTTGGGGGCGCTGCGATCGCACTATGCAGTGTGAATCCCCATTCTGACTCTCAGACCTGAAAACCTAGGTTGAGGTCTTCGAAAACCGAGAGCCGATTCTCACCCCGCGATCTCGTGCACGGCTTTTTAGGCTGGCGCTCGACGCGACGGCTGCCTCATTGTGCCTCGTGGCCTGCCGGTTTGCCCCGGTCGATGCGGTCGCCGAGTCGCGGTGAGGCGCGGCAAGGGCATCAGCGAGGCGGCTTTGGTGGGGGCAAACTCTACAGTGGTGTCGTACCTTGACCAATCTCAACGCAACTTGTTTTAAGCTACACATCGGCAACGACCTTAGAACATCGCAATCGCGTTGAAACTGAAATGGCGAAGGGAATGCCCCCGCAAATTACAACCGCAGACATACAAGCTGATGCCCATGCAAATGCCTTTACAAGATGTCGACATCGTTTTACTAGTTCAATCAATACTCTAGATGACAATTGATTCTGGAAATGTAAACTTAGAAATATATGTGTAGATGCCGCACTGATATGCTAATGTTACCACAAACATGAGATAAAGTTTCATTTATTTTTTTACAAATAAGAATAACATCCTTCTTCCTGCTTGTGTATCAAATTGTCGTTTCTAAAATGACTGAATATTTATGCGGGCGTAAAGGTCAACTTGATCCAGTCTGAGTTCTTATACGAGTTATTTATCACTTAGGGTTTTTTTGCCACCTACGTGGCGTCTGGTGACTGTTTTCAGTTCTTCTCGCTGTTACGCATATTTTTTGTTGTAACATTAGGAACTTGGCAAAGTAAGTCGCAATAATTTTACGTCCTGTTACATCGCACGAAAGTAACAGTCAAACGTAGCTAACCAATACTTTAAGCATTAATTATCTTGTTACTTTCACAACCTTGGGCGAGCAAAAATTTAAACAAAGTATAAACTGCAACTCAAAGAACAGGCATCATATTTTTCGTCACCGAAATTGGGTTATTTTGTTAAACATCAAATTACTTCATCCTTCTCTTCTACAACATAGTTTGCTTAGTAATTCCTCTTTTCTCTACAGAGTATGGTGTGCTAACTGTTCCAATGGATGGAACCGCTTGGTCTTCACTTGCAATTTTCAATTTACCAACAGGATACCTGCGAATCGTCTCGACCGAGCAAGTGCAGACGTTTGCGCAAGTAGAGATCTGTAGAGTGCAGATTATGCACAGCAGTACTTTGAATCAAACTGTAATATTAGCTGCTGGTAATTTGGCATAATGATCACTTTTCGTGGCCAGTTGCAAATGTAGTTTTGTAAACAATTTCCATTGAAATACGATGCAACATACTTTATCAATGTACTTGCAATATCACTGAAACAAAAATCGCCAATGATTTATTAAAAAATATTTCAGACTAAACCGTACATAATATTGACATTTTCACCGCTCAAATCATTGTCCTTGGAAGAACTGAGTAATTCTGTAATTGCGAGGATGAAATTGATGTGAGTGTAATGATGAGAATATTCTCTTCGAGACCACAAATGAAAAACTGGTATTCAGATAAAGTTCATAGCATGCCATTTGAGCTCCATTTCCATTGGTGAATTTACGAGGGGAAGCACCGGGCCTACAGAAACCAGTTCTACAAAGCGAATGTTTTGTAGAAAATATCCTACAGGTCCTTTTCCACAGAAATACTTGTTCTACAGAATAAAATGGGCGTCAGGAGCGATTTTGCAGAACCCAGTCCCACATAAATCAATTGTATCAGCAGAATACCGTTTCTATATAGTTTCGACAAAAAAATATATAAAATAAGTTCAAAAGTATTCGTCCAGAAGCTGCATTTAATTAATTTCTGGCACCGTAAGATTGGAATAAATTAGGCATATCCGACAACGCAACGCACAATTCCCCAATACGAACGCAGATGGTGCCTGTATCATCCCAAAATCTAGAAAAAGTTAGACACCTCTATGTATAACTGAACTCTGTAGACATGATTTCTGTAAAAACGGTCCTCTCCTACCAGAATTCATTTCCGTAGGACTGAATTCTGTAGAATCCGTCCTGACGCCCATTTTATTCTATAGGTCAAAATTTCTGTATAAAAGTAACCATAGGATATTTTGTGTGAAAAATTCGCTTTGTAGATCTGGTTTCTGTAAAATCGGGCCCCTTTTAATACGCGAATCATGTTCTCTCTATGATCAAATTGAACTTCATTTTTCAAAGCAATATCATAAGGCTTTGATAACAGAAATTCAATTTGATCCTAGAAAGAAGGCATTCGCATATTTGTAGTAGTAATTTACGATTCCAGAAGGAAGTCTGACGACCATTACGATATTTCAACTTGACGATCGGGATCGAAATGAACGAGCCTCTCGCTTTCCTGGTGGGTTAGGTGTGTAGGTGGGGCAGAATTCACGGGGAAGGTCGCTGACCGAAGACACGTGTGCAACTGGTAGGCATCCATGACGTTCGTAGATGCATGAAGCCACAAGGCCGTGAACAAATGCAGACGTGCCGCTTTCTCTTCCTACTTACTCTTCCTACAGTTCATGCCTACGCTTACGTAACAACCAAGTCATCGGTTTTTGGACCCCAAGGTACATCTATGATAATATCCAGGTCGTTGGCCAGGCTCTGCGCGACTTTCAATCTTCGGATCTGACAGAGGGTCAGATTCCCTTTTTCCACCGCTTAAGTCAATAACACAATCTCCAACAGAAATTTATTAATTACTTTTGCACGTGGAATACATGAATTCGTGATCTGTGTTCACGGCCAAAAGTAAATCAGTGTCAGATGGCTCGCCAGATTTTGCTAAACAATGAATAAGTTCTGAGTTCAATAAAGCGAAATCAACAGCACGAATTTGGTTTGAATTGGTCTATCCATTTTGCAGTTATTCCCAGATAAAAAAGTCTTTATTTTCGCAAATAACTCAGAAACGACTCGACCAATTTTGGTCAAAATCGAAACGGTTCTAAAGAAACAATCAGTAGAACCGAATTGATTGAGCCTGAAGATCATCAAACTCGCGCGCCAATCCGGACGGTCATTTGAAAATTATCAGAGGCGATTATTCAAACCTCGAATACGTGAATATGTAGTAAAGATGTATGGTATATGCATCGTCATAACTTTGGAAGTATATATAAAATTCAAGAAATTAGCACAAAATCGTTGCAGAGAATTTTTCAATTCCTGCTTTACCATTTTGAGACATAATTATATCTGTTTTTGAAATCATTCGTGTACTCCTAGAGTTATAATTATGCGATGTATATGACACTTTTTCTGAAGAAAGAAACTACCAATAAGAACACTCTATGTATGTACATACAATACGAAACTAGAAGTGAATTTGATAATTATATTTTGGTGTCAGTGTTGTTAAGTTGGAATCATTTCAGTGTCGACATTACAACGACACATCCGTCTAGTGAAGTTTCAGAGAACCCGCGTGCAGGACCGTACTCTCAACATTTTCGACTCTAGTTTCTAGGCTTCAGAGTCTAAGGTCTCGGAATGCGTGAGTAAACTTTGCTGGCAGTTGCGTAACCCACTGAATACTGTTACCATCCACAACAATCTTGTCGCAACTAAGGATCCGGTAGGGTCTCTTATTGATCGTTGCTGCGCTTGGGTCAACGACTCCACGTGCAGCTTGTGAAAATAACACTTCTCCGTGGTTCCACCAATCGTATGAGACTCGATGAATACCATACGAGTTATTAGTCGGAGGCTATTTCGTTGTATATCTTGCAGCTTTGTGGATAATGGGTTAAAATTGTAGCTTGTGGATTGTCTCGACACTATCCACGAAAAATGTTGTTATACTTAATACCCAGATGTAGTTACTGCAACTGTTGGAGTAGTTCTGGAAATTTTGGGTATCGTACTACCAATGTTGAACAGTTTTCTTACGCAAGAAGATGAGCAGGCCTTTTGTTTGCTGATTAGGGGCTACTTTGTGTTTACAATTGAGCCTACGGGTTAAATAACGACTTGGGTCGACTTAAGTTTTGACAGGAAAAATGGGAAGTAAAGATTCAGCTCTTAGTATTTCAGCACGGTGCGTGCAGCGCCTGTCATGGTCACTGCAGCATTAAAAGTTGACGGAAACATCCAGGATTCACAGGGTATATAGCTAATATGATACACAAGACCAAGATCAGCGTATTCGAAAAAATGACTCAAGTTGACGTAAGCTGTTTTTGACCCATAGGCTCAATTCTCTTTAAAAATTTTCCAGTGAAAACCATTGCCATATTTTTTCAAAAAACCAAATCGGCCAGCGTGCTAACTAAGATAAAGAAGACCCACGAGACTCAATGCGTATGTGAAAGCATTTTTAGATCAAGCAATTGAAAGATACAACTACATTTCTAGGTTTGTCTGTTGTGCCTTCTTATTGCGTGGCCTGATCGACATGGGACTGGTCGAAATAGAGTATGAAACATCTAATTTTGATGTTTTCAAAATCGGTTGGAACTTTGTCAATAATCAGAAATCGACGAGCTATTCTATTACCTTGACTTTACGCAGTATATAAAAAAGAGGATTTCTACAAAATCGCTATCCTACTACGTTCTAATATTAAGCCATTTTACATCTCTATGAACATGTTTCGCTATTTGTTGTCATGACTGACAGTAGTTTTGTATCCCTCCTGCTTTACCGAAACGATCGTAGCGTAATCATATACATAGAGCATGGACTGCGTATTCCCTGTCTTGCCTGTGCTAACAACAAAATGAGAGATAAGGAAACAGTCACAGTTAATGTCTGTTGCTTTGTAAACATTCAATTGGTCGTCAGTCGAGAGCTCAGTAATGTATCACCATCAAGTTGCCGTCAAGTAAACCCAACATGACGTACTCTGTGATCACACTGTAGATTTGTAGTCATGAACGACGATGATTATTTTTCAAGAATATATGTAAAATATTCCACTCGAGTTTATTCAAAATAACAAAATACAATACTTCGGCCTTTACATACAGGTCTGAAAACTCTACTGAAACGGGTAGGGGCGCTATTTGAAGATACGATGGTAGTTCACTAGTCGCCACTAGGTTCGTTGCGATCATCGCTCTTTCGGCGGCGCGGGCAAGCATGGGGATTCGTATGTAAAACTCATAGACAGTAAAACCCCAGTCTAATGCTTGCTTTCTATGCGCGCAGTGCGGCGCGGCGCGGTTGGGCGTGCAACCAATCAAAGGGCGCGCGCAGTTTCGCGCCTTTCAGCGCGTTTTATATTTTACCAAAGTTGCGCCTTGCATGGAAGCAAGCATTATATGGAGGACCAACTTCCTCAGTAGAGACTGTCATTTGCTGCGCAAATATGTCAGTGAGAAGAGCTGTCGAGATGCGGCATAAGCGCCTCTTGCGGTTTAAACCCGAAGAGTGCTCTTCTGCTCTTCTCCCTGCTCACTATGGAGGACACAGAGAAGGAGGCCGCATGGAGGCCGTATTGGTGCTTCTTACATGAAGCTAGCTACGGCCGACATTTCGCCATATCATAGTTCTAATTCTTGCCGACGGCAGTGCTGGCGCAGATTATTCTCGGATTTGTAATTCGAAGTCGGGGTATATACATATATATATATCGAGAAATTCATACGCATTAAAACTATTTTCTTGAGTTTTATCATTACGTATAGCGCCGAGTTGTGCCTCCTTCTCTCTACCCTCCATATTTATAGGTGACGATCGCCGCCTTTCTGTTTTTTCATATTTAAGGTGCCGCTGAAGTGACTTGAAAATATCAAATCGTGACGTCATAAATACGTGCAGCGCCTCTGAACGTTGAACGGTGAACTAAGGCCGCTGATTTCATTGGCTTGTTCTGTTAGATCCAACCAATGATGTCAGTTACAGATCGAAACATACTTCTTGTGGACCATAAACGGGCTGCTGTCACATGAAAAACGCGTATACGAATCGAGCCATGTTTACAAAGAAATAACTGATAGTATAAATTTTCCCGGATAACGTGTGTGCTTTTGTACGTGTGAATCTCCCTGGCGAGGGTGAAAGAAATTGTGGAACAGCGCAATCAGTGAATATTCAACATGCGGTAGCTCCGATCGGCCATGTTTGTTGTCGCGTGATTTTATTCACTTCATCATTCTTTATTATAAACATTATCAGCGATTTGCCTGAGCAGTGACGGAGATTCACACGTACACTATTATTCAAGCTACGATTTAAAATATTTCCGAGTAAGATTCATACTCTCGTTATCGCAGGATTCGTATAGGCGTTTTCACCCAATTTCCCCGCTTCTGACGTCACGAAATATATATATGACATGCCAGGTCAGCGGGGCCTTAATAGCGAAAATTTCACTTTTTCCCGTAAGAGACGCTCAAATCGCATTCACATAGCTCTTCAAACTAGGGACAAGTTTTGTCGCAGTGTGTTGCCTCCATCTGTGTGTACGCAGTAATCTGTGCTCGCCGGTACAAATAAGTAAAGTAGCAACGTTGTGAGGAGTATAAACTGTAGACCGTTTACAGTGGATTCGGGGGTGCATAAACCACCGATATTGTGTTTCCATACAAAGAAGTGTAATCGCAATTCTTCAAAATGGTAAGTTTAAATTTTTAGACCACGCTTAAGCGTTTCTTTAACGATAATCACTATTCTAACCTGAAATGCGTTAACCAAGTCGGTATTACCACTTGACTGCGATTGCATTCCTTCAACCTGACATCGAAAATGAATTAAAATTTACACGTTTTTCATAGACGATCGGGAAGAACAACAAAATGCTTCAGCATATAAACTTCAGAGTTAGAATAATTCTACAAGACTCTAGAACGTTCATTGGCACCTTCAAAGCGTTCGACAAGCATATGAACCTGATTCTTGGTGATTGCGAAGAGTTCAGAAGGATAAAACCAAAAAATACCAAACAACCCGAACGTGAAGAGAAGAGAATTCTAGGCTTCGTCCTTCTCCGAGGCGAGAACATTGTCTCTCTTACAGTAGAAGGTCCCCCTCCTCCAGAAGAAGGCTTACCTCGTGTTCCAATTCCTGGCGCTGCTCCAGGTCCCGGAATGGGCCGGGCAGCTGGTCGCGGCATGCCTGCCAACGTCTCAGGTGTACCCGCTGGCCTGCAAGGTCCAGTTCGCGGCGTAGGTGGCCCTTCCCAGCAAATAATGACCCCAGGTGGCAGAGGCCAAGTATCTGCGCCGCCCCAGATGCACCCTGGAGGCCCTCCTCGCATGCCAGTCGGCGGGCCACCACCTGGTATGATGGGTCCACCGCCAGGAATGATGGGTAAAATGACATTTTCTTTGCCCTCCACATTTTAAATTTACTGCCCAGATATGATGAATACTTGCTTGGAAAACTTTGAAAATCGTCAAATGCCAGGGAAATTTGTTCAGTGTGGAAAAGTTGGAAAGATTTAAGAGTTCTTATAAAAATCGATCTCATTCTTTCTCGAAAACATTGATTCATCATGAAAATTTTTTTGATATGATCATTTTGATGCTAAGAAGGTTGCCCTGGTCAGCTAGGCCCAATAAATTATTACATATATTAACAATCGAATAATTTGTAAAATATAATCTCAAAGCCTTACGATTTGTTTTCCGAAGTTAGGAAGTTTAACGAAAAAATGAGATGGCTTCCCATAAAAACTCTTGAATCAGTCACTACGCTCAAAAATAGTTGCGAGAAATATGCTATTCCAGGATTCACGGTGGTTATCTTATTTGCCCTAAAACTGCCTCATTTCTTTTTCTTCTTCTACAAGCATTCTAAAACTGATGGTTTACTCTGAATATACACTGAAGCACATCGTTTGCCACAAAAACCATCTATTATTGACAGTTAGCCACGTTATATTAATTTTAATTTTTTGAATTTTGCTTTCTCTTTCCATCCAAATATCCAAGTTCACAGATTTCAAACGAGAACAAAGGAATTACTGTCACATTCTACATATCGTATTTATTTTAAAAAGGTCTTGAAACATTTCGGTTTCAATCATAAGTATAGATGTGGCATGAAAACAGCGTAGTCATATCACAACTTAATGCCATTTTTTATTTTTCCATATCACAAAAATACATTAGAATGTTTTTATTAATTGCGTGTAGAATTTGGCTGTTGTGCTCTTTTAGGCATTTAAGATCTGTGAACTTTGATATTTGGAGTTATTTACTGTGACGTGCCATTCTGGCGTGTTGAGAAAAAATGTTTCACGGCCTGGATTGGACCGGGATTTCAACCCGGGACCTTTTGCTTTTCGAGCAACTGTTCTGACTCCTAAGCTCCCAGGCTGCTGCGAAAACACCTCCCGGACTGTTACCCGACTAGCTCGAGAAATGCCACGTTACACTACATAAGTCCACATGGAAATCAAGTATAGCGTCCTCATTTTTTTTTTTTTTGCAAGTGCGGAATATTCCAAACCGCAATACCCCTCATTCTCCCTCAAATTACTTCGGTTGAGTGCTGTGAACTGTGTAATGACTGCAATCTCTCAAATTTCCAACTATCATTGATAATTTAAACTAGTTTTCCATCATTTTTCTCACTCGCTCCACTTGTTTGACAGTTAATTGAACTCTGTTTGCATTGATTTATCATTATTTATCTATAAACATGGTAATGATAATGTTCGTAACATTGTGACAGTGTATTCTTAAGAATGAATCGGTCTCACTATCTGAATCAAAAGTTGTGAAAAGAGTAAAACTTGTTCAAAAAATATTCAGGTAGTGTTAATTAATGACTAAACATGAATGAAACTACTATGTAGTAACGATGTTTCATTCATGTTCACCACATTGGTATATTGCTGGAGATTATTATCCGTCAGTGCAGCCCTTTCATTTTGAAAAAAAAAAGATTCATATTAATCAGTACCCATGAATTGCTTTCTATTGAAAAATTATTCAATTTCAACAGTTTCAAACTTACAGAAAAAGTGTTCTAAAATGTGACCTGCTGCGGCAAAAAGTCAGGGAAAAAGCGTAATTTCAGTCAGAAAAACAGGGTAAAGCAAGCAAATTTTCAAAACCAAATTGAGTGACCTTTCCTTTTCAAACTATTGTCAAGATATCAAGAACATAAAAATGATCATTTTTTTCTCAAGTTGTTCAGTCAAAGAATAAATACATTTTATTGCAGGAATGCCTCCTGGAATGCCACCGATGGGTCGTGGCGGTCCGCCAATGGGTCCTCCTGGAATGCGGGGACCACCTCCTGGCATGATGCGAGGTGGCCCACCTCCACGTCCGTATTGAGTTCAACTTTAAGTCTATATTTTGATTCTTGGAAAAACATGATTATGATAAATAAAGAACTAATACCTTTCTACTACGAATATTTACCTCAATGCATGTTATCAGTCATCATTGATCATCGCAGTCCGCGATTTACGACAAACATGTGAAAAACTTGGAATATGGTGTCAATTTTTTTGAAACGATATTTCCAGAATGTCATTAAAGGAGATTTCATCATACAGCAAACCGATTTAACGAAATATTCTGACCAGACTCTCGGGCAAAACTAATTGTAAAAAGATTTGTCTGTTGATAAATGGGCATTTGATGGGAAGGAGAAAAATATTTCATAGTATATGGGAGGGGTATCGTTGCTCATATATTTGGAAATTAATGTGTACTTTGCACAGGATTATTATAGCAAAGGTAACGGTAATAACAGTAGTAGTAGTAATAATTAACACATTAATATTTGTACCAACAGAATGACAAAATATTTATTCAAACTAATGATGTTTTCTATTAATTAAGGTTCGTATAAATATCAAACAATAATATCAATATTATGCCAGGAAACTTATAAAAATTATTAGACCTATATATAAAATATATATTAGTATTTTCAAAATCCAATTGCGGTAGCTAATAAACTAAACTGCACGTTCGCGCTTGAATATTAACTATTTGACTTATCACTGATCGATTGCTGGCTATCATACAGATGTGTTAGATGATCTATGGCTAGAATCTGACTTCCGGCATCATCCAATAAGTTATTACTGTCGTTTTCATCAATGTACTGGAAACTTTCCAGATTTATATCTGCTGAAGCCAATGCGGTGCTGAATATGTCTATCCCAGAATTCGATATGGATTCTCCTGTCTGAATATTGTTTATTGCATTTTCTGTGAACACACACAGTTTACAAGGTTTTTGCTTATTATATATCCAAAGTATTAACGTGACTATGGCAAGATGGCGTCGTACTAACAGCTTATTGTTTTAGCCAAATCGTATTTATCTAAAGGAACACAAAACTGTGCAAGTAGTTGAATTTTTGATTTGTTACGTTGAGTTAACACAGAGTAAAATATGCGTGAAAAAATTACTTTTATAATTAAATACGACGCCATTAGGATTTTGGATCGACCATTTCAAGCTCAAAATATTTACAGCGGTTACGGAATTACTGATTCAAACAATCTTTTAGGATCAATACTCAAGCGACTTGTACGAAACACTTCTTCGTCTAATTTCATTAACACATGAATTTATTCTGTTGTAGAGAATGTAATTGTCATTTTTTCATACGTGCATTGTTGATCCAAATCAATAGATAGGATTTCACTGGATAGTGTTTTCTTCATGAAAAATCATATGCACATTATATTTTGAATTTACCTGATGTTTCAAAACTGTAGACGCCAGTTTGAGGATCTAGTGATCCTTGCATTTCACTAATGCAGTCTAAATTTCCGAGTTTTTCTTCAGAAACTTTGTTCTTAGATTCATCTGGAGCTTCTGTTTTATCAGAATTTATACTCGCTATAGTTTCTTTGTTTTTCCTGAAACAATTTACAGAATAAAATTCTTACTGTAAATTTCATTGCCTCTTCTTCACAAAGAGTACATAATAATTACTGACCTATGATCTTTCGAATCCATTACGAAACTAATCGTGGCCCCACTCTTCACGTATGATGATTTGCTAATAGGGCAAGTCGGAGTTTGAGCTTCTTTGTTTTGTTCTTTTATCAACAAATGAGAATTAGTATTTAAAATAGCAGTCTTTGATTCTGAATTAAATACGCCAGAAGCTTCAAGAATCTCAGAAAGGACTTTATTCTTCTTTATAGAATCCTGTCGCAGATCAAACACAATCATGTTTCCCGCCTGTAAACATAATCACATTTCAAGAAGTTATTGTGTACTGGATCTGTATCGATTCGGGCTCATCGCAATCGTATCACTTTTGTATTTCCTTTGCAAAGATCGTGGCAAATTATAAGGCAATGCACAGATCAAATCACAAAATCAATCATAAGAAGATTAATTATTTTAAAACCAGTAAGGATTACCTTTGCGTTGATTTTGACTGGTTCGGGTTGAGAAGAATTTAATGGGGACAACACAGCTAAAGATTGTTCCTCACTAACGGTAATTCTATGTGGCAGCAAAGCTATTGTACCAGCAGACTGCGGATTTGATAAACATACATTTTTCCCACCAACAATAACTTTGCCTAATACTTCCTAAAATTTAAAATTACGGTTGTTCAGTTCCAACAAAAAAAGAAAAACTGCTCTCAGTTCGACAATTACCTTTCCAGCATGAGATAATGTTACACCTTTAGCAGGACCTTTTTGCACAACGATTACATTGCCTTTGGCAGCCACCCTTGAGCCAATATCAGATGTTATATTTACACTTTTACTAGAATTCAACGTGATACCCTGTAAAAAAATATTCATAATATGTCTAGGTATTTTAAGATGAGTCATTATGTGCGAAATTTAATAAATGAAGATAAAAATTGAAGTTGATCAAAATCAAGCAAACAAGCCATATAAACCAGATTCGATGATGGTTGATTGCTCTTATCAGCTCATTACCATATTGACTGGCTTTTGACCAGTTTTTACAGTTGGCATTTTTTTACATGTTAATACTGTTGTGGTAGAACTGTTATGAGGAGGACCAGGTCCGCTCGATGCTACTTCAGTATTCAGAGTTACCATTCGAGGTCCATTTTCTATCGAAATAAATGAATAAAAATATTTAGCCTCTCCCTTTTTTGGAGAAGATTTTTTTCAGTTATTGAAACAAGTCTCAGAAGAAGACTAGTTAGTTATTTGAACTACCCTGATGTAAATGATAGAAATAATAGTATCAGAAACCTCGCTTCCACTACGAAAGAACTTCATCTATACATGTTGAGTTATAATTACGTAATGGTATCGGCTTTAATCCAATAGCGGATCTTGTACTTGAGTTTGCGGTAGTCATTACCGCTTGGACACACGTGGAAGTTGTACTACTGGTAATTCTGACTGCATTTTGTACACAATTCGTTAACTGCACTAATTTCGCACCTGATATTGAAAAAGAAAGAATTTGTTTTACATTATTTAATATATAAATTGTGTATTGAAGTATTTAAAAAAAATTTCAATGATATGAAATAATAGATGCTCAACTATTTAGTAATCATATTTTTATCACCTTCGTTGCTCGTTTGAATATCAGAAACTTCTGACTGTTTGATATTTGCATTGGCATGTTGAAAACCGCAGGTAGATATTACCAACGGTGTCGTTTTGGGCTGGACCATTATTTGCGTTGGTATCACTTTTGCTCGTACTTTGCTAGCTGCAGTGACAGTCACGTATCCAGATACAAATGTGGAAAGTGACTGCCCAGTTTGAAGCAGTGTTTGAGAGCAAGACGCAATTGGAGTTGTAATGTTTTTACATGGAACTGAAAAATAAATCATACGTGTATCGTAATACTAACATAATCTACCACGATGCAAGTTTTTCTCTAAAATGAAATGAAAACCCCTGATTTCCTCTGAAATTTCACAATGAACTTCAGTTTACTTTTACAACATCTTTTGTGAATTATATCTTTTCAGAAGGCATCAGAAAATTCATCAAAGAAATCTGTTTGAAATATTCTACTTTACAGCTTATCAGCAACATCTTCACTAGCAAAAGACTAACGATAATTATTTTGCCATAAAAAGGACTACATAGTTTGGAAAAGCGTTATTTTGAATGGATTCATATTGAAACATATGCATAGAGAGTAGTTTAATTTAATTTTCCAACTAATCGATTAATTTGTGTTAATTTTATGTATACTTATATTCAATTCACGTTTGCTGATGAGCGTTTATATTACAATAGATATTTGAATGATTGAAAAACCTGTTAAATTTAATCTGCTGCAATTACTTCCACTAGGATGAACAGAAGTATTATGTTGAAAGGTTGTGCTTGTTGAGCAAGATGAATTAGCAGGATTTACCTCAACATCATCGACAATTTCATTTCTTGACATGGCCACAGTTGTGCTTGTGGGCACTATAAACACCTGGTGAATATTAAAAAGAATCATTTATACTCGAAATACCTAAATTTTGAACCACTAAGAAATAATAGGCGAACAAAGAAGCCACAGTAGCAGCGCTAACTTGATGTTTTTACCTTATTAGGTAACGAAGTTGGTACTGAACACAATGATTCTGATTCTATGCAAGAATCAGATGTAACAACATCTCTCACGATGTTAGCAGTGTCATTAAATCTATTTAAACCACCAGAAACATCTTGGAGCTGCAAATGAGGCAGTACAGTTACTTTTTTTCAATTCTTCTCAAATTCTAACTACTCTTTTTAAAATACGATACGAAAGTATCATTAATATATCTTTGCCTTTTAGGTATAGTGAGATTGACGTTCCTTTGTGCACTGGTTAAAAAATTTTACAAATCATTCAGAACAATTTGTAAATTTATAAATCACGTGTCTAATGTCACAATGATGATATTAAAGACTGATTGAAAGTTTGTTACCTCAACTCCTGATCTTCTTCTTTTTCTACCTACAGGATGCCTTTCTGGCTGTACGGCAATTGGACTAACGGGTGATTTCTTCTCTTCTAACTTCCCCAAGACAAATTCTGTCTGTAATTTGACTAGAAAAATAATTAAAAGAAGAATATAATGAATATGCTTTATTTATGAACTACGGAAAATGATGAAGGAATTATTTAGAAATATATCAAGCGAAGAATAATATTGAATACATAAGGTAAACAGATCTCACAATTATTTGTAACTGTTGTAGTTTTCCTTGATGTTATGATTATTTTAAGAATTAGGAATACTAATATAATCGTTTCAACTGTGAACCTGAAACCGACTACGAAACCTAGGACATGCTGAAAACGAAGGAAACTTTCATGATGAATGGATACAGAGGAGTGTGAAACAGCGATTTTTACCAACCTTTTATATCTGGTGTCTCTTGTTGAGATGTTGCCCCCTTTTTAGCATTGGCAACGGAAGTTGCAAGTGACAAACTGTTGGCTAAGGTTGTGAAAATATTTCCTGCTTTCAGCCTAGGCAAGAGGGGAATCATTCGTCGACCTTCGATGGCCCAATCTGTACCAGTATTCGGGCCATTTAATCTAACAAAGTAAATCTGAGTGAGCGCAATACTTATTGGTTGTAATTGATGGTAAAACATGCGAAAATTATATATTGGGACTGCTTTCAAAGAGTAGGACAATATCTGTTTCTGACATTTTGTTAATCCAACCAAGCAGAGATTCAATCAGGCAAACTCACTGCTCAGCAATAACGGTCAGTTTCTCGTCATTAACGGCACGACGAACCTCAGCACGATGTCTTTCATTTGAAATATGAAGAGCTTTCGCTAATTCTTGCAATAGCTTTTGTTTTTCAGTGGTAAATGAGCCCTGCGCTCGCAATACCGATACCATATTACCATAGGCTTCTAATTCTGAAACAAATTATTACCAATGTGAGAGAAAAAGGTTTCACTATATGCTTGTATACCACTCCTCAATAAAATCACGCATATCGTTTCATTTATTCCTCTCCTCTTATGGCATATCTACGATACTTGCCAAGTAAAACTTGACACGTGTAGATTTCTACTGAAGTGTACTTAGCTATGGTAAGGAAAAGAAGGGGTGAAATGTTTGAAACGCAAAAATATCCATGCTATATAACAGAAATGAGAAATGACTCTGAGCACATTTGAATAATACAAGTTTTTCTTTCTCCGAACTTCTGGTTCAGATGGTTGAGTCATTCATTCTTATGCCAATGCTATAGTTGAGTAAATTACCATAATTGCATGTCTTTGAATTATTTTCGAACTAAAGTGTAACATAGAATTTTCTTGTACCATACAATGATTTGGATATTATGAAACTGTGCTTGCTTGGTTCAAATCAGCAGAGTCCATTCTTTAAACTAAATTACGGATAGAGCAAGCAACTTTTATTCGAATTTCAATCAATTTCTAGTCATTCCATTAGTTGTAAATTATAGAGTATCAGAAACAGAATTTATTTTATTACTCCAATTAGAAGTAATTTGAAACCTTACATTCAGGTGTTTAATCGGTTGAATACAAGTACCTTATATCCCAAAAAGACCAAGATATTTAATACACAGAGATAAAGTGCTTAGGCAAATAAGTTCGAGCAACTGTAATCACAAGTAATATATGTTCTTTTCATAACTATGCTTGATAGTAAATTGATTTAGGATTTAATAATTTGGAAGATGAGTAGGAAGGTGAGTAGACTTAGAATAAAATTGGAGTACGAGGTCAAAAAAAGGTGAATAGCTTTAGCATTGAATTTCTTTCGAATATTACAGTATTAGACACATATTAAGACACTACCAAGTTTACTTAAACGAATAAATCATAGAATTAGGAAAATAAGTGAAAAACGAGTGATTTAATCATACAAAATTCAAATAAAAAATAAAATACTTAAATTAATATTGTACATAACCTTACCGAGATAACGTAAACACTTCTTACACTCATCACGAGACAAGTCCAGCCTTCCAGGCCACATTGTTACAGAGTAAAAACTGATTACGTTAAATACAAACGAGTCCCTTCATTATTTCAAAATAATTTAGACATTTTAACAAACTGTCGACAACAATAATTTCAGTTGATAATGAAGTTGTCACATGGTCGATCGATAACAGTCGATGCACAGACAAAGGATGCTCTTCGATATAAGCTCGCAGCGCTATACCAGTTTGATTTTTTTCTCAATTAAAAATGTTGGTATGTGTGTCTAATTCCTAGAGACTTTTTTGTGCTGACGGCGGATGATTATTTTTCAGACTTGCAGTGTTCTTCGAATGCCGTCGAAGATCCATACAATGGACCATGATCTATATACGCTGTAATATAAAAATGCTGGACCGATCACCGTGGCAGTAGGGGTGCCGGAGAGAGCAATAGCATGCAAAATGTAATGTCACCAATTTACAAAAGAAAACGCGCGTGAAATGGACATGTTAAACAATCTTTTATCTCCTTTGCGCTTCAAGTTTGTGAGTAGCTCTGCCTCCGTCCTAGGGAATTTTTAGCGCTTTCAGCTAATTTCAGAACACAACTCTGGAGAACATCGCCTAGGGATATATGCGGAAATGGGCTGTTTATAGGTGCTTTCCGAAATTAGCTGACAGAGCTAAAAACTCCCTAGGACAAAGGCAAAGCTACACACGAACTCGGGGGCGCAAAAGAGATAAAAGATTGTTGACAGCACCAACAGCTAATTTCGGAACGCACCCTATATTTCAGTGGTCAACTTGAAAGTGGTGGATTTTAAGGTTATAATCAGTGGACGAGTTCTATGAGTATATGAATACGCATAACCTCTGAATATCTCACAACCGTAGCGTTAAATAAACATTTTGAAAACACAAAATGAGTGCCACTACGCTACACAAAGTAATTTTGATTACTGGTTTTATTTCCTTGCTGCATGCAGCATACTCAGCGGCTCAGCGTAAGTTCACTAAACAAGAATACGAACACTTTCTAACTCATATAATTAGTATGTAAAAGTGACTTTGATTTTTACACACCCATCAAATGTTTGTTACAATTTGGTTCAACTAACGAATATCTTATTTGCTTTTAGATCGATCATATTTACGTATAACGGAGCAAGAATTTATAACATTACCTGTAGACGTAAGTAATTATTACCAATCAATAAATGTGTAGGGTGTAATGCATAATTATAGATAGATTTGTTTCTCAGCTTGAGCTTTTTGTTCTTATGTTCATAGTTCATGAATATAAATAAACAAATAAATAGAATAACTTTCACTAATTTCAGATTATAACCCAAGGCATTGCAAGTCTCTTCTTAGTCATGTACGCAGTCATGTTTATAGCAGGTGACTTCAAAGAAATACGTGCCGCGGTTGACTTGGAAAGTAAATCATGGGAAACGCTGAGGAACCTGCCATCTTTTCAGATGTATAATCATCGTGGTAGATCGCTATCCCCTTACTATTTACCACAGGTTCAAAAATCATCTCTTGAAGATGATTTACTGACAATGAATTGAGAACAGACTGTTTGGCGTGAATTATTTATGTATTTATTCTGTAACACAACTGGGCAACATGTCAGTAAATATATGCTTGACGATATGGTTTAAATCAATGCATAAAATTCCAAAAGATTGAAGCATCCAATAATAATATTTCTCTATTCAATTTTAAAGTTCTATTTCTGAACGAGTTACAATATTAGATCAATATATCTTCATTAAATTTGCTGTATATCAGTATTTATCTAAGTTTATGTTTTCAAAGATTCTTGTGGTATTAAATATATTGTACAAACTTTAGGGTTGTATCTCGTTATAAAAGCAATTTTTCATCCAATATTTCACCTTACATTAGCCCGATATCACAAAATTGAAGTCTGAAACAATATTTTCTGGGTTTTTGTTTTTGGAAAAGTTATCCAGCATCTGGCGGAAAGTGTATAAAAAACATTCAGAAATATGTACGGATGTGCTCAGAAACTGAATTTCACAGTTGGACCATTTCTCAGTTTTTCTGATCTACACTGACAAATTCTAATAATTCTTAAAAATTTCGTAGAAGTGTCTGAACTTCCATACATGATCGATACTATATGTATGTATTGCCGGCCAACATAACCTTATTTTGTTGCAACCTTATTTTATTGAGTCCGATAAATATTGTTGGGAACAATTTTTTAATTGGCAAACTGTTCGACTGCTGTATTTACTGTCACAAAAACCATTTGACATTTTTGGCAGAAATAGATAATTTAATTTTACGACGAACGTAGTTTATAAAGTGAACAGTTATGCGCATGCGCCAACGTCGTTGTCCGCATTGTTCGAAAATAGCGCACTTTACGCACGCTTTACAGGCATTGAAGATTAAACACTCCAAGCAGGTGTTATCGCGCTACATTTGTTTCTGGGTTAAGACGATAATATCGGAAATAGCATAACTTGTTGATTACTTCAATGTAGAGTGACGCTATTGTCACTTCACATTTATGTACAAATTAAATCTCAGGATTATATTCGTGATGTAATAAGCAGCCTCATTTCACAAAATATACATTTCAGGCGTTGTTGTAAATTAAATCATCTCAACCATGATCCAAATAACACGCCTAACTTTTGATAACTAACGGCAAGTGGATATTTTGGGACACGTTAGTTATTCTCCTGGAATATTTGAAGAAACATCAAAAACAGTTGATTTATTTCAAGATTGGTTTCTCATGTCTATTGCAGCACTCAATAGTTTTACGATTTATAAATACTATAACATAATGTTTTGTCATGCTTCTTCAATACCAGTAAGATATTATCACGGTAACAACTCGTATCGATGTACCTAGTTGCCACAAGTATAGACAATTTCGTTATGAAGCAAATAAATAATACACGTACTCGATTTTCCTACACTAATTTGTACTGCTTCAAAGAAATGATTAAACATCAACCACCTAAGATTACAATATAGACTCTCAAGCATCATAATATAAAGGCGCAAATGCTGATTACTGATTTCATCTTATTGCAATTACTTCAGAAATAGTATGTGCTGAATTTAATCGATACAAAGATAGAAGAACCAGCACTGTTGGAATACATTTTTTTGTTTTTTTCTTCCGAGTAATATTTCATATTGTAACTATAATTTTCAGAAATACTTTGGTATGTCTGCAAGAAACATGTTTATCCGAATTGCATCACACTTTTAAAAACCATTGAACAATACTCTTTTCGTAACGCGTGTAACCCAGAGTATTTAAATATTCTAATATTTGGTATGTTCTATGAGACAGATTGTCATTTTTACATGTAAATACAAAGACTCATCGTCAAATGAGAATCAGAATGCAAATTGAGAATATTTTTACTCTGAAATGCGATAATCTACTACTTTCTTTTGTGATATGTGTAGTTGAATATTTTTTATTTCTAACTATGGCCGTATATTCGTAAGATCTATTTGTCGTATATGCGTATAATAATTAATAGCTCAATAAGTAGTTATCACGTTTCGACTTGTATTTATAAGTACGTCTTAAAGGTATATACGTAAAACTATTGAATAGCGTCATTCACATAGCAACTTATAATAATAATAATAAATATTACTGACGAGCCAATTTGCTAATTCAATTAAAAATGATATCGCCTTTCATTGGACAAAAATTTCTATAAGCGAAACGCAGTTTCTATCTGTCAAGCATTTAAAAACATACTACGAATGTAGCATTCACAAAGAAAGAGACTGAGTATTTGTCCTTATGTGCCAATACAGACACCCTGATCTGTACATCCTTATCGGTGTTGATAACCAGCAACTGGAAAACATATAGCTTTAATTTATGTACTAAGCATTTCTCACAGAATTAGATTTAGATCAATTCACGTAATGAACTTACCATAAGCCGTAAATTGATAAAACTATGTTTGGATGGATGATTACTAAATTTGCGGTAGAGTTCAATACTGACTACAGGCGCTGAAACTCTATTAGTCTGCACGTTGTACTCAATAACGTTTCAACTGTTCATATGTTATGAAAAAGATTATATTCCAAGGACCCATCCTGAACCAGGTTGGAATAAAACCTTTGTACAAGGCAAAGAAACCTTCGTTCTTCACAGTCTGAAATTTCATAGCATCAATCATTTAGTTTAATTGAATTAATTTATTTTTAAGCATTAATAACTTGCATGCATTTATCATCATACCTGAACAAAGCAGTCCATGCTACCCGAGTAAATACTGGCTGAAAGACCGCCACAAGCCAAACGAACCCTTCTTTGATTCATTAAGCGCGTCTGAAATAAGAAACAGGTATTTTATTCGAGTTACCTAATAAAAATAATATTTTGAAATGCCATGGGTGAACTTCGTCATATTCATACTTCTAGAATGCTAAAACATATTAGAGTTTGATACGGTCAGCTGATTCGAGTGCTTTCAAATTAAAATTTTTTTCATTTTGAAAGCGCAAAATTTGGGTACCAGAGTAATTTTACATAACATTGTATAACTAGGATCTTAAATCAGACGATCAAATTTCAACTATCAATCATTTGATTAGATGATCTAATTGATGAGAGATTCTATACAGTTATAATCTGTTCAAAAAAAAGTCCACAAGCAAGGGGTTAACCACTCATTAGTTGGTGTATACCCCAGATTTCAAAAGCTTTCACATTACAATTTAAATAATTTCATGTGATTTCATATATTTCATGACATTCCTTGAGTAGTACACCAGGTTTCAAGGATGGTCAACCCTTTGTCCATGAGTGTTATTGAAAACTTTATGTACATACTCGCACAACATCAATTGGAGTTGAAGCTACCGCACTGCCCATACTGGCAATAAAACTTGACCTGCAAGCAAATTTTTTAACACATTCAATATAAATTGCGCTGGTTGTCTGCTAATGGCAAATGACCTTGAGATGAGTGCATCCCAAAAAAATGTTCAACTTGCCAATAGCCTGGTTCCGATTTTTACATGATATTAAACATCCTTCATTACTCACACAAAGTGATTTGCCACGCTATCTCCAAGCGTGTTCAATAACTTCTGTTTACTGTAGTCGTATATCGGCAATTCCACAGCTGCAATGATTGCCGCTCGTTGAGCGGTTGGTCCGACTCCCTGCGCAAAAAGTAAAACCTCTGTATTTTAAGTACACTGTTAATTCGAAAGTTTTAATATAAACAACTCCTGCTTCAGAGTGACAGCGGCAGATTAATCTTAATTTATGGCAATTTTACCTTCCACAAGCCACGAACACCTTCATTGTGGTAAACATCTTGAAAGCAACTGAACAAGGACACATTTGCTTCAACGCCTCTGACTTGCATACGAACTTTTACCACGTCTGTTGGGTTGGCAATTGCGCTTGAAAAGGCACCCGCTACTGCTGCACAAACTATATTTATCAGGACTAGGTCATCAGCCCCCCATTTATCTGTTGCTGCTCTTTTAAGCGAGTAATAAGTCCCAAATTTAATTGTACCGTATGTGGCTTGTCTCAGAACAGCAGAGCTGATCCTGATAGTGAAAAATTAGATAAAGGCACATGTTAATCGATCCGTTATAGAAATTGCGTGAAGGATTTGTGGCACTATAGTCAGCTCAGAAATATGTCAAAACAAAGGTTGAAGGATTGGACTGTACTGTCTGAATCAAAGTTGTGAAAAGAGAAAAAATAACACATTCAACAAATTTCCAGTAGCGTTATTTATACCGATGGTGGTAAAAACAAATGAAGCAACATTCGTATTATGTAATTGAAATTAATTCGCGATAAGAAAATGTCAAAAATCTGAACAGAGGTTTTGCAATTAGAACGTTAAAAATTATTACACTCTGGTATTTTTTATTCGATTCTAATATTTTCTGGCTCACTTGGGTCGCTATAGAAATCCCTACAGATTGCCTGAATAAAAATTAACGTACAGTTAACTCTAGAGTGCGTAAACATCGATTTGTGTAAGTATAATACAGCAGGAGTTTGTTAACAATTACAATTTCACGTTATAACTACACTAGAATTTCAGAATTCTTAAATATTTTTGAGATCGTTCGCAGAACGAGTTCGAAAACACTTAGACCAGATTAAAAACACTAGAGTTGAAGCATTTTGAACATTTTCATTGTTTTTACTTGTTTTTATCGCACAGTACGGATATTGTTTCATTTGTGTACACGTCATTTATTATCGAATAAAACGGTTCATTTGTCATCAGGTTTAGACAAGCAGTATGGAATTTCTGGTGTCTGAGCGGATTATAGAATAACGTGATTTCTTCTCTAATGTTGTTAATATAATTAAGTATTAAAATTCAGTACATCAAAATTTTTTCCTGCACAATAGATATTCTTTTAAACCTTTATTTGACTCCTTTTTTGAGCTGACTGCAGTATATCACATGTTTGATCACAATATCGTAAACAAAAACCAGCTAACCCAGAATATAAAGCTCTGTATCCTTCCTGTCTTGAGATTTGCACCAATGCATCTGTCATGCCAGAGTATCTTAAAGAGGCATGATTGTGGTCCAGTTTTTGTCCCTGTACCTGAAGACGAGTCTTTGTTGTATCCAATGGAAATGTGCCTAAAAAAATAATTTGATTTTTTCCACGTGAACCAGAAGTTCCTTTCATCCAAAGCCCCGATCTGTTACTTTATGCCTACTGACCAAATTCTGCAACAATTGATGCTAATCCCCCATATACGAAAGGTCTCCAATCCTTCCAGTCCCTTGCGCCCATACCCATTCAAAGTTTCTAGAATGTACAAAGAAAAATGTTAGTGACAGTTTTTATATCTCCCAAAGAAAATCACCATTCTGCATTTGTAATTGTGATTATTAATTAATAGTGGCTGATGAGCATAGAATGAAGTAGATTCTAATGCCTTTACAGTGTTTCATTACATTTACTATCGTTTTTAGAAATCCAGTATTAAATTGAAATGTAAAATGATCTCTGTGAATTGTAAGATAAACAAGGTAATTGGTATATACATTGAATACAGCTTCATTTTCGTAAACAGGTAATTTATTGATACCTTTCGAGTAAAAAAGACATTCGAATAGTACTTACTCCTAGCTCATAGTAGATATTCCATTTCCAATTGTGCTTCATATCTAAACAAACAGCAAAAGGACCGTTAAGGAATATTGAATTGGTTGAACCAATATTAAATACTTGATGATGCATGCTAATATTTTAAGCATTAACATCTCTTTCATTTTATGCATAACAGCCATGTCAATGGAAAAGTTAAATATTAAATTGCGAATTGCTATTTAATGAATGTGGTGAAATCATGAGGTTGAACTTCGTAGCCTACAGCACAAGAAACTATTAATGTGAAATTAATGTGTTACTTTGGCGTAAATAACAAGATTTATGCTCATCTCAATTATTCTTTGCCAATCTATATTATCACTTGATAAGTTACAAACTTTAATCTCGTGCAAAATCCTGTTCATTGTCTATAATCTAAGTCTTTTAAGGACAATGTAAGCATATCAGGAATTGCATCATCCAAACGAAGACTGTAATTTAATTCTAATGACTGTGAATTAACTCCAATTCAAGGGCATCCCAAATTCAAGACTTTGGAAAGTCATTAAAGTTCAAGTGAATTTAAATGACTTTTGCCAGTGATTTGAAATAAATTAAGTCAATGTTGCTTGGCCTGAATTGAAAGAATTTTATAGGAAATTCTGAACAGAAACACTCCAATTAATTTTCATTTCACGCAAAAATAAGAAATGGCATGAATTCTACGAATTTACTATTGTGATTTTGTAAAATCCGTGCCGTTTTTTGATTTTTACATGAAATGAAAATTTATTGGAGAGTTTTTGTTCAGAATTGCGTGGAGAGTCGGGCTGGAAAGCCCTTTTTTACGTTTGAGATACCTGTACTTCGATATTTGAAGAGAATTACGAGTAATCGGTTTAACTCCAAGGTCAATTTTACGCAAAAGATTGAAAAACCGAGGATAAAGTATAAAGAGGTTATGCCGCGATCTTGGGCTATTAATGGAAACAAGTGCAACAAAGTGAAGCGAAAGAATATATTAAATTAACAATAAAAAAAAATAATCGTCAAGTGTTGTCGCGGAATCATCCTAATTTGTTTGCGCAATCAACCGAAATAGTTACGGGATAACGTATCTGCGAAGTTGATAACGAGCGATATTTAGAATTTAAACACAAACGTAACATTAATCCAGAAAATTTTTAAAATTTAGGTAATAACATCTGAAAATATTCGGCACTCACCTAAAGTTATCCAACGACAATCAGTTACACCTCTTAGTAAAACTGTAACATACACCCCGAATTATGCGAACTTCATAACTTCTTACACTATGGCGAATTTCAGGAGCGGCACGCGGCATGTAAATTATCTCATACATAGACGCAACACAAACACGCAGTTCAGCTCGGTAAATCTTGGATTTACGAACATAATTAACTATTTATAACATCCGCAGTTCGCAAAAATCCTCCAATCCGAGTGTGGCTAGAATAATCGCATGATTTCTAGGATTCAGCCACGAACGACAAAGCAAAGAATACGAACTCGAACTCCCTCCCGCTAAAACCCCTAGAAATTTTCAATACAATCGTCTATCTCTGTGTTTTGATTAGCTCGGACAACAGATTTGCCACGAAACTGCCGTACGCCGCTAATCGAATTACTCAATTCAAAATTTTGTCAAAGGCAGAGACAGAGGGATGCCATTTTTATACTGCATTTCAGTACCTAGGCATAGAATTCATTGATGCTGGATATAAATGAGAAACAATGGTTACTTTTACACCTTAGGTTTACTCGGCGGCTGTTATACCGGTTTTCCTATAGCCGACGGCGTAATACCGGATTTAAAAATGCGTGTAAATCCGTTGTATCCGGTGCAGTGCGCCATTTACATCACCACAGGCCATGGACTTAGCGATGGCCACGAAACTGAAAATATTCGAACATGACTCGATTGAATCGGTAAAAATCTTAGAGCATATGCTCTAAGGAAAAAATCAATCGATATGGATCCGAAGTTTCATGAATTTCAGTACGCAGTCTGTACATACATACACCTCGAAAACGCAGTGAGCCAAAACTCCTATACCGCTCAGGCAATATTTATGAAACTTGGGCAATTGATGCCTTATTTTGGCAAAAAGAGAAGCGGCGTTTTACTTTTTGAAGATTTTGAAAAAATTTCTACAGATCGGTTATCACTCATCAAAATTGGGAAAATTTTCACAGTTACACCTGTGATGGACCACGAGGGTTTGGAATAAGATTTGTATTCAATCGAAATCTATGTTTTTATTTTACAGACGAAATGATGAGTTTTTTGTTCGATACACTCTATATATGTTTTACTTGTAAGACATGAATGACTGTCTAACTGCTACTGTGTTGCTTCTTTCCTGTTCTTCTCCTTCTCTTTGTTCTTCCTTTATGGCTATTCCCCTTCAGAGGACGTGCCAATAAATGTATGTACAGTAATGTTCATCGATGCATGCACTGTGGCATAATCAAATATGACAAAATTAAATATTTATACTTAAAATGACGGCTTATGCACTTTGTGAAAGAGGTTATTCGTGCCCTCGCGATCTTAGAGGTTATATGGATGACAGCGCCGAGAGGCTGTCGTCATGGTTTCTCCCATTTCTCCCGTGCACTGTTTCACCGGCCTAGGCACCTAAAATACGAGTAGAAAAGAAACAAAAGTTGAAAAAATAAAGTTAGCCACAGTGCATGCATCGATGAACATTACTGACTGGTCGAATGTTGGCTTGAGGTCGAATCCTAATATGAAAAAATTAATTAAAAATATTGCATTTTTCACAAGATTATCGGCTAGATACATGCAGAATTTTTTATTATTTTTTTTAAAGATCAGTTCACCATCAAACAATTCTAACTGCACTACAATCATCTACAGACGAACTGCAAATGATTCCATTAATTAAATTAGATTAGTTTGACGGTTTGTCGGCTAAACTCATATTAATGGTACCCCAGCTTCAAATTACAAATTCGAGAATATTCTACGCCAGCGCCGCCGTGGCCGTTGGCAAGATTTAGAACTATTATTTTCGGAAATTTCAGCGGCACCTGGCTTTATTTGAGCAGCTCAGCAGCGCCGAGTGGGGTCACTTTCTCTCTGCCCACCATATTTCCCATAACCAATAGGAACCCGGCATTGCGAGCAGGTGACTACTAGCGCCACGTAGTGGCTGGGGCCGTTAGGAGGACAGCCTGCTATATCAGAATGATCAGAATCTAGTTGCGGTCGGAGCACGGTCTTGTCCGTGGGTGACGCCAATCCGACGCCATTCCTGAACTATTACACTCATGCAGTGCATACGTACATACATACATACCGAAATAGGCGAGCTCACGCATCGTCCGTGTGTTATTATACAAATAAACCGTTCGAATCTCGATTCATGTGTTTCGATATATTCACTTGAAAAGTTTTTAAACGAAAATACAATTTATGTGGAGATCAGTACTCTTAAATCGATATTACCCACGCAAACGTAGATATGGATGCCAATACTGAGATACGTAAATTGAGGCCTGGAGAACTGTATAAGCTTGCTAGAATATTAACTGCCTCTGATTCATGGAAAACGTTGATGGCAATCGTGCCCAAGGAAGGAAATGAAAATGTCTCCAAATTCAATACCGAACACTTTGAGTGAGTTCGCATATATTGAATATAAAATCCAAATATTACCAGTTACAATAATCAGAATTTTTATTATTTTTATTACGATCCTCAGACTCATTGAACAAGCCAGTCGGCAACAACGAAAAGCAGCGGCAGAAATATTTTTAGAAGAATGGAGTACAATGGGAAAACAGAGGCCAACTTTGCAGTCCACCTTGAATCTTCTCGTCAAGGCTCAATTGTTCAAAGCTGCAGATTATATTGCAGTTGATTTGCTACATGGTAAGAAAGTTTTAAATGTACAACTTTATGATGAATTTATACACAGTGACCTGATTTTCGATAATTCTTACAAACTTTGTTGTATAAATATTTTACAAATGATGTCAAATGTATTGACTAAAACCAGATAAGAAATCAAAGGGACAAACTTGGTAATTAATGCAATGTGGTTCATCATTTTCAGGCCAACCTCCGCAAAGACCATCGAGTGGTCCAGCCGCTCCAGTGATCATTTCTGATGAAGAAATTGAAGTGTTGAATGAGATTGCTTCAGAGCATGATGAAAATCGGACTTGTCAAATTCCGTATTCGCCAGAAACTTTGGATGTAATCTTGAATGGTTTTAGTTATCCAAATGAATTTTCGGATCAAAGTTTAACGGAATCAAAAGTCTTGGTTAGACGAACTTCCGATTTAAGTCTCAACGAACAAGTAATTAACCGAGACAATTTTGATTGTATACAATTCAGTGGAAGCGGTACAGAGTCTACAAATACCCATCAAAATCTGAATCAGAATTTCAATTCCAATTTGATACAATTCAGTAGCAACAGCGTTCATAATCGCGGAAATAGTTCTCTGTCTAGGCTCCAAAAAGTGGTTCAAGAACACAGCTCTGCCAAAAATGAACAAGAAGATTTTCGTGCACAAAATAACGGTGTTGGATCATCATATGATGTCACAAATGAGTTTTCCATTGGCAATGATTATGATCAGCTTGAATTGAAGTCTATCGAATTGCCGGCAGTTGTGGCGAAGATTGGTGAGGCCTTTCAAGACACTTACAGCGAATTAGATACAAGCGAATTGCCACAAGTTGTCGTCAGAATTGGTAAACAACAATCGTCGAATCAATCCGAATTGCCAGTCAAACTTCGAGCATTCAGAGAAACCGCTAATGTTTCAACTTCTTCGACATCATCGGATTCGTCGTCGTCAAATTCTGACACTATTGCTACGAATACGTCTGACAATTACACTGATGACAACCTACCGATTTGTGCAAACGTCCCTCTCGGAAACTCGGAAAATTACGAACTGGTAACAGCAGAATTGCCACAAATAGTAGCAGACTTGGGGCGGGGTCAAAGTCACGTTAGTTCTTGACAATTCAGTTTTACCGATTCAAGATCTGGAAATAAATCTGCCGAAATCAACGACGATGTTAACGAATAGGTGTTCAAGTTACTGGATAAACAGTACGCTCGGTAAATTGTCAACAGTGTAAACATTTCATTCCAATGTCATGATTTTCATTCCGACTGAATGTTTGCAACAAAACATTGCAACATTACGTGTTTGTATAAACTATGTATATAGAAGAACTGTATCAATACTGTGAATATTAAAAATATGTTTTTATTTCAAGTTAACACAAGTGTGAATATTCATTCAATGTTCGTAATTTGTAATCTCTAAAAAAGACGATTGATCAGGTCAAGTCTTAGAGCATCACCAGTAAACATGATGGATAGAGTAGATAAAAGGATAAACTACGTTATCAACTCAAGGGGGCGCATGTAGCTGCCTTTGCGGACACATTCAAGACACATTCTCACGGAAAGTTTCTCGTTGTCGCAGCGTGTCGCTGCCAGTGAAAATCTAGCCATAGGAGGATATCGTCGCTATCGTTGGTATACTCTAGTCCTAGATAGTCAATGGCGCATACAGCCTTTGTCAACAAATATGGCGAGTTAGTGTGTTGATTTTAGTGTATGGACGATATTTTCAGTATAATCCGTGTCGGTTGTGAGTTTGATTAACCTTAAATTAAATGACTTGACCGAGCCGTGAGTGAATATCATAAAAATAATCCTTTGACCTCGCGATGGATTATTCCGGCGAACCGACATCCAAGGGCTGTCAGGGTATCAACGAGGAAACAGGCGACGTGTGTGGCGAAACTAGTACTTTACGGATTCTTGATGATTTTCGAAAGCTTTACGAAGACCGTATCGGGAAAATTAGTGAAGGTACTGACGGAGGTTCGGATCACGTAAGTAATCAATAGCAATTCATGCCTTATTTATTTCTACTCCCTTTTATCAACATTAAATTTTTCCATCTGGTCCGCGTATTTTTTATTTTTCTTAGTCCACATGTCATTACAATCATGCTTTTCGTGTTCCCCTTTATTTACAACCTTTATTCACACTATCGATATATTTTAATCGTGCGATAACTGATTTATAGTAATCGTCTGCTATTGTGATCGGTGTAAATGTTATTCAAAGTAACACATAAATTTTATTTAAATATGTTTGTGTAAATGTTGAGCGATCAGTTCACTCCAAATTTGAAGTTATCGTAGGTGAAAAGTTGAATCATTTGAGTCATTTGTTGTTGTAATTGACACGAATGCAATTTATAACTACACGTTACCAATATGATGAAATGTTTATGTAAATGCTTGGCAATCGGTTTACCTTTAAGTCAAAAATTATTCTAGATAAAAAATCTAACCATATTAGTTGCCGGCTGCTATACTTTTTGTAAATTTAATTCAAAACACATTGATACGATTATTTGTTTACACGAATGTTTGGTAACTGGTTTAATTTAAGTCAGCAGTTTTTTTAGACTGTATGTTGAATTATATGAATCATCTGCTGTCGTAATTCATATAAATGCAATTTAAAGCAACACATTATGATTATTATTTAGCAGTATAGAAATTGATCAATCTGATTACTTTAAACTATTCCATTATATTTCGTCTATCACTTTGTGAACCACTTTATTTAGCAATTCTTTATCCGTTTCAATGTCTTCTCTGATGACATAAAATGCTGTGCGTTTCAGGCAAAGTTGAAAATAATGGAAGAGTGGGTCAAAGATTTAGGCGAACAAAATGCAATGCTGGTACGTACTGTTGAGGAACTTGAGCGTGAAGCTGCAAACAGAGTCATACTATTAGAAGAAAAGCTTCGACAATCAACTGCTGCAGTTGCTAATATCAATAAGCGGAATACGGATGATGATGGGGTGAGTTATTGGTGATAACTTATAACCAGAGTCTCGTAATGTTGAAGGCAAAAACAACATTTTTCCAACTTTGAAATTGCTTTGTATGTGTTATGACCGGAACTAGTTTACTCTGTTTTTTTTCGAATCCATATTTTGCAATTCATCACATAGCTGAAAATTTTTAACTCGGTTTCATGTAAACGTTACAAATTCCACACTCGTCAAAGTTGGAGAAATTCACACTAGTGTCTGGATATTTGGAATTGAAAGATTGACACAAATCCCTAATTCATAGAATCTCTCATACGAATTAGAAATTTCAACTTGCACAGTTTTTCCTTTTAATTTGACATCGACACACGTTATATTTACATTTGTAAGCACGTTCTTTATGTTTCTGTTGTCAATTTTATAAAATACTTACTGTCGGTTGTACAATCGTTCGATTCTGTTACACATATCTTCTTTGATTTGAAGTTGTTTCTCTCTCTCGCCATCAGTATTTTAAATGCTTATCATCATCCAGTCTATCACCGCTCTCGCAAACCGTGTCACTCAACTTATGAAAGATGAAGAAACGCTTCAGCAAAGAATAGAGTTTCTCCAAAGTGATATCAGAGGACTGCTCGAGCTGATAAGAAGGGCTAGAAGAGAAAATTGCTGGAGTCTGGATGGGATAACATTTTTTGAAATCCAGCCGAACGACATCCCAGCTCCTCTGGAGTAAGTTTCTACCAAATCACTGGACTTGCTGAAATTATCTTCTTATTAGCACTTGGAGCAAGGTGGAGAATATGATGAAAAGAAATTTGGAAATATTTATCATAGATCCCGCTTTGCCTGTATGCAACAAAGTTTTATTTTGGCAATCTGAAAAGTGGAACATTTCCGTTAATTACATCTAAAGTAGAATGGAAAAATATCGTTTTAATAACTATAATCAGGTTCTTTCCATAATTAGTTTCATTTATAAATATCTTTTCTTCTTTGTTACATCATGATATAACTGTGAACGATAACATTCATGTCTGTGGGACTTTTTTTTCTTTTTTTCCTTTTCAAAAAACTCTTCTTTTCTATTCAGGCACTCTATTTTTTTCAACTTGGTTCTTTCTTCTTTCAGCTGCACCTGTGGACAGGTAAATTCACGCACAATTGCGGACAAGAAAGTTAGGCTTATTCTTGAATTGGGACGAGGGCTTGCTAGAGGGCCAGAGTGTCCAGAAAATAGAAGTTTTTGCGACTGTCCAACCATTCGTCCAACAGTCTGCTTTCCATGCGATACGGATAACTTGCCTATTACTTTTCAGTAGATTATCTTTTCACTTTTTTCCAAATATTCAAGTCAGTAACTTTGTATCAATGTCTCAGGTTTGAAAAACACTTGAAATAACATTTACCTAACTATGAATTTGACATGAAAAACCTTCCGTCGTCATTTCAAGCATGGTTTTCATAAAAATTTTTATTTACTTCTATTTTTCATCTCTTCTGTGTTTTACTACTGAAAATACAAATGTTTTTTTATTAGTATTAGCAATGTACATACATACAAAACTTTTTGTTTCCAGTTCAACTTTATGATTTTTTTGTAAAGCTTTTGCTGTTATAATTTTTTATTTTGCTATTATAATTTATACTGATTATTTTTATTTTCTTCTCAACTACATTATAACTTATATGTAACACGTTGGAATAATTTATTAATTGAAGAACTAGACCGAGTTTGCCCAAGTCAATTGTAATTCAATTGGAAAAACATCTTTTTACAAGAATACGCTGAATGTATAAACCAAACAGCTTTGCTAGCTATTTTTTTTTAATAAAGAGATCTCTGATATGTATATGAAATTGTTGAATAAAATCGCACGTGTATAGTTCACAAGTTTTGAAAAAACAAACGTTATCTCGTTATTGCGTGGCGCTTTATTTGTATTTTTGTTACTAATTTTTAATTTCGCGAAATCGGAAGCTCACTTTTCAATAATAATGATAAAAACTGGATATTCCATGCACTAAATTATTATCCATCAAAATCAGTGTCACAAACAATCTGGCGATTAAAGAATTATTATCGACTCATGTAAAACGTTCAAAGTAAAAAATACCTTGTTGAGAAAACTACGGAGTAATTGACAATTGCCCTCAAATTAGGAAAAAGAAGATACAGCAGAGTACATCACTAGTCTAAAAGAGCAGGTTGATCAACTGAAGGAAAATGAGAAACAGGCCTTGGCGTAAGTCATTGAAAATGAAGCATTACTGATTTAACGATATTTAGAATTACAAATATTTTATTAAATTTACTTTTCTATCCCAAGAATTTTATAATAATTGCAGATTTGTGCAACTTTGGCTTCCGTGGTTACAGCCAGAAGAAGTAAAAGTGCTTGTCACAGGGTAACGATCACGTTATGCATTGGAACATCTTCGACTTTGCTATGATTCTTCTACAATCACACAATTTCGATTTGAAAAAATAATATTTTTAAATATCATTTGACTTTTATGTTTCACCGTGCGAAACACTTTATTTTTTATGTGAAAAATTTTGCCAACTGCACCGAAAAAAAAATGAAGCATTCCAAATTAACAACGTGATTTATACCCTACGCCCGACACTTTAATTTTTGACACGGTAAACAAAGCTGCACAAATTTATGAATGTCCAAGATCACGTAATCGTCAGCACAATTTGGAAGAGAAATGTGTCGACACTATTGCAACTCGTAACTGATTAAATCAAACCAAATTTTACAGGTATCGAACAAATCTGGAAGAAAAGTTGGCCGAACAGAACAAACAAGTAGTTTTAAAAGAAGAGACAATTAGAAAATACATCTCCAAACTTCAAACTCTTAGAGATAATCTGAAAAACCGCTCTATATTGGCCAATCAAATTGTACTGCAATCAACTTCACCAGATGTTGACGTTGATTCTGACGTAAGTCCCTCAGAAAGTATAATTACTCTCTCGGCACAAAAAGAAAACAGGAATTTCGATTCTATTCCCTTGTATTCCATTCTAACTATTATATCACGTTAAGTTGCATGTAGGAAATGTGTTTATACTGGATGTTTTATCTGATATATATCAATATATTGTAATAATTTTATTCAGAATTACACATGCGCAAACTTTTTGAGTGAATAGGAATTTAAGAATGGCCTATGCACCATTCAAATGGCTAAATAACAGTGTGAATCATTCTTTTCTTGACAATCTATATCGTTTTTCTCAAAGACGTGTCTACATTTCTTACCGGTAAAGGATTTCCAGAACTATTTCATTTATCGGATCATACATGATGAGTATATAAAACTGTGTATGTAAAATGGCCAAAAATATGTGTCGAAACGTTTCAATTGCTCGATGACTGGATACGAAATAGTGAAAAAGTTTTCAAGTTTTACAGCGCAAACCTTTGTTCTCTGCGCTTATCGCTCGCTTCGGATTCTATCCAGTTAATTTATTCTCATCATTACTGTATTTGAATATATATATTGAAGATATCTGTTACTGTTCAGATTGTCAGAATGGCTGACATTGTGGAAAATGCCTTAAAGACAAGTGAGCTAGAGATAGAAAAGTTGCGGTCGGATTTAATGGAGAGTGAAACTAAATTAGAGAAGCTATTGCACGAAAAGAGCATCGGAATGGAAACTCTGCAGTCTAAACTGGATGAAAAGTGCATGGAACTTGAGCAGCTTGAAAATCGAATGACTTGTTTGAAAAAAGTTTGTTCATCATATTCTCTCACATTCGTATCATCAGTTTAAAACTTCAATATCTAAAAGCGATTCTCACCTTTAGGAATCACTTGAAACTCGCGATGCCCTGACGGTCGAAGTAGCTGAAAAACATGATCTTGTTTTGTCTCTACGTGAGGAACTCGCCATGCTCGAAGAACAGTGCCGCCAATCTGATATGCAAACGCATTTCAAGGACGACATCATCAAAGAAATGAGAAGGGAGCTCAAGCAGGCCAAACTTAAAGTAATTACTCTGACCTAATTGTCGGGGTGTTTTGTTTGAGACTAACATTTTTTTTTTTACTCTACTTTTACCTGAAAACTTATCGTTTCTGGTAAAAAAAGAAAATCCTCCTGAAAGTATTTTGTAGTCAATTAGATCGTGGATAAAAATGTCATTTGAATGATCGTTGTAAAGTCAATAATTCAGCCATCAAAGACGTTTAAAAATGAATTTGTACATAAAATTGATCATTAAGATTTTTTTTTGTGTAAATATTTTTACAGAAAATTGAATCACCTGCAGATTAGTCAATCGAATTTTTACATAAATTCTTCTTCGAGCTGAGACTTATAACTTTTTTGCACAGTTTGAGCTGCGGTGGTAAAAAAAAAAATGTTTCTCCCAAACGAACAACCCAAAAATGTCTACTTTCTCGCACAAAATTTTCACCTTATTCATGTGAATAACACTCAGGCTTGGATTTCTAGCCTTCAATATCGTCGCGTTTCTCCTGCATGCAAAGTTCTTGTGACGGAAATGGTATTGACGCAACTGACCCGCCTTACTGGGAATGTTATCATAAGTTCATCCCTTCCGCACCCCTGCAATTTTCCCCATGTTGCAAGAATAAAGTGCCGTCTTTGCACCGTCGTTCGAACCCTGAAAACAGACTCAATGGTAGAGAAAGTTTTGAAAAATCGATGGTTTCTCAGCAGCAAACGCAGAGCGACGTTGTTGTTAACAGAAATAAATATTTCCAAGAAGTCGATCATCAGATAATAAAATCCAGCAGAAAACTCTCCCCACCTTGCAAAGATTCTAACTCACGAAATAACAAACAACCAACAGGCATTCAGGTGCACTATGTCTCGGAAAAAACACCTTCAAGTTGAAAATGAAATATATAAATATATACATATATATATATAATTGAATAACTACACGTTGTAAGAACTATTGATTATTGTGTTAGTTAATAAAATTTTGTTCGAACGGCCAATGTATTCTTGATTGTCTATGAATTACTAATTCACTAATCGCAAGTAGTTACAAAATCGGTTCAGAAGTTGTGTTAGTTTTTGTTTGTTGCTATTCATTTTACGCTAAAAGTTCATCAAACATAACAAACCTTCAATTTAGCAATATATTCTTTGTATTTTCAGGAAACTTGTTCGTCCGCTCGGAGGGTGCGAATTAAAACTGACACGTCAGTGGAGGTAAGAATTAATCGTTCAAATTGATCATTGATGGATCATATTTATAAAGTCCATTTCTCTGTTTCAGGAAGAAGATGCAACAGACGGAAATAGTCCAAGTCACCATCAGGTATTATGAATACGGTTGATACTTTTGTAAATCGCAACGACTCTGATCCTAGTTTCATCATTAATACCATTTTAATTACTATTTTAGGATGAGATTCTAGTCTATTTATCAAATACCAAAGTGTTGATGGAAAAGGAGAAAGAAGCGCTATTGGGATTGAGAACGGAACTGCAAAAGATCCTGGAAGAAGTCAGCACCAAGGAAAAAGAGGTTTGTTCAATTTTTTGAAAACTCATCTCTAGTAACCTGCAGGTAAAGGTGCAAGAATTGTAAAGTTCCAAAATGCAAATTTCATTCACGAATTACTTTTACTTCCCGTTTTCACTCGGTTTAGGATTTACACCGAGATAACGGAGTGGCAAAAGTTCAGGAAAAATTACTGGACACAGAAAAATTGCTCATTAATTACAAGACAGAAATAATTGGTCATGTAAGTGTTTAGCAATAAACAAGATCTCACGTACGCTTTGAGGAAGGTAGCTTTTATAAACATGCTCTTAAAATGTTATGTATAAGTTTCAATACTTTTTTTTTTCTTTCAACTGTCTGAAATTGAATCAATCAACGATTATCGATTTCCTTGAATACTTATTGCAGACCAAGTTTATGGAGATTATGAAAAGCAATCGGGATGCAGTCGAGACAAAAATCACGTCTCTTCTTGACTTACTTCAGTCTGCTTCATGTGCAGTATGTATTCAGACCTATTGAAAATTACCAGGTTTCAGAACGTGCGAAACAAGTTGCTGGTTCTTGGTATTATTCTTATATTTGATCTCGTTTGATGATTATTTTAGAGCACGAGTAACGAAGTGACATTGCAGAACATGAAATCACTACTTGCTGATTTACGATGCAACAAATTATCGAAAGTAAACCAAGTTCTGTCATAAAATTGTTTTTTAACTTTCGTTGAGCTTCTTATTAAATCAATTTTGTACCCGTTTCATCTAGGACACATGTTGCGGCAGCGCTAGAACATTGTTAAACGGCTTTGACGCTGTGCTGAAACGTTTATCACATATCGTTGAAATCACCGCCAAATACGTTAGTTTTCACAATTATGTCCAATTGAAGATATTTTCATCTTCCTCCCTTTCTGTTTTCAAAGAAGAAACAAGTTGCATATATGTGTATATGAATATAATTACTCCAAAAATGAAAAGTTCAGTTTCCACTAAATGTCTATGTTTTGAGGCTCAGGGAATCGCATCCAAAAATTTTCAGATGAACTTCTGGTCGTGGTTCTGATTAATTTTTGTCCAACGATATCTCGACGATGAATTAACGGATATCAACGATTTGGAACTCAATCAATGCGATTCTTCACAGCTTAGAACTTTTGAGATTTAGAAAAAAACTATTTCAGCTATTCCCAAGCATTTTGTCTAAATGAACTTTTTTCGTCTGTCAATTACTCGAAATGGATTAACTAATTTAGATGAAATTTGGTCGATCGGCTTGACTTCATTCAAGTCTGAACTCATAAAATTTGTTTTACAGTCATGCGTAGATGACAGTAACAGAACACAAATGCAGAATTTGAAAAAACGGACAACCAGCAGCATCGAGAGTATCTCTAAAATCTATAAAGACAAGGAGAAGGCGATAAACTTAATAAAAACAGCGGTAAGTGTATCTGCCAACCTTGATCACTGGGTATGTTTTCTAAGACAGGTTTTCGCTTCAGGTAAAGAAGCGCAAGGACGATTGCACGCCTGTAAAAGGATCTTCGGTGGTAAGTGTTGATTACTTTTCCAGTTCATAAAATGTGAAATACACTGAGGAAAAATTGCTAAGACTATTATCTTGTACTGTAATGCATTCAGGTAATCAACGAAGCAATCCAACACTTTCGTATGATGGAAGAGTTTAGAATTTGTACAGTGGAAGCGCAGGCAGCTACCGAAGACCTGCGTGAAGAAATGACAAATGTTATAAGTTCGTTGAATTGTCGACACGAAAAGGTTCGCTCAGTTACAAGAGTATTGTAAAGTACAAATTATCGCACAATCTCGCAAAGTTTAAGAACCCCGTATTCTCTTTCATAGTTTATAGAGCTAACCAAATTAGTGAAGCAAATACAGGAACATTTGACAAAGACGAGGGAAAATTTGACGGACACTATAAACCAATTCAAGCTCCAAGTAAGAATACATAAGAATTCAATTCGAAGCTGTCAGTTTTGAAAGTCAGAAAACAGTAAATGGAACATCGTTTCGATCTTTATAGGAACAAGAAAAACTGAGGCACAATGAGCGAATAGCAAATGGTGCAATCAAGTTAAAGGATCTGAAGAATGAAATAAATCAGATGACAAGTGACTTGTCCCGGTGCGTCGGCGGCGCCATTAACAAACTTGACGTAAATATTTGGCAATTTTTCAGATGTATTTAGGTAAAAGATAAAGTTTATAAAACTTTGTTAAAAATAAATTGACCTTTTGGTACTGTTTCATTTCATCAAAGGAATGCAATTCAATTGGAGCTGTGAAAGTCCACAAATGCGATCATTTATTGAGTATAGTGAACGACGAGATTCAGCAAATTATAGCAAATGTACAGATCTGTCAAACTGGGGTAAAGTATTAGAATTGCGTTAACTAATTTGTTATAGAATACATATTTTGAATTGATCATCTGCTAACTTTGATTTTTATTTATTTTACAAAGTAGGTGATACTGTTTGTTATAAACAAATTATCGCATTCTAGGAGTGCAATGCGGTCGCAACGTTATTGGAAGTTAGAGGGCAGCTGAGTTATCTGGAAGAATGCTTCAAAGACTTTCAAAAAAAAGCAGATGAAGTCGTAAGTGTAACTTTTCCCCATCAAATGTGTACAGTAAAATGGAATCGTAAACATATTTAATATTCAATAAGTATTAAAATTCTTACACCTGAAATGTAATTTCAGTGTTATCTTCGTATTCTTTTTGTTTTTCTTTCCCACTTTCCAATCATATTTATGTGTTGTGAAGCTACTCGACAACGAGATGGCCCAAAACGTCTTTTCTGAAAGGAGTAAGAAACTCAACAGACTTGAGCACGAACTTGACAATACGCATACGAAAATGCAGGATATGCTAGAAAACTTTTCTTCTGTTATGGAACAAGTGAGTTATCGCTTATTTCAGTTTTATACGAGGGATTAACTGCTCGAAGTAAATTCTTTTATACTACCTTTCAGATCTCAAATGGAAACTCCAGCGCCTTAACAAATCAAACCGATTACTACGAAGATTCTCTTTGCAAGGTAAATGCTGTTTTGGTGCTTCTCACGTCTCGATTTTTGACATTTCACGTAACCAATGGCATGTCTGAACTGAACTGTATTTCAGTTGAGTGAAACAACATATCGCAGTCCCATTTCCTTTTCTCTCAATCGTTACTAATGAATTTTGATTAATAAGCTTACGATTATTCATGTCTTTTCTTTTTCTAGACCAAGCAAGAGGACCTTTTCAAAATCAAGGATGATCTTAGAAAAGTCCAAAAGGAATATGATGATTTCCGAGTAAAAACGTCGTTGGTAAGGAACCAATGATTCTCTATTATAAAATATGTTTCATATAATATTGAATATTGAGAAATCTTTATAACTAGCGATTGACTAATTCTTAAAGGAAATATGCGAAGCACAAAAACACGCCAAGCTGAACGAGTGGAAATATCGCGTTTCTGATTTGCAGGACCAGATAAGAGATCTTCAGAACGAGGTAAGAATAGCAATAATAAAGGAAAGTTTAACCACTTCATTCGTTCTAAGAACTTTTGCCATCTGTTTTGTCATTTTAGGCAAGGAGGCACAAAGAGAGGGAGGATGTGCTGCGACGGGACCTTGACTGCAGTGAAATAGAGCTTAAAAAGTCAAAAGATCTCCTAGGTTGTTGCGTGAGTATAATTAATCCGATAATGGATAATCGTTAACTTTGTCTTATTTCTTTCTGGACATGTCTTTTACATTTACTTCCCTACAGAGTCATTACAAATCAGACGGAATGCATACTATTTGCAGCCAAGACTTCAAATTCGAGGTAATTATTTTAATTTCAATATTTTCTCTTTATTAATAATACTAACAACTTTCTTACTATTATTATTATTATTTCAGACTATACCGCAGTCCTTCAAAGTTTTACAGGACACTATGCAATCAGCTAGGTGTGGCTTGGAAGAACTTGGAAACGAGCTTAAAAAATTGGTGCGTTGTTATGCATTCATGCGATACATATTGGGACTGTAATAATCTATTAAACTAACATTTTACTCTCTCGATAACAAATATTCTCTTCAATTCATCATTTTGCTCAGAAATATTTTATATTTTCGGAGAGTTCTGCGAAAATTTCCAGAAACTTTTTTGAAAGAATTATTATAATTTGAACCTTGAGTTGTTACGTTTCGGACTACCTCTACCAAGTCGAGTTTAGAGGTGGAACAATTTTTACAGAAAACTCGAATCATAAAATTAAATTTCAAAAAATATTACTGATTTTTGCCACGAATCTGCTCAATTAAATTTCGTATGTAGACAATGAGAAATTTCTATACATTTTAGGAAAGCACAAGAATTTATCGGAAATTCTTCAGAAAAACCGAGAAGAATGTTTAAAAAAATTGAAAAAATAGAAAAATTGACGTTCTAAGTAAACATGTAAAAAATTCTCAAATTTTCCGAAAACAATTTTTTTCATGGTTATTTTTAATTACTCATCAATTCCAGGTGTGCGAAGGATCTTCACATTCGTCACTGTCCTCTGGTTCTTTCTCAGCAGCAATGGATATACTAAGAAAATACGGTCAAACAACAGAGCAATGTTTTGCAGATGTTGACAAGCTTAGGAATACTTTATGCTCCAAAGAAAAGCTGGTAAATACCATTATCTTATTCTTGCAATTATTTTCTCACCATTTTTATTTTCTTCATAAAAATTATATAACAATTTTAAGTCGTTTTGATGAAACCACGGTCTGTCATTTTTTCAAAATATCAATCATGTTCCTACTTTCAGCTTGAAAATAAAGAAGAGATTATACGTATACAGAAAGACTCGATTAAGATGACTCAAGCGGAGTTGAAGGACTTACATCAGAAGATGCAAGAAAAGGTGGGATTATCATAAACTTTATTATATCTAACTATTCGCTGCCTAAATTTGGCATTATATTAACACAGTTTTAACATTTAGAGTACCAAAATTTTCTCCTGATCTGTTAATGCAGTAAAAACCAACCGATTCTTCTTCTATTTCTTCACCCATTTTTCACCGGAAATGAACATTTCCAGATTGAAATTACCCTGAGTTTGTTCTCTGTGAATTGAAATACTTTGGTCAATCTTGAGAACAAAGCAATTTCCAAGCTGCACGCAGAGAATTTGAGCTTTTTTATCACTCGCTAAGAATTATGAAATTGCGCAGTGCTTTTTTATACATTCGTGAAACGTGTTTCGATAAACATTTCTCTTCGTGACATTTATGGATAATAAAAGCGTATACAGAGATATATATCGGTCAACTATTTTAGCGTACGGACAGAAAATATGAAAAGTGTTTACTACAAAATAGTATACTACTTGGTGTTGAGTAAAAGGAATGATCATTGAAGTAAGATTAGACATATTCGGTATTTATAAATGTCGTTAAATTTTACATTAAAAATATTTACCCCTTGTAAGAGTAAGCATAAATATTTTTTTTAACATTGTGTTTGTTTTCACGTATCCCAGGATCTACATAAAGAAAAGATGTTGGAGAATTTGCAGCTCGTACAATCAGAGGTACGTCTTTCACAATTTATACCATGAGGATTGGGGCGGTGCTAACCATGGGATTCAATATATGGTAGAAACTAATCATACGTGCAAATATTAATTATTATTTCTGCCATGAAATATTCTCGAGATTTTACAAAACTCGTTACTTCTTGAAACTTAAGAAAAAATCATGGCTTTCATAATTATTTCAGGCCAGCAGGTTTAAGGTACACTACTAATCCAATTTGACTTCATAAGGTACGTTTATATTTTCAGAGGAAATACAATTTCTGTTCGAGTATAAGAAGTTTCTTGCTCTTCATTTTTGGCCAAGTTATGCTTGAAATGACGAAATACTATTCAAATATTCAACAAAGGACTTCCCATATATTCCCACACTCAGCAGTACGTTTTGAAGTCAAATTGCACTAACAATGTAACTTCAACATCACAATAATAAAATGGTTTCGCTAAAAATTGAACATGTATTGCAAAGCTATGATTGCATACGAGTTAATTATAAAAAATGTGATTTTTAATGTTCCAACAGTAAACGTCAACTATGAAGTTTTGAAAACCTTAATAATTCAAAATACTCATGAGAAAATAGTGCACATTTTTATCCTGTAATAATGAGTTTTTGCTACGTACTAGTCCCCATTGAATCCTCTGCACCGTATATCAACTTTCAAACAAAAAACGTGCCAAAAAATTGTAATTAAATGAAATCTTTGCTCAATTCAGGTTCAGCTGCAAGGTCAGGCAATTATTGAACTTGAACAACAGAAAACTCGTTTGGAAAAAGAGGTTTGTATCATATTACAATTTGCAATTGTCATTTGAAAAGTTTAACACTGCTTTTTTTTTCCATACCTTCTTTGAGTTATAGTTACGTGTAAGGTTTTATTTTCAGAATGAACTCCAAGTCCAAACTATTGGTAATCTACAAGAAGCAGTGGTGGAAGCTAAGAGACGCTTAGATCAAATGGGAAACAGAGCGGCTAGCGAAGTGAGTGGACTAAGGAACTCCGCTTCATCGACTATGTACAACCATGGGAATGTGCATGACGTTTGATGCCAGAGATTTGTACAATTAACAATGAATTACATTAAGTTAGTCCGTTTTCATCTAACACTACTAATTGTACAGATACAAAAATAACTTGTTATACATACAATGCATACATTTTGTGTGTATAATATATGTGTATATATATATATATATATATATATATATTCCCTTGTAAATACAGATTTAATTGTAATTCTACTGTGTATCCATAAGGGAAGTCTGCGCCTTATGCGCCTGCGTCAAGTCGTTCGAATTTTATTGGCCGAGAGTTACCGCCGACGTAATACCAATCGCAACTGTCAGAAAATGTCCCTAGGAGCCTACAGCTAAGGGTGAACTCCTAGAGAGATTTTGTGACAGTCGCAATTGGTATTTCGTCGGCTGCCCAATTAGGCGGTAACTGTAGGCCAATAAAATTTGAACGACTTGACACATGCGCATAGATGCGCACTTTCCTCATGGATACACTGTATGATGCTAAACTTAGATGAGCCTATATTAAAAGACTTCGAACCAGAATTCGTTTCCATCCACTCAAAATTGATTTAAAATCTTATTTTGTGAGAATAGTATGTTTCAAAATCTATTTAATCATTAATATGTAAATCTGGAATTCAATTAAATTGAATATCAAGAGCATGAGATTGGTTTCTTTACAGTATCTGTTAAACGCAATCCTGTTTATATCCATTTCTATTGTAATAAATCCGTGAAAAACTTGGATGAACAACAGTTTTTATCGCTAAGAAAACCTGTTCTGAAAAATAAATTGTACATGCTATTTGGTTCGTGCCTGTGCATGTGAAAAATTCGCACGTTGCTCGGTGGAACTGTTATTGAAAGTGGTAGATTTTTTTAAGTCTGTCGCTTTTTCTGAATTACACCACTTTTTATTTACGAAATATCGATTATTATGTACATCTTTCATAATGTTATAAACATTGTGTATCTCGTGTTAATTACAGCTTAACGATAAAGACGAAGCTATTCAATTACTGACACTATATTTAAACGAAACCCAATATCAGTACAGTCAATGCTTCGAAGAGGTAAGATTTCCGAGTAAATAACATCGTTGACACAAAATTTAGCTCGCTACTCAGAATAGCACTATATTATTACTTTAATATATCGTTTATTTGCGAGGCTGCCAAGCAAGACACAATCTTAGAGTTTCAACGGGAAGCAGTCCATCAGCTGAGGCAAAAGATAGAGCAAATGGACAATTCTTTAATTGTCACGAATTTACACTCGGCATATTTTGCCATATTGAGTACAATACAGGTAGTGTATTATAGATTTCTACAGAATTCCATTGTATTTCTGTAAGTGTAAAATAAAGCTTTATCACATTACTATCAGCCCTGTTTATTTCGACTATTGTCAATTTGTACTTTCTGATTTCGGTGTTAATGTAATATCGAACGCTAGCGTTTTGGTAACTCTTTAAACATGCTTGCAAAATATTCCAAAACTGGTGTAGAACGTTAAATGTTGAGCATACATTTGTAAACTGGGTGAATAACTTGTACTTGTTCTAATACTTTGGCAATATTCTAGGATCAGCTACAGAACCACCGCAAAGAATACGAAACCATCACAACTAAGGTAATTGTAGAGGATGAAGTTGACTTAAAAGCATTAAATCAGTTATCGTCATATACATAAAGTATAATTCCAGATGGAAAATCTTGTGAAATCGAAGAACTGCTTAGAAGAGAAGTATAAAAATCTGAAAAGATTATGGCAGGAAGCAAGCGAAGAGTTGCAAGAACTGAAGTAATGTAAACTTGGGACAAAATAAACTCTCAATCAACTTGGAAACGGGATAATAGTTAGTTTTCTTTTTCAGGTCGATTTTGACGAAGAAAGAAAACGACTTAAAATGTTATCAAACGGAAATTAGTAATTGTAAAGCAGAGATAAATCAGAAAAATTGTGCGATGAAAGATTTGACCTGCAAACTGGCCTCGAGGGATGCCAGAATGAAAGACATGGAAGAGATCCAGGGCAGGAAGATAAAAGAGTTGGAGGATTTATTGAAAAAATCTGAAAACATTGAGAGGCAATTACGAAACAAAATATTGGTTTCAACCGAGAGAGATAAAGACATGAGAAAGCAGCTACAGAAATATAAAATAGACTTGGAAATATTCGAAGAGGAATTGAAGTCCGAGAGAAAATCTAACTCCGATATCGAGCAATTGCGGACGGAGAATGAATCTTTGAAGCAGGAATTGGGCGATCATACAAGGCAAACTGAAGCTGTAGTGAACGAGCTGCAAATACTGAAGGAAAAGGAAATTCATTTGGAACAAGAATTGGGGAAAAATCAGGTAATCTTATCACGTCTTCTATCTGTATTTGGATTTCATTCGATACCCCGAGTTTATCGTTGTTTAATGTTATCAATCAGCAAGTCAAATCTGTCGTAGTAAAGGATGAACTTCAACAATGTAACTGTGACTTAGCGAAACTAGCCAACGAAGCTAAAATCAAAGAGGAGGAACTTAAGATTTTAAAGGAATTCAAGAAAGAATTAGAGGTACTTGGTTCAAACCGTCAAATGCGCATCGAACTTTGCTACTTCGAGTGAACCCTGATTACGTGAACTGATCCAATTATTTTCTGTACAACAGTAGGGTTTCATTTAGAAGCGAAAATTTTTTTCTCTCCTTTAAGCCGAAAAACTTGTACATAGCAAAAAAAAAAACTCATGTCAAAGGATATCTCTTGAATACAATTTCAAAAGGCTGCTCTCGAAGTTAGGCATTTTCCTATCAATTATATGGAGAATATGTAATCTTTTGTGTAATAAAGTAATGGATCTCGCTCACTGGACATTTTTGTAAGCAATATATTTTCTATAAAATGCAACTAAAAAACACACGACAGGTCCCTTGTGTTATTTAAGTATAAACACTATGAATTGTCAGAAAAACTTTTTCAAATTCGATTTAAGAGATGTTCTTCCACGAGGACCTTGTTTTTGCTAAATACAAGTTTGTGAACTGAAAGCAAAGAAAAAAACAACAATTTTGTTTCCAAACTAAACATCCTAGTATGCAGGTCTTATCGTCATAATTATCACATTGACTTACTATTTGATCGTATTTCTAGAGGACCGAAGAATTGAAGAACTTGAATGAACGTATGAGGAAGGATTTTGAGATTCTACAACTAGATAACAAAAATACTGAGTTTAAGCTGAAAAGATGCTCAGAAACAATTGCTCACTTACACGATGAAGTCAATCTGAAAAACGAAGAAGTAAGTGTATATTTTTATGCAGTCGGGCGATTATCAAATTATTGATGTACTTTTACAGTCAGAGATCATTCACGGGGACCATAAAGCGGAACAACATTGAAAAAGTGTTTGCATAGTTTGTGATCTGCTTAATATTGACTAATAATTAATTTTGTTTAACTTCCGTGGAGATTCGATTTTTATTGTAAATCGATCCTATTTCAAAGTAAAATTGATTGACATCTGACCTATTTTACTTTGGAGTAAAAGAAATATTGGTGAAATATTCCATTACGACACCCCAAACTTTGTTAGAATCACTTATTAAGCCTTTCGCTTTCCGATTTCATATGATAGTGGAATACTGTGGCAATATCTAATTTGCAAATCTTGTGACCGATTATGGCACTGATGAAAATTGCATTATCCAGATGAAAGCACTATCTGATCAGCTCAAGAATTTTGAGGAAGCTAAAAGAGAGAACTCTCGTTACATGGAACAGTTGGAGAAACAGTTACAAATGAGTGAAGAGCAGACCGAAGAGTGTCTTGGCGAATTAAATGTTTCCAAGGAAATATTAGCTGTACTCCGCGATAGAGTTTCTTCGCTAAAGCTGATATTGCAAGAAAAATCGGATGACATGGTAAAGCTGCAAGCCGACCATCAAATTCTGAAGGTATGATGGCAAAGAACTGACACGAGTATGATTAGCTTACTTCTGATTGCATCGATCGTAATCTGTACACGTTTTTTAGAATGCTAATTCTATACTGAAAGCGGAACAAGGTATATTCGAGAACAAAGCGAGTGAGGACATCGGCGATTTGAAAAAAAGGGTAGCTTGAAATCATCGCATAAAAAATCAGCCTGTCGCAAACGTTGAATCGGATCTCAGAGAACATTTTATATTTCAGTTGAAAGGTGTTCAAACGCAGTTATCTCAGATGGAGAATAATTATCGCAAAGTAACCCAAGATTTCAACAAGAGCCAGGAGCTTTTAGTCGAGGCAACAAAGAGAGAGGTGGATTTACAACACGCGCTCACATCCATGGTAATCGAGATAACTCGTCATAAGTTGCATCTAATACTGTGGAATAGTTCGATTCTAATGCCTTAGTAAACGTTCGATTTTCAGGAAAACAAGTTGCTATCAAAACTATCATTAGCGGAGCAGGAGGAAAATCGACTGTCAGATGTCATCGACAAGCTCAGCGAAGAACTGGAGGATGCTCACAACGAGCTTTTGACCAAAACTTCTCAACTTTGTCAGGCTCAATGCCGTAGCAAATGTTACGCCAGTCAGTTGGAATCTGTCCAACAAGAAGTGAGTTTCTATTTTCAAAGCACACTAATAAAATTAATAGGGAAATTTTTTTTACTGATATTCGATTTCAACAGTGTCAAAAGCACAAAGAAGACAACAACGCTCTGCGAATTACAGTTAATAAATTAGAAGCAAAACTGAACGAGCTGATGTGTTGTAACGATACTGAAAATACGCATTTGAGGACGCAAATTGACAGTCACACAAGCTGCGTAAGTTAATTTCTCGATACCTTTTTTGCGCACAATAATTTTTCGTTACATATGTACATGTATATATCAGCAGAATATTGAAGATGATATGCGTGAAAGATTAAGTACAGAACTAGCAAAAGTTCATACGGAATTGAGAACAAACATGTGTAAAGAATCGGCGTCCAAAATTGAGGTACATACCGAAAAACGAATCTCAATTCAACGCTCACTTTGCATTCGGTATTTTCTGTTCCTTTTTTTTCTAATTTTCAACTGTCTATTTATTTTTTTAACAATACATATAAATGATACAGACAATTTGAAACCACCAATTTGACAGAGAATATAAATAACGAATTTTCAATCTCCAATAATATTGAACGTCAGTTTTGATTCCCGGTTCCAGATCCGGTCTCTCCAAGAAAAATTATTGAAAATGGAAGAAGTCAAATGCTGCTTGTCGAAACAGCTGCAACAATCTCTGGAAGAAAATTGCGACCTTGCTACTAAGAAAAGCATACTTGAACAAAAAAATTTCAAATGCGTATCAGAGGTAATTCTTCTTAAACGTATATGAAGTAAGCATTTATACAAACATCGAATCGGAATAATTTGATGCTTCTTATTTAACTCTTTCTTTGAGATTGGATCTGTTCCTTCTGTTTGTAACAATTCATCGAACTAAAAATATTCGTTTCAGCTTCAAGATATGCACAGATCGTTGCTTGAATTACGACAAGAATATCAGGTGAAGGCAAAATCACTTGTCAGCATGTCAGCCGAATTGAGTCAAGTCGCAGTGAGTCGGTCCGAATTGTGTACCGAGTCGCAACATGTAGTGTCATGTATTCGCGCTTGGATGGATGAGCAGAAGAATTTGGTTGAGACATTGGCATCTAAGCTCAATGTTAAACAACAGCAAGTGATGCAGCTTGCATTTGAAAAAAAGTAATGGATTACAAAAATTTCTTCATCCATATTATGTAAAAAATGATTACAAGGAAATGCGAATAACACAAGCTAAGGAATCAAAAATTTGAGAAAAGGTTTTATAATTAGAAAATTCGAAACGATTAAACTCTGGTGTTTTTAATCCGATTGTATGATGATGATGAATCAGATCAAAAAGACCAGAGTTTAATTATTTCGAACGTTCTAATTATAAAACTTTCTCGCGTTGATATCTCAACTTGTGTTATTAAAATTTTCTCAGGATTATTTTTATTACAGACCACATATGTTATTTCATTCGTGTTCACAATTATCCGCACAAAGTTTTCTTCAACGGTACTTTTCGGTCCTCCCATTATTTGATGGAGCTGATAAGATCCATTGATACTTGAAAATGGAACAAAAACCTCTTCTTTCATGTACAGAGCACTTCTAGCAACAATCAGAGAACTGCGACGAGCAAATTGCGCGCTGACACAGAGAATAAAGCGTCTCCACAAGCCATCTGTTTGCGGCAGAGGAATGAAGAGTGTGTACAATGGATACAGAACTTCCCAAACTTTCATTTCAAATTTTCCCAACGGTCGAACCGATCCATCAAACTCCAACCATTCGCGTGTAGGAAAAGTTAGTACAAGTCGAAAATAAATAGATAATTTATTTATGGTATATTTTATTTGGATACGAAGTATGAAAGTCAACAACTATCACAATTTCATATTCCAGAAATCTTCTCTTGGTCCGATAAGAAATGCTCGACGTACATCGGCTTGCGGTAATTCTTGGTGGTTTCCAAAAATAGAGCATTTGACTCAAGAGTTGAGAAGGAACAACCAGTGGTGGAGTAAAAATGCAATAAACAAGGCCGAAAGCGATCCTGGGTTGGACGAAAGCCGCGACTGTGGTTATCAGTCGTCGACGAGCAAGTGAAGAAACTCTGAAGGCTATCTGATAGAATCTGCATCTGCCATGGGCAATGGTATTTTTACTTTTGTATCGTTTATGTATCAATCTGGTGGTATTTGCGCCAGCGAGGCCAAGAAGTTAGTCAAATTTGTAGTGAACACCTGGTTTTCACCTTATAACGAATGTTTTATAATAATACCTTATATCATTGCAGCTAATTTTTTCTCAGACAAAATATACCAATGCTGCATTTAATGCCAATTCGTTATAATTTTTCCTCTTCTTTATCACGATAATCTGCAGACACATTTTGCAGTCGCAGTATCAATCGGTAATTTGGTAGACAAACAAGTCTCAGCAAAGATAATTGTCGCATGTATATCGTCCAGAATAAATCAAGCACTTGCTTGCTTTCTGTCGGCGTAAATACTTCGATGCTTTTCGGTGGATGCTGAAAAAATTATTTGAAGAGCGGAATCTCTGGTGCCATTTCGCGGGTTGTTATCAATTCTTTGATTTGTTTTCTCAATTTTTTGTAATGCAATTACAAAATACGGCTGATTTGGGTCACACGAATATGTAAACTGACCGTAACAGAATGTAGCAGAAGACTTTCCTTGAAAAATTCGTACGTATCTTCAGCAGTGCGCCAAATTGTTGTTAGAAAATAACGATGCGTGAAGTAAAAAAGTCCAAGCAAGGAGGAAATCGACATCTCGCTGTATCCGTTATCTCTATGAATTATAACTGGCACGGTTACTTTGCTGTACAATATTTTACAATATGTAACGTTCTGTGTCCGTTGGCTAAAAGCCAGGCGTGGCTTTGTAAGTAATGCGTAAGTAAACAAATTGGCTATTCTATTTCTCTTAGAATCTGAGAAACAATAGCACGAACAATACATGCTATACTGTTTTTAACAAATACCTTGAAAATCTGAAAACTTCCCACATCAATTGAAGGAAAATGTCTTTGTTAGTGCCGGTAAATATAATTTTATCCGGTAGCTTCTTTTCTGAAATTGATGAATTGAAATATTATATGTATGAGTTGCTTAAAATCGAATAACTTTTACAATGATAAAAAGTTATCGGTGAACATAAGATATGATTCTTTCAAGAAATAAAACTTTTTGGTGTAGGGAACGCATTACATTATTGATTAGAAGTTGATAAGATGCTTGTGAAGACCAAAAAAAATGTGTTATCCATTCCAAAAAAATATAATATACGGCCGATATTTATGATATTTATTTGTACGTTAAATTTTATCCATTTGCAGTGAAATTACATCATTGTAAAAAATTCAAAATTCATACCAAGTTTTAACTAATTCTGATCAATAATGTATGCTTAGTACCTTATGACAATTACTTTTACTACTTTTAGCTGTAACTAAAAAAGAACACGCAGCATGAAAGTCGAATTTTGCTTAATTATACTTTTTGATAAAAGTAATTAGTTGTAGAAAGAATTTGAAGTGACAGAATATTTCATTACGATACACAGAACTTTATGAATATTTCAACAGAAAGCAAGCAGCTGTTTACTAATTAATGCTAGAACAGCTTCTTTATCATCTTGAAATTGCTTCAAATAGAACACATCAATTTCATCAATAAATTTCCAAGTGTATATCCGAGGAAACAGGGAAATATCATATCTCTGATATGCAGGAGTATCCGGAAATGACCATTTGCCGCATAAATCGTCGTAAGATATTTCTGTCCCAGTATTAGGAGCCGAGGATATTTTTCTAGCCAAAAATTGCTCATCATCCAAACAAATTACAGGCTGCGATGCAAAATTTCTTTTTACACATTCAGCAGATCGTTTCTCTCGCAGTACAACATTGCTGTCATGGTTTGTCGGATTCGCAGTGTCTTTCTCCATCACAATTTCACCTGAATCAGACATTGCGCAATTATCCTGATCCCGAATTAAATTTAAATTCAGAGGTTGGCACTTGCGATTGTTTACGTTGAGTATCTTGTTGTGTTATTGTGTGTCGTGTGAAGATGTATCATTTATATTTTGTTTCATGTAATTGAAAGCGATGCGCCATCTTTCAATGCGCTGGCAAAGGCTAACAATGATTAAAAACTGATCGTCTATAAGATTGCATCTTGTAAACTCTGTGTACATTCAATTAAAATACAGTTTCGTTGGAAACTAAAGTTTAGGTAAGACAAACTGATTTCTCAAGGAAATTGAAAATCAAAAAGCATTTCCAAATCATTACATTGTATTATTATTGTTGTTACACAATTCATGTTCTCATAAACACGCAAGTAGCTTTAATATCGTATTACAATTTCAATCTCTTTATATCTTCAGGTCTTAAGTCCGTTCTCAGAGAAGCGATGCGTCTGACCTCAGCAGGAGTTAATCGCCAGGCGACGGCATCGGCACCGCAGTAGTCAGCGAGTTCCTCAACTTTTTCGACACTGAGGACCGTTGCAATTTGAGTCAATCTGGCAAACTTGTCACGCACAGACCAAGAAGTTGCTGCGGCTAAGTAGCCTGCCAGAGCTCGTATTTCCTTGTCGAGTACAAGTCCACCTGCCTGGAGAATCGGAAAACCAAGGATAGTAATTACTCATGGGCAGATAGAAATCGAATCCATCGACACAGCTTCGTAACTGCCTGTTTCGACTGAACCGAGAACTATTTTCGCCATTGTGAGCAGTTGCGACGATGATGAATAAGCCTATTGAAAATACGTACCCTGTTGAAGGTTGATTTTAGAACGACTTTCTCGAAACGGGCGGTAACTTCCGCTGTCAGAATGCCGATCAGCGCGTCATAGTTTGAAGGTGTGAGTCCGCCTTTGAACGCCTGCAGCAATCCCTCCAAGTTCATCACGAGAGTCTGAACAAACGGTTCCTCAGTTTCATATCCCAGTAATTCATCCTGTAAATGAGTATTTCAATTTCATTTTTGGATCGGAGCCCAGTTATTCGGTCGTCTCTTGCTTGCAGATATTTTTGCAACCTTTACCTCGTTTATATGATGATTCAATGACAGAAATGAATCCACCCAAGGCGTTACTCTCGGTTTAACAGCGCTTGCACGTAACTGTTCTAGCCCATAGTCGACAACTGCACGCAAGGTTGACGTTACGCCTCGTAACCCAGCTAAACAGCTGTCAAATTTACCCCTTTCTTTTTCTCGCATATTGGGAAACGCCGTTGCTATCTCTTCACCAAGGCTCTTTGTCAATGTTTCAACGTGTTCGATGCTGACGTCTGTATTGTTCAGGTACGCCTGTGATTGGTGTAAATTTGAAAACTTTGAAATGAATCTATTTTGACTCATGGTAACGCTTTTTTAAAAAACTTATGATAGCGACATAGCCAAACGGAGGCAATCGATAGTTCGAAATTATATCCATCGAGGACGTTCGAATCCTGAGAAGTAAATACTACCAGAAACATGAGCCGTGCGAGTTCTGTGTCCGATGCTTGTAAACGACCGTGCTGTATGCTAGTCTGAAGAGCATTGTAAGCTTGAGCCAAGTCTAAGTATCCTGCGGGATATCCTTGACGCAGTCTGTTTCTTAGTTGGCTCGCGAATTCCCCTTCGAGAATACCACAGGCCATATTAACAACAGCACATACACCGTCGACGCTCCAGCTTGAAATTGCGCGTCTGAAAGATATTTGATAATCTGAATCCTTGCCTGAATTATGGAGGTACAAACAGGCGATTGTAAACATGAGTGAATTTTCGAAACTTATATCACTATTGCTAAAAATGTCACCAAGCTAAATGGTCGACGGTATTATCAAAAATAATGCTTCGTACTAATTAATTCTAATAACATGATCATATATATATATATACCCTTAATGAATAAGCCCGGGAGTTATGCTCTCAAACTTGAAACAAACCTTATGCATTTGCGTACTATGAAGAAAACGTCATCGAGCATACTCGACGTTTGTTGATCTTGGTCCAGTGTGTCCATTCCGACCGCTTTGTTCACACTTTCCTCCAAAAAATATCTCTCCAATGCCAGATAAGCACCTAGCAACTCTTGCATAGCGTGAGCCAGTTCACATTTACCGATATACAATTCAAATTCCTGAAGTTGATCTTTTCGCTGATCATTGTTCGCTACACCAATCTCCAAGTCGTTCTGTTAATGCAGAAAGTCAAAGCCTTGTGGCATACATTGGCATTAAATATCATTTTTGGTTCAAGTTCGTGGTTTTTAACAAGGACCCTTCACATATTATTTAAACTCAATAGCCATGAAGTACAGTTACTCACAGTTATTCGTCTTCGCAGAAATCTGATGTATAGTTCGGCACGAGAATGCATGATTGTTATTTCCCCAAGGAGTAAGTCAAGATCCTTAGGATCGATTTTATCTGCACTCTGTTTGCGAAGCAGGTCATTTATCGCCTGTACTTTTTTCGAAACATTTCTATGTACCATAAATTCTCTGACGATTTTCTTTATTTGTCTGTAAATGAAGGCAATAGAATTAATCCTTAAGCAGAAGAAAAAAATCCCTTAATTATGAATTGAAATTTGTGAATGGAACTGTGGAACAATGTGACTAAGGATTAAGACGAGTTTACTTTACCTATCACATTCTTTTTGTAAAATTACGACAGTAGGTAGCAACTTTCCAGGGCCGTAAAAAGTTTCTATAATTGGTTGATGAATTTCAACGACCCGCGCTATTCCTTCAAACAAAAGGGTCATGGTGTCTGCATAAATGACTGATGCTCGTTTGTCTGTCTGTTTAGCGTCGAGCGCAGCTTTCAAGTTTTTTTGAGCAGTTTCTTGGAGCTTGAATGAAAAAGCAGATGGTATAAAAAAATGAATGGACCATAGACGCGTTAATTTTATTTTGAGGAATAGTTACTTTGGTGCACAAATACTGGCAAAATTTGCTGAGGCCTTCGTTATGCATTCCCAATAAAGGGAATATTTTGAAAAACCGTTCGACAGACGCCAAGTCTTCGTCTTTTACCGCCTCGTCAAACTTGTGAGTTATGACTGTTCTGAGCTGTTGCGCAGCCTGCTGGAGTGTAACTAGTGAACTCGAAATGCTTGTGTGATCTCCAGAAACGTCTTGAGCTGTTCGCTCCAGGAGTTGCCTATCCATGGATAAATAGCGATGCACATGTGCAGCACCTTGTTCGTAATCCTCGTTCCGTAATGCTGCAGCAACACCTTGACTGCACAACTGTAAATCGAGAACATCGTGCACTCGATTCTGACATTCGGATACTCTGCTCTGTGAACAAAAAATGATAACAATATTTAAAGCTGTAGAAACACTACTTCAGATTCACGTATTTGCAAGAACTCTAGAAGCGGAAAGAGTGAAAAAGTGAAGTAAAAGAGAAGTTTCAGGTTAACTGAGTGTTTATGATATCCTTTGATAAAGAGAGCAGTCTTACAAGAAGGCCGGAAATTCAATTTGAAATTGTATTCACATGAACTAATGAAATAATCCAATCTACGAATTTCTTTTCTGTCAATTTTTAACTGAATATTCTTAGTGGATTCAATTTTTTGTGTAGAATAGTGTTGTTGAAATTGTTAAAATTTGTCAGAGATACTCAAATTATAAGAAAATTCTGAGACAAAACTAAAACTTTCTGAAATTAATTTCAGCCAAGGTATGTAAGATTGATATAACAAATCTTACTGAGCAAAAACTGAAGCGATTCAACAGTTACTGGTAAAAATTATAGCAGTTGCAATGGATTTCAGTCAATGATACTGAATGATTGAATGAGTAAGTGAATAAATAAATGAATAATCGAACATAAGATAAATTACAGCTAATTAGATCATTTATGAATAAGACAGTAAATCTGAAAAGAATGAATAAATGAGATGCATATAAATTTATGTGCATATCGTACACGTGCTAAATCCAGTCGTCTAACTTTGGCGCTAACATTTTCAGCAAGCTTGTTAGTAAACGTGATCATTTCTCCCAGTTTGTCAGCTTCGGAATGGATTATCGTAAGATTAGGAAGAACTTTACTGATATTCTGCAGTTTCGCTTCGACATGGCAATATCTGGACAAAATAAGATCCAACTCGTTGTTTACAGCGACCTGAAAAATAATGAAATCAAACATGTATCATTCACATTGCGTCATGCGGTGTGAAAAGTTTAGAAATATTGATTTAACTTGTACCTCTGTGTCGGATAATTTCGCGCATATCTGTTGCAAATTTTCTTCAGTCACTGTCTGATCCATTTCCCTATATTTACATTTACTTCTCCATTAATACTGATTCTGTCACCACATCATCTAACAGACTTTTTTGCTGCATATATATGTATACATGCCACGGCGTAAGAATAGTGTGTATACCACACATCTCCACTTCATATTCCGTACACTCCAGCACACTGGATTGGTTGTATTCCTAGGGTGAAAATTCCGTCAGTGGTTGGCAGCACTGACACAAATTTCGAGCCCATCCCTCGTCTTCTGGCGAATTGTAAACTGTCAGCTCTGTCTCACTATCAAGAAACTTTTAATGCTATGATTCATTATTGGCACGTTTTCTCTGAAACCTAAAGAATTGTTCAAACCACTGTGTTAACAAAAAGGCCATGATTCCTAGGGAATCATATCCAGTATTTAGCCCTACACTAAAAGAGTGAGGTAGGGAGTTGGCAACAATAAAGGGAGCAAGAGAGACACAAAACTGTTTTCAGTGCTGCCAATTCGTTCTAGATATTGTAGTATGCGGTTTTGTAATCTAATCTATTGTGTACGCCATGTATACGCATTCGTATATCATCTGTCATCTACACACTGCTACACACCTTTGACAACCAAATTCATCTAGATTGTTTGTATACAAGAAATATGAATCACCAAATTTCAGTTACGTAGTATACTATATAACCTGAAAAATCACACTGACATGTGAATTTCACATGGGATATCTCTGAAAGTTAAGCCTATTCATCTCTGCAGATATTTATCATCATGATATTCCTATAAGGAATATAATTTCATATTATCAACATAACCTCAAGAAATTGACAATTACTCGACGTTCACGATCACCAGTATATTAGAATTCAGTAAAAATGGGTGACATTTTCGAAGGCTATGAAGAATTAAGCATCGCAAAGCTGGCAGGTTACGTTGCTTCTGGAGCAATGATATTTGGCGGTGTTGTGCCGTACATTCCTCAATATCGAGAGATTAAACGTAAAGAAGATTCCGAAGGGTTTTCACTCTATGTATGTCTAGCGCTGCTTATTGCCAATACTTTACGCATCTTATTCTGGTTAGTATCTGGTGCTAAGACTTGATACCAACATAATTGTATTACTCTTTTTGCTTCTTCCATTCTTTATATTCTCAGGTTTGGAAAGCATTTCGAAACTCCTCTTTTACTTCAAAGCATACTGATGAATATAACCATGTTAGTCATGATAAAACTATGCATTAGTGTAAAAAACAAAAATCAGATCATCAAAGCGAAGGAGCGAGTCTTCACAGGTATGTATAAATCATGGATAAACTTATATATTTGTAATTATTGTATTCGTATATATACAATTTTTGTGCTATTGAAGCAATTGATTGAAATTCTTGCACATCTTTATGTCGATATAGATACTGATTGACGCAATCTAAATGAAACATAGTTATAGATAACTCACTTAAAAACAGATAATTTGGATAGATTTGGACATTAAATTCTTTTGGCAATGGACAGACTTTCAATCCTACCTGGATTTCATATTGCTATTTGGAGCAGTGGGTGCGGTAATCATGTATCTTTTTGTGGATGTGTTAATATTTGTTGAGATGGTTGGACTGCTAGCAGTTCTAACAGAAGCAATGCTTGGTGTTCCTCAATTACTTCACAACTTCCGTAATCAGTCAACGGACGGAATGAGGTAAGGCTTCGTATAATGGATTCTTTCTTATAAACAACCAACAAATATGAAAGACACTTTAGACTTTCTTCGATATTTTGTTTTTTTCCTTGAAATAGTGATGCAAGAAAGACAATTGCGCGTTCATCTCCATGTGTTTGAGTATTTGAAACATTTGATTGTATATGTCGGATGTATGTAATGCCTAAAAACCTAAAAACTTGTTATATTCAACAATCTGAAAATTGTCATAAAAGGCCATCTCTGAAGCACACTTTCAAAATGCCCCTCTTGGAATTTGAAATTTAAGTAACATGGGAAAAAGGTAATTTTTTTTCTCTATTATCACTGAATTTAACTGCATTTGGTGATTTGGGATTTGATCCTGGAAGCAATTTGTCGACATTTTAAATGCCAACAAATTTATCATTTGAATTTGTACTGTAAAGGACTATTAACAATTTATCTACTAAAGATCTGTAGATCTTTTCTAGAGAATTTAATTCTTTACAAAATGCTGCCAGGATCAAATCTACACAATTAAATGCGCCTCAGTGGTAACAATTCCAAAGAAAACGACTCTTTCTTCACGTTATTTAAATGAGTTTGAGAGATGTCCTCCAGTGAGAAATTTTTTTGTTTTGCTGTGTAAAAAACATTTTTTAGCTCGAGGTCGAAAATAAAATATTGCTTCCAAACGAAACACCTGAAAAAAATTTACATCACTGGTGTTTTTATATCTTATCTAATGCACTGATTATGTTCCCAGTATTACAATGGTGGCCATGTGGACCATGGGCGATACGTTCAAAACATGCTACTTTATTGCACGCGAAGCTCCAGTGCAATTTGGAATATGTGGAGCTCTTCAAGTGATAGTAGACCTTTCCATTCTTAGTCAAGTGTATTTGTACAGAGATTCAACAATTCCCAGTAAAACACAAACACGGTCTGATTAAATATCAGTAATATGTTTGCAATTTGTAAATAATTATAAACTACAAGAATAATTTTTTACTTCTACCTTTGTAAATAATATATATTATATTATTATAATTTTATTATATATTATGCGTTAAGATCGCATTAGTACAATTGTATATTTCCAATTTATTATTAATATTATCGATAAATAACCATGTAATCATTCGTCTAATCGGTTCATCTTTTAACGTCTACATATGTATATCTCATAAACATACAATCAAGAATCGAACATGGCGCCGAGATTGGCAATCAGCTGATCTTTTTAAATAAATTCAACGAATAACAAAGCAAAACAAAAGACGTCGTGCAAAGTGTGGCACTTTCATTTTGAGATATTGAATCTATCTGGATTATATGGATTGGTAGATGTGACCTTAGGATATGACCAAGCGTGGACCAAGCTAAAAAAATTATCACTTGATGTGGCATCCAGCGCCATCTTCCGATTCGAAAAGTTAAGGGGCAGCCTTCTAGCCTATCGTGCAACTTTATTTCATACAGTTTACGACAGTTGCCTAGACAACTAGAAGCGGCAACATGCCGGTGGTTGATATATTCTCCGAGTGCGTGCAATATAAATATAAATCAAATTTACGCTCTTGCGGAACGCTCTTTGTGCTGCTTGTTACATTGTCAATACTATTAATTCCAATTATTGTGATCCATTTGACAGGAGGCGAGTTTCCAATTTTGTAGATTGAATTCCATTAATTGATTACCCAACGTTGTCTATTGAATTCCAGGTTTTTGGGTCCGGAATTACGCGTACTCAGAAAAACCAGACATAATATTTAAACGTAAATATTTATTGATAGCCGAGAGTAACAAAGATGTCAGCCCAATTATTTGTTCTACTTTTCGTAGTTACAAGGGTAACAGCATTACGGACAGTTGTATAATAACAAAGGTGGCTTTGCACAATTATTATCGATAAATTATTGCTGCATTAATTATTACGTTAAGTTGGTACAGGTGTGAACTTTCAGTATTGTAAATATGAACAGCGTCGATATTCTCTCATTTATTTGATATTGTTATTTTAAACATTCAGGTAAAGGAATTTGACTACAATAACGATGGGCTAAACGATGCTTTGAAATTCGAATTGCGTTTTTTTGCGAAAATCCCGATAAACTCCATCAGGCTTTTACTGTTCTTCAACTACGAGTTGAGGGTTTGTTTACTTACCATTAAGTTCAATCAGACATACATAATTATCACATGAATGGTGTAAAAATAATCTGACAATGACAAAATATTTGGGGTAAAATTAAACTTCATTTTATTGCTTATTAATTTTAGGAGAGAAATAAACTGACAATGGAAGCAATGGCTGCTCTTCAATACACAATACCTACAAATGTTCATAAAATCTCGATTGTTGGTGACTTGCGATTGGATCAGAAAATTCTATTGCACAATCAGGGCATCCATGATATTTACAATTATTCTACAGATATAAATGATCGTACACTGTTCGAATTGCTCACAGAAAGTGCAAGTAGGAACTGTAAGTTTAACTGATCATTGGATTGTAATTTGATATTCACAGTAATTGTTATTAATATTTGAATATTGTGTTTGAATTTAAGTCGCGATTAAAATTGAAAATGACAAACTGATGTGGGAGAGAGGATTTTCCGTCGAAGAAGAAACTGTAGTACAAACGGAAATATTTTATTCCAAGGAAATGATTCACTATCGACCTGGACTATGGGAAGAATTGAAGTGGGCATGGATACAATACTTCGCAATTTTCTTCCTCTTTGCTTACGTAGGAAAATATATAACTAAGATTATATTCGTGAAAGGGTACGTTCGTAGTTATGTTATTCCACCATGGAAAATGAAGTGAATGTGAGATTAATAAACGTAACAACATGTACGTGAAATTATATATACCTGTATAAATCAATGATTGCGAATGTTATAAATATTTACGACCTACTGTTGCGTAGAAAAATGTTGTGTAAACATCGGTAATCGCGTACTATACACTATACCTTAATTACGAGACATGGCATGGATCATGTAAGAGACGGTTTCGCAATTATTTGTTCCACGGTATTCTAGTTATCGTTTTGGAAATGGAAGCCTTCTTTCCAACTAGCAAAAAAAAAAAATAAAAAAATGCTTCCGCAAATCAATTCTGAGATTCAATTTTTTATCGATTTTTTTGTAAAATTTTAGATGCTTTTAAGGATTGTTAGGATGAAGTCATGCAGACGTTATATCGACGTCATTTCGCTAGGAAAATCAGTTGCGCTGCGTTCCGAGTCGCTAAGATTATAACTTTTCCAAAGTTACCGCAGGAAAATGGAAATATTTCGTTACATATTCGCTGCTGTTGATCCTATGATATTCAGGTTGCCTTATATATATTTGAATTTGTGAGGGTACCATTTTGTAGAAAAACATTCGTGCAAATCAATTCTGAGAAAAAATATTTTTCATCCTATAAAAACGCCGCGAAATTCACTCCATTGAATTTTCTTACAATTAGATAAATCCAGCCGATTTTGAAAGATTCAATCAGATGCTGTATGCACGTGATTTCGAAAGAAATAATGATTGTATATAGTCTAAAGTCGCTCGCCTAGGATTGATGCGTAATTAGTGGTGCAAACCAATCCAAGACGAGGAGCAATCACTAAGTATACCTGTAATACCTAATAACCGCTTCTTGGACAAAACTTATCCGACTGTTACTCTCTCAAAGGCAAAACAAAATCGAAATTTGCATGAATATAAAAAATCATTATTCAAGAAATACAAAAATTCAAAATGCAAACATATAAAGAGACCTAAACAAGAGGGAGATGTGTCAAGTCAGATAAGCCGCAATGCTGCTAAGTCGAGCGACACCGACGTCAAGATATTTTAAACGGTACTGTGCAAGTTGAGCGGATTGTCACCTATCCGCGACTCGAATACAAATGTGTATGCCAGTATCATTAGTTGATAGTTTTGTATTGGAGACTAAAAAGACGAGGAAGTGGAGAAAAATTCGAAGGAACTGACAAAAAATTACGAAGATGACAGGCCTCCCCAAAGTACAAGGCTGCCAACGTAATAACGCCAGACCTTTCCCGAAACGCTACCAACATGGCCGATACTGCCGACGGTGAAAAAGTTTCAAAAAAGTGAGTAATATTGTAAATATTTTTCTCGACAACTCTGCCAGGGCGATTTTCACTGCCTAGAAAATGCGTGACCATAAATTCATTACTCAGTTTAGTCACGGGACTCTCGATAATAACCTGAAACAAACGCGTGCCGTCTGTCGCTCTAGGCTCCCACGTTGCCAGCCACGATGTTCTGTATTTTGACATATTAATTTTGTGTCAATTATCAGACTGTACCGTTTTCGATCTCGTACACGAACTTAATTATATCAACAGTTTGAATGTTATCAAATTTGTGTAGGTTAGGAACTTCCACGGTGTATTCATCATGCTTCGTATCCTAACCAACAAATGCTCTCGCAATATTGGCTCTTCGCTCACAGAATTTTCCTCCTTAAGATTAGATTCAATATTTCGACGAATATCCATCCAACGACCTCTTTCGAGGTGGGTCATTGAAATTGAACCTCCAGTTTCATTTCCCACTGGAAAACAAATCAATACTCAAAGAAGCCGAATGTAACATAACCTAACAATCATTTTTCGTTCACTTTAGCGAGCTGAAAAGACGTCTAAAGGCCGAACAGAAGGCGAAAGAACAAGCTGTAAAAGAATTGGCAGCGGCTGAAGCCAAAGCGGAGTCCGTTAAGGATAAGAAACCAAACCGAAAGGAGGAGGAGGAAATCAGCCCAAATGTAAGTTGAAGACACAGTTTTCACTTTTAACTGATTTTCAATTTTTTTTAAACTACTTGTCATGTATTTGTAAATCAATCAAGATCTTTGACTCAAATTGTAAATACCCATAATCGTTTTGAATTATTTGAAAAATGTTGTTTAGCCAGAATACAATGTTTGTGGAACTATAGAATCTAGTAACTTGCGGTGTCGCAAAAGTTCATAGACCTCTATGCGTATAGATATATAATATCATAATGTTCGCTTCAAAATGTAACTAAAAAACATTTTTCAGATGCCATAGTTTCTATATAGATATTGAAAACATTATTTTGTTATACATTTATAAAGATTGTATGTTAAGTACTGCGTCAGTTGCAATTATTATGTTCTTTAGATTTAACTGAGTAAAATCATGATAATAGATTTTAATATATTAATGGCAATACTATCAAAAAATGACAATACTGACCACTTAATTATATCACACTGATGTTCTAGATGATTTTTTTTTTCACAAAAATTACATTCAAAAAATTTTTTATTTTTTTTATTTTTGTACGATATTTGTGAACTCCTTTATGTTGTCAGTGTACAAACAATTTCTCGGATTGAAATTCATAATGCGACAGAGATACTTGCTTATCTTAAAAATAACTGTTTATACTAGTCCTAAAACTTTGAATAATTCGTACGTCTATTGTTTTACTCTAGAAAATATATCTGCGATGAACTAAGAACACTTTAGAAATAGTAATCTAATGTATATTTTTTCTAAACTTCTATGTGAATGTGCATGAAAACTTTTAGATTTTTATGTTGATTTTTGTAAGAGGTAATCTACTGACAAAATTAGCATATTTGATAGATGCACTATATGCAATGAAAAAAATTGTCATGGTAGTGGGTTCGGGTCAAAATTCAGAATTCTCAAAGTTTAAATCTAATAAAAGTTTTTTCTACAGCCAAGTAAATAAAAGTATACCCCTAATGCAACAGTGCATTTTTCTAAAAAGTTGATATCCGACTCGAATTTTCCTCACATCATTATCATTGTATAGTAGTGACGTTGTTCCATTCATGTTCACCATCTTTAGTGTGAATAACATTGTTCTATATTTGACAAACGGCTTTTTATTTAACTTTCAATTCAGAGGATGGGGTCCATTTGTTTTCAACATTATTTACTTGAGCCTTTCAACAACTTGATATGCCCTTAAGCGAAGTAATCTTTTCCATTATATGCTTTAGAATTGGTTTTTCGTTAGTCTTTTAAGACCATTTTTGCACAGTTTCTGAGACTACTTTCTTTTTTTTCATAGGAATATTTCAAGTTACGAACACAGACAGTTAGCCAGCTTAAGGCAGCTGGGCAGCATCCTTATCCACATAAGTTCCATGTTTCAACGTCCTTGGAATTATTCATAGAGAGGTTTAGTCATGTTAAGGAAGGGGAGATCCTGGAGAATGAAATTCACAGCATTGCCGGTCGTGTCCACGCTATTCGTGAGTCGGGGGCAAAGCTGGTCTTCTACGATCTGCGAGGCGAGGGTGTAAAAATCCAGGTGATGACCAATGCGAGACACTACGAAGACGAGGAGAAATTCTTTGTTGATACGGCGAAGATAAGGAGGGGCGACATAATCGGAATCGTCGGTAATCCGGGGAAAACAAAAAAGGGAGAGTTCTCGATCATGCCGAGAAGCATAACTCTGCTCACTCCATGTTTGCGCATGCTGCCCCATCTCCACTACGGGCTTAAAGACAAGGTAGATAATTTACTAACTGTTTTACAATGGTTTTTATGATTGTTCTCAACATTTTAAACGAACTTTTACTTATCAGGAAACGAGATTCCGTCAACGATATCTAGATCTTATTTTGAACAACAAGGTCAGGCAGGTCTTTCACGTTCGCGCAAAAATCATCGCCTATGTACGTCAGTTCCTTGATAACATTGGATTTCTAGAGGTTGAAACACCCATGATGAACATGATAGCAGGCGGTGCAACTGCTAAACCATTTATCACACATCACAACGATCTCAACATGGATCTTTTCATGCGAATCGCTCCTGAACTGTACCACAAAGTATGTACAACCCAGATGTTCTATCTCTCGAAAATGAATACATACTCAATTTGCAGGAGAAACAATTTGTATTTATCAAACTTCATAGAAAGTTACATACAGACAATTTTCTGGGAAGAATCAACTGACTTCTTTATCGTATTCCCTAACGCTCTAATTCATTGTTTGAGTCCATTATCGCCAAAACAAAACCTAACTAACTTCCTTTCAGTGTAATGTGCAGTAAAAAAAAATGTCGTTTTCACCCAGATGCTCGTTGTCGGAGGGATAGATCGAGTTTACGAGATAGGAAGACAGTTCAGAAACGAGGGAATAGACCTGACCCACAACCCAGAATTCACAACTTGTGAATTTTACATGGCATATGCGGACTACAACGATCTGATGACAATAACCGAAGACATGTTGTCTGGCATGGTGAAGAGCATCCACGGAACATATAAGATAGTTTTTCACCCTGAAGGCCCGGATAGTGACGGAGTGGAAATCGACTTCACACCTCCTTTCAAGCGGGTTCCAATGCTCAAAACACTTGAAGAAATGTTGAACGTCAAGCTGCCCGACCCCGATAAATTGAATACGCCTGAAGCTACAAAATTTCTGAGTGAATTGTGCAAAAAACACAATGTAGAGTGTCCTGCACCACGGACCACTGCCAGGCTTCTCGACAAGGTGAGTTTAGGAGTTTAAAACAAGGCATTGACTTTCCCAAAAACTTGAAATCTTCTTAGAATTTCTCGATCAAGTGTATTGTTTTCATTTTGTTTCCAAAGACCCTTAAAATAGTAAATATGTTATTGGAAAAATTCGGATTATACTTCTCAAAGTTTTTTTTTAATACTCTTACATAAAACGTGAACCGTCAGTTGCATAAATATTAACTTGTTAGCCAACCTTAGTTGCATCACGCTAGTGTACAAAACCAGAATTGGAGGACTTTGGTTCAAATTCCCAGTGTGTCGAAGAGGGTCTGAGCAGCAATTTGCAAAAATTGTAAGATGAATCACGTTATTTGGGCTATGAATTGGCAAAGCAAGGTTTCAACTCGTTCCGGCTACACTTGGGCAAGATTATCCACAGATTTCCGTGCTCCCTGTGCGAACATAGGTGTTTCTATTGAACAAATTAAGGTGGCTGCAGACGCATAATAATGATTACTGATCGTTTCCCCCATACAAACTATAGCTTCTGGGGACAATGATTATTATTATTATTATATTCAATACAAATCAAATCAGTAATTAGAATAAAATCACTTTTTTTCATGTATGAACAACCCTTTACAGCTTGTTGGCGAGTTCATCGAGGAAACGTGCGTTAATCCAACGTTTATTTTGGACCACCCCCAAATCATGTCGCCATTGGCGAAGTGGCACAGATCTGAGAAAGGATTAACCGAGAGGTTTGAGCTTTTCGTTATGAAAAAAGAAGTCTGCAATGCTTATACAGAGTTGAACGATCCGCTTGTTCAGAGAGAAAGGTAATATCTGGAGCTTTATTCACGCTCTTCTATTCCATCGTCTCAATTTTCATCTATGAAACCTTGAATGAAACTCAAATCTGTTAGACCGAACCCCTATTTCAGGAAGTATCAAGTACTCTCACTTCTAAAAGTCTAGTATTATTTGTAAATTGTTCGCAGGTTCGAGCAACAGGCAAGCGACAAAGCAGCTGGAGACGACGAGGCTCAGTTAGTTGATGAAAACTTCTGCACTGCTTTGGAATACGGATTACCCCCAACAGCTGGATGGGGACTCGGAATTGACAGACTTACAATGTTTCTCACAGACTCCAATAACATCAAGGTACTGTATTCTCTGAGTAACTCGGACTTGTAAAATCTGATCAAGTTTAATCAGAACCTGTTTTCTCTACAGGAGGTATTATTTTTCCCTGCCATGAGACCGGATGACCCAAACAAAAACAGAGAGGCGAATCAGGAAGCTGAAAAAAAAGCTGATTGACATCCATAATCGATACGACAAATAGTGACAACGTTGTCTAAAATCAAGTGTTACCGGTAACTATTTATGAGCATCATCTTAATTTAAAATTATCATTCTTTTGATTGCAAATAAAGAATCAACTCGTATTATTGGGATAAATATTTTCTTTTAATCAATTGAATCCATTTATGAAACAGAATACACCAGCGAAACTTTTAATTCATAGCAACGAAAATGAAAAAGTATTAAATTTTAGATTCCGAATGCTTGAAAAAATGATCCATGGTCAGTTTATCCTCAAATTTTTTTTTCATTCGCCATTGCGCGACAAATTTTACGACAATTGCAATGAATGATGGATGAATTAAGTCGACACGTCGATCAACTTTCTTCGTTGATGGCAAATTTCGTTACAGAGTTATAGTGAGCGCCGAGTCCGTACATGTGGCGGTGATAAGTCAAGGTAACCTTTTTTCCTTCATCCTTATATTCCTCGCCTATAACGTACGGAGATCCAGTTGCTTGTATCACTTCAATCGGACACTTCAAAACTTGGGAGAGAACTTGTAGCTGTTGAGATGAAGCATTCAATGCATCAGTATCACATTCATAAGAAAATTATTCAGTATATCTACAAGGGTGTTTTATTTAAGAGCAAAATTTTTCACTTTTTTTGAGAAAAAAAATGTAGTGAACACTCAAATGTGACTGAATTTATTCCAGTAAGAATTTAATACCTCAACAGCACCGCCCCATGCAGTTGTCCCCGCAACATCGTCGCAATACTTCGTATACTGTTCAGGAGACAAAGTTTCTTCCGATTCAGCATTGTGTAAGAACGGTACAAAGTCGTTCATATTGGCTTTGAGGTACTCCGAAGTTTTCAATCTAAGAGTCTTGAAGCCCAACGGGATTTCTCCTATTTCTCTTAGCTGATGAGAAACCGCGTTGTACAAACTGAAAGTAAAGTTTATGACCATTCTAAAGATCATTGTAGCCTGATACAAGATCAATAAACTTAAAAAAAAAAACTTATCAGAATCCTGGAATATAAAACATTTCGTCGGGCATGTTCAACTGCTGTCCGAAAACATGGAATTTCGTATCGATGAACAGTGAAAAGTGTCCATGATTTTTTTTTGTCGACATATAAACAATCGATGAGTAAGAATTTACCAATGACCATCGCTGGGAATTTCATGGATCCGGAGGTGACGTTCTTGGAGTATTTTTATTATCGCTTGTGTTTCGACGTTTCTTTTCCCATGAACATTTTCTGCCTCCTGCTTGATGATCCTCTGATTTCTTTCCTTTTCTGCATTACTTTTCTTGTCTCTTCGCTTCTGTGCTTTTGATATACGTTGTTGCGCCGGTTCTGGCTGGTTATCATCGGGTAAGACGTCTTCGTTTGCAACTGGGACTTCCTTGATTCTTGAATCGATTATCTCCTGCTCCTGTTTTTTATCCAGATCAATCTCGAGCTGTGCTATTTCCTCAGTTATCTCTTTTTTCCGTTTTTTATCACCCTTGCAGATAGACTTTTTCAAATTCTGGATTTGAGCTGGTCGAAACCGAATAATAACAACAATAATAATAGTAATATTAAGAATAGTTACCTAAATTAGAAAAAACTTGTAAAATTTGTTACACCTTTTCCCTTGTCTTAGATTTTTATATTGTTCGATCGTTCATACAGTAAATTTATCACTAACCATGAATACTGTAAACCTTAATAAATAATAAATAGTAATGTAAAGTTAAGGGGGTATTTTAGTCTAGACAAGGATTTTTTGGCCTGTTTTTAGGAATCCTTTATGCAGGAACTGATAAATATTTCGCCCGATATTTTTTGTACTTATTTATTGATATTTAGAACTACTCTGTAAGTTTTGTAATTAAAAATTATGTTGATTACGGCCACTCCACAGTGTCGCGGGTGTAGAGATAAAAAAGTGGTACCGGGTGCTGTGCTTTTCTGAAATTGAAAAATCAAAAAGAGTAGCAATTAGTGAGTGTAACTATGGCTGGGAGTAAAGAATACGACAGGAAGTGAAATTTACTAACGGGCGGTGTCGTAAAAATGAAGTGTAGTAATTTTGGTAATGTTTTTTTTTACTTTTAATAACAATAATTGTTCATAAAAAAAAAAAAAAAAAAAAAACTTTTATCCGATATTACTAGTTGGTGCAATAAACAATTGGGTCACAAATATACACACCAAATTTGAAATCAATCGAATGATTAGTTTTTGAGTTAGCATGTCCATCAGTTGGAAAAATATAGTTTCAAGAAAAATGCATTCAGAATTCTTGTCTTTTTTTCGGCACCAAAAGTAAAAAAGGATCAAAGTGATACTTGAGAATTTACAAGGTCACTAATTCAGATTTTTATATTAAACATTTTTATAGAAATTTTCTTTTTTCTTCTTCAATTGAATTTTAAGATACATACCATTAATCGGCGATTCCTGAGTCATAAAGGCTTTTTTTTTTTTCCCGACATGTAGTAGGCAGCTGACCTTTCTTATTCGAGAGGCTTTGACCTTTTTTTTGTGATGATTCTGAGGCCTGTCTCTCAAATCAGCAAACCCACTATTGGTATTCTAATAAGCATACACTTTTGTTTACTGACCAATAACTGAATATTCCCATAACTGAAAATATTTGTAAAATACTGCTAGACTTTGTTAAAAATGGAAACTCTTAGGTAGATGGCAATTTCGATCGTGGCCGGACCAGAATGTATGTGCTCTGGTGCAAAATTCCAAACTAGTGAGTTCAGAGATTCATTACTATTTTGGATGTTTACTCCCAAACATCTTTCTAGTAAATTATCCGTCAAATCGTTGTAAATCGATCTAATTACTTCTAGAACTTTGTCGTTCAGAGGTGGCTTATGCGTATACTCATCAAGAGCTTCTTCAGTCTCTGTGTTATGCCATTGACACCAACTTTCCAATCCAAGGAAACAGTTTGTATACTTGAATGCTCATCTGTGGAGTTTTTGTAGTAATGTCATCCAGAGAGTTGGGACTCCTGTGAATCACCAAACCATAATATGTAATAAATTCTCCAGTTATTTAATACCCATGTTGACTTTCTTAGCATTGCAGAGTCTTGTACTCATTAGCTTCACCACGTGTCTCATATGCTCTTTCTTCTTGATAACGGTTTAATCGTCATATAGTTTGCATTTGACGCTTAGAAGTTTTGTGACTTCTTTAACTTTATGGCTAAACCATAGTGGAAATTGTTTATTGTTCCATGCTATATCGATTCCATGAAGTTTCCTTTTCTTGGCTGGATCTGCGTAGAGGGCCTTATATTTTGAAACATTCCTATTCATACTTCAGTAACTATACTCTGCCTGATAAAATTGAAATTCACACTACAAACTGTCTCTGTTCACGCGTGTGCTTAACTGCTTGCTGAAGTAGAGGAAAATCTAAACTCACTACATATCTTGTGCAGGTTATGCAGGTACACACGTGTACATTGATTTAGGTTTTTGCTTCTATACCTGCCTGTATCGTAAAACATCAGAACTCTATGGCGAAATATATACTTACATGCGGCTTACAATATATGATTCCCTTTTGAAAAGGAGCACAGAAGTGCTTCCCTACTATGTAGTAGGGTTTTTAGAATTGTTAGAACGTCACCAATTTTGAGGATTGCGAAAAAATTCTCGTTCATATACAACGAACAAAATAGATTTTCTGTGTGAATCAAGCAAACGTTAGGCAGAAGAAATAATAGCAAAAATAGTATATCTGATGAAATTGGTATAATCAGATGTGGTATCTTGTCGAAGTGCATATAGAGAAAGAACGTTTTTATAATAACAAGGGTTGACTAGCGGCTTGACTGAAGCAATCCGCGTATATGTAAAGACTAATGAATAACAGCTGATGCAGAATTCAGATATTAATTGTATGACCTTTGCTAGCGAATATAAGGGATACTCAATTTCGTTTCAAAACTATGGGATCGTGAAAAAAATGTTATTTTAAAATTTCTAGACTAGGATACCCCCTTAGACGAGATGAAGCTCTAAAGCATGTGATTGATGTGTGGCAAGTCATATTTGCGTCATACCTTGGAGTTCTTTTCGTTCTTTTTTATGTTTCAGAGACAATGCTTCTTCATTTATCACTTCATCAGCCATTGTAAGCAGGAGAATAAGTCTGAATTTCTCAGCTTTCACTAATCGGTAATCACCTCACTCACGGCAGAACTTGAAAACACAGACGATACATGCGAAGAATTTGGAGGAATCTACATGGAATCTACATCAATCTATGCCGACATAAGTTCGGCAGCGCTTGACATCTTAGAACATATGCTCTAAGCTTGACATGTATGTAGTGTGAACAGGATTTTAGGGAAATTGACAGGCAAAACGCCAGAGAATAATTATAGTATTCGTTTTATCTCTTTTGCGCTCCAAAGTTCGTGATTAGCTCTGACACTGTCCTAGGGAGTTTTTAGCGCTGCCAGCTAATTTCGGAACGCACCAATACATGACGATAGAATCACAGGCCTGCCTGAAACCTTATTCGAGTTACTCGAGTATTGTTGTTTCTCTGTTTGATCTTATGCGTTTGACAGAGATACGATGATACCTGAATTAACTCGAATGAGATTTCAGAACGCAGCTCAGGCTAGATTTTCACGGGTAGAAAAATGCTGCGGTAGCACAGCGCCACGCTACGACTGCGAAAAACTGCTCATGAAAATGTGTCCGCGGTAGCAGCAATACGATCTGTTCCGAACAGGGTCATTGTTTCCGGGTATCACGAAAAGACGAAATACGAGGGCTAATTGTCATCCAAAGTGTGGGATAATTTAATTTCTTTCTCATTATGCTGTAATTGAGGGTATTGGTGAAATAACTGTATGACTTACAATTAAGCAGAATTCTGTACACGTCGAAGATTTATAAGTTCCCATGTTGATTAAAAACAATCTAATTGATAATCAAAAAAGTGCCATCCGATTTGCTATAGAATATGAAAGTGAACGTGATTTATGTAATCCTTACTATATTGTCTTATCTTATCCTTATAAGATAAAAGAAGGGATGAAAACTTATAAAAAATATTTAAAAGAATATTGAGACTTATATTATGAATTACTTGTCTGCATAGTGATAATGAATTATTAGTCTGTGATCCATTTAATTTATGTATAAGACATTTATATTACAGAAGTCATTATTCATGTAAAATTTATTCATGGGCAAATAATTTATAACACAGAGCTCTGCTCAAGTCGAACAGTTATCCACGCGTACTCTTGGTTACGTGTATCGTGATTTACCGAACAGATAATTTGTCGTCTGATATTCGATTTGTATAAACCTGTCTAAGGTATTTGGACATCAAAGCACCAAAAAGGGCGTAGGGTCGACAGCGGCGGAGTTGCGAGAAAATTTTTTCGTTTTGTCGCTGTAACTCTTGATTCGTTGCTCGGAGCGTATTCGGACTGCGCGCAGTCGATTTTTCTCGCGAAATTTCTTTGATATCGGGCGAGAAACAATTTTTTTTTATATTCAAGATTCTTGTAATAAATCTGCCTTATTTATTTTTTGGGCGAAAAATCTGTCGTCTCGAAATCGATTTGTGTAACCCTTCCTTAACCAATTGGACACCCAGGAACTCAAAAACGGAAGTAAAATAGCGACGGACCTTTGGGGAAATACGAAGAAAACACGCAGAAAGTTGTTATTCATTCATTCTAATTCGTGCTGCATATAACAATACACTGTTATATAGGTATATCGTATCCTGCCAAGGTGCATTGCGCCTATGCGCAGGGTAAAACTTAATATGTACTCACAAACTTGATTAAATACTATCTGTTATACTACTTGTCATACGCTGGTTAAGGTAATATGTATTGTACTTGTTCATTCTAAGATGATAGTCAGCTTTGTTATGTAATGTTCGATCATTTCTTAAATACTGCCATGTACCTTAGTATTATATTCATGAACTTCATTACGTATTATAGACTGACACCCTAACACATGTATTAGGATTAAGGCGTAATAAATGTACTGAAACTGTACAGGAATAAAGTTTCGTAGCAATAAATTCATTTCCCTTCCTGATGGGTGCTGGGGCATATTTAATGTGTTTCAACGGTTCTCGTCATTCAGTAGTTCGCAGCGTATTCTGACTGCGTTCAATTATTTCCTATCGTGGAATGACGTCAAAATAGTGCATTAAAATATTACGTGCAGCATTTTTCAAAGTCAAAACTTTCACCAACAATCCGTCGGGGCTGGCCTTACTTTTTTGTTGGGGTGAGAAAATTATTGTCTCAAGATTGATTTACATGTCCCTTTCTGAACTGATTGGACCCCCAAAAACTCGAAAAACGAGTCAAAAATAGCGTAGGGCCTAAAGCAGCAAAATGACGGATACAAGTCCAGTAGTAACGGAATCAAAAAAGTCAGTCTTTCGTTCTTCGGCTGTAACTTTTGATCAGTTGCTCACGCATTATTGGGACTGCGTGCGATCGATTTCCCTCACAAGATTACGTGGGATTAGGGCAACGAAGAATGGATTGCGGAATTCTTCAATTTCGTAGGAAATTTCAACAGAAATCAAAAGGGGTTAGTCTTAGTTTTTTGGTCATTTTCGGGGCCGAAAATTTCTCGTCTCGGAATCGCTTTGTATGACCATCTCTAGGGTAATTCAATGCCCAGGAACTCAGGAAACACATGAACGAGAAGCGTAGGACCAGCAGCAGAGAAGTGACGATGAAAATTTTGAGTTTTTCGGCTGTAACTTTTCAGCTATCGCTCGCAGCGTATTGGGACTCCGCTTAATCGATCCTCACGCAAAATTACGTCAGAATAGTGGCTCAAAGAATTTATTGCAGCACTTTTCGGAATCGTGGAAATTTCCGCCAAAAATCCAAAGGGGTTAGCCTTACTTTTTTTTGAGATTTTTGAAGCCGAAAATTTCTGGTCTCCAAATTGAATTGTATGACCGCTTCTTGGCGAGTTGGAACCCCTGGAACTCAAAAAACACATTGAAAACAGCGTAGGACCAACAGCAGAGAAATGACGACAAAAATCTGCAGTTTTTTCGCTGTAACTTTTGATCCGTTGCTCGCAGCGTATTGGGACTGTGCTCAATCGATTTCTCCCGCAAAATTACGTCGGAATAGTGCCCCAAAGAATTAATTGCAGCATTTTCCGAAGTCGTCAAAATTTTCGGCAAAAATCCAAAGGGGTTAGCCTTACTTTTTTTGCGATTTCTGGAGCCGAAAATTTCTGGTCTCCGAATTGATTTGTATGACCATTTTTTGGCTAATTGGAACCCCAGGAACTCAAAAAACACATTGAAAACAGCGTAGGACCAACAGCAGAGAAATGACGACGAGAATCTGCAGTTTTTTCGCTGTAACTTTTGATCCGTTGCTCGCAGCGTATTGGGACTGAGCTCAATCGATTTCTCCCGCGAAATTACGTCGGAATAGTGCCCCAAAGAATTGATTGCAGCATTTTCCGAAGTCGTCAAAATTTTCGGCAAAAATCCAAAGGGGTTAGCCTTACTTTTTTTGCGATTTCTGGAGCCGAAAATTTCTGGTCTCCGAATTGATTTGTATGACCATTTTTTGGCTAATTGGAACCCCAGGAACTCAAAAAACACATTGAAAACAGCGTAGGACCAACAGCAGAGAAATGACGACGAGAATCTGCAGTTTTTTCGCTGTAACTTTTGATCCGTTGCTCGCAGCGTATTGGGACTGGGCTCAATCGATTTCTCCCGCGAAATTACGTCGGAATAGTGCCCCAAAGAATTGATTGCAGCATTTTCCGGAGTCGTCAAAATTTTCGGCAAAAATCCAAAGGGGTTAGCCTTACTTTTTTTGCGATTTCTGGAGCCGAAAATTTCTGGTCTCCGAATTGATTTGTATGACCATTCTTTGGCTAATTGGAACCCTAGAAACTCAAAAAACACATTGAAAAATGCTTAGGACCAACAGCAGAGAAATGACGACGAGAATCTGCAGTTTTTTGACTGTAACTTTTGATCCGTTGCTCGCAGCGTATTGGGACTGTGCTCAATCGATTTCTCCCGCAAAATTACGTCGGAATGGTGCCCCAAAGAATTAATTGCAGCATTTTCCGGAGTCGTCAAAATTTTCGGCAAAAATCCGAAGGGGTTAGCCTTACTTTTTTTGCGATTTCTGAAGCCGAAAATTTCTGGTCTCCGAATTGATTTGTATGACCATTTTTTGGCTAATTGGAACCCCAGGAACTCAAAAAACACATTGAAAACAGCGTAGGACCGACAGCAGAGAAATGACGACGAGAATCTGCAGTTTTTTCGCTGTAACTTTTGATCCGTTGCTCGCAGCGTATTGGGACTGTGCTCAATCGATTTCTCCCGCGAAATTACGTCGGAATAGTGCCCCAAAGAATTGATTGCAGCATTTTCCGGAGTCGTCAAAATTTTCGGCAAAAATCCAAAGGGGTTAGCCTTACTTTTTTTGCGATTTCTGGAGCCGAAAATTTCTGGTCTCCGAATTGATTTGTATGACCATTTTTTGGCTAATTGGAACCCCAGGAACTCAAAAAACACTTTGAAAAATACTTAGGACCAACAGCAGAGACATAACGACAAGAATCTGCAGTTTTTTGACGGTAACTTTTGATCCGTTGCTCGCAGCGTATTGGGACTGTGCTCAATCGATTTCTCCCGCAAAATTACGTCGGAATAGTGCGCTAAAGAATTAATTGCAGCATTTTCCGAAGTCGTCGAAATTTTCAGCAAAAATCCAAAGGGGTTAGCCTTACTTTTTTTGTGATTTCTAGAGCCGAAAATTTCTGGTCTCCGAATTGATTTGTATGACCATTTTTTGGCTAAGTGCAACCCCAGGAACTCAAAAAATACGTTGAAAACAGCGTAGGACCAACAGCAGAGAAATGACGACGGAAATCTGCAGTTTTTTTGCTGTAACTTTTGATCCGTTGCTCGCAGCGTATTGGGACTGTGCTCAATCGATTTCTCCCGCAAAATTACGTCGGAATAGTGCCCTAAAGAATTAATTGCAGCATTTTCCGAAGTCGTCGAAATTTTCGGCAAAAATCCAAAGGGGTTAGCCTTACTTTTTTTGCGATTTCTAGAGCCGAAAATTTCTGGTCTCCGAATTGATTTGTATGACCATTTCTTGGCTTATTGGAACCCCAGGAACTCAAAAAACACGTTGAAAACAGCGTAGGACCAACAGCAGAGAAATGACGACGAGAATCTGCAGTTTTTTCGCTGTCACTTTTGATCCGTTGCTCGCAGCGTATTGGGACTGTGCTCAATCGATTTCTCCCGCAAAATTACGTCGGAATAGTGCCCTAAAGAATTAATTGCAGCATTTTCCGAAGTCGTCGAAATTTTCGGCAAAAATCCAAAGGGCCTTACTTTTTTTGCGATTTCTGGAGCCGAAAAGTTCTGGTCTCCGAATTGATTTGTATGACCATTTTTTGGCTAATTGGAACCCCAGGAACTCAAGAAACACATTGAAAACAGCGTAGGACCAACAGCAGAGAAATGACGACGAGAATCTGCAGTTTTTTGACTGTAACTTCTGATCCGTTGCTCGCAGCGTATTGTGACTGTGTTCATTCGATTTCTCCCGCAAAATTACGTCGGAATAGTGCCCCAAAGAATTAATTGCAGCATTTTCCGAAGTCGTCAAAATTTTCGGCAAAAATCCAAAGGGGTTAGCCTTACTTTTTTTGTGATTTCTAGAGCCGAAAATTTCTGGTCTCCGAATTAATTTGTATGACCATTTTTTGGCTAAGTGCAACCCCAGGAACTCAAAAAACACATTGAAAAATACTTAGGACCAACAGCAGAGAAATAACGACGAGAATCTGCAGTTTTTTGACTGTAACTTTTGATCCGTTGCTCGCAGCGTATTGGGACTGTGCTCAATCGATTTCTCCCGCAAAATTACGTCGGAATAGTGCCCTAAAGAATTAATTGCAGCATTTTCCGAAGTCGTCGAAATTTTCGGCAAAAATTCAAAGGGGTTAGCCTCACTTTTTTTGCGATTTCTAGAGCCGAAAATTTTTGGTCTCCGAATTGATTTGTGTGACCATTTTTTGGCTAATTGGAACCCCAGGAACTCAAAAAACACATTGAAAAATACTTAGGACCAACAGCAGAGAAATAACGACGAGAATCTGCAGTTTTTTGACTGTAACTTTTGATCCGTTGCTCGCAGCGTATTGGGACTGTGCTCAATCGATTTCTCCCGCAAAATTACGTCGGAATAGTGCCCTAAAGAATTAACTGCAGCATTTTCCGAAGTCGTCGAAATTTTCGGCAAAAATCCAAAGGGGTTAGCCTTACTTTTTTGCGATTTCTAGAGCCGAAAATTTCTGGTCTCCGAATTGATTTGTATGACCATTTCTTGGCTTATTGGAACCCCAGGAACTCAAAAAACACGTTGAAAACAGCGTAGGACCAACAGCAGAGAAATGACGACGAGAATCTGCAGTTTTTTGACTGTAACTTCTGATCCGTTGCTCGCAGCGTATTGTGACTGTGTTCATTCGATTTCTCCCGCAAAATTACGTCGGAATGGTGCCCCAAAGAATTAATTGCAGCATTTTCCGAAGTCGTCAAAATTTTCGGCAAAAATCCACAGGGGTTAGCCTTACTTTTTTTGTGATTTCTAGAGCCGAAAATTTCTGGTCTCCGAATTAATTTGTATGACCATTTTTTGGCTAAGTGCAACCCCAGGAACTCAAAAAACACGTTGAAAACAGCGTAGGACCAACAGCAGAGAAATGACGACAAAAATCTGCAGTTTTTTTGCTGTAACTTTTGATCCGTTGCTCGCAGCGTATTGGGACTGTGCTCAATCGATTTCTCCCGCAAAATCACGTCGGAATAGTGCCCTAAAGAATTAATTGCAGCATTTTATGAAGTCGTCAAAATTTTTGACAAAAATCCAAAGGGGTTAGCCTTACTTTTTTTGCGATTTCTGGAGATGAAAATTTCTGGTCTCCGAATTGATTTGTATGACTATTTTTTGGCTAATCGGAACCCCAGGAACTCAAAAAACACATTGAAAACAGCGTAGGACCAACAGCAGAGAAATGACGACGAGAATCTGCAGTTTTTTGACTGTAACTTTTGATCCGTTGCTCGCAGCGTATTGGGACTGTGCTCAATCGATTTCTCCCGCAAAATTACGTCGGAATAGTGCCCTAAAGAATTAATTGCAGCATTTTCCGAAGTCGTCGAAATTTTCGGCAAAAATCCAAAGGGCCTTACTTTTTTTGCGATTTCTGGAGCCGAAAAGTTCTGGTCTCCGAATTGATTTGTATGACCATTTTTTGGCTAATTGGAACCCCAGGAACTCAAGAAACACATTGAAAACAGCGTAGGACCAACAGCAGAGAAATGACGACGAGAATCTGCAGTTTTTTGACTGTAACTTCTGATCCGTTGCTCGCAGCGTATTGTGACTGTGTTCATTCGATTTCTCCCGCAAAATTACGTCGGAATAGTGCCCCAAAGAATTAATTGCAGCATTTTCCGAAGTCGTCAAAATTTTCGGCAAAAATCCAAAGGGGTTAGCCTTACTTTTTTTGTGATTTCTAGAGCCGAAAATTTCTGGTCTCCGAATTAATTTGTATGACCATTTTTTGGCTAAGTGCAACCCCAGGAACTCAAAAAACACATTGAAAAATACTTAGGACCAACAGCAGAGAAATAACGACGAGAATCTGCAGTTTTTTGACTGTAACTTTTGATCCGTTGCTCGCAGCGTATTGGGACTGTGCTCAATCGATTTCTCCCGCAAAATTACGTCGGAATAGTGCCCTAAAGAATTAATTGCAGCATTTTCCGAAGTCGTCGAAATTTTCGGCAAAAATTCAAAGGGGTTAGCCTCACTTTTTTTGCGATTTCTAGAGCCGAAAATTTTTGGTCTCCGAATTGATTTGTGTGACCATTTTTTGGCTAATTGGAACCCCAGGAACTCAAAAAACACATTGAAAAATACTTAGGACCAACAGCAGAGAAATAACGACGAGAATCTGCAGTTTTTTGACTGTAACTTTTGATCCGTTGCTCGCAGCGTATTGGGACTGTGCTCAATCGATTTCTCCCGCAAAATTACGTCGGAATAGTGCCCTAAAGAATTAATTGCAGCATTTTCCGAAGTCGTCGAAATTTTCGGCAAAAATCTAAAGGGGTTAGCCTTACTTTTTTTGTGATTTCCAGAGCCGAAAATTTCTGGTCTCCGAATTGATTTGTATGACCATTTTCTGGCTAAGTGCAACCCCAGGAACTCAAAAAACACGTTGAAAACAGCGTAGGACCAACAGCAGAGAAATGACGACGAAAATCTGCAGTTTTTTTGCTGTAACTTTTGATCCGTTGCTCGCAGCGTATTGGGACTGTGCTCAATCGATTTCTCCCGCAAAATTACGTCGGAATAGTGCCCTAAAGAATTAACTGCAGCATTTTCCGAAGTCGTCGAAATTTTCGGCAAAAATCCAAAGGGGTTAGCCTTACTTTTTTTGCGATTTCTAGAGCCGAAAATTTCTGGTCTCCGAATTGATTTGTATGACCATTTCTTGGCTTATTGGAACCCCAGGAACTCAAAAAACACGTTGAAAACAGCGTAGTACCAACAGCAGAGAAATGACGACGAGAATCTGCAGTTTTTTCGCTGTCACTTCTGATCCGTTGCTCGCAGCGTATTGGGACTGTGCTCAATCGATTTCTCCCGCAAAATTACGTTGAAATAGTGGCCTCAAGAATTAATTGCAGCATTTTATAAAGTCGTCAAAATTTTTGACAAAAATCCAAAGGGGTTAGCCTTACTTTCTTTGCGATTTCTGGAGCCGAAAATTTCTGGTCTCCGAATTGATTTGTATGACCATTTTTTGGCTAATTGGAACCCCAGGAACTCAAAAAACACATTGAAAACAGCGTAGGACCAACAGCAGAGAAATGACGACGAGAATCTGCAGTTTTTTGACTGTAACTTCTGATCCGTTGCTCGCAGCGTATTGTGACTGTGTTCATTCGATTTCTCCCGCAAAATTACGTCGGAATAGTGCCCCAAAGAATTAATTGCAGCATTTTCCGAAGTCGTCAAAATTTTCGGCAAAAATCCAAAGGGGTTAGCCTTACTTTTTTTGTGATTTCTAGAGCCGAAAATTTCTGGTCTCCGAATTAATTTGTATGACCATTTTTTGGCTGAGTGCAACCCCAGGAACTCAAAAAACACGTTGAAAACAGCGTAGGACCAACAGCAGAGAAATGACGACGAAAATCTGCAGTTTTTTCGCTGTAACTTTTGATCCGTTGCTCGCAGCGTATTGGGACTGTGCTCAATCGATTTCTCCCGCGAAATCACGTCGGAATAGTGCCCTAAAGAATTAATTGCAGCATTTTATGAAGTCGTCAAAATTTTTGACAAAAATCCAAAGGGGTTACTTTTTTTGCGATTTCTGGAGATGAAAATTTCTGGTCTCCGAATTGATTTGTATGACTATTTTTTGGCTAATCGGAACCCCAGGAACTCAAAAAACACATTGAAAACAGCGTAGGACCAACAGCAGAGAAATGACGACGAGAGTCTGCAGTTTTTTCGCTGTCACTTTTGATCCGTTGCTCGCAGCGTATTGGGACTGTGCTCAATCGATTTCTCCCGCAAAATTACGTCGAAATAGTGCCCTAAAGAATTAATTGCAGCATTTTATAAAGTCGTCAAAATTTTTGACAAAAATCCAAAGGGGTTAGCCTTACTTTTCTTGCGATTTCTGGAGCCGAAAATTTCTGGTCTCCGAATTGATTTGTATGACCATTTTTTGGCTGATTGGAACCCCAGGAACTCAAAAAACACATTGAAAACAGCGTAGGACCAACAGCAGAGAAATGACGACGAGAATCTGCAGTTTTTTGACTGTAACTTCTGATCCGTTGCTCGCAGCGTATTGGGACTGTGCTCAATCGATTTCTCCCGCAAAATTACGTCGGAATAGTGCCCTAAAGAATTAATTGCAGCATTTTCCGAAGTCGTCGAAATTTTCGGCAAAAATCCAAAGGGGTTAGCCTCACTTTTTTTGCGATTTCTAGAGCCGAAAATTTCTGGTCTCCGAATTGATTTGTATGACCATTTTTTGGCTGAGTGCAACCCCAGGAACTCAAAAAACACGTTGAAAACAGCGTAGGACCAACAGCAGAGAAATGACGACGAAAATCTGCAGTTTTTTTGCTGTAACTTTTGATCCGTTGCTCGCAGCGTATTGGGACTGTGCTCAATCGATTTCTCCCGCAAAATTACGTCGGAATAGTGCCCTAAAGAATTAATTGCAGCATTTTCCGAAGTCGTCGAAATTTTCGGCAAAAATCCAAAGGGGTTAGCCTTACTTTTTTTGCGATTTCTAGAGCCGAAAATTTCTGGTCTCCGAATTGATTTGTATGACCATTTCTTGGCTTATTGGAACCCCAGGAACTCAAAAAACACGTTGAAAACAGCGTAGGACCAACAGCAGAGAAATGACGACGAGAATCTGCAGTTTTTTCGCTGTCACTTTTGATCCGTTGCTCGCAGCGTATTGTGACTGTGTTCAATCGATTTCTCCCGCAAAATTACGTCGGAATAGTGCCCCAAAGAATTAATTGCAGCATTTTCCGAAGTCGTCAAAATTTTCGGCAAAAATCCAAAGGGGTTAGCCTTACTTTTTTTGCAATTTCTGGAGCCGAAAATTTCTGGTCTCCGAATTGATTTGTGTGACCATTTTTTGGCTAATTGGAACCCCAGGAACTCAAAAAACACATTGAAAAATACTTAGGACCAACAGCAGAGAAATAACGACGAGAATCTGCAGTTTTTTGACTGTAACTTTTGATCCGTTGCTCGCAGCGTATTGGGACTGTGCTCAATCGATTTCTCCCGCAAATTACGTCGGAATAGTGCCCTAAAGAATTAACTGCAGCATTTTCCGAAGTCGTCGAAATTTTCGGCAAAAATCCAAAGGGGTTAGCCTTACTTTTTTTGTGATTTCTAGAGCCGAAAATTTCTGGTCTCCGAATTGATTTTATGACCATTTTCTGGCTAAGTGCAACCCCAGGAACTCAAAAAACACGTTGAAAACAGCGTAGGACCAACAGCAGAGAAATGACGACGAAAATCTGCAGTTTTTTCGCTGTAACTTTTGATCCGTTGCTCGCAGCGTATTGGGACTGTGCTCAATCGATTTCTCCCGCGAAATTACGTCGGAATAGTGCCCTAAAGAATCAACTGCAGCATTTTCCGAAGTCGTCGAAATTTTCGGCAAAAATCCAAAGGGGTTAGCCTTACTTTTTTTGCGATTTCTAGAGCCCAAAATTTCTGGTCTCCGAATTGATTTGTATGACCATTTCTTGGCTTATTGGAACCCCAGGAACTCAAAAAACACGTTGAAAACAGCGTAGGACCAACAGCAGAGAAATGACGACGAGAATCTGCAGTTTTTTCGCTGTCACTTTTAATCCGTTGCTCGCAGCGTATTGGGACTGTGCTCAATCGATTTCTCCCGCAAAATTACGTCGAAATAGTGCCCTAAAGAATTAATTGCAGCATTTTATAAAGTCGTCAAAATTTTTGACAAAAATCCAAAGGGGTTAGCCTTACTTTTCTTGCGATTTCTGGAGCCGGAAATTTCTGGTCTCCGAATTGATTTGTATGACCATTTTTTGGCTAATTGGAACCCCAGGAACTCAAAAAACACATTGAAAACAGCGTAGGACCAACAGCAGAGAAATGACGACGAGAATCTGCATTTTTTTGACTGTAACTTCTGATCCGTTGCTCGCAGCGTATTGTGACTGTGTTCATTCGATTTCTCCCGCAAAATTACGTCGGAATAGTGCCCCAAAGAATTAATTGCAGCATTTTCCGAAGTCGTCAAAATTTTCGGCAAAAATCCAAAGGGGTTAGCCTTACTTTTTTTGTGATTTCTAGAGCCGAAAATTTCTGGTCTCCGAATTAATTTGTATGACCATTTTTTGGCTAAGTGCAACCCCAGGAACTCAAAAAACACGTTGAAAACAGCGTAGGACCAACAGCAGAGGAATGACGACGAAAATCTGCAGTTTTTTCGCTGTAACTTTTGATCCGTTGCTCGCAGCGTATTGGGACTGTGCTCAATCGATTTCTCCCGCGGAATCACGTCGGAATAGTGCCCTAAAGAATTAATTGCAGCATTTTATGAAGTCGTCAAAATTTTTGACAAAAATCCAAAGGGGTTAGCCTTACTTTTTTTGCGATTTCCGGAGATGAAAATTTCTGGTCTCCGAATTGATTTGTATGACTATTTTTTGGCTAATCGGAACCCCAGGAACTCGAAAAACACATTGAAAACAGCGTAGGACCAACAGCAGAGAAATGACGACGAGAATCTGCAGTTTTGTGACTGTAACTTTTGATCCGTTGCTCGCAGCGTATTGGGACTGTGCTCAATCGATTTCTCCCGCAAAATTACGTCGGAATAGTGCCCTAAAGAATTAATTGCAAGACTTTCCGAAGTCGTCGAAATTTTCGGCAAAAATCCAAAGGGGTTAGCCTTACTTTTTTTGCGATTTCTAGAGCCGAAAATTTCTGGTCTCCGAATTGATTTGTATGACCATTTCTTGGCTTATTGGAACCCCAGGAACTCGAAAGACACGTTGAAAACAGCGTAGGACCAACAGCAGAGAAATGACGACGAAAATCTGCAGTTTTTTCCCTGTAACTTTTGATCCGTTGCTCGCAGCGTATTGGGACTGTGCTCAATCGATTTCTCCCGCAAAATCACGTCGGAATAGTGCCCTAAAGAATTAATTGCAGCATTTTATGAAGTCGTCAAAATTTTTGACAAAAATCCAAAGGGGTTAGCCTTACTTTTTTTGCGATTTCCGGAGATGAAAATTTCTGGTCTCCGAATTGATTTGTATGACTATTTTTTGGCTAATCGGAACCCCAGGAACTCAAAAAACACATTAAAAACAGCGTAGGACCAACAGCAGAGAAATGACGACGAGAATCTGCAGTTTTTTGACTGTAACTTTTGATCCGTTGCTCGCAGCGTATTGGGACTGTGCTCAATCGATTTCTCCCGCAAAATACGTCGGAATAGTGCCCTAAAGAATGAACTGCAGCATTTTCCGAAGTCGTCGAAATTTTCGGCAAAAATCCAAAGGGGTTAGCCTTACTTTTTTTGTGATTTCTAGAGCCGAAAATTTCTGGTCTCCGAATTGATTTGTATGACCATTTTCTGGCTAAGTGCAACCCCAGGAACTCAAAAAACACGTTGAAAACAGCGTAGGACCAACAGCAGAGAAATGACGACGAAAATCTGCAGTTTTTTTGCTGTAACTTTTGATCCGTTGCTCGCAGCGTATTGGGACTGTGCTCAATCGATTTCTCCCGCAAAATTACGTCGAAATAGTGCCCTAAAGAATTAACTGCAGCATTTTCCGAAGTCGTCGAAATTTTCGGCAAAAATCCAAAGGGGTTAGCCTTACTTTTTTTGCGATTTCTAGAGCCGAAAATTTCTGGTCTCCGAATTGATTTGTATGACCATTTCTTGGCTTATTGGAACCCCAGGAACTTAAAAAACACGTTGAAAACAGCGTAGGACCAACAGCAGAGAAATGACGACGAGAATCTGCAGTTTTTTCGCTGTCACTTTTGATCCGTTGCTCGCAGCGTATTGGGACTGTGCTCAATCGATTTCTCCCGCAAAATTACGTCGGAATAGTGCCCTAAAGAATTAATTGCAAGATTTTCCGAAGTCGTCGAAATTTTCGGCAAAAATCCAAAGGGGTTAGCCTTACTTTTTTTGCGATTTCTGAAGCCGAAAATTTCTGGTCTCCGAATTGATTTGTATGACCATTTCTTGGCTTATTGGAACCCCAGGAACTCGAAAGACACGTTGAAAACAGCGTAGGACCAACAGCAGAGAAATGACGACAAAAATCTGCAGTTTTTTCCCTGTAACTTTTGATCCGTTGCTCGCAGCGTATTAAGACTGTGCTCAATCGATTTCTCCCGCAAAATCACGTCGGAATAGTGCCCTAAAGAATTAATTGCAGCATTTTATGAAGTCGTCAAAATTCTTGACAAAAATCCAAAGGGGTTAGCCTTACTTTTTTTGCGATTTCTGGAGATGAAAATTTCTGGTCTCCGAATTGATTTGTATGACTATTTTTTGGCTAATCGGAACCCCAGGAACTCAAAAAACACATTGAAAACAGCGTAGGACCAACAGCAGAGAAATGACGACGAGAATCTGCAGTTTTTTGACTGTAACTTTTGATCCGTTGCTCGCAGCGTATTGGGACTGTGCTCAATCGATTTCTCCCGCAAAATTACGTCGGAATAGTGCCCTAAAGAATTAACTGCAGCATTTTCCGAAGTCGTCGAAATTTTCGGCAAAAATCCAAAGGGGTTAGCCTTACTTTTTTGCGATTTCTAGAGCCGAAAATTTCTGGTCTCCGAATTGATTTGTATGACCATTTCTTGGCTTATTGGAACCCCAGGAACTCAAAAAACACGTTGAAAACAGCGTAGGACCAACAGCAGAGAAATGACGACGAGAATCTGCAGTTTTTCCGCTGTCACTTTTGATCCGTTGCTCGCAGCGTATTGGGACTGTGCTCAATCGATTTCTCCCGCAAAATTACGTCGGAATAGTGCCCCAAAGAATTAATTGCAGCATTTTCCGAAGTCGTCAAAATTTTCGGCAAAAATCCAAAGGGGTTAGCCTTACTTTCTTTGTGATTTCTAGAGCCGAAAATTTCTGGTCTCCGAATTAATTTGTATGACCATTTTTTGGCTAAGTGCAACCCCAGCAACTCAAAAAACACGTTGAAAACAGCGTAGGACCAACAGCAGAGAAATGACGACGAAAATCTGCAGTTTTTTTGCTGTAACTTTTGATCCGTTGCTCGCAGCGTATTGGGACTGTGCTCAATCGATTTCTCCCGCAAAATCACGTCGGAATAGTGCCCTAAAGAATTAATTGCAGCATTTTATGAAGTCGTCAAAATTTTTGACAAAAATCCAAAGGGGTTAGCCTTACTTTTTTTGCGATTTCTGGAGATGAAAATTTCTGGTCTCCGAATTGATTTGTATGACCATTTCTTGGCTTATTGAAACCCCAGGAACTCGAAAGACACGTTGAAAACAGCGTAGGACCAACAGCAGAGAAATGACGACAAAAATCTGCAGTTTTTTCCCTGTAACTTTTGATCCGTTGCTCGCAGCGTATTAAGACTGTGCTCAATCGATTTCTCCCGCAAAATCACGTCGGAATAGTGCCCTAAAGAATTAATTGCAGCATTTTATGAAGTCGTCAAAATTCTTGACAAAAATCCAAAGGGGTTAGCCTTACTTTTTTTGCGATTTCTGGAGATGAAAATTTCTGGTCTCCGAATTGATTTGTATGACTATTTTTTGGCTAATCGGAACCCCAGGAACTCAAAAAACACATTGAAAACAGCGTAGGACCAACAGCAGAGAAATGACGACGAGAATCTGCAGTTTTTTGACTGTAACTTTTGATCCGTTGCTCGCAGCGTATTGGGACTGTGCTCAATCGATTTCTCCCGCAAAATTACGTCGGAATAGTGCCCTAAAGAATTAACTGCAGCATTTTCCGAAGTCGTCGAAATTTTCGGCAAAAATCCAAAGGGGTTAGCCTTACTTTTTTGCGATTTCTAGAGCCGAAAATTTCTGGTCTCCGAATTGATTTGTATGACCATTTCTTGGCTTATTGGAACCCCAGGAACTCAAAAAACACGTTGAAAACAGCGTAGGACCAACAGCAGAGAAATGACGACGAGAATCTGCAGTTTTTCCGCTGTCACTTTTGATCCGTTGCTCGCAGCGTATTGGGACTGTGCTCAATCGATTTCTCCCGCAAAATTACGTCGGAATAGTGCCCCAAAGAATTAATTGCAGCATTTTCCGAAGTCGTCAAAATTTTCGGCAAAAATCCAAAGGGGTTAGCCTTACTTTCTTTGTGATTTCTAGAGCCGAAAATTTCTGGTCTCCGAATTAATTTGTATGACCATTTTTTGGCTAAGTGCAACCCCAGGAACTCAAAAAACACGTTGAAAACAGCGTAGGACCAACAGCAGAGAAATGACGACGAAAATCTGCAGTTTTTTTGCTGTAACTTTTGATCCGTTGCTCGCAGCGTATTGGGACTGTGCTCAATCGATTTCTCCCGCAAAATTACGTCGGAATAGTGCCCTAAAGAATTAATTGCAAGATTTTCCGAAGTCGTCGAAATTTTCGGCAAAAATCCAAAGGGGTTAGCCTTACTTTTTTTGCGATTTCTAGAGCCGAAGATTTCTGGTCTCCGAATTGATTTGTATGACCATTTCTTGGCTTATTGGAACCCCAGGAACTCGAAAGACACGTTGAAAACAGCGTAGGACCAACAGCAGAGAAATGACGACGAAAATCTGCAGTTTTTTCGCTGTAACTTTTGATCCGTTGCTCGCAGCGTATTGGGACTGTGCTCAATCGATTTCTCCCGCAAAATTACGTCGGAATAGTGCCCTAAAGAATTAATTGCAGCATTTTCCGAAGTCGTCGAAATTTTCGGCAAAAATCCAAAGGGGTTAGCCTCACTTTTTTTGCGATTTCTAGAGCCGAAAATTTCTGGTCTCCGAATTGATTTGTATGACCATTTCTTGGCTTATTGGAACCCCAGGAACTCGAAAGACACGTTGAAAACAGCGTAGGACCAACAGCAGAGAAATGACGACGAAAATCTGCAGTTCTTTCGCTGTAACTTTTGATCCGTTGCTCGCAGCGTATTGGGACTGTGCTCAATCGATTTCTCCCGCAAAATTACGTCGGAATAGTGCCCTAAAGAATTAATTGCAGCATTTTCCGAAGTCGTCGAAATTTTCGGCAAAAATCCAAAGGGGTTAGCCTCACTTTTTTTGCGATTTCTAGAGCCGAAAATTTCTGGTCTCCGAATTGATTTGTATGACCATTTTTTGGCTAATTGGAACCCCAGGAACTCAAAAAACACGTTGAAAACAGCGTAGGACCAACAGCAGAGAAATGACGACGAAAATCTGCAGTTTTTTCGCTGTAACTTTTGATCCGTTGCTCGCAGCGTATTGGGACTGTGCTCAATCAATTTCTCCCGCAAAATTACGTCGGAATAGTGCCCCAAAGAATTAATTGCAGCATTTTCCGAAGTTGTCGAAATTTTCGGCAAAAATCCAAAGGGGTTAGCCTTACTTTTTTTGCGATTTCTAGAGCCGAAAATTTCTGGTCTCCGAATTGATTCGTATGACCATTTTTTGGCTAATTGGAACCCCAGGAACTCAAAAAACACGTTGAAAACAGCGTAGGACCAACAGCAGAGAAATGACGACGAGAATCTGCAGTTTTTTGACTGTCACTTTTGATCCGCTGCTCGCAGCGTATTGGGACTATGCTCAATCGATTTCTCCCGCAAAATTACGTCGGAATAGTGCCCTAAAGAATTAATTGCAGCATTTTCCGAAGTCGTCGAAATTTTCGGCAAAAATCCAAAGGGGTTAGCCTTACTTTTTTTTCGATTTCTGGAGCCGAAAATTTCTGGTCTCCGAATTGATTTGTATGACCATTTTTCGGCTAATTGGAACCCCAGGAACTCAAAAAACGCATTAAAAACTGCGTAGGACCAACAGCAGAGAAATGACGACGAAAATCCGCAGTTTTCGAGCTGTAACTTGTGATCCGTTGCTCGCAGCGTATTGGGACTGTGCTCAATCGATTTCTCTCGCGAAATTACGTCGGAATAGTGCCCCAAAGAATTGATTGCAGCATTTTCCGAAGTCGTCAAAATTTTCGGCAAAAATCCAAAGGGGTTAGCCTTACTTTTTTTGCGATTTCTGGAGCCGAAAATTTCTGGTCTTCCAATTGATTTGTATGACCATTTTTTGGCTAATTGGAACCCCAGGAACTCAAAAAACACATTTAAAAATGCTCAGGACCAACAGCAGAGAAATGACGACGAAAATCTGCAGTTTTTTCACTGTAACTTCTGATCCGTTGCTCGCAGCGTATTGGGACTGTGTTCAATCGATTTCTCCCGCAAAATTACGTCGGAATAGTGCCCCAAAGAATTATTTGCAGCATTTTCCGGAGTCGTCAAAATTTTCGGCAAAAATCCAAAGGGGTTAGCCTTACTTTTCTTGCGATTTCTGGAGCCGAAAATTTCTGGTCTCCGAATTGATTTGTATGACCATTTTTTGGCTAATTGGAACCCCAGGAACTCAAAAAACACATCAAAAAATGCTTAGGACCAACAGCAGAGAAATGACGACGAAAATCTGCAGTTTTTTGACTGTAACTTCTGATCCGTTGCTCGCAGCGTTTTGTGACTGTGTTTAATCGATTTCTCCCGCAAAATTACGTCGGAATAGTGCCCCAAAGAATTAATTGCAGCATTTTCCGAAGTCGTCAAAATTTTTGGCAAAAATCCAAAGGGGTTAGCCTTACTTTTTTTGCGATTTCTGGAGCCGAAAATTTCTGGTCCCCGAATTGATTTGTATGACCATTTTTTGGCTAATTGGAACCCCAGGAACTCAAAAAACACATTAAAAAATGCTTAGGACCAACAGCAGAGAAATGACGACGAAAATCTGCAGCTTTTTGACTCGAACTTCTGATCCGTTGCTCGCAGCGTATTGTGACTGTGTTTAATCGATTTCTCCCGCAAAATTACGTCGGAATAGTGCCCCAAAGAATTAATTGCAGCATTTTCCGAAGTCGTCAAAATTTTCGGCAAAAATTCAAAGGGGTTAGCCTTACTTTTTTTGCAATTTCTGGAGCTGAAAATTTCTGGTCTCCGAATTGATTTGTATGACCATTCTTTGGCTAATTGGAACCCTAGAAACTCAAAAAACACATTGAAAAATGCTTAGGACCAACAGCAGAGAAATGACGACGAGAATCTGCAGTTTTTTGACTGTAACTTTTGATCCGTTGCTCGCAGCGTATTGGGACTGTGTTCAATCGATTTCTCCCGCAAAATTACGTCGGAATAGTGCCCTGAAGAATTAATTGCAGCATTTTCCGGAGTCGTTAAAATTTTCGGCAAAAATCCAAAGGGGTTAGCCTTACTTTTTTCGCGATTTCTGGAGCCGAAAATTTCTGGTCTCCGAATTGATTTGTATGACCATTTTTTGGCTAATTGGAACCCCAGGAACTCAAAAAACACATTGAAAAATACTCAGGACCAACAGCAGAGCAATAACGACGAGAATCTGCAGTTTTTTGACTGTAACTTTTGATTCGTTGCTCGCAGCGTATTGGGACTGTGCTCAATCGATTTCTCCCGCAAAATTACGTCGGAATAGTGCCCTAAAGAATTAATTGCAGCATTTTCCGAAGTCGTCGAAATTTTCGGCAAAAATCCAAAGCGGTTAGCCTTACTTTTTTTTCGATTTCTGGAGCTGAAAATTTCTGGTCTCCGAATTGATTTGTATGACCATTATTCGGCTAATTGGAACCCCAGGAACTCAAAAAACGCATTAAAAACTGCGTAGGACCAACAGCAGAGAAATGACGACGAAATTTCGCAGTTTTTGAGCTGTTACTTTTGATCCGTTGCTCGCAGCGTATTGGGACTGTGCTCAATCGATTTCTCCCGCAAAATTACGTCGGAATAGTGCCCTGAAGAATTAATTGCAGCATTTTCCGGAGTCGTTCAAATTTTCGGCAAAAATCCAAAGGGGTTAGCCTTACTTTTTTCGCGATTTCTGGAGCCGAAAATTTCTGATCTCCGAATTGATTTGTATGACCAATTTTTGGCTAATTGGAACCCCAGGAACTCAAAAAACACGTTGAAAACAGCGTAGGACCAACAGCAGAGAAATGACGACGAAAATCTGCGGTTTTTTGACCGTCACTTTTGATCCGTTGCTCGCAGCGTATTGTGACTGTGCTTAAACGATTTCTCCCGCAAAATTACGTCGGAATAGTGCCCTAAAGAATTAATTGCAGCATTTTCCGGAATCGTCAAAATTTTCGGCAAAAATCCAAAGGGGTTAGCCTCACTATTTTTGCGATTTCTGGAGCCGAAAATTTCTGGTCTCCGAATTGATTTGTATGACCATTTTTTGGCTAATTGGAACCCCAGGAACTCAAAAAACACACTGAAAAAAGCTTAGGACCAACAGCAGAGAAATGACGACGAAAATCCGCAGTTTTTTGGCTGTAACTTTTAAACCGTTGCTCGCAGCGTATTCGGACTGCACTCAATCGATTTCTCCCGCAAAATTATGTCAGAATAGTGCCCTAAAGAAATAATTGCAGCACTTTTCGAAGTGGTCCAAATTTCCGGCAAAAATCCAAAGGGGTTAGCCTCACTTTTTTGGACATTTTTGGAACCGAGAATTTCTTGTTTCGGAATCGATTAGTATGACCCTTTTTCAGATTGATTAGAAGCCCAGCTACTTATAAAACACAGCAAAAAGAGCGTAGGATAAACGCCATCGAAACGACGACAAAAAGACCAGCAGCAGAAAAATAAAAAAAATTCATCTTCCGTTTTTTGGCTCTAATTTTTGATCCGTCACTCGCAGCGCATTCAGAATGCGCACAATCGATTTCTCTCGCAAAATTACGTCGGAATAGTACCTCAAAGAATTTGTTGCAACACTTCCCAAAAGTGTCGAAATATTCGGAAAAATCCAAAGGGGTTAGCCCTACTTTCTTGATCATTTTTGAGCCGAGAATATTTCGACTTGGAGTCGATTTGTATGACCTTATCTAGATTAATCGGACGCCCAGAAGCTCAGATAACACAGCAAAAAGAGCGTAGGACTAACAGCAGAGAAATCACGACGCAAAGACCAGCAGCAGAAAAATTGAGAAAATACGTCTTTCGTTATTTGGCTGTAACTTTTGTTTCGTTACTCGCAGCGCATTTGGACTGCGCTCATTCGATATCTCCCGCAAAATTTCGTCGGAATAGTGCCTGAAAGAATTCATCACAGTACTTTTCAGAATCGCAGAAATTTTCTCAAAAATTCCAAAGGCGTTAGCCGTACTTTTTGGTCATTTTTTGAGCCGAGAATTTTTCGTCTCGAAATCGATTTGCATGACCTTTTCTAGATTAATTGGACGCCCAGGAACTCAGGAAAACACATGAAAACTATTGTGGGAATCAACAGCAAAGAAATTAAGTATGGGAGACCAGCATGAAAATAATAAGAAAAAGGATGTCTTCAGTTCTTCGGCTGTAACCCTTGATCCGTTGCTCACAGCGTATTGGGAATGCATTCAATCGATTTCTTTCACAAGATTACGTCGGAATAGTGCATGAAAGAGTTATTTGCAGCATTTTTTGACGTCCATTAGATTTATTGAAATCACGTTCTGAATTTTTTACATACCGATCTTTCTTCTTATCGATATTTTTTGGTCTCCTGTGCCTGAGCATCTAATATGCTTGTTTGGCTGGAGTCGTTTTCTTTCCCTAGTGGCAAGTTGTTACGCTTATTTTCAAATTACAATTTATTGCTTCATTTGTGTGCTTGCATTTCATTCATTTACATCTGCACCTAATTATCCACGATTTCACACTTATCACTCATCAATACTTCCTATTCGTTCATCAGCCTATACTTATCGATTCACTTGTACTTAATTTTTCATCTATACTCATTAACTCACTCATACTCATCAATAAACATTTGGTATACTTCTATTTTCTTAGACAGTTTTTTCAGCAGCTGATTTTTTAGTGATGGTGAGTCTATCGTAAAAATTTCTTCCCTGTTGTACAATCCATTTTGTAATACTTTTTTTGAAACCCCTCAACACATTTTTGCTCTATTTTCATGGCATTCTATTATATAGCTTGTTTACAATCACTTTTTCCGGTCTATGCCCAATTGTTGTTTTAGTTTTTGGTAGTGTGAGGTTTTCTCGTGTCCTGGCTCTGGTGTCATGTTCGTGGATGTGCTCTCTTTCTTTCATCTCTTCCAGCTTTCGTTCAAGCCGCACTAGTGCGTTCTTCACGTATGCCTGGCATACGTCTGGTATTCTCCTGGTGGCAAACAGCATGTGGGTTAGCCTTACTTTTTTGGAGCCGAGAATTTTTCGTCTCGGAACCGATTTGCATGACCCTTCCTAGATTAATTGGACGCTTAGGAACTCAGAAAACACAGCAAAAAGAGCGTAGGACCAACAGCATAGAAATGACGATAAAAATTTTCAGTTTTTCGGCTGTCACTTTTTACGCGCTGTTCGCAGCATGTTGGGACTGCGTTCCATCGATTTCTCTCGCATAACGACGTTGGAATAGTGTAACAAAGAAGTTTTTGCAGCATTTTTCAAAGTCATCGAAATTTTTGCAAAAAATCCAGGTGGGTTAGCCTTACTTATTTTTTGGGCGAAAAATATTTTGTCTTGAATACGATTTGTATGACCCTTCCTAGACTATTCGGACACTCAGAAACGTAGAAAATACAGCAAAAAGAGCGTAGACCAACTGCAGTGCAAGTTTTTTAAATTCGCTAAATTTCAGCCAATCAAATCCAAAGGGATTAGCCTTGTTTTTTCGCGATTTTCAGAGCTCGGATACTTCTCGTCCCAGAACTGTTCTACAAGATTCTATTTTCGCTAATTGGTCCCTGGGGAATGCGATAAAGACATTAAAAATAGCATAGGTTTAACAGCAATGGAATTACGAAGGAAATTTTTCGTTTCTTGGCTCTAGCTTTTGATACGTTCTTTACAACGCATTCCACAATAAGAAAATAATCGAACTTAATGTCATAACATTCTCATTAATCTAGAACCGCAATACATGTAATGCATTGACACGAATGAAGTATTGATATATATCTTTTTGGGTATCGTTTATTGTTCCGTAGAAAGACCCTGTGCACACCGCAATATTTTCAGATTGGACCATGCGGTAATAATCGTATGAAAAGACATTTTCATCATTCAGGAGTGCACTGTTCCGGAATAATGAGAATGAATTAGATTATATATGTTTCTTCCTGGAAAAACTGCTAACGTTTTATTAGATTTCTTCAATTACCACTTTCTCGAAATTATCCCCGTTAGTTCACCCTTCTATTTAATATTCCTAGATTTTACAATTCTTATGATAAATACGTATTTCAGAATCAGCTACTCAACCACGTAGTTCAGACAAGTTCGGAACCTATTTCGTGGGCATCTTTTCGCCGCTGACCAATTTGACGCCCGTGAAAATTCAGCCTAAGGTAACACCTCCCTAGCTGCTTTAATCTTTATTGGCATTTTCATTGATCAAAAACTAGGCAGCAAAATACAGCGACAGCATTTTTTGCTGCCTGTGAACAGCCAGCCTATGAGCGCTTTCCCTTTACTTACCTCGTGCCTTTTACATCAATTTTATGACACAACACGACACTAAATGATTTCATTGATTCATTCCGTTAGATCCGACCAATGAAATTACTTAGTGTCGATTTGTGTCGGAAAATTGATGTAAAAGGGAAGCGCCCTTTATTGGCGTATTCGATTTACAGAAAAAGTGTCAAACGTGCGCGTGAGTGAGCAATGATCTGAAACGAATTTGAGCACCGCATTTAAAATAATCGGTACGCCGTCTTAGGTTAGGTTAGGTTAGGTTAGGTTGAATCGAAAAATGGGAATTCAAGAAGCGTTGAATTACGCGTTGTATACTAATCCCCTCAGTTCTAACGCATTTGACATCGCTAAGAGCACAATCACCGGCGTAAGTGTTAATCGATTCACGAGCACACTGCATGACATCGCATTATTTATTTTCATATCATTAGTATTTTTCCACTCAGAACAGACATAAGTAAATGTCATGCACTGCATTTGTATATTTGAACAATTAATAATTACATGTATCTACCTAGTATACTTAATTAAATGAAAAAGTAAATTCACATATTGTCCCTTTTTTTTTTAAATATATTTTTATTTCAACTTTGTGACAGATATTTTCATACCCAGAATGTTGATCTTAGTAATTCACGTTGCTGGTAGTTATTCGCCTCATAAATTTTCAAGCATTAGTACTACAACCACATTGATCACAGAGAAAGTCAATTTAATTATATTTTGTTTTTTTAATTTCAGTTAGTGAGTTACGTAGGATTAACTCCACAGGCAGATTTTAAAATGGTTGTACCATCTCCTGTTCCGTTATGGAAGCTTGCAGCCACTACCGGACCTTACGTGAGACTTGCAGCATTCAGTGGAGCGTTAGCGGTAATCCTTGGTGCATACGGAGCTCACCGTAAGTTGGAATATGTTGACTTGACCTTCCTTTAAGAATGAACAGGCCTTACCATCCAAATCAGGAGATGAAAACAGATAAAAAATCTGAGGAAAAAATCTCGACAATTATATTTGTGCCAATTACTGAACACAAATGAAATAACATCACTACTACAAATATCACTGATTCTGAGCAGATTCGAATAACACAAGCTAAGATTTCAACAATTTGAGAAAAGGTTTTATAATTAAAACATTCGAAATAATCAACCTCTGGTGTTGTTTCATCCGATTCTAATGTTTGTTGCGTTATTTTGATAACCACAGAGATTACCACAGATAGTCTGAGAAAATTTTTACAATTATTTATCTTTAAACTGTGTACAAATCGATTAGTGCGATCGTGACCCAAAAGATGTTTATGAACATTACACTTCATGTCCATCATAAACACGTTATACTGTAAGTTTTCTTGATTTTTTTCCAAAAACTTGTGGAGATTTGGTAAGTGAGCAAAATGTGCCGAAAAACATTAAAATTGGCTGAAAATAGCAGAGTTTAGTCATTTTAAACGTTTTGCTGACCAAAACAATTATCTAAAAAAAAAACCAACTGAATGTAAAAAATTATGGTATCTTGTATACTTCAAATTTGTACAGAATCATTTCTATGCAACGGGACTATTGATTCTTAGGTATGTTGAATTGTTTTTTACACTTGTTTCACCTCTACCTCTGATTCAAAATCTACACGACACTTTGTAGAAATAATACTATTAACTGTATAAATGACTTCAGGACAATATCCGAAAGACACCGCCAGAGATAGTATCAGGATTTTTGAAACGGCCAATAGGTACCACTTTATTCACACTTTGGCCCTGCTGGGCCTGCCGCTTTGTAGGGCGTCCAATGTGGTAAGAACCTTCGCTAGCTTCTGGACAGATTTTCTTAAATACATGAAGTGTACAGGTGTTCATAAGGTTGCATGTTCTAGGCTGGTGTCTTCATGGTTTCCGGTATTCTGATGTTCTGCGGTCCTTGCTACTACTTTGCATTTACCTCCGACAAACGATTCAGCAAAGTGACACCGTTCGGCGGCACTTGCTTCATCCTCGGCTGGCTAGCAATGCTCTATTGAATACTTGGGCAAATGAAGATATACGATAAGCCACTACATTATCCCAAATTTTACTGTAACTTATGATAATAATGTTTCAAGTTTTAGTTCAGTAACTGTTGAACAACTGCCAATGCTGTTTTTTTTCCCATTGACCAAGCTGCAATAAACATTTATTTGTGCAATAATTACTATCGCCAAACGTTCATTATTATTTTCTCTGTTAGTCAAAATTTCCCGAACAACTGATGTTTAAATTAATGTGCGAGACAAATTTTACTGGAATTTTTTAAATCATTCTGACAATTTTGGATAAATTCCCCAAGCCTTTTTTTTTTTTTCTTCAATTTCGGAATAATTCCACGGGTTTTAATAAAATTTTTTGCAGCTGTTGCAGTGATAATGAAACCGAAAATTTTGTTGAACTGACATTGAGTTGAAATTTTTTCTATTCAAATCCTCAATACGGACTTCTGTAGTTGTAGTTAATTAAGAATAAAATGTATACATAATAATATATATGATTCTGGATATAATTCTCCTTTTCTCATGTCTTTTTTTCCTTCATATCTAACCCATAATAAGTGCACGATATCCTTTTTATTAACGTGAATCACAGTAATACATCGACGCAGCGGAATACGGTCTGATGATGTTGGCGATATACTCCTTACGCAACTAAGTAATATAATCAGACTATCTTAACGTACAGTAATTAAAAAAATCGAAGGAAAATAATAATAATAATAATCGAATAATATTAATTAACAATATATATGAATTAAAATTAAATATAATAACGTATACATATCGAATATTTATATAGATACGTATGGACATAAAATATAACACACATGTAAATATAGTATATACATACATATGTATATAACCATACATGTATATTCATGCTTATAGTGTTGCATAAACTCCTAAATTGGTCGGCATTCTTTGCCTTGCGAAAATCAGCAACATAATCAAACACAAGAGATCGATAAGAAAGAAACACATACACACACACGCTTGCACAGATTTTAAATTTTAATTATTAGATATTACTCCATTACTCTATATATATGTATACAAAATATATGTGTGTGTATATATATATATAAGTATAATTGCGCCTGACGTGATACTGATAATAAAACGTGTGTGATTACTGTTACAGATTCGAGGTAATAAAAAAAAAAAATAATTTATATATATATATATATATTTATATATGCGAGACAAAATTGGAAAAAAATATGGAAACTAGATAATAATTACCTTCCGATGTTACTATCATTACTTGTTTTCATAGTACTTTTTTTGGAGGGGGGTTCAAGAGGGGAGGAAGGTGCTCGAAAAGAGTTATACAATATGTGTAATTAGAGGTGAGACGACAGGGGCAGATACAACTGATAACGGCATTCGACGCACCGCAAATATAAAACTTTACATGATCCTAATTTAAATCCTCCTTTATCTGACATTCGTTAGTTCATTATTATAATTATTTTGTTTGTTTGGTAGCTATATATGTTTTTTTTTTTTTTTTTTTTTTTTTAGCGTTTTTATTAATGTTAATTTTCTTTTTCTGTCCTTCTTCATCTTCTTCTTGACCTGTTTCTTTATCAAATCTGCGCGTCAATCAGGTCGAGTCTTGCATTGTTTGCATCGTAGTTTCGTCAACGCTTTCGTGTATATGTATATTGTATAAGTCGTCGTCAATATTTCTGCAATATTTTTACTGTACTATAATAATTAGTTGAATATACTCTAGATGCGGACAGGATAAAAATCGGTCTCAGTTCAAATTTTTTTTTCATTAATTGCCTAATTTTACAAACTACTCTGAACTCGGTCCTAATAACGCGCAGAAAATTAATCGTGTGTATTATCCGATATTAGCAGGTAATAATAATAATAGTAATAATAATAATAATAATAATGATGATGATGATAATAATAATTCTACAAATTATTTGTATCAAGTTGCACGTAACAAACTATAGTATATGGAGAATAATAGTTATATTTACAACTTTTTTCTTTCTCTTCTTTGTTTTTTCCTCCTTCATATCCATTACCATTGTCATAGTAACATGCTAAAGACAAGACAGGTTATACTGGGCATAACACTTGGTGAGGCGCTCAGTTGTGTTTTTCTTTTTTTTTTTCTGTTTTTCTTTTCGGAAGAGAAAGCCTTGCTCACTCGTCGTTGAATCCATGAAACAGAACACTAGGGTTTAAAAAAAGAAAAAAAAAAAAAACTGCAAGTATGTACATAAAATTAAAAAAAAAAAAAATAACAGAAAAAACCAGAACTAACGATAAACATGGAACTGGAATATTTATTAAAAATTGACCTAATCATAGAGAAGATGAGAGAAAAATCGAAGAGGGAAAAAGATACAGAAAAAAATAACATTAAACTCGCGAATATCTATTCAGCTATGGAAAAAAAAATCACGATAATAATAATAATAATTGGGTAAACACGTGTGTGTATTATATAAAGTGTAATAAAACTTATCTTTCTCATTGCTTCTCATTAAACCCTTGACTAAGAACAGTATTTTATTTTATTATTTATTTATTAATTTTTTTTGCATTTTCATAGTGGAAAATTTGTTTGAAATCAGTAAATCGGCAAAATTGGGGCAAAGAAAGGGGGTAAATATAACAGAAAAAATCAACAGGCGAATATTCCATTTCTATGACAGATGGAACGAGTGTTGACCCTCTTGCGCAGCCATCCTTAGTTTCTCCCTCATTATCTCCAGCGTTGTGTAATCGGGCAGTTTTAAATAATTTACGCAGGTCATTACGGAAGGAAGGAAATCGTCGGTTTTCATTGACGGGTCAAACGTTTTGCGTACTATCGTTAATGGCGGCGTTAGACTTTTGAAGCCTGGAATAAAAAGAAAATGGATTTTTAAACTATGTGTGGAATCACATTCAACTGTTGTTTATGCAGGGCAATGAACTAACGACTCTTGTTTCCAATTTCGGTGGAACTCGTAACTCGTCTAGCAATTTTACACAATTTTCAACATTACATGACTTATTCAAGAACTTAAACTGTATTCGAATTCCAGAATGAGGTAATAGATTTCAGTATTATATTGTGTGCAAGTGCGGATAGTAGGCGATTTTCAATGGATGTGCAGCTTTGCAGCGTAAGACAAAGCGAGCGTGACACACATGCTATTTTTTGCAACAACTGTGAAGGAAAGTTTGATTTTCGAAGCTATGAAGGTGCGACTGACAGCACGTTAAATCAGGGTTCAATAACACAGTGCGTAAAATTCAATTATTCGAAAGTGTGCATGCGTCGAAGGAAATCCTAGTGTGTATAAAATGTTCGAAAATGGAACTTTCGAGCAGATGTAGGAAACAATAAATTTTATTCACAGTGATGAAAATCTTCGAGTTCCATTCGCTGTACCGAGGCTTGCCTTACATTCGATTTTTCAATGTGTGTCATGCAAACGAGAGAGTAAAAACCGCGAACATGTAATGTGGGATAAATGAAATAACTTGCCTCCGACGGGTAATCTAGGAGAGCCGGTAACGAACTGAACGAATTGCCGCTGTTCTTCGCTCTTGTATTCCGACATGACTTCGAACAAGAATCGAATTGCGCGAGAGTCGGGAGTGTAGCCGTGATCCGTCCGGCAGCATTCCAACAGAGTTTTTATATCCCAGTGGCCGCCGGTCTGAGCGTGACCACAAAAGACAGCTTCAAGCTCCTCAGGAAAGAACAAACGAAGCTGCGACGGCGGGAATACGGATTCAAATCCCTCTCTGAATGCTTCCATTTGTCTGAACACCCCTTCGTACAGGAACCAGTGAACCACTAACTGTGAAATAAAATTGTATCGGGTTTATTTTTTGCCAACATTACTTCATCTTCTGGAGATTTGCGTAACTTTTGAGAAATCTAGAACCGAAATTCAGCGTGAAACTAGCACATTCAATACAAATTGAAGTATTTTGTGTCAAAGAAAAATTTTCTCTTCGAATCGAAACACGCTAATACACACCTTGATATATTGATCTAAGTTTTGTATATCCACGGGAAGCTCGCTACCGCCTTTCCTCAATTCGACATTTTCGTATCCCGGAAGTTCGAAGATTAGACCCAAATCAGCAATGGGACATCCGTCCAAAGATAGAGATTCGATTAGTTGATTCCTCTCGGTAGGTCTCAAGGTTTGATCCCTTTCAATGGCCTCTTTTCGCCTAACGATATCTTGAAGTTTGCAAAGAGTCCGATAGACATCAGGGCAAACGTAGCACAAGTCGTTTAAAGTCAAGGTGTGCTCCTCTCCCAATAACCAGCGATAGAAAGTTAAACTGAATGGCAAATCAAGCTGAAAAAAAGAAAATTTTCATTACTTCTAACATAATAATTATAGAAGTTTACTGGAGGTATATAACTGGTTCAACTCCATAATTTCCAAGCCTTGGGCTTCTTCAATTCGACAAAAATATAGAACATTCATCGGCAGGATATGCAATTTTAGTCTGAGACTCATAACTCTGTAGAAAATATGTCACTTACCATTCTAGAATCGTAAATTGCCTTGGCCATGAACTTTCCAAGAAACTTGAACTTAGTTTTCTGTTTAGCAAGGTGTGAAACCTTTGTATTCCATGGAATAGGAGTCGGAAAGAGGCCGTGAGGGCTATTTACATATCCTCCCAGAGTTGGAGTTGAACTGCCATGCCATAATTCAAGGTCTGCACGCTGCAGCTCTCTTGAAACCAGAGCGTAAAATTCAAGTGTGGGGCCCAAGCCTGTACCGACCTATAAGGAGATTAATTTCACAATTGAAAATCCATGATTATGAATAAAGTCATAAATAGTTTGAACAGTTATCGAATTTATTAAAACAGTAACAGGAATCAATGGTCAAAGGCTATTAAAATAGAAAATCAGGTGTATACCCTGACCAAAATTAAGTTTCTCAAACTTTCAATAATTTCTAAGAATATACTGAGAATCTAAATTCCCAACTGTTTCTTAATTTTCCTTATTGAAATTCTAGTCATTTACTCTCGGGACTCTACTCCAGTTTTTCATAATACAATACCGTTAAAACGTATGTAGAAATACCAGAACTCTAAATTTTTCCGATGCATGATACAGAATGAAAAAAAATTTCTGTGTCCAGAAATTTGTTCCGTTTTAACGTCAAACTCAACTTGGTCGGGAATACTTGAAGCTTTAAATTTTGAATATTAAATGAAGTTAGGAATATGAGTTATTTCAAGAAACTTAATAGAATTTCTCCAAACCGTTCAAACATTGTTAAAAATAATCAAAAGCGATCTTGAAAAGATACAGAATTCATTTCAGGACTGCACGGAAGAAATGGATATGTATTACTGAAAAATAACAGAAAAGAATGAGAATCTCTGAATTTCTTCAATATGCTGAGTATTTAAAATCTATCGAATACCGAAAATCAAGAGTAATACGAACGACGAAATACGTTTTAGGGATTTGAAACATAGAGATGATATGCGTGTTGTTCAAAGAAAATGGATCGACGATGGCATCGTTACCTCGTTAACATACTGCACTTCAAGCAGTGCTTTGCTCGAAGCCAAATCCTGAATAACTTGCTCAGCTTGTTTTAGGATGTCTGTCCTTGATATGGTTCGTTTCCTCCTCTCTAAACGTGGCGTTACTCGTTCCTGACTGTCCGAGCCTGAGAGCTCAGGAGCGGAATCAAGAAGTCGCTGCAGTGCACGATCTCGGTCAAACGACGTTGCATAGAGGAGCAGTTGTCGCGTTTCAAATGGAAATAAGAATGGGCTGAAAAATCAATTTCGATATCATGATATTCCCAGAAAAACAGAAAAGTAAGCAGAAAAATCAAGTGGCTTAAAAGAAAGAGTCCTGAAACTTAACGCTATTCCCTTTATTTGCAAGAGTAAAAATATTTGACAAATAGATTTTCATATTCACGATTAATCTTAGTCAAAATCTCATTCATTCCAAGTTAAATGAAGCCAAATTAGCGGACCGAATTTAATTCGAATTGATTAATCAGTTTATAGAATTATTGGCATTCATGCAAATAACTCATGAATATTTGAGCTGATTTTAATAACAATTAGATCAATCCTGAACTAAAAAGAACCATACCAATTGGGCCCAATATTATCAATATTCGTTTGTATATTAGCTCTCGGATATCGTTCGAATAAAAATTGACCTTGCAAACACTCAGATTTCTATTTGAAAATGGTAGAACATGAATCTCGAGACTTCAAAATGTGGAGATCTCGTGACAACAAAACTTTCTATTTTTGAGGTAACTATAATGTACCTTTTTTTAAAGAATGGGAAAAGCAGTGAGATTTAAAAAAAAACCGCTCATCGGCGGTTGCCGAATAAATAAGATGTTCAAGCTTGTAAAGTTGATGTGACGACGTAGTTTAAAACCAAAAAACATCGTTACTACATGACATAATATGCGCATATTTTGGAAACTCGACTCTTCCAAAGGCATATTAATATTACAAAATGACTTTAACGTTACAAACCTCAACCCGACAATTTAAGATGTGTAACAAGGATAGCTTACCAAACTGCGGCAATCTGTTGGAGCCAAGAAGGAAGATTTCCAGTCATAATGACAAGCGGATCTTGAAGTTGCCTGTTAGCTTTGGCGGCGATTTTATTGTTAACAAAATCTTGGGCGGATAGAAGTCTGATGCTTTTAAGATGAGGAAATAAAACGCCCCAGTGACGATTCAGCGAATGTAACAAACGAAGTAAACAAAGACCGTCGAGCGAAGCGTCTGCTATTGTTACGGAAAGAGGGAGCGTCGGGGTGAGATAAGGCGCCAGAGGACACCGCGGCGGTGGAATTGTTCCCTCTAACCAAAGGCTGTCCTCCTTTCTCTTAGAGCTTATTTTCGTACTCTTTCCTTTTCCTTTCCGGCTGCTACTGCTCTGAGAACTTGATCCAGGCTTTGAGGATACCATTGTTTCATCCTCAGGTACAGGCCTGAAATTCGGAAAACAAAATCATTGAGATTCCACAGCTTATTATTTGCTAAGCTGTTTCGATCGAAATTTAGAGTTTTCAACAAGGTTTTTTCCATTAAAACGGGTCACGTTTCTGATAAAACTTATTAGATTAGATTAGATTACTTTATTTAAGAGACCAAGGACTCGAGGTCCATTATAGTCCAGACAATTTACAGGAAATATCGGAGAAGCTTCATGTTGATAAACGATATAATAATAAAAAACGTTTCAGTAAAGAGAAAAAAAATTGAGTACGCACCTGTAGTAAATCGTGTGTGTTTGCACCCAGACAGCATCGTGACCTAGAGGCGCTTCTCCATCAGCTTCAGCCTCCGAATGATCAACTCCCGAGCAGCCAAACTGCCTGACCGCTTGATAAACCGTCATATTGAACGGCAGAACTTGATCGCCGATCAGAAATTGAAGTTTATGTTTAGCCGAGCCCTGGCTTATCACAACCGCAGCCTGTTTCATGGTATCAAAAGTAATGATCTTTCAAGACAAAAAATAAATCAAGGAAGAATACACATTTAGAAAGTAACGAGGAAAACTAAAGGTACAAATTGTTGGACGAATTTTTCCGAAATACATTATCAATGAAAAAATCAGGTGAAGAATCTTACCAAAGTATCATCGATGTCATCTTCGCTGTTGTCATCATCACTGACCATTGATTCAGCATCCCTGATTCTTCCATATCCTCGCACCATCAGATAACGCTCAATGGCCTGAACAAGTGCAAGGGGGTCTATTTTGACGGTGCCTCCCTTCCATTGCTTCAGATTATTGCAGTCTGGATGTCGTTGAAGATTGCACTGAAACATGATTCATTAATTCTAATCCTCTTTGAAGCTGACAAAAATGATTTCTGCCTCCAAAATTTTGTGCAATCCTAAGTAACAGCAAGAAAAATTAATTTCCATTTCAAATACCTTGAGTTGGTGAGTGTTGAAGAATTTCAATGCACTCGTTCCGCCTCGTCCAGCTCCGGATCCAGCTGGTAAATCATGGACCTTTACTGGGAATTGTTCCAATTGAGCAACACAGCTATTCAACTTGGCAACCAGTGCGCCGAAAGCCCTGGCATTTAGGTCAACCAAAAGTCCATTGTCTTGTTCAATCTGGATGGTAGAGCAAGTAAGAAAAAAGCAATTGAAATAAACGGTAACAAACAAAAAATGAAAAACCAACAATATAATAATTACAATGTTTTCGTTTTGTACGTAGTATGTTATTCATTAATGAACACGAAACTCACTGTGGAATCAGCGAAGAGCTTCCAGAACATCCGTAAACGATCGTATCGATGCCCTGGTGCATCTGTCGTAGTGAGGTAGTTGAGAAGAGCTTTTATTAATCCGCTGTAGTTCATCTCGAATGGCGATATATCACTTTCTAACACAATGTCACGGAGCTCGGTTAATGCTGACAGCATTTCATCCATTTCCTGTGTGTATAAAGATGAAATCATCATTTGGAAAAAGAAAATTGAACATTACTTTATGATCTTGTTTCAACTGCAATGAAGTTTCATCTAAAATTTGACATCTGACTTCTTCTCCCTATCGGTCCACATACGAAAATTGGTTCTCCGACAAGTCATTTTTCTCTCTAATCAATTTTTTTGGTCTCAAGATCGATAGTATTTTATATAAGAACGAGTTTTATTTCTTCAAGACTTAAAATTCCGATCTTGTTCTCGAAATTCCCTGACGTTTGTCTGCTGTAAAAAATTCCATGAGTATTCCTGGTTTTTGCTGTGTGTACGAAGTCTGAAAAACTTTCGTCTTATATCGCGTCTGGTGGCAGATCAAAGGGGTATCTGCAAATACGCGGCTGAACAAATGGTGAATTTTTACAATTTATACTTCGACAACAAATTTTTCAGATCGATTATAATTTCGTTTATTCGAAAGTATATAGATTAAGCTTCAATAAGTATTTTTCTTATCAGAATCAAATACTAAGAAGTATTGTTACTGTCACAATGTCAACCATTTTGCTCGGTTACATGTTTTGCGGTGCTCACGACGTCTCTAGAATAGCTCGGATTTACTTTAAATTTAGAGTCAGTATTTTTGGACATTTTATCCTCTGCCACGATTCGAAATTCTTCTTTGAGCACCGTATATATATACTTTTTTTTTAATTGAAGAAAAACGTTAATGTTTGAATGAAATATAAAATTTCAACTTCACACGATACCCAAAACAAAATTTCAAATAATTGCTGAGATATAGTGGACACTGTAAAACATCTCATCGAGCAAAATTCTTGACGTTATTGACGTTATTGTCAATAACAATGCTTCATATTGATTCTGGGGGAAAAAAAAATACAATATGCAAGTGACGCTCAGTTTGCGCACATTCAAATGAAACAAACTCCAAAATTCACCTACTTTTTTAGCTGGCTACTCGTAGCGATTTGAGGATTATTTTTAAATTCTTCATTATCACAGGACATTTCAGGCACATAATAGACAATTTGATTAAATTCAGGCCTCCTAAATGGCAACAATATTTTTCTCATTCATTCTAGACAAAAAGTCCTCTTGTCGAAAACTTACATTTGACTGCAGTCTTTGTATTGCTGCGGTTAGCCTGGAAAGTACAGTGAGCGCCGGATGTGTAGAAGGAGCATCGTCTTGATACCTGGCTAAAAACTGAGCAGCCTGTTCTCTAACCCAAGCCTTAGCCTTGTCGCGATTCCCTCCGGTTAAACTAGGATTGCTCGGTGGCTTGGCTAAACTCGTTGATGAGCTGGAGTCACGTTTGTCGCTTGTCGCGCTCGACGAAGAAGATTTCCGACCCCATCTAGCCGGGTTCAAGTTACCCAAAAAGCGGCTATTCTTCGGTGTGAAACCAGTGAACAATGACTCTTGCTGTTGAGCTTGTTGAGGCATCGCGTTTGACAATCTTGAAAATCGGCCCTTTTTGTTCTGTCGTTTTCTTTTTAGAACATCTCCGATTCTTCTGAAAAAACCAGCATGAAGTCATTCTTCGCAATAAGAGGAATGTTTGAACATTTCAAGGATCCGCAGAGCTGGTATAAACGAGCAAGAATTTAATTTGACGATGAAGCAACCGAGTCGTATGTAACGAAATTAAGGAAAAGAGACAAAAAGTTTTCCTACTGAATTTACATAGTTCTTAATCTACCCAAACTGTTTATCAATTGTTTGTATAAAACCTAGACCATTTGCAGACCAACTTATCGTCATACTTTAGCGTTCATAATTTAATTAGAAGGACAAATAAAAGTAATAATGACAACTTACAAATGAGCATTCTGTGGCGTGCTGCTGTCGTCAGTCGTGCTGGTGTTTAAATCAGTTCGACTGCGAGTCTCCATAGTGGCAGTGAGATTTGGTTTTAATTGGCTAGTAGCTATAGCACCTATCAATATATTTCCATTGGTTGTCGGCGACGCGATGGGAGAGGTTGCACTGCTTGACGACAACGGCGTTGTGGAAGAAAGTGGGGTGTTTGATGGACCGGGTTGAGGACTTGGCAAGGAAAGTCCTGCAATTTTGAAAGAGAGAAAGAGGAAGTGAATAACAATTGAATAGGTAAAAACGATAGTTTTTTTCCATCGAGGATCTGCCCAATGTACGTAGATTGAAGTGAGTATAAAAATGGAAATATTAAGAAACAGAGTTTGTTATTTTATTCTACTTGCGCACTGACCCGAAGGACATTTAGGTGGTGACACGCCGAGCGGTATTTCAGGGTCTGCCAGCTGCCTAACCTGATGTAATACTCCCTCGCGGTGAAAATGTACACCAAATACTTGTGGCAGCCTTTTCATCAATATGCTTGCCATTTGCAGAGCTCCAATTACAATTCTGAGATCCTGGGAAGCCAACATTCCTGCTATGTGCGACGAGACCACTTGATTTTTCAGCACATCCTTCAAAGTAAAGAGACAAAAACATGATAATTTATTACATTCAAGTAGCATACTTTCGATTATACAATTTGTCGGTTCGTTTCAGATTAGTTGTTAAAATTTCAAATCACTTTTTGTTCCGAGTCTCGCGGAGTAATGAAAAAAGTAAGCATGAAAATCAACTGGCTTGGAAAGAAGAGGCCTGAAACTCCCCGCTAGTTGACAGTTGTATGCGAAATTAAACATATTCGATTCACAGATTTTCATTTTCATAATTAACTCAGTGACGGCTGAACCAATTGTGCTCGGATCCTGATCAGGTCTAAGCTAAACGAAGCCAACCCAGCAGATCATATTTCCTTTATATTAATTTATCCATTTTCGAACTTCCGACGAACAAATTTTCGTTTTTGTACATTAATCAAGACTAGTCAATTGATTCTTTAATTAAATCCCGCATTGACTGAGACGGTAATCATTATAATGCGTTAATTTATTCTCGATATATCGGGGGACAAAAAATTGGTGCCAATTTCAAAATGATTAGTTTTTTGTTGGGTCCTGAAAAACGTGGAGATTAACTGAAAACTAAACTTCTTATTATCGGAGTAATTTTAATAACTTTTCTTTGACTACAAGTAATTCTCACCCTGAGTAGATCAGTAGAGGCATAATAAACCATGCGTAGAAGAGCTCGAAGACATTTGCATTTGACAGCAGGCCCGGCGGAGCTGCTGTATACTTCGTACAAAACGGAGAATAACGTCCGAATGAATGAAACTAGCCATTCGTTGGTTTCGATAACAGGAGGCACTACATCCATACTGGAAAATAAAGAGTTTGTGGATAAGATATAATGACGACAGAAACTGAGGTTTTCGTAAAACGTAAATGAATTAAGCATCTTTGCCTACCTTGACAAACAGTTGGGAGTCTTCCCTTCGGCGGGATTAGTGTTAACCCTGCGAAATATACTCCTCGCCATTCCAATGTCTTCGTTAATCTGCTTCATGACAGTCAAGTCGATTGTGTAAGTGCGACCCAATGTTGATAAGCATATTTCATCCTCGCCATTTTGGAAAGCCATCTGAATGATTACAGATTGAAAATTTGCTAAGATTCGTCAAACAAACGGGGAAAACAGAGTATGAATCGGCTCGTACCATGCGAATCAAAATTTAAGGGAGAAAAAGAGTTAAAAAAAAATTTATCAAAAATTTATCAGCAGTGTTAGTTGTGACAAAAATGGTGAATGCAAATGAAACAACATTCCTATTATCTAATGGAAGTGAGTGAAGAAATTTGGATATTACAAGCTAAGTTATTGAGAGTGTGAGAGTTACATAATTGAAATATTCAAAATGATTGGCCTCTAGTGTTTTTCTTTTAATGAGATTCTAATTTTTTCCAGTTCAATTTATTCACCATAGAGATCTCCATAGAGCAACAATAAAAAAAATTCTAAAAATCGTTATTTCTAAAGTAGAGAGAGACAGATTTATGTAAGTACGATGTAACAAATCTCTGCTAGCAATTACAACAACCTGTTCTAACACTACTACAATGTACGATTTCTTAAATGTGTTTCGGATAACTCATGGAAATCTGTTCAGCGACTAAAATACCTCCAAAAGCATGAAAATCGCATGAAAAATATTAAGAGTTTAATTACTTTGTATGATCTAGTTATGAAACCTTTTCTCAAGTTATTTATATCTCAGTTAGTATTAGAATTATTTAAAAATTATTCTTGTTACATATTAGGGATGCTGTTTCATAATCATTGGCACAAAAAACGTTGATGGAAAGTTTTGAAAGGGTTTTTCACTTTCAATTCTTGATTTAGATGATCTTGAATGCGCGCTTCCGTTTTTTTACGCCACACATACCTCGATGATTCTTGAATCTATGGTGCTGAAGGGATGACAACAGTGTCTCTCGTCTCTCCATTCCCAGTGCACAGTTTCTTGTTGATTATTGGTCCTCTCGAGTAGACTATTTACACTAAATATACCGTCGGTGGGTAGCGGCGGCATCAGTTCCTCTATTAGACAAGTTATCTCGTACCACTCTTGTGGAGATCGTGGCACCAGTTCGACGTCTTCAGTCTTAACCTCCAGGGACCCAGTAAGGAGATAACTGAGCGTGAAAGCTATGTTTTGTTGGAGAAGCAGCTGCGCCAGGTCAGGACAGCGATTTGATATCACAGAAAGCATTCGTAGTACGGTTATAAAATTGCCAATACTGTTTACTGGCGGTGTAATCATCAGCTGAAAATTTAATATACAGAATGTATTAGAATAGAGATTTATTTGTATTAGTTTTGTGGATGAAAAATGAGTTCGGATTTTAGGATATTTGCAATAAAAGTTTGTTGCATATAAGTGTCAAAATTGTAATGTTACTTGACCGCTTTTTATAAATTAGAAAACATGTTTTACGATGAGAAATATATCAGTTTTACCTGTTTTTTTCAATGTTTAGCTCCTGATTTTTAAATTCACGTGTTAAGATAGGTTTGCATAAGGGCAGAGGTTTCAAAACAAACGTTGCGTAATAGTAACAAAAACAGTGATCTACTCGAACAAACAATGAAGGCAAATAATCATTCGCAATTGCAGCAGACTTACCAATTGTTGTAAGTTTTGTAAAAGTTCTGCATTGATGATTTTGTGAAGCATGGTTGGATCGTGTTGAAAACTGTCGACCAGTCGACTGAACGCCTGACAAACGCACTCGACGCTCTTTTTATCCTGATTGGCCAGTCTGCTGGTTAGCAGAGGTAAACTGTCGGTGACTAGATGAAAATCATCAGGATGTAAGTTTTGACAACAGTTGGCAGTTATTGTTAGAGCCGCCCGCTGAGCAGTGATATTGAAAAAGTCTACAAATTTCAGACACGCCGAGACACCTCCCTGTAATTGTAAAATTATACAAGAATTTTAGGGATTGTAAATTTTAAGCCTTCGTTGGTTTATTCAATATTCGTAGAACGTGATGCGCCATATTTAGGAAAGATAGGATCATTTCCGAGGTCTGATTTTAGGGTGTGGATCAAAGTTCCAATCGAAGGGCTGGTGTGCGACGAATGCTTCACGGCATACGTGGATGTTCTTGACGGTTGAAGTTCTACCCTTTCGGAACTTTGACCCATGCCTTACTAAACTACGTTTCATTTCAGTCAATAAACGGATAAAAATGAATCCGTACCAAAATGAAACGGATTATCAAAATTTAGTATGTGCAATAAAGAACTTTGGTGCCTTTAAAAAAGTTTGAGAAATTGAGTTTTATTCCTTATTCAAAGAAGAATGAAATATAAAAAAATGACACATACCGCGTGTAAAATTGTTTTGCTGTGTCTACGCGATAACATAGCCAGAGCAGTAAGGCATTGTTCAGCGACATCCATGCACTCGATGGATTCCAATTTTTGCAAAAAAACAGGGACAGCGTCCACAACGACTGTCGATGAACGAGGCAAGGCTTCCATCATGTAAGTTAAAGCACGACAGGCGTGTGTCATTATAACAAAGTTGTGCTCCATTCCGAGTAAGTTGATTAAAGCTGCGACAACTTGTTTCACTGGAAAACCTGTCAATGTATCCTCATTTCCCATTACTAATATTTCTCCCATTCCTATCACAGCCTGCAGCTGCTCGCCCTCGTCGTCGACTGCCTGTAAGCCTGCCAACAACTGTTGCGCTTTGGCAGCTAGAATAGAAACATGTAGAATTAAACGCTAAGTCAGGATAACTACAAACAATTAATTATCAATCGCAGATGACTGAGGCGTAAATCAAAAGTCGCGAAGGAAGAAAAAATCGTTCGAATAAGCAAAATCCTAGTATGTGATAGGAATCAATTGGAGTAGAGTCAAATAACAGAATGCTGAGATGTCAACAATTTCAAAAAACATCCTACAAGTCGAACTTTCCAACTGATAAAAATCCAATGTTTATATTTCTTGGACTCATTTTTCTCGCTGGCCAGATTCTCTCACAAATTGCCTGTAATTTATTCCACAAATCTTACATTGTAGTCTGATCATAAATTTGAAAATCTGTTCTCAAATTGTTGGTACATTAGCTTGATTTGGATTTTAGAATTTTTTTAAAATCATTTCTATGACATAGAAATATTGTTTAATTCGTCTTCACCATAATTAGCGTAAATAACATTGCTGCAGATATTTAAAACAGTTTTTCTTTTTCTAACTTACGATTCATTTGTTGCAATTACTACTATTCATCCTCAATAAACACCAATAAACAAATATATCCATCATTCTTTGATATTAGTACCAGAAATGTAACAACAACAACAACAACTAGGCATAATCACATCGAACGGTTAGTTGTACCAAATAATTATCTAATTTTCAAATGATATATGGCCGTTGCATTTTGCCAATAACCATTTTACTACATTTTCCTGTTTACCGCAACAAAATGAAATTTCATGCTCAGACAGAAATAAAAAACACGACAAAATATAAAACATCTAGCCAGATTTGGGCTCAGTTTTAATGTCCACCCTGGGTTAAAGTTGCAGGAGTATCAGGTTCGGTTGTAAAATTGTATCGAATGAAGTACATTGAATAATGGCGAAGGTGAACATTACCTGAACTGGCGCCCATACTCCGGTTTAAAAGATGCTGCATACGTGGTCCCAGAGCTCCGAACACATGAGGAGGTAAGCCCCGAGCTTCCAAGAGTGCTTGAAGCCGACCAACTTCGCCATCGTCACTTTCACTATCTCCAGTCGTGCCTGACATTCCAGACGGTCCTCCACTCGCTTTGGTAAACGGAATAACAATCGATATTAAATAATTATTTGTATATTAGTCAATTTTCAAATAATTGTGAATTCAAGTTATTTATTTGAACTTTTTTTTTGCTATTTAAACAAAATTTGATACTTTATTTTTCTAGATAATTGTGATATTTTTAGGCAGCTATCACCGACAAGCGCTTTTCTTGACGTGAGAATTAACCGGAATAATCAAGTTGTCAACTGAAGAAAACTGACTTGAATCAGTTCAGTGGATCCGAATGATATCCTATCATACATACAGAAAGACAACGGTTGGAATTTACGTATGTAATAGTATACATGCAGACAAAAAAAGCAGTTCTTCAAGCTAGTAAGTGAATTCAATTTGACAAGAACCTTTCATAATTTTACCAAATATTTCGAAATTTAATAATTCAAGTTAGAAATATTAAAATGACTTTGTTCATTCAATCCATATAATTCAATTTCATAGGTATCCCAAAGTCGAAGTTCAAAACCTCATATTAAATCGTGTTTGATAATTTGTTATGATTTTCTACAATTCGATCATATTATGTTGGACGTGTTTAAGGCAAAATATGCAATTTCAAGAAATTTGTCAATTTTGCCGCACCCCCGAGATATGTAATCAAGACTCGTCTTTACGCATCCAGGTTTCTGAAACGTTTCAAGTATCAGGAAAATCCTTTCTATTCGCAATATCTTACCAATGGCAGAGATTGCCGTTGAAGCAGACTCCTCTTCGGTAGTCGACGATCCCAACTGGCCGCCGCTTGGAATCGTAGATGTAACTGAAGTTGGGGTAGAACTATTAGCTGCAGCCTCAGTGCCTGACATTACAACTCCTGCTCCCCCAGAACCACCCTCGACCATCGGTTTCCTAGCCCGAGACGAAGAACGATGTCTAAGCGATGAAACAGGAGGATAATAATAAAGGCATCAGCATTGAAAAGCAAGTAATTTTGAGTATCGGTTATACAAAGGACAGAAAAGAAGAAGGAAATATCACCTGACACTGGAGCAGGAGCCAGTTGTAGAATCCTTCTTGTTATGTTTGCCTTGAATCTTGTTACCAGGTACGGTTTCCTTGACCTGATCGGTAGCAAGCTTGACCCGCGAACGGAGAAGGTGCTTGTGCGTTGGGTGGGACTGCGAGGAGTGGGCGGCGGAGGACGAAGGCGGGTTAGCAGTTGCTGCAGCCGTTGCGCCGCTCGTACCTGCCCCCTCATGTGCCAACGCCCCACCACCGCTCTCCACTGAGTTGCTTGCTGCGTTACCCACTCTGATGCTGGACTTTACACCCAATACCCGACTACTCGTGCTGCTAATCGATCCGCTGTTCAAGTTTTGGGATTTGTAACCTGGTGAAAATTTTCAAATCGTTGATCAAACTAGGCGTAAAAAGATATTTTTAAAACGAAGTAACGGAATTGAAAAGAGGAAGTAAAACAGCCAAGGGAATCGAGCTAGTCGAGGATGAATTGGCTGTGTCTTCCGAGTATAAAGTTAGGAACAGAAAACAAACCGGTCAAAAAACCTTCAGCATCGCTTTTCACGAGGGGTTAATTATACATGGATTTAATGTACACCTGATTTCTATATTTCAAAGGTTTTAAAAAAATTTCAAGAGTTTCTAGAGGTTTCAGATAATTGCGGACGATTTGAAATGAACCAAAAAAACACCAAAGTTTATTCATTTTGAATGATATAATTATAAAATCTTTTCTCTGATCATTAATGTCTTAGCTCGTGTTATTTAAATTAGCTCAAATTCATTTCAATTAGTGTTTACCACCGTTGGCATAAATAACATTGCTTGAGATTTGTGAACGGTTTCTTTTCATTTCTTAGATTTTGATTCGACTGATACAGCTAATTTATCCTTTGACGGAATTAGATGCAATCCACACCTTTCGAAAACTGAATTCAAAACAGTAAATCAACTTTACTGATTCGGATAAAATTCACTGGGATGTGAAATTATTTATAAAATAAATATATGATGTAAAATTTTTCGCCCTCGCGATACTTTTCATGTTAAACAACTTTCCACTTCAAGAATTTCATTCGCAAATTTACTAATGACTTTGTTTAGTTGACCCATCTTCCAAATTCAAAAGGAGTGGCTGGAAGAAGATTCATTAAATATTTATGGCATTTTAATGTACAAAGAAAAATTATTTCACAGTGAAGTTTCAGTAGTATTTTAAAAGTAAAGAAAATTCAGAAAAAGATGATTGTTTTTTCGAATAACACATAATTGTAAAAAATTGTGTGTCAATCTCTTTGGAACTTATCAGTTTTACTGATGCTACATGTAGTTTCACAGTAATATTTTTAACAATTTAATTTCTTTAAAAACAGAGATAGAAGGACATCGAAAAATAGTTTAAGGAGGAAGTTTTGCTCTTTAAAAAGCTGAATATGGAATCCATTGTATAGTCTGGGTGCTAGGGAAAGGGTTGAGTGACTACTTTTCTTATCTGATTACAGCAAAGTGCTCAAGTTTCCACACTTTCAACCCACAGTTTTTAATGTTGTTATCTGAATATTTAAATATTGTTCAATAATAGCAAATACTAACGACGTGATATGAAGATATTATATTGTTTTCATTAATTTTATTTTCTAAAATTATTTAGATTATTGTGAACAGTAACGTGACTTGAGAATATTAATATTCTTAATAAAAATTAATGTTATTAATGAATAAATTGCATTGATAAAATTATTAAAAACAAAGTTTTTTATAAATATATTAATTTATATACGTATAAATCAAATCGTTCAAAAACCAATTCATACACAGATTATATGCGATTATACGATTACTGTACTTTTAATAACAAGGGGAGCTCAATCCCCCAGCACCCAGACTAGTATTGCAAAATAAGCGGACAGAATTCTCTTTCCAAGATGGATATTTAAAATACTAGGAGAAGTAATGCCCTTTTCTATCTTCGCATTGAATCGTAGTAAGTTTTCAGAATTCGTAAGATTACGTGATTAGTAATTCTGTAATAATAATAACTTTCTTTGCTTATTGTGCAGTCACTCATTGTTTATAAATTTAAACATAACTGATCTATATTTTTCTATCTTTGTTTATACTTTTCCAGTTATATCTGTTCGTGGTTAATTAAAACGGGGAAAAAACTGTATGAAAATGTTATTTTCATTACCACAGCGTATTGTTTTCACATTGCAAATTCGCCTCCCACTCTGCTCGCACTTGTTTTCGTATAAAAACAAACTAAATTAAATAGAACAGGAAGAAAAATGAATATTGAAAATGCGCATAATTAACTAAGTGCGTACTTTCAGTAACGATCATAGAGAAAAGTGAAGCTGTATTAATTGCTGAATCGTTTTTACCTAATCTATGCCTGCATTTCTAGATTTACAATCTGTCACTGATACAGTCTGTATGACATTTAAATACATATCTAACTACGCACTTTTATCTTGAATCATAATTTCGCTTGGTTAAGGAGATGATGCCATTCATTATTACGAAAGTATTCACATCGGCAGATGAAAAGCCATCCGTATATTTTTACGGTAGTGCTCGTTCAATTTCGATTCGGTCTCTCTACGTCTTAAATTTTTTGCAATACTCATTAATGCACGGTGAAAAGTATGCAAATGTAATGAGCGGTAGACATGATAATCACTTCAAGTACTTTCAGCTAACATTACTTGATAACCTTGCAGATATAACTTAAAAATGTTACTCGTATGCAACTCTTCGGATGTTCTCTCAGCTGAGACAACAACAAAGAAAACTCCAGTAATTAATATTTTCATTACTTTTAGTTTGTGAGCTTTGAAGGAATAAATTGAACTTCTTTCATGGATTGCGACTTCGTAGAATGCGTGCAATTTCTTTATTTTTGCATCAAATGAAAATGTATTGGAGTGTTTTTGTTCAGAATTGCGTATCAAATGGGGCTGCTAAGCCCAGTTTTGGGTTTCAAATACGTGGGTTGTGATATTTGGAGATATATACAACAATATCGAAATCGACCGGAGCACCCCCTTAAGATGATAGATAGAAAGACTCGCATTCACGCATTGAAATGTTTATGAGTAAATTTGAGTGACACAGTTTTAGAGTTACACAAATGTGTTGTAATAAAAAAGTTCAAATTGATGAAACTGTGGTATTTTTGATCCAATTCTAATGTTTTTTGACCAGTTTGTTTAATCGTTTGGAAAAATTTCACATGAAAATGGAATGCAAGTGCAGTAGAACAGATGATCATCAACGATTACATCTGCACATTATAACTATAATAAAATGCAAGATTTCTTGAACATGTTTTAAACAATTTGTAGCGATCTGATCAACGAGAAAAATGAGCTCAGAGAGTTTATAATTGAAAAAAAAAACACAAGGATTTAAATGAGTTTGAATATTGGTACTGATAAAACCTTTTCTCGGATTATTGATATTTTAGCTTGTGTTATTGGAGTTCACTGAGAATCATTTCTATGATATATTAGGTATGTTTTATCATTCATGCTCAACATCACATGTGCAAATAACATTGCTGAAGATTTTATAAACGGTTCCCTTCTCTTTTCCTAACTTTTTATTCAAATGGTACGCTTAATTCGATTCTTGTAAATCAGTCATGTGATCCAGGGCTCAAAACACGCCAAGCTTATCGAAAATCGCTGCTTGTGAGCTTCTGTCCATTACCATAAATCAAAGCGATTAGTGATACACGGCAATTTGAATGGTGAAAAATAAAGGGCAAACTCACCTCTACCTCTTGAAGTTGATGGGTGGCTGGTTAAAGGAGATCCTAGGTGTGTTTGTACAGAATTGCTATGATGAGCGGTGGATGATTTTCTAGTTGGATAGCCGTTGAAAAGCCCGAGAAGTAGAACGTCACAACTGCTGCTGCCGTGTGAAGTATTGCTCTGAGAATTCTGCGGAGTTCTTGATCGTGTGCGAGACGCGACGCAGTCTATTGGCGCTGAGTTCAAATCAGGCAGCGAGGATCTGGTGGAATTGCGACCCCGAGTACCACCGTGGATTGCGCTATTCGACTGTTGCGTCTTTGGTAGGTGCCGCCGATCCGTATCTAACATACAACCATTGAATGGTTAATTTTATTCGCAAACGAGGGTTGATAGATGATGAAAATATTTCAGAGATTTGATATGTTTACCAAAAAAATTCTGAAACATTAAAAAAGTTGGTATTTCGTTGAAGATTTTGCTCAAAGTTTCTGCCGATGTTTGAAAACACTTTCACAAATTGTCGTTAAATTTTTAAAAATCTTCTAATTATGTAAGAATCGAGCAAAAATTATTTTCAGCAACTATTAAAAATTTCTAGAAGCTAAAAAAACTTCCAACGAATTCTAATAACTTCTTGAAACCTTGTACAAGTATTTCATTTGCAATGCAGAAAATTAGTTTCTTCGTATGTATGATAAACCTTGATATTTCCTGAAAATTTGTCTGAGGCAGTTTGAAATGCGGTGAATTCAGCCCTTTTCCGATTTTTTTTTCACCTGCGTTTAAGCCAAATTAATTTAAACAGTTTTCTCAAAATTTTCAATTCCTTAGAAATTTATCTCAGTGTTTAAACTCTGAAAACTCAGATTTTATCGGAAGGGCAATAAAAAAAATTATATTTCAAGAAAAATATGAGTTTTCTATAAAAATTGATCCGACTTTACCTCTAACTTGAAATTGTCAGAAAGTCAAAAAGATAAAAACTAAAAATTTGTCAGTTTTTCAAGGGCAAAACAGAAGTGAAGAAGAAATCTCAAGTGTTTTCAGATATTCATTCAATTTTTATCTCAATCTCGACTCAATTAGAAATAGAAGCAATCTAAATTTGAATAAATAAGTAAATTTCTAATAGAAAATAAACTTGCAAAACACTCTAGAGTTATTTCCAGCAACGTTAGAATTTTATTGGAACTCTAAACAATATCAAAATAATTAAATTTTTTTTTAGAAATAATGAATAATAGTTTTTAACTCTGTCTAAAGGCTTGACATGATTCTGAGAAATGATGAGAAATTCCATGGAAAATAGAGAGAAATATTTGTCAATCAAAGAGCACGGAGAGCAAAAGGTGAATGAAATTTGTATAACCTGTGGGTGGCCCTAGGCCAGTGACATTTTGGCTTCTGCGTTCCGATTTGTTCCTGGCGTTTTCTCCTCTGACCGAATCGACGGACCTTCGAAGACTGTTTTGAGTATGTAGAGCAGCGCTCTGAGAGCTGGCGAAAGTCTGCCTGCGCCTTTTCTCTTCTGTAGTACCTTGAACCTCTCCACTGCTCTGCCGTTTCCTGTAGCCAGCACTACTGTTGCTTGTGCTTATTATGTTTGTGTTGTTGGTGTTGTTGTTTGCGCCGCTGGCCGGTCCGCTAAAGCTTTTACCGCCTTCCTTAGAGGCGTCTGCTGAAGCACTGGCCTTCTCTACAGACCCCCCTGACAACGACTGATCTTGTTGATCTGCCATAGATTAATCGACTCATGCCACTATTCTGTCTGTAATCATAAATGACAAAGAAATCGGTTAGGTAATTGATGCGCTGGACGTGGTCAAATCGATCGCGCACTCCATTACTCGTCCCCTTTTTTAAAAACGTCCAATAGCTAGTCAAGAATGAGCGGTAAAAATAAATGGAATATGAAAGAAGCCTGATATTTCCCATTACACTAATTATTCAAAAAAAAAAAAAATTTTCAGGGATCAGAATTTCATGTCTACAAAGAACCCAGAAATAACTCGACTGATTCTACTCGAGCACAAATTACTTCTGGACTAAGAAAAACCACATAAATTGGGCCCAAACTCATCAGGACACTTTCAGTTCTCTTTAGGATATCGTCGAACAAAGACTCTGTGATAACTAAAACGTTTATATATAGGGTGGTTACAATAGCTTCACATCTTATTTGAAAGTAAAGAAGCGGAGAGATAATGAACTAAATTAATTTAAATAGCAAATGCCTAACCTGATTTTTTTTGGTGAAACCCCATTAGTTTTCCCCTGTAAATTAAAAACATACACAGCTGTATAAAAATCAGTGCTAATACTTCTGCCATTTTTCACTCTTTATACACAAATCCATACACCATCATTATCCGTACAAATAAATTAGACAATTCTGTAATCGTGGAAGAAAGGAATAAATCTTAATGGAAGAAATGAATCACACCACGACCATTGAACGGCCTAATTGGTGAAGTAAAAGAAGTAAAATAGACGGAGGAGTCATAATCTTAATTAAATAAAAGGTTGAGGGGAGGGGAGGGGATGAAAAACAAGGGATTGAATACCTCGATTACGATTAGATTCGTGAGTGAGTGAAGTAAAAGAAGATAAAGGAAAATACTTCAATACTCAAGGTCTCGAGAAACGTGTAGCTGTGTTATAATAAATCGATGAATATAATAACATGTATAAGGTGTACCTGTTATGTATGTACTTACTGGTATGAAAAACGTATTGCGATATTTTAGTAACTGTCGGTTATATTAATATTGGCACGGAATTAGCGTGGCAGCTCGGAGACATCAAGCTACCGAAATTGTTCGATAAATTTAACACGAGAATCATAACAAACAAACAAACAAACAAACAAACAGTACTTAGATAAGGGGGCTGATTGTCTGGTTGTCACAAAGCAGCAGCGCACTAAGGTTGTCGATTAAAACGATGCACAGCTGACGAAGCTCGCAGACCCGTCGCTCGTTAGGTGGTAAAAGAACGCGATCGGCAATCACTTTCCGCCTCCATAAATCGCCCAACGATGCGCTAGAACGAGTTTATTCACTCTCGGCGATCGCAACAAAGACTCGCTCCGACTACTTCGAGCATCCATTTGCTGTAATGGAGAACCTGAGCTCTGCAGAACGGGGAATGGAGGAGTAGGAGAAGTTTTATCGAGTCTCCTTTTCAGACTCACTGCTGTTGGCCGTCGCTCCTCTCGGTCCCTCGAAACGTAGCTGATGAAAAAACCTATACCTCGAGAAGAGAGAGAGAGAGAAAAAGAGAGAGAGAGAGAGAGAGAGAAAGAGACGGTGCAGCACATGGCCGACGCTGACGGTGATTCGGATTCATATTTATATATGCGTAGACGAAAAATTAGCTAGGCTAGTTACCTCAGCGCTCCGAGGGCATCCCTGGTGCGTCGCTGTCTAGCCCTTGAATTTCCCTTGGTCACGATTTTCTGTAGATTTCGAACTATTCAACTAAAACTCGATGCGATCGGACACGCGGAGATATTTATTCTGGACCTGCATCGACTCGACGAGAGTCCAGAAACGCGAACTGTTCAATCGGGTTGGTTAGGATTGGAAGCAGTCCTCGACGCTCCGCCCCCGTCAAATTTGCGTCACTCACATGTGTGTACTGACTACATACGTTCTGTTGTATGATACGTGGGTTTTTTAAGCGTCGGGATGAGAAGATTAATTTCTTTATTTTTTTTCAAAACTTTATGCAGTTTACTAAAAATTACTATTCAATCAAATTTCATATGTTAATGTTTTGTTCCTACTTTTGACTTTGCTTGGCAATTTATACGTACTGTTGACGTGAGAAATTTTGATTACAAGGTGTTAGTCCAAGGCTGTTTTAATTGTGTGTGTGTGTGTTCAGGTACAGTCGTGTGAGGTTTTTCTACAGCGTGGTGAGGGCATGCTTCTTATGGAACCTAGGCTAACAAAGAGACTGCATGATTGGTCGACGGAACAAATTTGTCGAGCACGGATTGGCGATTGATAAAAGCATCAAGGTCTCTGGCGTACGCCTGCAGCCTACCATGTCAAAACAGCTTTTGTAGTAAATCAGCATGATCTCTACTTGAGAGAGTTCAATCATCGATGTATGGAATTATCTCTTGACTGTGTCGATGCGACACGTCTGAGGAACGTCTAATTTTTTTTTACGAGAGAAGCATTTATCCTATTATTTCGATTTCGCGATATACATAACTTACCGAATATTGGAGCTCCTCCCAGGGAACTCGGACCTCAAGTTATGCAACGAGATGCGCAAGTAGACATGTGAAGACAGAAGTGTCTGTCAAGTCGATAGGGCTCTCAATGTCGTCTGCTAATCGAGATATTTTCAACCAAAAATATATGTATATACTCCCTCTCTCGATATTGCAGATTAGTTTATTTATTTACGTATTACTCGGTATCGTTTCAGCTATACTCATGATTAATTAATTTTTATGCTCGATTCTCGTTTTTAATTACAATTCAATTTTAGTTACGCTGTATAATCTCGAACGGAGTTTTAATGTTAAACTCTATATCGAACCGTCCACCGCTTCCCGTCGTGTGCCCGTGTCTGCTACCACCAAATCCATGTAGGTATACAAATTTCATCACCAACCACAAGCTATATCAAATATCAATAGAGTGAAAACTGTACATCTTCTTTTAAACACAGTGAATATGGCTAACTACTGCCATTGCGGATAGGTCACGGTGAAACTTAGGCGGGATTTTCATGGGTAGTTGAAACTGTCGCACTTTGCTGCCGAATTTTCGACCAATAGGAATGCCAAGAATATAGGTAATTCGCATTCATTGCGCACCAGATATCGCTAGAGTCTGTTGTGTAGGGATTCTAGGTATCAGCTCCATATACCAAGCCCCACAGTAACACCCGAATGAGTTTTTTTTAACCGTTTGTTAGTCGTTTCTTGGTGTCTGATAGTGAATTCCCGACGTTTAATAGTCAATAGTTTAGTCGCGAATTATTAATGAAACCAAATCCGCTTGGGAATTCGAGTGATGTCAGCCCTCATAATTGTATTTTGGAATCGAATTGAGTACTACTTGCGCGAAATCGTTTTTAGGTGCTTCTTAGCACTTCTCCAACCTTTAATAGTCCCCCAATTATGTGTCAACTTAAAAAAATCATTTCTCTCACCCGAAAAAAATAAATAAATCAAATGTCTGTAACCAGGCACTAGATCCGGATGCTTGTCCAATCCTAGCGTATCTAACTTACAACAGCTTTTCACCAGCTTCGGAACGTATCCCAAGACTCTACCGTGTTTTTTCCATTCAGTTGACCTATATATAGAGATAGACTGCGCGGTACGAGCACCGAAGTGAAGCCCTAATTAAAAAGACAAGCAGCACCGGGTGTCCGACCCCCAACTTTAATCTATGACTTGGCGGGAGAAACACCTAACTTCCTCGGTTGGCTTATCGCTTTCCTCGCCTGACAGCTGCTTCCACTGCTACTTCCGACTTTTTTGGTCATGCAATCGAAAGGTCAGACTCCCGCTGTTGCTTTCTCTTTTTAATTAGGGCTTCAGCCCGGCACATGGACCACGCAGTCTATTTCTATAAGTGTATGGGTCTTTCACAGTGGTTTTGGCCACGGTCTTGTACAGGGTGTCCAAGCTCCAAATGACCAAACTGATAGGGGTTATAGAGGAGGTCGAACTGAGTAAACTAACCCAGGGAACACGTGGTCTCCAAAGTCGCGTTTGTGACATACGAGCTGTTCAAAAAGACTCACTAAGCACCGCAATATAGGCAACTGCGTACACTAAGCGCTGGCATGTAAGCAACCGAGTAAACAGCAGGCAGTAGTTTGCGATCTAATTGATGCACGCTTGGTTGCTGATGCGAAACAGAACGCGTTCAAATTCACGAAATTTAAACGAAAACACTCTTAACATTGAATTTCGCGAAAGCTAACGTGCGAGGGAAATAGCCTGATCATTTATCCGCGTTGAGCTGTGTACTGGGTTGCCTACATGCCGGCGCTTAGTATGCTCGGTTGCCTATATTCCGGCGCTTAGTAGATCATCTTTAACAGCTCGTATCTCGCGAACGCGTCTCCGGAGACCACATGTTCTCTGGGTTAATTTACTCAGTTCAATCTCCTCTATAACCCCTATCAGTTTGGCCACTTAAAACTGGGACACCCCATATGCATACAGGTCGGAAAATGAAGATCCATTTCGACGAGGTCGTGTATCGCCGTTATTAGCCCCGCTATTCTTTTCACTCGCGACCACATACGTCGCTGCGATTTAGTAGTATTCCCACCCACGGCCCTCTGTAATCCCCCCTGTCCCCTTCGTCGTCACTACTAAGCAGCAATTAATGCTACGTAGCGGCGAAAAATGTAAAAATATCTGAATCGGCTAACTGGTACTACTATTTCGTGGTCGTTTCCAGACCTGTATGTAAGACCGTGGTTTTGACTTCCTAATTTTGCCCTCAAAGCATTCTCACATCCTATACCTATATATCCGTGCATTTTCAACTATGCAGCATCCCTAGGATTCCGCCTTCTGATCAGTTGAAAACTGGGGAAATCGTACTCAACACGCACTCCGTGCGGCCAGGTGTACACCCAATGCAATCGGTTGTAAAAAGTAGTGTTTTTGTATTTTCTTTCCTCGCGACGCGTATCAAGCCGTTCTTTTCCCTTCTCGCGACGAATCTCGAGGTAATTGAGGAATCAGATGTATAAATACTAGATATGTGCCTAAATACATAGGTACCATACAAATATGCGTAAACCGGCCATTATGGCATTGATTAAGATAGAATTATTCGACATTAGACGATTTCAGAAAAAATTGCAGGATTCTTTTATGAGTTTCAGGCGGGAATTTCCACCGGAATGAAGTACCGTATTATTTCGCGTGCACATAACCATTGCAATTTCTAGTACGGGGTGGGTAAAATAAAAACCAGACCGATTCAAAACATGAATAAAATCTGAACGCGTCGACCAATCTTCAGAAACTTTTTTTGCTAAAAATTAGAAGAATAGTTCTTTCGTTCCGCGTGGGAAAATCCAAAAAATTTTTATTCCTGCTGAGATTCTTGCTCTTGAAAAACGGATTTTGAAAAAGTCGTTGGGAAGATGAAACAAAATAATATTAAATAATGTTCAACTTAAATTCCATCTTAAGTTGTGATTCGATGTTTGATTTTGGCGGTTTAGCAATTTCCCTAGATTCTATTCACGTGATATGAAACATGAAGCTTATACTTTTGATTTTGAACGTGAAAATTTTTGAAAATCTATGGATGGGTTTTAAAATTGGTCCGGATTTTTTTGCGGACTAATTTGCGGTCGATCGAATGATACTTTCAAATATATCTCTACAAATAATCCGATGAGCTTGAAAACTACAAAACTGGATGCATTTTACTATACTTAAACTCTATACGAAGTATATGAAAATATCTTGATTCAAAATAATACTACCATCCCAGTGTGCTGTAGATGAAAATATACGTATGAAGAAAACAAACACACATAATTTATTTATTCTGCGAGCGAGAATGCGTAAAAAAGGCTAACGAAAATAGTTTTATCAAGATATACAATCGAAGCTCTTGAGATTCACATAGCGCAAGTTTTGTGATTCGAAAACACCTACTAAGAACAAATTTCACTTAACAACAGAATTTTATGCCACTATTTCTACAATCACCACCACACACAGTTTTCTCTGTTTGTCTCCGTTGCAGCTTTAGAAAGAGGCTCACGCAAGTGATCATGATTGCTTTGATTAGTGATACCAAATTTAAAACGGAGTATGCTAAAGTTTTTATGCAAGTCACAGATAATCGGCCTGTGAATTTTGTTTCTAATGTCCACAACCAATATGTATGTATGTACATTGAAAACTTAGATATAATAATTGTACTTTAAAGGATTAAACGAAATTGTTCCTCTGAAATTATTTGTGTGGAGTTTCTGTATTACCGTAGAGTAATTGTTTCAAAGATTCCTCGTTGATCGTTGACGAACAGATAGCTTCTGTGCTATTCTCGCTAGCAAAATCTTGTTGAATCATTATATCGTGACATCCGTTCATTCCGCATTGAAAGTCATTTGTCATCGAGTGTAATGCTACGCTGGAAGTCTGATTGACATTATTGATAATAGTTTCACTGCTTGTCGGAGAGGAAAGTCTCAGGTGTTCCATTTCGTTTGATGGCGATCGAACTTCGTTCTCTGTGGAAGATGACTGACCCATGGAAAAGAAGTGATTCTTTCCGTCACCCAAAAGCAATTCCTGCTCGGACTCTACTAAGCCAGTCCTTACTGATATCTCTATAGAATCCTTAAGGGTTGTTCCATTTAGAATATTGTGACCCCACAAGTCCTTGATGAATGTTTCATCGTTTCTATCCTTGCATTTCATTGCATTCAAACTCCGCTCCGTGTCCACTTCCTCCTTTAATCGTTTTCCTTCGACCTCTGATTGCCTCGTTAAAACATGCTGACCTAGGTTATTTATTATCAAAATGTACCTGTTCTCCTCATTTGCAATACACTGAACTTGCGAAGTCTCAGCCTCTGACGATGACGGAATCTTCATGCTGTTGGTACCTTCTGACGCACTGGAATCCTTTATCTGCGATACCTGCAATAGTCGCTGAACCAGATCGCTCGACTGACGCACCACCATTCCTGGTGGTTGCGCTGTACACTTGTGCGTTCGTTGACTCACCTGGTATCAAAGAATAAAATACAAGCATTAGTTGCGTTCTGAGTAATAGTTTTTTCAAACCAGCTATTTTCACAGTATGGAATAGCTTTTTTCGTTTTTGTAAATTAACTCATTTGTTACTTTGTATCTAAAGCATTTGCCACATGCTGTACATTTGTATGGCATCACTCCAGTGTGGATGCGCCGATGTACCAAGTACGATACACGTTGGCGAAAACATTTGCCTAAAGAAAAAAAAAACGACTGAATTAAGAAAAATAAAAATTGTAAATATTCTGAGATCCGAAGAAAGAAGTCCAATTTACTATTTTCAGGCTTGTTGATTAGAAGAGAATAATCACCAACCATGAATTATGCGTACCGCATGTTTCGCAGGCAAAAGGCTTTTCTCCCGTATGGATACGTTCATGATTGTGCAGAGTGGAGAGTTCCTTGAAAGATCTACCGCAAGTCGTACAAGTATGAGGTTTATCATCCTTGTGGTAAAGCCTGTGCTTATGATAAGATTGCTGAAAAGTGAACGTTTTGTCGCAGATGTTACACTTGTAAGGCATCTCACCAGAATGTAATCTCTTATGCTTTTTCAGGAAATATTTCGTCGTAAACATTTTACTGCACACATCACATTCCCATTGTTTTCCCTCGTGTGTCTTCAAGTGTTGAGTAACATGTTGCTCCTGTTTAAATTTGCAAAGAACGTTTCCTGGTGATAGAATTCAGACGAAAACTTTGATGTTAGAAATAAAAGGACAAAAGAATTGTTCAATAGTCGAACAGAAGTTGATCTGACTATTTCAGAGTTAAAACATAAGGTTCGTTAAAAAATCCTCAAAAAATTTGTTTTCAGAAACGTTCCAAAATTTCAAATGATCCAATCATATTATGAATTTCTCACAGCTTGTGAGTTTTTCCGATAAATTTTCGATATTTGGCAAAATATTTTAATCTTGGTGTCAGAAATTGATTTCAGAAAATTCACGGAAAAACTCAACAATCTTGGAGAATTTCTAAAAAGCTTTCATAATTTTAGTTTTATTAGAGTTATTCTTTTACAGATAATATGTCCAGACTTTTTAGTTGAATTTCAGAAAAAATAATTTAATCTATTCCCTAAAAATTTCTCATTTCTCTCACAAATTCACCTTAGTTTTCCATAACTTGGTACCATCAGAAAATACGTGGTAAACACCAGATCTCATATTTTTTAGGATTTGCAATATGAAATGAAGTTGTCGAAAAATATGAGTCTTCTGTAGAAATTGGGCTGGTTTTCACCTCTAACTCGACATGATCAGAAATATTCAGAAAGCCAAGACTTCGGCAGTTGTCTCAAATTTTCAAGAGAAAGAAAAAGTTCTAAAAGAATTTGAGTTTTTCCCAGAAAAAAAGTCGATTTTTCTTCAAACTTGACTTCATCGGAAATAGTAAAAAAAATTGAAATATCGGAGTGTTTTCCCAGATCATCAGTATAAAACGAGATTCCGTAAGAACATATTTTTCTATCCAAAAACGATCTCTAGTATTTTCTGAAACTCTTCAGACACTATTAGAATAATTCAAACTTTGCTAAAAATAATACAGAATTTTTTTCAGAACCGCAGACTAAACGTCTGGTATATCTCCAAAAAATGTCTGAAAATCATTTTTACAAGGAAATACCTTCTTAAATAGTTTTCCGCAAGTTGGGCAGTTATATCCATGTTCGCCGGGCATTGGAAAGGCGTCGCCTTCCTTGGGTAGCGAGCCTAGATCACATATTGCGTTATTACTTCGACAGATTCGGCTGTAAAACAGTCTTACCTAAATTAAAACCAATATGCGCTACCCTCATATGAACCATAAGACTGCCCCTCATTTTGAAAACCTTAGGGCACAAATGGCAAGGGTAATTCTTCAGTAAATCTTCAGTTTTCCTGTTCACATCTTTTTCGTTAATCATGTGCACAAGTTGTTTGTGAAGAGTTAATATATTCAGATCAGAAAAATAAACACCGCATATGTCACATCTTTCGGTTTTCTCTTTTGTGGCCGGCAGTTGTGGCGACTTGAGTTGTGGTGATACTTGGCATTGTTCAGAACTTTCTCGCTCCTTTGTAGAGTTTTCTGTTATCATTGTTTCTGCTTCGTTGACATCTTTACTTTCGGCTACAGACTCAAGCAATACTTCCATGTTACTTTTTGGTAACACTTTTGGGCATATTGTTACAATTTGAGATGAATTAGTTTCCTCAATAGACGTGATTCCTTTGTCCAACAAAACATTTTCTGACCAAATTGGTTGGAACTCAGAGATTTTTGTTCTATAATTTTCATCAACTTTCTTAGATTTATTAAAATTCTTCAATGAATTTTCTACACACGTTTCCAATTTATCGTTACTAAATCCTGATGACGTTTGTTGGGTCACTGGTTCTCCGGCAGGCGTAATACTCTGGACGTAAATTTCCTCGGCAATAGAATTATTCACATTGTGACTCGAGGTTGCAGATTGGAGTTGTGGCAACGTTTGTAAAAATATTACCTGATTCGCTGTCGTGGTCGATGGAATTATTTGACTTTGGCTTTTTGGCAAATTTTTTACATTAGGAAAGTCATTTCGAGAACCGATCATTTTGTTGATTACATTCCAATTGTGGATGGGAGTGCAGTCGACGTCTTCTTCATTCCTTAGGTTCTTCTGATTTTCGATAACAGAGCTGATACCGTTCCTGGCATTATGATCGTTGGAAAAATTAATCGTGTGGCTGAATAAATGTATCGTCAGCTTGTCTACGCCTAGTAATACTTCGTTGCATACTGGACAAGCCAGTGGACGCGTTGCCACACTTATAAGTCCTGCGCGCAGTGCATCAAGCGTCAAAAATGCAGGCTGAGAGCAGAGCGGACACGCGAGTAACTTTGCACACATTTTACTGCTGTTGTGGTTCCTTTCAATGCAATTCTGTTAATATACGTACGAAGGTTCAAACATCTTACACTTCACTTCGTAGCCAGGCTTTTGTTGCTGTTCAGCAGATGCATTGAATTGTAGTTAGGAAAAGTCAGTTATCCGACTAACTACATCTGGTATTAGGAACTCTTAACAACTGTTGCAAACATGCTACCTCTGGTGTCTGGGTAGTTAAAATTAGAACAAAATATGCCCTCGTTGTTTAGGCTCTGCATTTGATCTTGACCTGTTTAGATGCTCATTAGATGCAATGATCAGGTATAGAGTTAATTTGACACCAGGATCTTTCAATTGCGTTGACTTGTTGAGTTGTAGAGCTTAGAAAATCTTGATTTTGTTCAAATCCGAATTTCTAATTATAGAAACGTCAGGCTTAATACTTATTTTCAGACAAAACTCGCTCCTCACACCAATTCTATATTTATATTCAGTTTAGGGCGGGAGGTTCAAGAGGTTTACAACGATAATGGTTATAGTATCCTGATTTGACAGGCCTCGGAATGTTGAGTTGAATTTCCTCTGGATTCCAGAATATGTGTATTGTGTAATAAAATTTTATCCAACGTTTGGAACAGATGTAATTATCAAATAAAAATTATAACAAAATTTAAAAATGCAAAAGCTAGTCTGGATATCAAAAGTTAGGAATATAAAAGAATAATCATTCAAGACAATTCTAACAATTTAATTCACGTTTATAGGTATTAGTGAACACGAATAAAATAATATTCCTATCACGTACAAAATTCGAGTTTGAGCATGGACATATAACATAATGCAAGCTGATATTAACAGGTTGAGAAAAGCTTTTAGAAATAAAACGTTGAAAAGGATTGAAATCTGGTGTTTTCTTATCCAATGCTAATGTTTTTAGGCTTAATTTGTTTGCTATAGAGGTCTCGAGCGATTCTCTAAAAAAAGTGTTACAGGATCTCCAGAGTGGATAAAAATAGATTTATTCAAGTAAGGTACAACAGATGTTAGTGAATTACATTTGCATATTATAGTTGCACAATAATGTACATTTTTTTGATTGTACTTTAGACAATTTGTGAAAATCCTACCGACGAGAAAAATGAGCCCAAAACTGAGAGATTAGAATCAAATCAAAAACACCAGAGTTTAATCGTTTTGAAGGTTCTAATTATAAAAACCTTTTCTCACATTGTTGATATATTCATATTTACGCAGAGTGGCCTTTATTACGTTACAGGGGTGTTGGTTTCATTCACGTTCGTCATTATTGGTAGAAATAACACTGCTAGAAATTTTTCAAATGTTTTTCTATTTTCTTAGCTTTTGATCCAGACATTACCACACATACTCCAGAAGAAATTGTGCAACGTTAGGAAGTTTAAGAATTACAGGACATTTCCGAAGCCTGTGGTTAGACATTTTTTATTAAACAGCCAATTATCTATAAATGGCAAAAAACATGCAAGTGCATGCATGATACAATTTTATGGACAGTCATCTTTTGCAGATTAGCTTAAAATTGGACACTTGTACGGCAATCCATCTTTGCAGCAGTATTCACGTCCTGCCGAGAGATTCGTGTTTATCCATTCATCCTTGCAGTTCTTTATGAACAAGTATGCCTGGAAGTAAATTGTGGTATTGAAAATTTGAAACTGTACTATACGCACAACATTGCAATTCCAACCGACGTAGAAAATATGAATTCATTTTCGTTATTGAAGCAAGCGTAATAAGTCTTCTCTTTTCACCAGTGTTATGAAATCATGTGCTAAGAAAATTTAATTCTAACACAATATTACCGATTTTATCTAATTTCAAATTGCATCAAGATATCAATGAGCTTGTTTTTATTTTCTGATAATGTAAGACAATTATTTGACAAAAACTTACCCTTTCTTTATGACAATCACGATCAATTGATCCGCAGAGAATCGCTGGACTGTTGGGAAGGTGCTTCACAATCTGTGAAAGTCATCGATATTCAAAATTGTAAATAGTTATTCAGTTGATGAATGAATGATAATCGCATGTATTCATTTTCTATTTTTGATACCAAAAAGGAATACTAAAAGAAAAAGATAAAAGTAAACAGGAATTTAAATTGCCGTTAATGGTTTTTGAACAACAAAAAGGTTACTAACAGTGTCGAGGCATTTGTTGGTACAGAGTTTGTTCCCGACAATTGAGCAGGGAAAATCATCGGGATGTTCGTGAAGTAGAGCTGGATTTCCTTTAGGTTGTTCCTTGCTTCCCTTCTTGAACTGCCCGCTCAAAAATACTCCGCAAACACAGCCGAGTGGTGTTGTTTCAGTTGTAGGAGCATCGGTTGTTGTCACATTACTTGTCGTTGCTGTCTGCGTCGTTTCATCCGCACAGATTTGCGACGCACACAAAATCACGGCCAGAATTTGTAGGCGCATGGTAATAAGCTGTAGACTCAAGAATAATTTGAGACAACAATTCAGGGCCAGGAAATAACTTCATTTGTAATAAATCTGAGAACATGTTTCTATTTGATAGATAATCGAATACAAAATTCGATAAATGTCGAATCAGTGTTCTTTCTCAAAAGTATAACTCGACAAGTCCGAAAAATAAAATAAAACATAATGCATATTACTTCAATTCACAATTTCACTTACCTGTAGCAGAAATTAGGCACTTGTTAGTTGAATGACTAAGACTTGAATAAGTCTTTTGGCGTTTATCCAGATATGTTTTAAACCTGCTGATTGCTTTATAATGCAAAGTTCCGCAAAATTGTCAGCGTCAACAGTTACACAATGAGGTCAACAGGGAAGGAAAAAATTGCTTGCTGTGCAAAATACCAACAAATAAATTTCAGCACTGCACAAAAACTGTTGTCCGATTCCTTGGTATTGGTAAAGGAAGCGTGAATATATTAATGTTTTCATTTTCACGAATAGTTTTTCCAAATGTGACAAAACAATTTTTCATTTTTCGTTTTTTTGCTTCCATTTTCACGTTCCTAAAGTAACAGATCCACAAACTGTGTTAACAATCACATTAACTCATTTTGTTGTCTACAATACGAAAAAGTAAGTAATGAAACATAATACTGAGAAATTTGTTTAAATTTGAAGCGATAATTAATTAACTGAGCATTGTTTTATGTTCAGAATTAATGCAAAAGTTTTGAAAATGCATTTTGAGGAATCTCCGAAAACGTAAAAAGAGATGTCAGTTTTTGAGAAAAAAGATTTAGAGAAACACAGAAATGTTTGTCCTATGGGAAAATTAAGTAACTTAATTCTCGAGATTTTATCGATCCAGTGAATTTGTACTGATAGGAAAATTAGTATTATAATACATTTTTACTTTTATTATAATACACATCTACATAACAAGAAGCTCACAATTAGTGAAGAGTTATATAAATCCTACTCCGTGAAGCTGATGTTCTTTTTCTTCTTACTCGATATGAGTTTAGCTTCACCTTCAAGAACAATTCGTTCCATGTTAGCAATGCAGCGATATTTACACCTGATAATTTTCCTTATAGCGATTACGTCAACAGTTATCGAAACAGTATCGCCAGTATAACAAGGATTCAAATACTTGATTAGCTGTTCAACGACTATTGTCCCAGGACCTGGTAATTTAGTACCAATAACTCCAGAAACCAAACTATTTAGGAATGCTCCGTGGACAATATTCTTAGGAGAATCTATGTGAATTGGATTGAAATCGCCAGTGAGCTTGGCAAAACTCAAAATATCATCCTCCGTTATCAATTTAGTTATAGTTATAGTATCGCCGGCTTTGAAGCTTCGATTAGAGGCAAATTTCGACTGAAGATTGGCACTGTAGGACCTTGAATGCCTTGCGCAGAGTGTGCAAAGCCTGCTATACATCATGGATTAGCTAAATAATATCGTTTGGTGATTTGAAGTATCAAAATATTGTGACAAATATTCTTAGAGAATGAAAATTGGTTCAATGCGGTAGTGGAATCGCAGAAACTGGTAAAACTGTTGGATGTTCTTTGGTGTGCTTGACGTCGGTATCGGAACAGTAATCTGTAAGGAATATAGTTGCCAAGTTTTTAATTCTAATATTGGAACTATTTGAGAAATGTATCATAGATTCGATAATTTTAGGAGAAGTTATGAGTGGTTTCGAAAAAGGCGAGATCAGGAACATCAATGTTGTTGTAGCAGAAAGAACAGTCTCTTCGTCGGAGGATGTCAACAGAGACGATACAGCCTGCACACCTTGACTGTGAACGATGTAATCTTTGTTCTCTGGATCTGCAAACAAAACTTAGGTTTTACGTGGGAAATCTGTGATGAAAAAATTATCAAAAATATTCAACTGTCTGAAATTTAAATTCTGAGTAATTTGGTAGAAATTTTTGAAAGTGTATGAGAATAATTTTTGCCAATGATGGTTTTTGTTGACGATAAGTAACATTACCTAAACACAAGTTGCAGATTCCGCTGATGGCAAAACGTACAAAATCTTTGTCATCTTCCGAAAGTAAATATAGGAACAGATCGATTACCTTCAGTTTCCGTAGATATTCATAGTTTATTGGATCGTAAGCAAAATTTGCCAAGTTAGCCAACACCTGTGTCTTTGCTTCTGTGAATGTACAATCAATTTTTACATGTAAATAATGTATTCGACAAATTTATTTGGTGTAAAATAGGTCATTCGGAACTTCTCAGTTAGATTGGGGTTAGGAATTCTTTCCCATGTATTCCTCTCAGTGCTTTTGTTTCAACCGAATTCCATATTTGTATGTTTAGAATTAGAAGTGGATGGACATCATCGAATTGTTTGTATAATGAAAAATCATGCAAGCTCAAACGTTTTGACCATAACAACAACACAAAAATTAGAATATTAGTATCGATTACCTTTAGACTTTGAAGTTTTGAATTCGTTAGTCAAAAGTTTTAAGAATTCAAAACGGCCAACCTTATTCTTTCCTGTACGTGCAATCAATTGTTCTTTTCTAGTAAACATAATATCCAAAATCAACCCGAATTCCTGAAATGTGGAGGGTAGGAAGAAAGAGTTCCACCCGCTCCACTCGGCACTCGGCGCTTCCTACATTAAGCTAGTTGCAGCCGGAATTTCGAATAATAATGGTTCCAATTCTTGCCGATAGCAGCGCTGGCGCAGATTATTCCTGGATTTGTACAAAGGATTTGTAATTCGAATCAGAATTGCCAGCTTGGTGATTTTCCCGCTAAATCTGGTGGTTTTAAAAGATTCTTGGTGAGAATACTTATCTGATTACCTGTTGGCGTAAAATTTGTCGATTTTCAAAGCAATTTGGTTTCTTAGAGCATATACAGTATGGAGCAAGCCTGGTGGCGGAAAAAGTGTCACCGAGCCGGCGAAAAAAAGAGACATAGTATGACGAGTACTTCTCTCTTTCCACGGCAAGAGCGTACTTATGTTAATTGAGTGCCCCAAGCACTGCGGCGATATTGTAATCCGAAGAACATATCTTAGACATGCAAATGCACTAGGGGGTCAGGTTATTGAAACGAGTCATTAATCTCAAGTTAACGTATTTTTAAATGTAAAAATCTAATTTGTAAATGTGCGCTGACTGAATCGTAATATGTATGAAATAGTCTTGACCACCTTGTATTAATGTAGAATGAATTCTTGGATATGTAGGTCTTTTAATTAACAACAAACCAATTTGATGTCAACGTTTCGACTCTGGATTTGAGTCATCTTCAAGACTGATATATTTATTAATTCATCTACGGAACGAATGAAATGTTACAAACAGCTTGCGATGTGACGCAAGGCAAGATTTAAACGTATATATAAAAAAAAATATAGGCCTCTTGCGTACCTTTCAAGCAAAGGAAACGTGCTTGTATTGTACAAAAAGGTAACATTCAATTGGCGAAAAAGCGAAACTAACCTTATATACAGGACATTGAAATTAGAAAAAAAAACGTCATCAGCCCATTTTTTATACGTAGGCACAGTACACATGTTAGTCTTTTTCTCCTAACCTCCCACTTCTCCATTAAAGTTGTTTTAATTAAAATGTACCAAAAATAACTTGATCAGACTGCGTATGAGCGGGACAACGGTCAACGGTCAAAACGGAAAAGAAACCGAACGGAACAGGTGCCTAGGTCATCGGTTATAAATGAGTAATATAAATAATCGGTAATAAATGAATCGTAATATTTATAAGTAATATAAATGCATGTAAAAATATACATATTTAGCAATACACATTTTAACATATACCGTAAAAACTTCTAAATATGTTAAACTTTAAAACTTGAAAAGTAATAGATATAAGTAATTAAAATGTATATATATATATATATATACATACAGGGTGTCCCAGACTAAAGTGCAAAAATTGATAGGGGTTGTAGAGGAGGTCGAACTGAGTGAATTAACCCAAAGAACATGTGGTCTTCCGCGCCGCCTTCGCGAGATACGGTCAAAAAAGTGTCGCTAAACGCCGGCATTTAGGCAATCAAGCACACACACCGCCGGCAAAATTTAATGTCAAGAGTGTTTCTGTTTGAAACTTGTGAATTTGAGCGTGTTATGTTTCGCGTTGATAGTCAAACGCGCATCAAGAAGACCGCTCATCGCTGCCTGATTCGGTACTACATTCGGTTGCCTACATGTCGGCGCTTAGCAGGTCTTTTTTGACCGGTCGTATCTCGCAAACGCGACTTCGGAGACCACAAGTTCTTTGGGTTAATTCACTCAGTTCGGCCTTCTCTACAACCCCTATCAATTTTTGCACTTTAGTCTGGGACACCCTGTATATGTGGTAGCGATATTAGCATCGTGGGTACTCATCCCTTCAGCCCCGAGTTCAGAGCGCACAAAAACTGGGAGGCGCAGGAGCCGATGCGTATCGTACGCGGACCGACTCACTTCTAAGCTATTCGGCTGATAACAGCTCGGTTTTATTACCATCAAACTATTAGCGCCATCTGTCAGCCCGTAATGGTTTACCGAACCAATCTAGTGTACGTCCGTATACCTATTCGTAATTGTACAGTGCTTGAGGCTTTTTGTCTCACTAATGCGCCCACATATATATATATTTATATATAGTAGTAAAGTAAACTCAACACAGGTAGTCAGAGAAATTGAGTTATATATATATATATATATATACATATATTTATATATCGAGTTATATACTGTATAAGCTCTAAGTTGCAAGGACACAGAGCAGTGTTTACAGACTTAGAATGTATGTTCAACAAACCCAGGGTGCCGGGGCCCTGTGCAACGAGGGTAATACTAGGCTTCCTCCATACGGTATATGGTCTAATTGTAAGTTTGGTTTTATTAGTGGGAAATTTGGTGGTATTCGTAATTTTACATTTATACCAGGAAATTTGATGGTTTGACTTTTTTTTTTTTACAAATTGATTCTTATACAATTTTTTTACCTCCAAAAATTCAAATGCACATAATGGAAAAATCACAAAAGCAAATACACTAAACTCACAGTCAAATATGAAACCAATTAAACTAAAACTAAAATCAGATATAAACCCAAATAACAAGTCAAATATGATCTTAACCAGCTGACTGGTAGGGTATTTTAGAGTTTTTGTGCCAAAACTTGGTAGAAGCATATTCTTAACTAGCATACACAAAAATCTGTTTTAAGGGGGTTTTTGGTGTTGTCGATTCCATTTTTGAATTTAGTTTTTGCTTTGCACCATATTTAAGGGGTAAAAATAAGGGTTGAGGTTGAAATGCTTCAGTTCCTCCAATTCTCGATAGTATGTACAAATAAAAATCCAGTGTCAGATTCATGAAGTTCAAATGGTAGATCCGAACGACGTGAACGCCAAAATGTAAATTCCTAAAAATTCATGATTGCCATTTTTGTTTATTTACATTTCAGTATCCGCCATTTAGAATTCCACGATTCAGATAGCGTATTCATAGTTGGCAACCCAAAAAATCTCGGAGTAAAAGTTTTACAATCATACGATCACTTAAAAAGTATGTACTTTAAAGAGTGTAGAATAATTATATATGATTTGGGTAATTTTTAGGTCAAGATTTTGAGTGTAATAAATCTGATTGATCAGTCGAATAGAGCATACCAAAAAACAGTTATCTATAAATTATTGTCCAAATAGATTGAAATTTGGGAAAGTTATTCAAGTTTGTACACATATGATACAATACCAGGATTGGCGCAGTTTTAATTCTTTTGTACATATATGATACAATACTGTTCAACCGGTTAAATAAACAAACCCAACATCCAGACATAACCCCAAATGAACAAACATTAAACAGACCAAATAAAAACTCGAATGTATAAAAAATTAATTTTTTAATTTAACATCAACGTTTCCTATACCATTTCAGTAAAACGTTGAAGAGTAAGGATACCTGTATACTATAGTTTACAGCATCGATTGGAAACCGTTGTACAGGTTTCCTTATCCTTTGACTCTTTACTGAATTAGCGACTACGGATTCGCATACGGACATTGTAGACTCCAATCCATCCTTACCTCTTATTCCCGGTAACTGTTATTTCGGTTTAGACGCCGATTTTCGAATTTGGTTTTGCTAGCATGCTCGTTTTCGTTGGGTTTTATGTACGCCTCTTGATTGGTTTATCGAGTTCGGTTTTTGAGTTTTGGTGTTTTTTTTTGCGTAAAACCTAGCTTGTTCGGTGATTTTTGGTGGGAAATAGTGCAAACAAGTTTAGCAGTTTTTGGCGGGATTTGATAAGGACTCTAACGGGTTTACGAGAATCCGACTTGGCAACACTGATTTGAAGTAGGGGTAACATTGTGTTCTTTCTGAGTTATGGAATTCAAATTCTCCGGATAAGCAAACAAATTTGAAATTGAATATCTTTTCAATTAAATTGAATTAATCTTCGACCGAAGAGTTAGGAGGTTTCGTTTTCTTCATTCACTGGTCTCTAAACCTTCCCGAAAATCGGTTGCAACTGAAATTAAACGAATTCTCACGCATCTGTTGCGGAGAATCTCATAATTGGGATTTAAAATTCACCTCTGCTCCCATGCGAGAACTTTTTTTTATTACTACTTAGAAAATTGTTTTGTTTACTATTGTCCGTTTGAATGATTGCTTTCGTATAAAAGAATTGATAAAAAAAACACCCTATTACGTCACTTGCTTGATTGTCACTTGCGCAAGTGATGATAAGTTTGATAAGTCAATTGCAAAATCTGGATCGCGCCAGCTGGTAATTAATCTCAACAATTCACGAATCAATCAATGAATACAGTAAAATGTGTGCGCCAGTTTATGGTTGACACGGATTTATAGCTTCCTATAGATACAATGAAGACACTTGCTTCCTAGTGAGCTTTTCTTTAAAAATGTTCTTGGAATGTCAATGAGACGTGGTTGGACGTGCGATTGCAGTGAGAAAAAGAAGAAGAAGAAGTAGAAGAGTAATAAATTGAAACAAACAGGAACGAGAAATAAAAACGACAAGGATAAGAAATGGGGCAAGATCATAGTATGAGAAGCGGTCTCGGGCAGGTCTCAGGTTGCACGTACATATTCAATGAAGTTGACCGAGCACCGGAGCACGTATTTTGCTGATTGTCCGAGTCATTAGCCACATACGAGCTTAGCTTCTTCTCTGACAGATCCCCACCTTACGTCTTTGGGTTCATTCATACGCAGATATCCCCATCTTCCTGCCGCCTTTTGCTATATAAGCTTGGCGGCCCTTAGCAAAGAGCTTTCTCATATCCGCGTGCAGTTGGTCTTGAAGTGCATCGTTACCTGAGGTGTCGATTATTCCAAGTTTGAATTGAAACAGTGTTTATGTATTATTTCTATAATTTTATCATTATTTCTGGAGGGTGATTACAATTATCAAATTAAAACCAGATATCGAGTAAAATCATGGTGCTGCGATTTGCGGAATTAGCGAGCTTCGCTTCGCTCGTACTCGCCTTCGTCTCCTGCGAACCTTATCGCGACTATTACAGACGCGAACCTATAGAGTATACCACCCCTCTTCACATCATTGTCATCATGGCTGATGATTTGGTAAGCCCGTGATTACAATTCTTAAGAGGGAACCATTGGCATTTCAATGTTTCATCTGAACTTTTCAGGCTACATTCTCAGTTTTCCCGACTTTGAAATGATATTCAAGTTACTCTTGTCATCATTGTTTCTGTCGTGCAATATCGCTTGTTAGCTACCAAATATCGAAAACGATCGTGGATCCGAAATAAAATTTCAAGTAGCTTAAAGCAGCCATATTTATTTTAGAGTATATTTTAACTTCGCCTACCAGTAATGTTTTGTATTTTTTTTTTTCAACACCTGGTTGGAAAGCTCGATTTTCGAAGGCTGTGGAGCGTACGTAAAGTGCTCCTTTTCTGAACTGTACGGTAAAACGAGGTTGGTGCATGCGCACAAATGAAATACATCAGAGCTTCTTTTTGCACATGCGCAATATAATGACACATGTTCCTGCGATGCTGAGAAACTTGTCCATAAGATAATGACACTCCCGTCTTTTGGGGGCGTTCATAAATTACGTCATCGATTTCAGGGGTGTTAGATTATGACCAGCGGGCGGGAGATGGGAGCATAAAAATTATGACATCACATGCAAAAAGCGAAATTGAGAAAGAAAAAAATTTTCATTAGCCCGGTGTTGAATAAATACTACGCGTGGGGAGGGAAAGGCTAAAACCCTCAAAATTCGATGACGCAATTTACGGACGCTTCCTTTAGACCTTTTAATTTAGAGCCAAAATGACATTTCAATATTTGGAAGTGGATAATTTGAATTGCGAGTCTTCTTACGTAGGTTGCCGTTAATTTATGGGGTGGATAGTGGGCTACGGATATGGTGAAAGTGGGAGAACAACCGTGCAGCAGCTAACACGATGTATTTTTAATTAGTTATTATGTTGAGTGACTTCCGGGCCGGATGTAACAGATTACGCGCAAACGGTTATTAAAAATTATAAATAGATAAATTAAAAATAATGTTTTATTTGAAAAAAAAAAATAGACGGTATAGAGAGGTCAAGAGGATAAGGCTCACTTGAATATTAAAAGTCACTTTGCAGAGTAAACAAGTTCATTACCGGATTTGTAAGGTCAATTTTATCATTCTTTAGGGACATGAATGTTTTTTGTTCTTAAAATCATCTCATCTCAAAACACGATGATTGGAGCGTTGCACCATAATATTAAGGGTACACACTAACATGTTTGACCTTGGAGTTTGAAAATTCATCAATCTAAATTAGAGCACTTGAGTTCAAAATTTTATAATTCCACGAAACAAATACTAGAGTAAAAGTTTAGGATGTTCTGCGTTTAATCAACCGTCGTTTACTATTTAACCAGATTTTGAATCATGTTATATGTTCAAATGCGTGGTTTTAGAATAATTTTTTTCGTAATCAATTTTCAGTTTGTGGTAAAAGATCCGTCAACATCGTGACAATTTAAAAAAAAAAAAAATTTCACACAGTCGTTGAAGCTTTCCGAGTGTACTTGTATTCGAAAAATTGAAGTTCCTCGAACATTGTGGTAGTTGCGAATAATTTTGTTCACCATTAACAATGGTCGAGGTCGTCCCTTGGTCTCAAATACTTAGAGAAGAGGTTATATTTACTGTAAAAAATATAATTCTCTAATTCGTTCAATTTGAATCATAGATGTGTTCAAAGTAAACAAAGTTGTATTTAATTTCGCAAAAAGTAACAAATAACAATTTTTTGGTTTAAAAAAAAATTATTGTTTGCAAGAGTTTATTTGATGTAAAAAAAAATTTGTTTCAATTCAACAAATTAAATTGTTCTTTGAAATAAATATTTTGTAGGAATACATACAGTTGATGATCTTTTTGCTAAAACAAAAAACTGATTTATTTATGTTGAAGACAGAAGGGTGAACTACATAATATTTCAAATGAAATAAAAACTTGTCCAAGTGTCACGGTAATTTAAAAATTATATCGGACTTTAAGAAATTTTCTTGATGTCAAAAATCTTTTCACTGACTGATCGCATTGCAGCCGATGATTCGAGTGGAAAATTTGGTAGAACTGTAAAGCAGAAAGTGGTTCATTGAACGCAGAAAACTCTTAGCATTCTGACGAATCTTCAGCCGAGTCTCCAAATTTTTCATGCCAAATTATTAGACATGGAACCCCGGTGCCCTGCTGCTTTGGGACGATAGGGTTGTTTACTAGGTGCATACATATGATGCGCCATGAATGGGGATTTGCCGCGGAGATCAAGGAGCATTCCGTCTCATTGTTAACTGCGAGTTTAATATTCTCTGGTGTATTATTATTCAGAGAGTCTGAGGTAGGCCGTAGGTACACGACTCACGACTCGGATTAATAATGCACGCCGAGTTAAGGCAATTACCTCTTAAGATGCGGAGGCTTCTACTAGTTTACTTATGTTAGAACCGCCGCCCACGCATCCAGGGCGAAGGAGAAGAGGCACGTGCAATGAGGAAGATTATCCGCAGACACGGGCGTCTGACTCACGGCGAGCCAAACAAATAAAATTCCTGCAAAGTGATGACGAAATTCATTTAGGTTACGTAATTGCCACTCTGTCTTTAATTCAATCCTCCTTTCTTTCTCCTTCTCATAATTCTTCGTCTTTCCGTTGTTTGTTTGCCTGCAATATGTAATAATTACACGCGTATATATATACATATGTTGCACAACTTATTTCATTTTCAATTTGTCATTTAGAGCGGTGAAAAGTTATCTACGCATCCAATTTCAATTCCGCCAACTTTACTAAACAATATAGCGCCAACATGATTGATTTTAATTCTCACCTATTCCCAACTTCAAGTTTGAATTACTCGGGAATTTTGTGATATATTTTTTACCTACTTTTCAAATCATTGTCTTTCTTCAGGGTTGGAATGATGTTGGATTTCACGGGTCAGACCAAATCCCAACGCCGAATATAGACGCTCTTGCCTACAATGGAATAATCCTCAATCGGCACTACACTCTGCCTTCATGCACACCCTCTAGAGCTGCTTTTCTCACTGGACGATATCCCATCCGTATGGGTAAGTTTCTACCATAATTTAATATGATAATGATTATTATTATCGCTTGAAGCGGACAGAACAATTCAAAATAATAACTCTTATTTGAATTCAAATTTGGCAACAATAATGATAAACAAAGTCTATACCTATCGTATATTGAAACACAATTTTATACGTGTATGTATTATGAAAATTATTCCTAAATCTTGTGAGTATTACCAGTCAATATTTTTTTATAATCAAATAATTTTTTTCAGGGATGCAGGGTGCTGGAATTAAGGGTGGAGAACCACGTGGTATTCCACTAAACGTGCACACTTTGCCAGAACGCTTGAAGGAGATCGGTTACGTAACGAGACTAATAGGAAAATGGCACGTTGGTTATCACACGCCACAGCACACGCCGATGCACCGCGGTTTTGATTCGTTCCTCGGATTTTACAACAGCCACATCACTTATTTTGATCACAAATACAAGCAACAGGTGATAAAAACTCGCAGCTAATTGTTATCGTAACTTATTATTCAGTGATTCGTTTAATGAATTCTTTCTGGGATTTTAAAACATCTTTGAAATATTGGAATATATTGGGATCGAAAATAATTAAAGATGTCATCTGACGGTAGGAAATTCACTTCGCACTGACGAAACCGTATTTAAATTTTTATGTTTTTTAACTACACTACACGTATTTTACTCTGTGTCAATTCAATGAAGGAGAACGAATGGTTACAAACCCATCCCTTCCTTACCCTGCACAAGCTAATCGCTTATGGGGGCCTATCTGAAAGGGGATGGAGGGTTTGATTGTAATGACTATTTTTATGGTTGTTATATTTCGTTGCAGAATTTGAGTGGGTTCGATATGCACCGAGGAATGGAGCCGGACTGGGAATCTCAGGGCGATTATGCTACGGATTTATTCACTGACGAGGCAATTCGGGTAATAAGAGCACATGACCCATCTCGTCCTCTTTATCTTCAAGTTTCTCACTTAGCGGTTCACCCGCCTCTCGAAGTTCCTCGAGAAGACTTATGGACCGATGAATTCAAACACATCCGAGAATCTAACCGTCGGATTTTTGCTGGTATGTAGATGTCCGGATATTCTACAATCCACAGAGTAGTAGGAAAGAGAGAATCAGACAACACTCTGCGATAAAACTTGTCCCCAGTTTTGAGGTAACGTAAGAAGAATCGTCTGAATGCGATTTGAGCGCCTCATACGGGAAAAGTAAACTTTTCGCTTTACTATGTAAAAAAAGATGAGCAGCGATCGTAACCTATAAACCTCTATGCTATAAACATACTTCGTAAATTCGTAAAATACGCATTTGAAGTAAGTGAAAACCGAGTAATTGCTTTTCCAACCTCAACCAACATTAAATCCGAAGAAAAGGTGGCAAACAGCGAATCGTAATATCATAGGGGGAAGGGGGAACAGCGCCATACGAGCTTACACCGCAAGGGGCGCTTAAATCGCACCTTGACAATTCATCCTACGTTGCCCAAAAAACTGGACCAACTTTTGAGCTGAGCGCTGCTTGAGTGTTGTCTCCTTCCTGCTACTCCGTGTTACAATCTGATTAAATTAACAATAACAATAGTAATGATTTGGAAAATCGTTTTTAGATGCGCAGTAACGGAGAATAAAAATAGTAAACATGGTACATAACATTTCCAAATTATTCTTCGTAAAATTTTATCATTATGCTATATCAGTCTTAGGTTCTGATGCCTAGAATATCGTACAAATTGTTTCAGCGATGGTCAGTCGCCTTGATGATTCAGTAGGCCAAATCGTGGCAGCCTTAGGATCCCAGCATATGTTAAGGGATTCGTTGATCCTGTTTATGACTGACAACGGCGCTGCTTCCGTCGGCGAGTTCCGTAATTTCGGTTCTAACTGGCCGCTCCGTGGTGTAAGTTAAAGCAATACAAAATTGTTATAAACGTTTGAGGTGAAGCTTACATACAAATTAAAGGAAAAAAAATGAATAGAGATGAACAGAAAACAGCTTGGTAATATGGCGTCGGGGTGACGATCAGCTGATTGTTTTGGGGTCATTTAGCAAATAGTAAGACACTTATAAAAAGATCGTGCTATCTGTTACACCTTTGTTCCGTGACATTAAGTCAGCGTAGAGTGCAATATGCGATAAAAAATTACTTTTATATTAAAATGTGACGGCCATGACAATGGACTCGTGTTTGACTTCTTTTAATAGTACTTTTTGCAAGTCAGTATCCATATTTATATGTGAACTGTTTTTCAATTTTTAATATTGCTTTCCCAAAATTTGATAATACCTATCAATTTCGATGATAAAGTAGATTAAAAAAAAAAAAATTCCTGCAGAGAATCCAATCGCCATAGTGCTTCTACATGCTACAAAATGGCTTTTTTGGGATTTTAGGAATTAAGAAATCTTAGAAATTTAGTCGTAAAAGCTATCAAGTTTTGTTTTGCTCGAGATAATAAGAAACAAATGTTGTAAACAAATAAAACAATTTACCATCACAACTCGCATAGACAAAGTACACCCTGTACGAAGGCGGAGTCCGAGGGGTTGCTGCAGTTTGGTCACCGCGGCTCTACGATACGATGCGGGTTTCAGAGCAACTGATACACATAACGGACTGGCTTCCGACTCTATATGCAGCAGCTGGTGGTGATATTGAGCATTTGGGTGACATCGATGGTGTGAATCAGTGGCCGAGCTTCAGTACCGAAAATAGTGGAAAAGTTCGGAATTCGCTACTGTTGAACATCGATGAGGTTTCCCAAACCGAGGCGGCGATACAAGGCCGTTTCAAACTCCTTCGAGGTTTATAACTAATAATTGACTCATTCAACAAATCATATTTTATACTTTTTCTTGAAGTAACGGAATCTCTTTAAAAATTGAAAGAATCGAGGGTTCCTGATCACTGGTCTCGTGGAATCAATAAAAACAGTTCAAAAATTTAACTGCAGCTGATTTGCACTCGCTTTGAAACCCACGTCTTACATGTTTTTTTATAAATTTTACGAACCTTTCTCAAAGCTGATACAACCGCGATCACGTAAACTCTATCGGTTTTAATCATTCCAAGCAATTCTATTTTTCGGATGAATAAAATACGACTTGCTGAATCAGTTGCTAAAACAGAAAAGTTCCAGGCCTATCATTTGAAACCCACTTTTTATTAGAGCTCTCTATCTATTTCAGGTTCTTTCAACCGGGGATTCTACGACGGATATCAGGGAGAATCTGGTCGTGATATGCGAAATGTAGTTTATAATACCAGTTTGGTTATCGGTAGCGCAGTTTCGAAAACAATAACTACTTACCTCGGGGGTCCAATCACTCAGCACAGTGCCATGATTCCTCTTCGGCTCAACGCCACCATCGAGTGCACCGTATATCCCGGTCCGTTTCGGAAGTCACACTTTGACACCTGCAATGAGACGGAGTGCCTCTTTGATATTATTAACGATCCTTGCGAGACGAAGAACATTGCCAAAGATTTTCCTAAGGTGGGTAATACAGTTGCATGATAAAATTTCCGTACCCGTTTCCATTTGCAATACAATGTACACAAGTTATACAAATGATTCTTCTTTCGGGCTAAATTGTCGGTTATTATTATTCAGTTGAAATACTGGTCACATGTTGTACTCTCAGATATGATAAGAGGACATTGAAAAAAATTGTTTACCTAAAAATTGTTAAAATTATTAAGCATCGATTAATCGAGTCCAGAAAAACAATTGAACACGACTGGATTGAATCGGTAAAAATTAATCGATAAATCGATTACTTCGTATGTTATCGAAACGGTGCATTAATAATTGATACTCTAATCAAATAAATCGATATTGTATTGCGTCATTCATAGGAGTAAAAAACGACAAACCGATTGTGAGGAAAAATAATCGAGTTGGTCGATTAATCGAATTTGAAAAATAATCGATTATAGTCGATTAATCGAATTGAAAAAGTAATCGATTGTAGTCGATTAATCGGGAAAAACAATCTATTCAATAGAAAATCGATTATTTTTGGTCGTTCTAATCTTCGACACTTTCGAGTTTAGATAGTATCGGAGCTGGATCTTTTCCTGGAGAGGTACGCCAACTACTTGGAGAAACAGGCTCTGATACCGGTCGACTGGCACGCGGACCCTCGCAGTTTTAACGGCACCTGGCAGTCTTGGTTAAGCCCCGGAGCATACGCTTACACAAAATGCGGGGCAGCGGTTAGTACGATCGCAATCTGCGCCCACATGGGAATGGTTTTGCTGGTTGTCGGTCTCCGCGCATTTCTTTGACTGAGGGACACGTTTCCCGCGAAAAATACAATCTCCAACTTCCGCTCCTCTCACAAAGATGGCGCTCAGAACTACGCAAAAGGCGATCATCTTAATTCTCCACAACAAAGCAAGAACAATGAACGAAACGAGGAAAAGGAGGAACTAGTGGAAATCAATTTTGTCGATGACGATTGAAATTACAATCAACTATAATATAATCACCTAACCACAACTTATTATAATTAATTTTTCATGCCTAAATGACTTTATATTACTTATTTGCACCTCATATTTATATCTACATATATATTATACCTATTGCATATATGTCAGCGTTTCGTGCCGGATATATCTATTATGTATAATAATAATGATAATAATAATAATATTAATATAATAATATATTTATTGTATAACTTGTAAACTGTGCAGAGAGCTCACTGCTTGAATGTAGCAACGTTGATTGTCAGTGACCGAGACAGATACTTTTTAATCATCGAAAAAAGTTAGAGCATGAATCTTTGTAATTAGGCACAGCTACAGCTAAGTTATCAGAATATCGTATACAAGTGTACGAATAATTTGTCCAGGAAACAAATGATGAGTCGATTACAGAATTCAGCGCATGTCTGGATTTGTAATTTTGACAAATTAGCAGCTGTAAAGTTATTAAAAAACTGATTGATCATATTGTATTATATACAGCTACATCGTAGATTGTGCAAATCGACGCTTGGTGTAGCCTTTTTGATGATTGACGTGGAATAATTTATGACATTAAAGTGCACGGATTTCAGGTTCTTAAATTTATAAACATATGAATATATACTAATATTTTGTATTGTTATGTAATTTTATACATATTATATTACGGTAGAAATTTTTGTAAATATTATTCATCATGCAAAGTATATAATATTTATATATTCGGTATAAATCTATTTTTCTCACCTCATGTATTATATACCTATTATTATATACAGCATTATAAAAGTTACAAGGTAAACAAGTATTCAAGTTAATCGCAAGTTATATCTTACGAAATTATTACAAACACTGCATATTTCAAGGTGCAGTCGTTCGCTAATCGGTACACGAATTACATTGAACTATAGTTGACTGCATGCGCATACGTGATAGATACGTTGTTCAGTTCAATGCTTGCATTGAATGATTTTTTTTCTTCAATTAATTTGGTTTATCAAATTTTTTATTTTGATTCTGTTTGTTGCTGCCAAGTTTTATTGAAATGGGTAAGAGTAAAAAATTTGCAGTAAAGATCAAATTTTCAAGTAACAAAAAGGCGGTGAGGTTTCTTACAAACAGGAAATTTGAAAATGTGAAAAAAATTTCCAGAAGAGAATCGTTCTTCTTTAACAGCTTTACAAAAGTTTTTTTTTCTACTTTTCGACATTTATTACAGTTTTTAATTTAATGAGGAAATTGTCGATCTCCGTATTTTCGGGGTCGCAAATTTCAAATCTGAAGTTTATAATATTTAAAAATTCAGAATTGTGCATTGCTAAACAAAAACTAGTTATTTTTACCGACGTTACATTTTTATTCGGTTATTAAAATGCCTTTACGCAATAGAATAAAAAATATGCGCGTCGTTTAAATTTTCCATAAAGATTGTCGAGTTCAGTCCCGGATTCGAAAGGTGCTGATAACGCAACACAGATTTTACATATCTTTATTTATTAGAACGCGTGGTATTTTGTCAGTCGACCAGCCGTGTCCAGTGGCCATAGACAGAAATACGTTGTGTAGCTGTTAGCTGAGTTTCACCTTTCTCAATTTCTCCAAGTGAGCGGAATCCGCCATACTTACGTATCAAATTTGAATTCTGCTTCGGGATATTATTTTGAAATTAGTGATAATATTCAATAATACTCATATAATTGATGTATGAGTATATTTGTGTTAAGAATATGTATTCGTATATATGTAGTGTGTGTGTTACAAATGTTTGTATATATATATACATTTAATACATACATACATTCACACGTAACAACACTACGTAAGTATTCTTATTCAGAGATGGCCCATCGATCGCGATCGACCGGTCGATCGTGGCTATTATGTCAGTTGATCGCGAGAAGGCAAGGAAAAAATACTCTGTCGAAGAATACTTTGTCTAGTTCTGTAGTAAATATTTGAGATTGGTAGATTTCGGTTCTGATCACGTTGGCCATATCTGAATTTTCTATATATAGATATATTATACATAGCATATAAATACACATAAATGCAAAACCAGTCTGACTTGAAGAAACAAAATTTTCAGCAAATGTGAAAATGAAGTGTCCTCGTGCTAAAACTATTTGTGCTCTTATTGGCCTGCTGTCAATGACGTATTCTGCAGATTCATTCAGCCCGAAAACTAACAAGACGTCCGACAATTTGAATGGAGATTCGCCTCGTACTAATCGGCCACACATCATCACAATTATTGCCGACGATCTGGTAAAGCTCGATGACACAATTTTACGTATATTATATTTACAACTGTCACAAAAGAGAACAACGATCAACGTGCAAATATTTGAACATTTTCAATAGTTCTTTTCAAGTATTTATGAAGAGAAAGTTTTTACTTGCATTGCGTATAACATATAATCGATACAATGAATGTCAATTATTACGCACAAAATAAATGATAATCACAATAATATTGGTACAACTATTTAGGAAACTAGTATTTAGCGCTGTCGCAACATGAATAAAACATTCTGAGCCGTTACACGCGTATCATTGACATGAAGTGGTATTCGGGAAGCATGTGTGTGTAATAAGTGAATCGTAGAGTGGAAATCATTGTAAAAAATTATATCTGTGCGATACAGTCAATATATTGTCCTAATCATTCGTATTAGATTTGAATAGCTCAATTGTGTCGCTATATTTTACATTATTAAATATGTTACATCTTCAATCCCATTGATCGATATTTGTTATAATATACCTTGCTGATCAGGCGCAGCGTAACTGTGCTCAACGAAAATATCCATATAAGTACATTTGAAGGTTTCATAAGATGAAAAGAACAGTTGCACCTGAAGTAACAAAATTTCTGGCTTACGTAAACTTATAACAGCTTATCTTTTACGGTTATTGGAATGAAACATATATTCTATTTATTAAAATTTAAAACTTCACAAGGTTCCCCAATATAGCTTCGTTAAATACTGCAATGTGGGTTTCCATATAACTTAAGGAAATACGCTTGGACTTGAGAACCGTAATAAGTTTCATGAAACACGTGGTTTTCTCACCTGGTTTCAATCAATTACGTTTAATGTATGCCCAAATATTATTTAAAATGATGTCAAAAGGTGGTGTTTTTATCAAAGCTCCTTACAGTAAAATTTTTGTCACGAAAATCACATAAAAATCTATAATCATTGGAGGAGAGAACCGACGAATTACCACCTAATTATTCCATCAATTCAGGATTTACAATTTTAACAAAAATTTTTGTGAGCTAAAATCAACAGTTAATTGCGAATTATTGGCGCTATTAGATGGTAACTTTTCTTCCCGATGCGCCGCCGATAAGCGTGGAATTTAAAAAAAAATGCCTACCACACTCCACAGTAATCGTTCTGTAAGGAGATTTTTGAAAAACACTACTTTTTCACATTATTTCAACTAATATTTGAGGATGTACGGACCGTAATAACGTCGCGCATCTCGACGGAGGATTCGGGTTCAAATCCATAGTGTGTCAAGGAAGACTTGAGCGACATCTTGCAATAGTTACACAGCCTGCAATTTTTTTTTTTTTTTTTGAAAAACTGGTGAAAGAATGATTTAGTGTATTTCCGACGTATTTCGGGGCGCTGAAGACGTTGGCGTTTGCCGTTTTTCCCCACGTGTCAGAATTTCGAGATGTTCGATCGAAAAATAGCATTCTTGACGAAAATTGCATCGCAATGCAAAATTGCGAATGCCATAACATTTTTTTCTTTAATATATCATGCACTGATGAACTTCTGAAAAGCGGCAAGAGTTTATTGTGCATATGTATTCATTTACTATCTGGCATACTTACAATTAATGAAAGCAATTTGGTGTTAACGACTTGCGCGTTGATGTCATAAGTTATTTAGTCAGAAATGTCTAACTTTGAGGTTTTTGCGAAAAGGGATGGAACGACGTCAGCTTTCACGGACACGATCAAATTCCGACACCGAACATCGACGCTTTGGCGACAAATGGGGTGATACTGAATCGCTATTACGTTCTGCCAACATGCACGCCTTCCAGAACTGCATTTCTCACTGGACGATATCCTCTGCGTACTGGTAATTATCGATTGAATTTTGTAATAAATACTATTTTAGTTTGAAATTGTACACGCTTGTGTAAGTTATCATCATATTTGAATGATAAATGTAACCCTGCTGGGTTACAAATGTCAACTTCAAGTTAATTGAGTAGAATTTCAATGGACGAATCGCTTCCCAGTTCAAGGAAAATTGAAAACTGCGTATTCAAATTAAGAACACTTGGTTATGGACCAAATGAAATGGTTGAAAAACCATATGGTTTGCCCAATTTCGATGGGTTCCGACTTATTTTGTTCGTTAGTCGATACTCTACATCTTATGGTCTGATAGAGTATGCGCAATTATCTTTTCTGGAAATTTCTAATCTTCCAACTGACAACATCTTGACTGTCCGACTGTTTACAAATACGCTTAATTACATCGAGAAAACAGAGCATGCTAGCAGATATGAATAACGTTAATATGGGGCTTATCAAGACAGCAGGAGTTCACTGATTATCCCCAGTAATAATCTTATTCATACCGTTTTTGCGGCGTAACTAGGATCCAAGAATGGAATTTATCTTAAGTGATTTGTAGAGAGTTTATTGGAATTAGATAAACGATACTGCGCTTCTGATGCCAAAGAAATAACGCAACGATGCGGTTCTTCTAACTAGAATTACTGTCAGTTCGGGTTTATCATTACCAATTCATAGGGTTAAAAGTCTTATTGTAGACTTAGGAGACATCGATTTAGTGCAATCCAACTAAACTAACTTTAGTCATAAATTCTAAACCATCGACCCATAATTCCTTCGTTTGATACTCTCGCTGTCTACAGAATTCAAAACGCCAGGATCTGAACGAATTAAATTTTTATTTTAAAATTTACAGGAATGCAGGGGTTTCCTTTGACTGCCGGAGAACGTTGGGGAATCCCAGTGGATACTCCACTTTTCCCGGGGCACCTTCGTAATCTGGGTTATACCACCAGACTGGTGGGCAAATGGCATGTCGGCTACTACACGCCAGATCACGTTCCAACCCAACGAGGATTTGATTCCTTCGTTGGGTACTACAACGGCTACATAAAGTACTTCGACCACACGATCAGGCAGGAAGCAACGGTTTGTTCTCGTTATTAGATGCTGTCAGTTATATGTATGTGCAATTTATATTAAAAGAAATGTGCGAGTCTAATCCAGGTTGGGAATGTGAGAACTTTACGTTGCTGGAACTGATTGAATTTTGGGTTAAATCGGTTCAGTAGTTTTCGAGTCATTCGAACAACAAAATTATATTTAACAATGTTTTCTGAAATCGAAATGCATTCGAGGAAGAAGTTCGTGGTGTCGTTAATCAAGGCCAGCCAGATTAACCGATGCTCTGGTTATACAAACGTTTGCAGAATGAGACTGGTTATGACCTGCACCGCGATGATCGCCAGAATTTGACGATTGAGCGGAACCAGGATTACTTTACAGACTTCGTGACGGAGGAAGTTGAGGATGTAATAAAACACCACGACGTGTCGAAGCCTCTTTACTTGCAGGTTGCTCACCTAGCAGCACATAGCGGAGAGCCGGATGATCCGTTGGAGGTTTGGAATATGACAGAAGTCAACTTGACTCTCGGTTACATCAAGGATATCAACAGACGGAAGTTTGCTGGTGAGAATTGATCCGTGGGCTTTGTTTTCCCTTGGTTTGGCACTCATAAAGTGTACTTTTGTGGTTAGGAATGGTTACGAGACTGGATTATTCGGTCGGGCGAACGATCAAGGCCTTGAAGAACGCCGGGATGCTGGAAAATTCGATCGTTATATTCACCACCGATAATGGCGCCCAGACTGAAGGACTCCACGAGAATTATGGATCCAATTATCCTCTTCGCGGGGTGAGTGATGCTGACAAAGACAGGATAAATTCAGTCACGATATCATCTACGACAGAAAAAATTCGTGCTTTTGCATGCGGAAGTTGAAAAATCTCTTCTGACCTCTGCCAAATTTCAGATCAGGACGTAGATCTGATAAAAGAAAAAAGTAATCCTGAAAAGGACAAAGAAATTAACCAAAAATTATTCCTGTCGCTGGGCGAGTTCGTTTTTCAAAAAATAGAAAGTTTCAGAAGAAATATTTACGTTATCGAAGTTATTAAAGAGATATAATGCGATAATGATCAAAGTTAAAATCTGCATTCCAGTTAAAGTTCAGCATGTTTGACGGCGGCGTTAGAGGAGTTGGCTGCATTTATTCGCCATTGATCGCAAATTCGTCGAGAGTATCGAACGAGTTGATGCACATTACCGACTGGATGCCAACCTTGTATTCAGCTGCCGGTGGGGATGTCAAGGTCCTCGGAGAAATCGACGGAGTGGATCAATGGCCCACATTGAAGTACGGCCTTAAAAGTCCTCGGACTTCGCTTGTCCTCAATGTGGATGAAAAGCTCGAAATAGCTGGAGCAGTTATGGGGAAATTTAAATTTTTAAAAGGTTGGTCAGATGTGTAGTTTCTTTTTCTTTTTTTTTAATACCGAAGAAAATACGATATTTGTGAAATCGAATACGACGATTTTCACACATCGTAAGATGGTGTCTTTAAATATGTCAGCTCGAGATATTACGAAAATGGAGGACACCACAGACAAAAAGGAGTATATAATACGATTCCAGAAATCCGTTATGACTTATCCAACACCTGTTTGAAAAGGTCCATTTTCGAGGCCGTGCAGCGTAAAGTGCCTCATTTCCGAACAGTGCGGTAAAACATCGTTAGCCAATCCGTACAACTGAAATGCTATATTTTACACTGTAAGGCTTGCTTTGGGGCATGCGCAATTTCGAATGCTTTCATGGCTCATCAATTTATTTTCGTAATACATTAGGTAACCAGACCATGTACCCTGAATTTTATGGTGACAGTGGCGACGGGGATGATTACCCGCCTTACTGTGCAGCGTCAGTCATATCTTCCGCTGCTGGGCAGGCGATTTCTCAAATTTCCGAGTCCGTTGCAACTCCGCAACAGATCATCAGCTTGCGTTCGCAAGCAAAAATTTCGTGTCCACCATTTCAAAGATACGTGAACTGCACGAACAGATGCCTCTTCGACTTGAGTGTTGACCCCTGTGAGACTGTCGATCTATCTGAACAGAATCCGACGGTAGGATACGTTTTTTTTATGCTTTTTCCGAAATTCTGTACCATTTTCAGTTTGATGCATGAACTTCGTGATCCTTATTTTCGAACGACGTTATACGCTGACAGTAAACCTTTGTCACTGACTGAACTGAACCCTTATGTGACGTTAACAATGTTGATCTCACCTACAATTACAAGAAAATCAATCACTAAATTGATGAAAATCCAGTTATCACAGAGTTGTAAATGATTCATAATTTATACAGAAATTTTTATGCGGTACGTATATAAATAAATGTGTAATGAATATGCATTTTTCATTTCACAGAAAGTTGAAATAATGGAGAAGTATATGGAGAAATATGAAAAGCTTGTAGTCCCGCAATCGACGGCTTTATACGATAGGACTTCAACTCCTGCCAAATTTGGTGGAGTATGGATGCCGTGGTTAAAATTCAACCACAATGATGAAACTACGTTGTTTCTCGAAGCGCTGCAAATCAGTTACACCGTAAGCTTATATTAGCATGCCGATTAGTTGCTTGAATCAATTCTCAAATGAGTTCTAAGAAATTGTTCTAAAAAATGATCTCTGATTTCTGTTTCAGGGTGATGTCGTCATGAATCTCACGTAGATGTGGTAATCATTACGCTTACGTATCTGTTCTTAAATAGATACATGGATGAAAATTTCAAATAATTAAAATTTAACTCAAGCTGCTCAAGAGTTATAAACGACAACTGTCACTTGCACTTCGCCAGTTTTATTTCTTTTGCTTCGATGTTTCCATCATGAAGATCTTTCAACTGCACCATACAGACCATGAGACGATAAATTTACCAATAAATACACGTTGCCTGCAGACTCTGTAGATAATGTACTCGATACCAGCTGAAGGTAAGCAGCACGATTCAAGTGGCATTATACCACGGACTTATACACAATCCATGCATTATATAAATGACCGAGGCTTTTTGTCTTATGCGGTGCAGCCTCAGTAACTGGCATCAGAATTCAGTTATTATAGAAAAATTGTGTGATAAATGTTGAATGAATTGTATAATATAGTATAATATAATATAATATGATCCATAGTTTCCTCCATGTAAAAGGTATCTTTTTTCGGCTTTACCTACATATTGCCTACTAAGCTATTGTATAAAGATTATGTAGATGCGGTACGCTGCGGATATTGTTCCATATAGAAATAGTGCGCGCGCCATAAGACCTTGATATCGTTTTAATATCACAGCATTTTGAGTGGAACGAGAGATCATAAGACGAGTGAAGCACCTCAGCTATGCGTTAAACTGATCCAAAACATCGCAAATCTTGCATAATTTTCTGCATCACGCCACTGTTTTATTAATTAATGGGCGGTGAGTTTGAAGTGTCGATTAATCTCGACTGTCCGCCATCATAATTATAATAATTCCGCCCTCCTTCCGTCGGTATATATATATATATATATATATATATATATATATATATATATATATATACACGTATAATTCCATATCATTAGGCTCTTATTTCAGGTCCAGATCTGTGCACACAATTATTCGTCCACCCCTAAAGATTCGCGCGGTTCGATATAACCTGATATAACTAACGGGCAACTCCACATCTGCTTCAACGAGCAGCACGCCTTGCTTTGTTTTTTTGATTTCTTACTACCAGTCTAGCTCCGACGTTACACGCCTCATTTACCAATCTTGATATTTGCCTCCTTCGTATACAGCGACGCAGCTCCATATTCCCCTCTCGAGATACCGTAGCCAGCTTATGCCATCATGCTCTAAGGGGTTTTCTCCCCCAGACGACAGTTTCGCATGGTGCATGCCTTGCAGGGTTGGTATAAGCCACTTTTAATAGCCAAACGTCGCAGCTGCATCGTATAATATCTATATTCGCGCCGTTTTACTATATCCTTCGCTTTCTCGGCCGCGATATAACAACATGGCGGCGCATGCACAGCTGATACTTTTAGGTTCATTTTACCAATTATCAAAGCATAAAAACTCTCCGCAAGCTGTTGTGCCTTCATTTTATCACATGAAATTTCTTCATAGTTGGAATAAAAAAAAAAGACACAATTAAGCTAAAATCTCAACGTTTTGGAATCGTAAATTTTCTACCACAAAATGGCGTCTACTAACGTCAAAGAATTTGGATACGAATTTTGAAAATTTGTGTGCAGAGTTCGTCTTTCTTTCGGAATTAGAATCGCTTTGAACTAATTTTCTTACAACAAAACTCGATTGTTATTTCCGTCGGAACTACTTTCGATGCATTTTCTTACGTCAAAAGGATACAATGAATAAAAAAAAGGTGGTAAAAAAATTCAAGTTCATTCGTACCCTCGTTAAACCAGTCAAACGTGAGGCAATTTTTGAAACTTCGAACCTTTCGATCCCCTGAATCCCTTTAGCTGCAATTTTTGTTTCCGTGAATGGAGAGAAATAATTGCCGGAACGAATTGCGTTATACCTTCCTCAGAAACCGCAGCCTGTTCGTATACCTATTTATAAATGTGTATACAAGCGGGTATATAATACATAGGAATGCGTGTCTATTAGACGAATACACCGGCGTATATATAATGCAGTATTATAGAATGGGTGGCGCAGCATCCGAGACTCGCCGGCTGATTTAATGACTGGGCGGCAGCTTTATGTTTGAAAGTCCGCGTGCTCCTCCGTCCTGCCCCTGTTCTTAAATCTCTTTCTCTTGTCCTTCCTCTCCTCTTCTCGCCTTATTCTCTCGTCTTGTCCTTTTCCTCATCGCGATCTCACCCCGTCCTACCTGGTCTCAACTTACCTCACAAGTTTCGTCCTGCTCTCTTTTACTCTCTTCTTTTTGCTACTCTTCTTCTCTCTTCTCTTTCCTCGGAGATCTTCGGTTCACTTGAAAATCACGAGCTGTAACAGGGATTCAGATGATGGTGCTGCAGCTAATAAGCCGCAGGGCTGCGGGCGTGAGAACGTGAGAATCACAGCTCCAGGGTACGCGTAATCACCATTTGTTCCCCTTCCCTTCAGTTCCCTTTCCGTCCCTTCTCTTCTCGGCTCTTCTTCGGCCATACCGCTTCTTTTCTCACTTCTTTTTCTTCTTTCTCCAGGATTTTTATTTTTCCCTCTCCTCCGTCGTACCGTGTGGCTACTCTGGTCATTATAACCCCCTCATCTTCATAGCCACATTCACACCGATATCTCAATAACATTGTCAGAATACCTTGATCGAGAAAAGGATTTCTCACCTGCTATCGGTTAATGTTTCGTACTTATTGGCTACACCATTCTTTGTATAAATTATTCATCATTTATACTTGATTGACACAGTCAGGGTTTCTCATATCGAGCTCGAGTTGATTGATTCTGAGTAGAATTTGATTCGGAAAATCTCTTCTCAATTCGAAAAAAATTGAACACTGTCGGTCTAAATGAAGAACGTATGGTTATAGCTAACTTCATAACGGTTAAAAACTCGTATCATCAGCCCAATTTCGATGGATCCATGGTTCATTTCACCTGTTAATCGATAATCTATAATTTTGTTAAATAAATTTTGAATATTTTGCTAATATAATTCTCAATGGAGGACAAGTTTATTGACTTTAATCTGTGATTCATTCTTTGCAAGGTTTTTACAGTGAAATTAGGACGTAGGAATAAAATTCGTTTCAAGTGATTTGTAAAGAATTCATTGACACACTAATAATCACGCACAACTCATTAAAATCGGAAGAACGATACGTTTGAAGAAGCAGAAAGTCGATGCAAAGATACATTTCCTCTGAAATTATTGACAACCCAGCGTTTTCAATGCGAAATTCGATGGATTGAGAACTTTTCTCATACTGTAGTAATTTCTAAAAATTTTATAGAAACTTCTCAAGTTCAACGAAGAAAATTATTTCGGTGGATTTTTGTAAAAACTTTAACATTTATTGATAATTAATTTTTTAAAAGACTTATTAATTTTGTTTTTTTTTTTAATATTCCTTCACCGATATGAGGAAATTATCTTAGCTACTGTTGAATACAATTATTCACAACTGATTCCTAAAAATGTTGAATTTCTTCTAGAAATCTATTCCAGTTTTCCAGAACGTGGTATTATTAGAAAATACGTAGGTATAGACTCACCATACATCGAATATTTTCATATTTTTGATCCAAAATAAAATTCTGAGCAAATGTGAATTATATTAAAAAACTAGTTTGATTTTGACCTCTAACCAGACTTGGTCAGAAATAGTCAGCTAGACGAAACCTCGGAATTTTTCAGATTTTCAAAGAAAAAGAAAGAAAGACTTAGATATTTTTTCCAGAAACTCCGGAACTTCTTGAAATTTCTCAGGCATTGTGAGAGTAATGCAAACTTTTATGTATGAAATAATGCAGAATTCATCTCAGAACTGTTCAAAAACGTGGAGCATTTCTAATAAAATTGATAAAATGAAAATTTCTGAGCATATTTTCACCAAGGAAAAGTCGACATTGGTTCGGTCGAAATCGTGGATGCTGGATGGCCCAGAAGGAGGCGGTGCTCGAGCTTGTGGTGGGGTTTCCTCGCGTCGCTGATGGAAATCCGACTTCCTGTGGATCAGTGCAAGTTCGTCGACGCGTCGTCTCGATGCATCCGTCGCGCACAGCCAAAATTCACTTCCTGTGTTCACCTAAAACTGAAGAATAGTTAGATAAATACCACAGGTGCAAGCTTGATCACAAGGGCTGAACACCCTTTCGGGTTCAAACGCCGTGCGCCACCGCCGCGACGCCGGCAAACGATAAACGCGCGCATTACGGAGCTCTGCAAGAAGAGGATTCTCTGTCGCCCAAGGAAACGTCCTCCGGCCTCCGAACAGTGAGGAGCACAAGATGTAAACTCCAGAAAAAGAATCCTGAGTGAGAATTGTTTAAACGAGAAATAGAAATACTGTTAATAACATAAACAACTAAAAAGCAAGATCTATCGAGTAACGAGAATGGAGCTGATAAAGTGTTTGTGACGAGAAGGAATTTCTATATACGTGGATTCGGTGGTTCGGAATAGTCGCTGACGACGCCGTAAGGAAATCTGATCGATCCTGACGTCTTTGGTTGTTTTTTTCCTACAGGGTAAAATTTCGCGTGATTTTAGGATCGAGTTTAACGAAATGAGTGACGTTGGTGCCGCGTGTTGAGGTGCGATTCTTTCGTTTTATCGATACGCTTGTGGAGCACGATAGAGCTGAGCCGTACCTTCAGGTAAGTAGGAACATAATAATGAAAACGATCGGGACCAACGCCGATAATATTTTAACTCCACGCCTCATCGCGGCATGAAGGTACGAACGACCTCCGTGACACCAGCGTCGCCCTTTGCTTATACGATGTGAAGGACCGTCGTCAATTTCGTCAATTTATTATCGCCCAGAAGAGAAGATGCGGTGTGATTTCAAGCGTTGCCGCCTCCTGGAACAATTCTGCACACTATCTTTTATACTTGTGATACTGTTCGTGCAGAATGGAAGGTGCATCAAGTGGTTGTGAGTACAAACAATCGGTTCAAATATATAACTAACTCCCGATAAAATTTTTAATTTTCCAACCCTACGCTGGATTTTTTTCAATTTAGAGTCAATTTTCTTTGTATGTACTCTCTGTTTGCGCGGAATGATCGTCAAACGATCATTACCTAATTGTTGAAAGTTTAACTAAGGACGAATACGGTGTAAAATATGAGTCATCAGACGGAGAAACGAATATTCAGAAGATTAATGCAGGCCGCTTAATGAGAAACGGATAGGTCGGGTATATATGGGTATAATACGACAGTGGCCTCCTATATCATAATCTTCGACCACTGGATCATATTTCATATGGGGCCCATGGCAGGCCGCTCTTCTCAGACTTGTCTCATTGCCGCATCCCTGATTCTCAGGAACGCCCCCTTAGAGACCACAATCTTCTAGATTCATTCCATCCGCAGGATCTGCTAATGATATAAGATTACAATAAAATTGTTCTTAGAGTAAAATCGATCATTTCAAGAACGCTTCAGCACTTTTTGGGGTTTCAAAAAAGCATATTAATCAACTAGAGTCATTTCGTCCGCAAGCTTTGCTGAAGGTTAACTGTCAATTCTAGGTGAAAAATGAATCGCTTTAAGAACACGTTAGTATTATTCAAGGTTTCAAGAACGTATATTGTTACTCGTTCTAGATTCATTTCATCTGCAGAAACTGCCACAGATTAAAACTATCCTAACTATTTTAGGAGCAAAGTTTATAAGTATTTCAATTCGGCGTCTCAATAGCGCACGCAATTGTTAAATAAGGTTCTGGCCGAACATAAATCTTTACACTAGTTTTAGGTTAGGTATACATAACTCAACCAAAAGTTTGACGACAGGGAACGGACTGCACGCAATTTGAAGGAACTCTTCTTTTCCGAAAAATAGGCAAAAATCTAATTGATTTAACGTGAATATTCATATTTATTTATGTATAAGAAGCGTAATATGTAGTTCCATCTAGTATAATACCAATACCTTATGTCTCAAGACGCACCCGCAGCACGTGCACGTAAATTGTAATATAATATGAGAATGATTTTTTATTCCGTGTTAAATATTGCAAAATATGTGCGATAAATTAATAACTACCCGAGGTCTAAACGGGGCCGTAACCCTAATTGCTTTTTGTTGCCGCGAACGTGGCTTGCAATATAATTATTCTCGGGGATAATAACAGTGTTGAGGGCTGTTATTAAAGCATATCCCCTTTTTCTCCATCGCCGTTCAACCGGCATAAATCACAAGAATAAGCAGCATACAGGTACGTACATTCGTATCTATATACACCCCTCAATCTTCTGCAGTTTGTACTTCGGGCAACGCGCCTGCTTTTTGGCGCTAGGCTGGCACGCGAAAATGCCATCACTCCGCAGTTCATCAACCGAGGTTGTTCCTTATTTTCTCGAGTACAATTAGGCCCGTTTTCGCCTATACCTGCGCTGCTTTATATATCACGAGTTCCCAGAAGTGAAATAAAAATATCATGGAAAATCGGTCCTTCATCTTTCCACTAAGGTACTTAATTACGAACGTGAAAACTGGACGTGAGAATAACTTGACCAAAACTTGATCAAGTCTACTTGAAAATCTGTTCAAGGCTGAGTTGAACATGGCAACTTGGAAATTTATTTTTGGAAATCACTCAGGAATTGCTCAACCAATTTTCGTCAATATTTAATCAGATCTGAATTAAATCAAAGCAAAGCAGAAGACCAATTCTCATCGGCATCGGTTCAACCATCGTCAAGATATTGTTGTCCGTAGAGAAATTGAACTTTCGGGATTAAATAAGGAATTGATTGGACGCCAAAGCAGGTGACCAAATCTCATCTAAATTGGTTAATCCGTTCTTAAGATATCATTCAACGAAAAGAAACTGCATTTTGATGAACCGTTCTCGAGACAAATGATTGACCGAAAAATTGGCTCTACCGATTTTGATAAAAATCTAGTCAAATCTAAGTCGACGAAGTCGAAAAACGCGCGACCAATTGCAAATGCATCTAAATCCTTTGAACCATTCTCGAGATATCGTTGGACAAAAGGCTAAAAATTGCAGTAGGGTACATTAAAGTACTTGGGTGTGTTTTGTGTAAGAAGTACGCGAGTTTGAACGTATGTGAAACCAGCGTACATACATCCGAGACAACGAACTGTGAGTGGGAGGTTTTTCCCGGACAGTAAACCCTCCGCAGTGTCTTGCCGCTCGTATAATAAGCCGTTGCCACTTAACACCTGGCACATAAAGGTGCTACAGGAGAGATGGATGTTATTTCGTTGCGTGGGTTATGGGCACGTCTATCAGTTCTGCAGGAACCCTTTCATGGCTGAGAGATACGATCTCTTTTGTGCCATGCAGTTGCAATTCGTTTGTAGAAGTCACTGAAATTTCAAATCAACTTAAACCTACGTGGGACGGAATTAGTTTCAGTCTCTAGTCAGAGTAACAAAGCATTTGCGCACAAAGGATAATTAATACTTTTTCACGTTGAAGTCAAGTCAGGTTTTACGTTTTCATTTTCCATCTTGACAATTTTTCATTCGTTTATACAAATCTGTGATTTATTTTTTAGACACTTCGAAAATAAGATCAAATCCCATAAGTTTTTAATTAAATACTTTGGCGTTGAGATATCAGCGATTGATTACCTGCCTCGAACAGAATCAAATCTGCAAGTCAACTTTGGTTCTATCACCCATCAGGCTATGTAAACTACATGTAGCCACCATAATTCGAAATGGATTTAGATTTTTCGTGAACTGACATGCTCAGAAAACTTGAAAAATTACTTGGGATTTTTCATAAATTTTTTTGGAAATTAGTTAAAAAAGAAAATTTAGCTGAATCTACATTTTCCAATGCATAGAAGCCGCTGATTCTGCTTCCAAATTTCGTGAAACCATAAACGGGGGCTTGTTAAAATCAAAAAACTCTAGCTATAGCAACGCATAATTGAATTTACCAAGTACACGGAGAGAAAGGATTATTTGAGTCAAGTGATATTCGTTTGATTCAACTAAATGCTAAAATCAAATGCGGCGAACACAATACTCACTCAATTCAATAAAATACTTTTGTCGGAATCAAATACTTGTGATTGAATCGTTTTATTTTAAAAATATGAAATTGTTATATCAAAACAAATTGAGCTTGTTCTAATTCATGTTTTGTTGAGACAAGGATTCAATGGTTGAACCAGGCAATGAAATTTGTTGTTACTAAAATCTTTTATACAGACTGAACATTAGTTATTCAAGCGCACAAAAGGTATTCTTCAAATGATATCAATTATAAATCTGTTGAGTTAAAATTTTAAAAGAAATATAAATTGAACACGTGTCAACAGTTTTAGTTCATTTCTAGTCAATATGAATTTCGATGACTCGACACTTGGTATTATGCTATCTTCGCTTGTAGGTCCGAGGACAATTGATATTACGGTCCCATAAGTTGCCTGTGATTACGGTATCTTTATCTGACTTCATAGCGGACTACCCGATTCTATAACTATCTCTGAAGCTACTTCCGTAGCGAGAAAGTTCGCCACCTAGTGGCGGTTTCTAGTGCTAATATATTGATGTTTACAATAAATATATTCTCTACTTGTTTCAAAGCATGTGGTGTTTCTTTTACCTCATGAATAAATTAGTGCGACTGATCCAACCAGTTAGATCAACAAAGTATGGGATTCGTCGATGTAAATTTTTGGTTGCCTAGATTCGTGTACTTCTTTTATTTGAACTTGGAAGAACCATACATAAACTTCGAATGAAATGATAATTAGTTGACTCAGTTTCGGAAACTAATCAAAAGGTACACTTAATCGCAACAAAAAAGACTTTCGTTGAATCAAGGAATTCGCTCGACTTAATCATATTGACAAACTAGTTAAGTCGAAATTGTTGAATCGAAGTCATCGTATTTGGAACAAATAAGATTGAAGTAAATGAACTCCAACAAAATCTATTTTGTTGGTTCAAGAAGTCCTTTCCTCTCCGTGTATTCGAGCTTTAAAATCTCTTTTATCTGCAGTCTGAGTAAAGTTAGGAAAAGAGAAGAAACCATTAAAAAATCTAGTTAGTTATTAACACAAATGATAGTGAATGCAAATGAAGCAATAATACTACTGCATAAGAGAAATGTATAATTTGAGCAAATTCGAATGAGAACTAAAACGTATCAACAGTTCGAGAAGAAGTGTTATAATAAGTATATTAATGATTAAACTCTGGTGTTTTCGATTAAATTCTAATATCTGAACTCATTTTACTCACTGGCCAAATTCCCACAAAATTTTTGTAAGACATTCATGTCATCTCGCATTGTAGAACAATATTGAGAACGCCTTGACGTAATTTTTTACGAATGTCTGCTATATATACCGTACTTACACAAATACATTTTTATAAACCGTGGGGATGATTCTTGGTGAACTTTTTTTCAGGTGATCTCTAGATATCTCTACGATAAACCGACTAAGACTAAAAATATTGCAATTATATAAAAAACACCAAAGTTCAAGCAATTGAGTGTTATAATTATGAAAACTTTTTTCAAAAATTGTTGCTACCCCAGTTTGTGTTTTGCTCAGAATTATTTCTTAATTCTCAAAATGCAATTGTCTCACCGTCATTGGCCCCGATACAACGGCTAGAGATTTTTTACAGGTACTTTTGCTTCTTCCAACTTCTGATTTAGACGGTCCGATCAATCCATCTTATTTCTACCGGAAATTTGTCTCAGGGCACTTGGTCACACGAATGACGGATGGAATTGGTCGAGAGAGTCCTGCACCGGAGTCAGGAGTTCCGGTCTCCTGGAAAGGAAACAGGCCCGAGTGTGCCGCGCGTCTCCAGACGTCATGCCCAGCTTGGTCGAGGCCGCTAAAGACACGTCGACGGTTTGCCAGCAGACGTTTCGTTATCGCCGATGGAACTGCAGCAGCATTCAACTCGCCCCAAACTACACTCAGGATTTACTCGGCGGTAGGTAAAACCGTCTTTTTTGAATCCGTGGCGTCATTTTCGAACACCGGAACATTGTTTGCAACCATTTTTCTCAACGGAAGTCTTAAGAATTCTGAAAACTGTGCAGACGGATTCTGAAAAAGTGTTTCATGTAAGTCTGTGTTCTTCAACTGCATTTAAGGTGATCGAAAAATATGTAAAAAGCTTTCAGAGATTTGTTAAAAAATACTTATATATAATGTTTGAATCCCTAAATTCCGTTGAAAGAGTTATTCGAAGTCGCGTTGTACGGGAAAACCCATGAAGAGAAGACGTTTACTCTACTCTTTTAGTACTTAATTATTACCAAGAGTTTATTATTATCGAACCATGAGGCAAGTATGGCTTCTTCTTCCTTTAAATTTCTCCTTAAGTAATCCTCGTGGTGGAAGGAATTAGTACCTTATACGCTTTCGTCTTATACTTATTGCGAAGTCCTGTATTCAAAGGAGCCTTGTCCTTTTGTTCATGCTTTGATTAGGTTCTTGAGATTTTCCTGCGGGTAGCAAAACAGTTGAGAAATATTTTCAGACGGTGTGGAAGCCGATAGTTCACGATTGAAAAACACAAAAAAGAAGTTAAACTAATTGAATTAGTATTTCTTAAATTCTGATGAACATTGGCGTTGAATTACATAAAAATTATGCCTTTGATTAGTAAAAAATGACATCCTCTTCCTCTTCCTCTTCTAGTTATTTATCCTTCTTTTGAAATGGTTTAGAGCACGGAAGACATGCGTTCTTCTTTTTCTTCTTCTTCTCCTTCCCCTCCTCCTCCTCCTCCTCATCCTCCGTCATCTTCTTCTTCTTCTACTTCTTCTGCCACCTTATTCAAATCACTAAACAGTTGCGTTCTTCTTCTTCTTCATTTAGTAGCTCTACGAAAAAATTCCCTAAAAAATAAGTCTTCCGCTTCAAGCCACATTACTTCCAATCCAGGAACGCGGGAACAAGCCTTTGTCTACGCGATGTCGGCTGCTGCAGCAGTTTGGAGATTGGCGCGAGGTTGTGCCCTAGGAAGCCTGGCCGCGTGTTCCTGCGCCACGCCTCCAAGAAGAGAGCCACCCTCCCCTTCGGCTCTGACCTCATCTTCTATAGCTCTGGGGGCCCTGGCTTCGCGAAGCTCATTCAAATGGGGTGGCTGTGGCGACGACGTCAAATCGGCTTCCCGAATCGCCAAGCGCTTTCTCCAAGCATCGAGTCTCCCCGGAAGTGGAACCCTTGGAAAGTTCATGCATGCCGTCAACATGCACAACAACAGGGCTGGGAGAAGGGTGAGTTAATAATAGGGTCAACGGGTGAAAGCTGCAGGAAAGATCAACATTCTGTGGCAAGAGAAAAAATTTTCACACCTGTGCGATTTTTATTTTTTATAAACTTTCAAAAATTTCTACCAATTGACACAGAATGTGATTTTTTCGCTTTTCTGACACATCTCTGACATGTTCTACTAATTTATAGAAATTTTGTGCAAATATCTCAATCTCTACTGCTACGCGGAATATTAATTTCGGCAGATTTATGGAAAAACCTTTATATTTCTTGAAAATTTCTGAAATGTTTTCATAATTCTAGTTTCATTGGTAATATTCTTTCACAAGTACGTTCAGATTTTGTTCAGTGATATTTCGGAGAAATTCATTTTAACTGTCTCCTTAAAATTTCTAATTTCCCACAGAAAGCAATTTCAATTTTTCATGACGTTGTATAATCAGAAAATAAGCTAAAACACCAGCCCTTCTACTTTTTGCGAACTTATTGTGATACACAGTGAGTTCTGAAAAGATATTAATTTTCTGCCAAAATCGGTTCGATATAGTTAGCTCTAACCGGGTTTGTTCAAAAATAGTCAACAACACAAAATTTCTGAGTTTTTCAGAAATCGTACGGAAGTTTTCTCAAAACTAACCGGAAGCAAGGTACAATATTTCTGAAAAACAAATTTTTTTTTTTTATATAATTATGAGAAATTGCAAAGAATTTTTCTCACCATGCAAAGCCTTTTCTAGCATATCTGTAGGTTAAAAGATATGAATGAAATAGATTTAAATTTTTTGTTCGAAGTAGGAATGTATAAAAATTATCATTAAATATAGCATAGATTCTATCAAATACACGAACATTTTACTAACACGATTGATTTCGTTAAAAGTAAATCTGTCTCAGTCGGGTTTCAACGTGTTACCAGGGTTTATTTAAATCGTAAGCAATATGATATCGAAGGAACAGCTTATCGATTTCCATGGATTATACAAATATGTAATACCAACGCATAAAAAACCTCCCGCAAGCTGTTGTGCTTTAATTTGGTTTCAATAAGTTGCGTGACAGGATAACAATAGAAAATGAAAAGACTTGCGAACTTAAATACGAGGGTTTTTAGGTTGCATATCTTTCAGGGCAAAACTTAATTCGAGTCTATTTTTAGCTGTTCATTTCTCTTGATCTTTATAAAAATTAATTTTACCATCGGCTGTCTCTGTGCAGGCCGTGGAACAGTCTTTGACTTTGGAGTGCAAATGTCACGGAGTGTCAGGTTCTTGCAGTGTCCGCACATGCTGGCGAGGGCTCAGCTCTTCGGGGCCAGTCGTGGCAGGGAAACGTCTTCTTCAGAGGTATGCAACTGCCGCAGAAGTTCGAGCAAGACCGGGCGGCCGTTTGCCTCCGTTATACCATCACGATAATCTTCTTTACACGACGAAAAGTCCCGACTACTGTCTGCCCGACAAGAAACGCGGGAGCCTTGGAACCGCTGGAAGGTATAAAATATTATCCAGCCGCTATTTATTTTATTACTTAAGGGGTGCCCGGCCGATTTCGACGTTGTTGTATATTGGAAAATGTCCTCACGATGTCAGAGTCTCGTTATCGACGCCATTTTACTACCACATAACCTAAGTGTTTAATATTAATTGTATTAATGGGGGAAAATCGTTATTTTCGAAGTTTCAAATTACTCATGACATATAAATTAATGAAACGTAATCAATAATATACCTGTTCTACCATCGAAACGCGAAAAATACGGTCAGCTATCAGCCTGGTTGCATGAGTTTGATTTTTTTGCACCAGATGACGCATTGCAAAGTGACAATCTAAATTATGTTCGCGCCATGACGACTATAGGTGACAGAATTGAAAAAATAGTTATTTTCAGTACGAGCAAAAGAAAAAAGATCAAACCCTCATAAGTTAAAAGGGGTAAACCATTGATCTTTGAAGGAAATTATTAATATCAAAAACTTCATTCACACTCAATACAATGATGCGAACGCAAGTTGAAGTTCGCTGTACGGACTCTGAAGGGACAGTGCTTACGACAAATGCGATTCAGAAAATATCAGTGGTTGCGAGCGATATCGACACTCCTGATCTCTGGTGGCACGTTTCGCAACTACACAAGTTTCTCTTCGTATGGTTATGGATTTGAATCTCGACAAACGCCGATTTTTGAGCTGTATCACCTGTGTCACCAAGGTGCGAATTATCTCCAAAATTCGGAGCTACTTATCTCACGCGTGGAAAAGGGCTCAACGGACCCATTCTGTACACAATTCTGAACAAAAACACTCCAATATATTTTCATTTGACGCAGAAATAAAAATGTATTGGAGTGTTTTTTTTTTTTTTTTTTTTGTATTTGTTCAGAATTGTGTTTAGAATTGAGATACGTGGATTTCGATATTTGGTGATATATACGACACGTCGATATCGACTAAGATACGCCCTAAAATGGCGAGTGATTCCAATATTCTGCTGACTCTAATACTTTTGATAGGGTTCGATCAATTTTCATCGATTTTTATTCGATTTGAGTTGTTTCTAGTAATTTGAGATGATCAATACAGCTACTTAAAAAAATGTAACATGGTCTAGAATATTCTCATTTCTTGATCAAAGTTCTCCTTTCACATCGGAAAAAACTTTGGTGACCAAATTCTTATCGTAAGGATTGTTCCTCACCGATGGTCCAATTAATTCTTTCGATCTTGCGACGAACCATGCGATTGGTTATGTCCAATTATCTTAATTCTCTAAAAAAAAGTTTCACCAATTTGCCAACGATTTAGCTAAATTAAAAAAAAAAAAATTTCCACATTCCTGAAGATGATATTTGGTTCATCGAAGGATAAATTGGGCCAATAGTGGGTAAAAATCCTTATAACTCAATTTTTATTTTGAAATTTTTTTATGTGAAATGAAAGGAGGAAATCAGTTGATTTTGGAATATGATAATTTTTGCAATTTGAAACTATCTGATGTAAAATCAATCGATTTTCAGTGATTTAGAACGATTTTCAGTAATTTCATTGAACCATAAGTCGAAGAATTGGTTCATTACAAAAGAATGGAGATGCATCAAGAGAAAGGATCGTTTTACAGTTAGCGGAGAGATTTACGGCAGAGCGGGAAGCAATAATCATACGTTCATACCTGTCAAGGTTTCATTAAAAAGTTCCTCAGGCAGATTTAGGGTGGACTCCATTTTCAGTCTATACTCCGATCTACGATTTAGATTTCCGATAAAAATATATAATGTTTCACCTGTGCACTAAGTTCATAAATATGAGTTCCTAACGCAAGTAAAAATGATCACTTTCACTTCTTGTCTAATTATTCGAAAGTTTTTATATCATCATTAATGAAAAACATCGAATTCACATAAATTTAAAATATAGTAACGACTTAAGTCAGGAATAAATAGAATGACCTTTATAGTTGCAAATAATGAAAATACGCTGTGTTTTATCGTAATCATAAATAAAAAATATTTCAGGCAGTGTAACGCGAGTAGTTCAGGCTACGAGGGTTGCGAATATCTCTGCTGCGGACGAGGACACATTACAAAAACCAAAGAAATACTCGAACGATGTCAATGCAAGTGGTACAATTGTTGCTACGTGAAGTGCAAGACTTGCCGTAAATTTACCAATACTCACGAGTGTAATTGAAATGTATCAACGATTTGTACGGAATATAATTTACAAAAATAATGATACAGAAGAATGATATATATGTATATGTATTCATCAGCAGTAAGTGGTTTGGATGATGCATGAATTTCAAAATATGAGTTCCAGACACTCATAACGGAAAAAGCGTTTACAATTTAACCCCATTCAATAAGTAAAATGACAAAATGTAAGTGGTGAAAGCTAAAATGTTCATCGTTCTTTATCAATTTCAATGATAAGATACTGAATGTCAAAATATCATAGATAATCAGGTGTATTTACGTGTATATTACAAAAATAATGTGTTTCATGAAGGCTGGTATCAAACGAACTGCGCAGTTGAGAACGTGGTTAGAGCAATATGGCGTCTACTTCTACTGCATAAATAACTGGTCATTTTAGTCGTTTTAGCCAAGCATAATGAACATCAGAGCAGAGAAAACATCGTATACAAGCTGTAGAACTTTCATTTTGTGATATTAAATCAACGTATCGTAAAGTATGGGATAAGAAATGACTTTTATGATTAAATACGAGAACTAGTTGGTTGAGTTGCCACTAGATGGCATTGCGAGTCTTTTGAATTCAAGGATCTCAATTGATCTCAATAACCAGCCAGATGGTATAATGATATTCTACTTGTACAACTAATTTATTGTGAACTTGCCAACAAAACGACGAGCAGAAATAGCGTAAAGATAATTTTCACGTACTTAATTGTAATTTATACGTCCAGTAATAATATTTATTCACTCTGTGTCTAATTATGATATTAAATATTTAATATTGTATTTTATTTTATTTATATATATATAGTATACCGTATATTATTATTATTATTATTTTTTTTATTATTATTATTATTATTATTTCAATTGTGTAAATAAACACGCAGGATTCTTTATCTTTATTATGTAATGTGATCATCGGTGTGTGTACAATAAATTTATTAACATGATATGTACTATACGAGTGTCTTTGTTTTCCTCGCATATTAAATATGAGATCGTATGTAAAATATTTTTTGAGATTTACGTGTATGAGTGTTAGATTCCGTCTAGCTGGGGGATTCTTTCTTGGTTTTTTCCCCTAACGACTAAACCTCGCTTCCACATCCGTGATCTTCATCCTGGATGCCCAACTCTTTCCGAAATTGGCACCAATCGATACCAGCACCGCAGTCCGGCTCTTTTTCCGATGCCCACCACAAATCGGACTGCAATTCGCAAATTTCAATTAATTCTTTAATCATCACACCTCGAATTCGAGAGTTTATTAAAGTATTGCAAAAATATGCCGAAGATAAGTAATTGATATCGCATTGCACCTTAATATTAATGGGAGGCGTGGGAACGACCGGGTTAAGTTTCACGTTGATGAACTGCAGTAGATCGTTATAATCGACTTTTCCCTCCTCATTTTTGCAAAGACTGGAAATGTGCACATAATTATATATTATTTTATACATACAACTGTTAGGCAATGACGCTTTCATTAATTATCTAAATTACAACTCACTGATCCAACATGGAATTGATCAATTCGACGTCCAAAGGAAGACGACAGCCACGTATAATCGTGTAGAGCTCATTTCTGGGTAAGTAGCCAGTTCTGGCTCTGTCCACGTGATGCAAATCCTCTTCAAGTCTATCCAACTCCGACCAAAGCTGTCGATTTAATTCCCCGTGCACCAGAGACCTAAAGCGTAATTGAAAAAGAAAACAAAGAAATCGGAGAAACTTGTATGCAGACATTTTGAAAATATTTGCATCATGTATATCTACATTCGAAACTGCTCTGCAAAGAAGTCAGAAACATTTCAACGACTATTTTATTCTCAAAATATGTATATCACACAGAACAAGAGGATTAGGGTCATAATCATCTTTTGGAAATAATTGTGACGTTAATTACAAATTTAATGAATATTCTGTGTCAAGGGTGTATAAAGAAGATTTTAGTTTAAATAAAAATCTAGAAACATTTGCAACAGTTGCTATCTGCATATTGAATGGGTGAAAAATAGTTTGGAATTTCCTTGTACTGGTATTACTCGTGAACCTAATTAAGATCATTTATAAACTCTGAAATAAAATATATATTCCATGAGAAAAACAAAATTTCCATTAATTTTTTTACCTAATGTATTCTCGACTGTGGCGTTCCTTCTTTTCGTGAGATGAAAAATGCCGTGCGACTGTGATCATCTCGTGCTCTGTTATTTTGTCTCCCAAGTACTTACATAGAGCTTCTCTAAATATGCATAATAAGTTGAATGTCATAGGCCAGTTTGAAAATATGAATTAGATGAATAGTTTAATAGATCATAAAATAACGAAAATGCGGTTCACTTTCAATTATATTCATCAACTTGTTTTCTTTAGAATAAAATATTCATTTAAACATTAGTTACCTCAAATGCTTGTACTGAATAATATCAGGGTCACGATCTGCAGGCTCAGGACTAACTTCGTTGAGAAACTGTTTATACACCGGCTTTAAAGCTTTGCGCAATTTTTCCATAATCAGTTTGATGTTTGCTTTAGAAAACTGCAACCCATAATAACGATCAAAAATAATGTATTAAGTAACACATTAAGAAGTGGTGAACATTTTTTTCAAAATAGGATCCAATTTCTGGAAAGCTTTTAAATTTGTCAAAGAACTGTGAAGCATTTTGTGAATTCGTACTTGTCAGAACATATCATAGAACTTGAAAAAAAATTTCAGAGAGAAATATTAACTAGGGATTGATGCAGCAAATATCACTCAAATAATATTTCCAATCTAAATGCGTAATAATTAAGATGTTGATAAGATTTCTCAATCAATATATCAAATACCAACACATAAAAATGTTGAATTTTCAAACAAACCTGATTACAATGGAGTTCCATGTATCGAAGCGCGTAAATATCAGCAGACGTAATTTGGAAATGAAAATCACACAGAGAAACTCTGGCCCCAATGTAGAAGTGATGGGGTTCGTAATACTTCGGCTTTTTGTTGGTGTAAATATCTTGCCCAGGCATCATTACTTGCATTCTCTTTTGAAACAGACATCGCTTGAATCCTGTTCCAAAACACAAAAGCTCAAACACGTTTCAAAACGTAACCATATCAGTCAATCAAATGCGCGACTAATTAATATGGCGTCGAAGAAACAGCTGATGGTTTTGAAAATTACACAAATATCAATTAACCGAAAACCTTGTGCAGGCTATAAAGCATCTGTTTTTTCATCTAAAATCGTTTAAAAATCAAAAGTGGGAAAGAAAAGGACTTGTAAAATCAAATATCGCCGTTTTCGAGTCGCATGATTTGTATTCCAAAGTGGCGTATCTAACGGAAACAAGTTCCGGAAACTTGCTTCAGAAATGTTATACTAATCAACACAGATGATAAATGTCGTACAGATTTTCTGGACAATGTGCGACCAATTTTAATAATTTTTTTAAAATTTCCACAAATTTCTCAATTCGAATGCAAATTGCAAAATTTCGGCAAATTTACGAAAAAATCTTGATATTTTTTGAAAGCTTGTGAAAATTTTTCATAATCCTGGTTTTAATGAAAATATTATTTTGCAAATTTGAACTCCAAAAAATGTCTAATTTCTTTCAGATATCTATCTCAGTTTTTTCTAAGGCAATACTGTCAAAAATTACGCAGGAACAACGGTAATTTTTACATATATTTAATAGAAACGAAGTTTTGGAAAAATATGGATTTTCTCTATAAAGGCATTGAATTTTCACTTCCAACTCGATTTGGTCCGAAAGTTAGAAACTTAAAAACTTGTTATTTTGAAGATATACCTATTTATGTCAGCAAAAAACAAACCGGAAAAACAGTTTTCTCGAAATTAGTTTTCGTCACCATCAAACAGGGTAAGAGTCTGTCGATCTGTCCGACAAACTTCCGCGATGATTTAGAAAACGGCTGAATGAAAAATCTACAACTGATAGGACTTGGCAGCTAAGTGAAAAAGTATTGAACGAAAAATTAGCGAACTAACATATGAAATACATATATATACATTTTTTTTTATTTCATATGTTTTTTTTACTAATTTTTCTTTCAATACTTTTTCATTGTTTATATATATATATGATACAAAATATAAGTGTGGGAAATTTCTGATAGTTTTTTTTTTTACCAGGAGCCATTCAAAATGTTTCAACCTAATCCAAATCAACATTACAGTTGAAAAAGTGTAATAATACAATTGAACGTTACCTGAGTTTCGAACAGCCAATTCAAAAATCGATATCGTATCATCGGTTAAAAATACTCGTATTATAAAATGCCTGTCGTTATTTTCAGGTATGTTTGAGACTAGCTTTGCTCTGAAGCGAAGTACGTGGCTCTCGAAACCACATCTGAAAATATTGCAGATGAGGATCGAGTAGTTCATTTTCCGTTCATACATCCAATCACCACGATTCAAATATACTTCGCTAACTTGTCATAATCGAAGAATTTAACGGAGTCTATTCTCGGCGGTTTTGGCTCCAAGCTGAAACAATTCCCAAGGGAGTCTTCGTAGCTCCCAAAACCGTTGTAGGGTGGAATGTACTTCTCAACACTCTTGCACTCGGAGTCTTTTTTCGCATCCGGTCTCTCTAGTGGCGTGAAATCTTCTATACCATACTTTAATCTATAAATGAAAAAGACTCGATAAGTTTATTGGACAACGTACGATCCCTATGTAATTTCTCTGAATTCAAGTACCTCTAGTGAAAATTATTTTGTTAAACTTTGAGATGAAACATTCCAAAGTAGTTTCATGGAAATGCTGTCATCTATTTATGAAAGTCTGGACTCACAGAATTTTTCAAGGAATTTCAGAGAGATTGCAAGGAAGGATCTCTAACAAGGAAACCTTAGAAACTGAATTTAAGCACGTACCTGTAATACTCTTTGGTGTAGGGATCCATGTCCGTTAAAACAACTTTTCTACCAAAAACATTCATCTGGGAACCAATCATCAGATCCTTATCAGTGTAGAATTCTCTGCCGTTCCTTCCGGTGTCCAACGAGTCGACAATGTACCAGCTAGACGCAGTATTCTCACCAATAACGTTGAGCACTGTAAGCGGGTCTCCAGCACCAGGGGGATCGATTCTAGAAAAGGACTGAAAGTAACAGATGAAAGAAGTAATCGACTATTCATTTGGTAGTTTCGTTTGAATACAGCATTTATTCGCTATCGCCTACAATAAATGTTGAATTCAGCTCAGAATTCCAACAGCGATCTTCAAAAATTGGGTTCAAAAGTTATCCTTCAGCAAAGATTTGTTTTTTGTTATGCGCGACAAGTCTTGCAGGTGACATCGAAGAAAAATGTAGCTTTGAAACGAAACACCCTACTGTTCATACTTCGAATCATTGAAATCGTTAGAAAAGTGTTTGTTCAAATCTGCTCATTCAAGGTGGATCAGAAATCCAATTTCTTGTTCAATCACATCTCACCTTAGGTAGCTTCATCCTTTTTATGAACATAAATCCTGTGTCCCGGCCAGAATTAGGTGGCACGTTTTCTTTGACCTCAATGGTGTCGTCAGCAAGATAGAAATGCAGTTCCAAATCATGGATAACACCATAAGTCGTTTCTCTGTCGTCCCAGTATCCATAAAACCGCAAAACTTTTCTATCGTTGGATAGAAACTTGGCCAGAGTATCTATCTTGCGATTCGGCTTCTTCGGGAATATTTCCTGAAAATAATCAACTTGATTGCCATGAGAAACGTAACTCATTGAATTGCCTGTTAATATTTTATGTACATTATCGTCTTACAACTTTCCGTCGCTCGTTGTATGGATCAGACGGTATATCGATAGGATCAGGAACAGGAATGCCGCATCGATTTAAGAATCTCCTAGTGAACTTGTCACAGTCAACAATTTTGTAAACACGAGCAAAAAACTCTGGTTCTTTACCTATGTTGAGATCTATGATATCGTAGTATCGATATTTGACTGGATCAGGCATCGGTATTCGCTGCCGTCTGACCAAAACACCTTGAAATTCATTGGCATGATAATTTCTGAAGGAAAACCAGCAAAGCTGAACACATACCTTGTTCTAAGCCGCTGTTGTCAACAGCCGGTTCAGATATTTTTATCGTCCCATCTTCAAGAAAGAAACTGATTATAACAACCCTGATTTGAAAAGAGGACTGCCACCTCTCTTGAACAGTTTCTTGGAAATAAGCCTTGAACATCAATCGCTGTGGAAAATACCAACATTTCTATTTGCAAAGTCCAAAACCTTCATCACAGAAAATAAAACTAAACAAATCCGATCGCAAACACACCTGATTATCGAAAGCAAGCCATGGTGGCAAAACTTGCACCTCGCCTCTCGGGTACAGAGAGGGATAACGGTCTTGCTCAGTGAAATGCAAAGGCTGGCCACCGATGCCACATTTTACTCTCTCGGAGAGGTAATAAACGCCTGTGTGGATTTTACCAAAGTGTTGAGGCTTGTGGAATTTTGTTTGGCCGATCTGAAAGACGATTCACTGATGAAATAACACCATTCAAAAACAAAGAGAATCGCTAAAGGAATGGCGTATTTACTCTGGTGTCAAAATTGAAACCCGGAAGGACAGGCAGTGCAGTACTTCGCTTCATTTTTAAATTCCGGATACTATATTCAACTTAAGTTTCAACCTGTCCCAATTGCGAAATATCAATGGAATATAATATCGCGGTAGATTACAGTTACATATTAAGATAATAAATAGAAAACCCGCTAATCTAGATCCTGTCGACAGCCTCATTCCTCTGTAACACTGATTATTTTCGACATTGCTTGTTTCCTAGGCAACTCTCACAGTGTATAACTAATAATCAATAATCAAGAATACACCAATAAATAAACAAAAACTTATGCAATATTATCATAATACAATTTAAATGCAGATTATATTTATTATTAGTTTATCGCACGCAATACTGTATTAGCAAAAACAGAAACAAGTTTTCTTGCAAAAGATAATAAAAATATCTATATCGATAATAATATTTGTATATGTATACAATATATATTATATATATTTTGATTTATAACGTTAACAAATAATGTTTTAATATAAATATTAGTTCATAATTTGTATATCAGGTAATAGATTTATAATTATGCATGACAGACCTGATTTTTTCTTTCTTTCTTTTTTCGTTAATATATAACAGATAATATACCTATCATTGTAGTGAAGGACTGCCTTGTTGTTCATCTGGATATTAATTACAAATAGAATAGTGTTAAATAACAGATCCATTAGTGTGTATGTATATTGTACATATGTGTATATATAATATATAAATCAGCTATGTCTGTTTCGAGATGCAAGCGCTCCATTAAACTCAATATTTAAATAATATATTTGTTATTAAAGTGGCTCAACGGTTTAAATACCGTATATTGTATAACGTAACATAATATAGGTATTTCAGAAAGGTGGCACATCAATACATTTTTTTTTAAATGCCAATGATAAAAACATTATTACATGAATTTTGGTGAATGTTGAGAGCAAAATTTCCTAATACAAAATAAATAAGTTATAAATGAGCAAGTAAAAAAAAAAAACACACCAAAAAATTGAACACGATTGGATTTGCCATAAACTGTCAGTGTTAGTACAAAAATATTGAAGTAATCATCGAAAATGTGGCTATACTTATAATTAATGTACAAATGCCCCAGTGTTATATATTGTATACGTATTATAAAAACTATGTAAAATGCTTTCAAAAATGGAGCAATTTAATCGCTTGATTCTTACTAACTATAAAAAATATCGCGTAATAATAATAATTATAATAATGCGTTGCATACTGGAACTGTGAAAATATATTTTCATACAATAGTAGACTTCTATTTTTTTCTCTCGGTAATCAGAAACTTTTCTTCGCTATTCATTTGCCACTGTTAGCAACGTAGCATATCAAGCATTAGTACAGTTTGATTTTCCAAACAAATTTCGACTAAACCGAGCAAAGCTACTCCTGTTTCTTTTTTTGAGGCCTTGTTCGTCTTAGTCACGATTTTCCGGCAGTAAATCGTACCAACCGGTATTCGTCTGAGTTAAATCCATGTCACATAAAGTTATGTAGACCTGACCCATTACATTGCCACCAGTAGAAAGCCACCCTTTTTGGGTGCAGACCGAGACTTCCAATCTGCGTGTATTTATGTCACCTTGAGAGATAACGTATTCAAATTGCTCGTCGTAAATGGGATTGCAGTTGTCCTTCATCACGGCAGTTTTCCTCTTTGTTTCCTTGTGACGATCCGGCAAGAGGTAAAGCTTGACGTACGGATCGGGTACATTGCTAGGATCGTTTTGCGGGAGCGGTAGATTTCTGTAAAAGAGAATGAGAAAGAAGTTCACAAAACCGTTTCGCCGGTCAATCATTTTTATAGAAAAATCATCTATGATACTGACGCAATCTTGTGGACAACAACAACAAGTTTTTGTCTGGCGACGCTGTAGCGTAGCGTGAGCTGAATTCTACCCAGGCCAGCTTCTCCCGCTGAAGAAGTCACGCTGCTGTTCCTGTGGATTAATTGCGGGCTTGCATTTACCGGTGCTAATAATGTAGAAGTCGCTATTTCTTCTTGTATCAATGTTGCCTCTTGATCTTCAGTAGGAGCGGTTGGATTCAAACTCGTCGCAGAGATGATACTGCTGGCCACAGATTCTTTAGATGGTTGTTTTTTCAGTGGACTAGGTGCGACTGAAATGCAATTAATTGCAACAAATAAAATCAGATGAGAGTTCTGTGTTTCAACATAATTTTTTTTTTTTTTTACAAATTAGAATGAAACATTACATGAGCTAGAGCGAAAGAAAAGAAAAACCGTTCAAAAAATCTACACCAATTTTATTTGTATCAATAAAAGTAAACGCAAACGAAATGACATCCCTACTATACATATAATAGAAACGCCTCGGAATAAATTCCAATAATGCAGGTCAAGATATCAACAATTGGAGAAATGGTATTACAATGATAATGTTCAAAATGCATAGACTCTGATGTTTATGATCCGATCTTACTATAGGAATTTCCAGGGATCACCTGCTAAAAATGTTACAATAGTCATCTCCAGAGTGAATAAAAATAGAATTAGGTGATTGTGGTACTATATAGATGTTTGTCAACAATAACATTTGTGTGTTGTAACTATACCATAATCGATGACAATGTAAGATTTCTGGAATGTTTTTCAGACAATTTTCTGTGGATTTGGTAAGCGAGAAAAATACGCGTAAATACATTGGATAAAAACACCGGAGTTTAATCATCATAATTTTAAATGTTGTAAGTATGAAAACTTTTCTCGAATTTTTTATATCTGTATCTGTATATAATTTTTCATTTATTTCTATTACATTGTACAGCTCTCGTGTGTTTCATTTGTATTTGCATTCGTATTCATAATCAATCACAATACTCACTGCTACTAGATGGAGTGTTGCTTATGTTTGATTCTTGACGTTCGATTTCCCTGTTAAGTGTGTTTATATCCTGGTGTTCTTCCTCATCTGGAGTTGGCTCTGGATTATCGTATTTCAAAATCTGGATTTGTATGAAGCGGGATAGTTAGCGTCAGATGAAATATATTTAGCCATGAAAAAATAGAAAAACTACCAAATTTCTTACCCTCAGTCGCATGGACAGAATTATTCTACTGTCAGCCTGAGCATGTGCCAGATTAAACGGCTGCTGAGAAATTTCTAGATTTTCTTTCTCCATTAGCGAGGTCAGGTGGTAGCTCAATGTACCAACGTTCATGCCCGTCTTCTCGTCTACAATCTAAAACACAATCAGGAGGCAAGCAAATACGTTATTTTCAACATCTAGAAATATTTTATAAGATTAAGAATTGTATATACTTTTAAATGCAGCATATCTGTTTCTGGATTTGAAACAAGGAAGGTGAATCCTTGTTCCCATACTGGATCACAAGATCTTAAAATCGTATTGGTACGCTCGGTGCGATTTCCTAGCACTGCCTCAAGGTAGACATCCGGCTGCTTTGTAGCACGGAGGCACTAAACAAAGAAACGAGTTCTCAGAATTGTGTGGCCTAGTATAAATCATCAGCTGTCTTGAACGATTCGTCAATTAAATTGTTTCATTATATTTCTTTTGTCCAGTAATCAATACTCAAAACTCCAAACTCACGGGTAAATTTTTCGCTGAATCAATGTAGAGAATCAGAAGTGCAGTACTCATCGAAGTAACTCGCAGCTGTTGAGTCTCAGCCAAGGCCTGTGAAATCATATGAATCAGATTTTGATCATTCGTTTACTAATTTTCGAATAAAATTTTACACGAGTAATAGATTCACCTAAACTTAAAGAAATGATACATGAATTTATATTCTTTTACTCACAGCTGGTAAATCTGCGACATTATTAGAAAGACTCAGCCATTTAAGACGGAGGTGGACCATTCCATGCTTTGCAAACTCCAATGTCACCCACTGTGGAATATATACTTCAAAGTTATAATGAGCTTTTTGAACATATTCGATTGGAAAGCAATGTATGTATTTCAAAAATCTTCCATTAGACGGTAAACGTTAGTCTGTTTTTAAAAAATGTTCAATTTAGATGTAATATTTTTCATAATTTTCACCAAGTTAGTTTGAGAAAAATAAATAAATCGACGCTGAAGATCAGGGAATGTGTCAATTAGTATGCGCAACAAATCTGCATTGCACGTACTTCAGTTTCAAAGTAGTTATATAATTTTACTTCAAGTAATAACAACTGCAACTTACAGTGTCCAAAGTTCCTTTTTGCTGAACACGGATTACTTCGATAGATGCTCTGTTATGAAAAAGGTAAATTTCATGATTAGTGTTGCATGTTGCGAAATAGTCAAGTATCGGGTTAAAATGTGACCTGTGTGAAACCTTGTATGTGACAATTGAGTGTAAGTGATATTTTGTAGTTGTGAATTAAGCTGTGTGAGGCTATTTCATGCGCTACAATAATGCTACACAAGGCGTTTTGAAGTAATTGATAGACAAAGAGTGTAAGACAGGCAGACAGACACATAGATAGCAATTTTTTCTGCGAATATCATTTGGCATCATCTAATTAGCTTACATTAACTTAAATTATATTATAAATGCTTTCATTGCAGTGTAGAATGCAAGTAACTTTGTACAATTCCAAGAAAAAAAAAAGAATCATTTCTCACAATCAAAGATTTTCATTCCTTCATTTATTGTATGTACAATTATTACTCGATTCCCTATCGGAAGAGTGAAGTTAAAAGTTCATTCGCTTAAATTTTCAGGCCCTCAATGCATCGCACTAACGGCAATATACTGCAAATTTTAGTTTGTGTTTGCATAATTTATCCCCTTCAGGTGATCCTCACAAAAAATTACTACTGCGTTCTTCGAGTATCGGAGTAATATTATAACTAGATTCAGCGAAGGAGGAATGAAAAAAAAGTAAATAAGCTGTTGACCATATGAATCGGACATCAAATATAAGTCCTCAAATTGCTTGGTAAATACGATTACTTTTCTCGGAACCTTAAGTATTGAACTAAAAACCAAAATCCTGTGCCATTGGACTTCAGCAGTAATTTTTCGTAAGTCATCAAGAGATTCTACGCCTACTAATTAGCAAAACATGGAGTGTTTGTGAACGACGTGTTATTCAGATATTCAGTATACTTAGCAGCAATACCTTCCTAGAGGATCGTCGTGGCCAGTGGTGTCTTTGTCAAATAGGCGGGCAACGATCTTGTTGTATCCCCCCGCACCCTCATCTACTATAAACTGCCACACAACAACACCTGTTTTAGTTCATTTGCAATTTGTAAGTGCAAATTGCTACTTGCAGTTAATCGATTAGAAAAGCACCTCATAAATTCAAAGTTAATCATGAGTAAATATCACTAATAACTTGACTGTTTTTAAACTTATAAGGCGTTTCAGCCCTAATGTTGAAAAAAAAAAAGAGAAACTCAAAGAGCAAAATCATGTAAAAAACGTTTAAAACTAAGAGAAACATCTTTTTCGTCATAAAATCTACTCATTGAATTTATCCATGAATGAATAATAAATTAGTTACAATAAAAGAATCAAATTTCTTTACTTTTAAATTCTGTGGATCAATCTGTTTATCAGATCCATGCAAAATTCGTTACAATTATTAAAGATGTTAGTCTAAATTCCTTTCTATAATTATAAAATAATTCCTTTGTAGTTAACTCATATTAGTATCGCAAATCGTTATGGCCATTAAATTCACTTGCGGAAAAAATCTGCTGAGCAATTTAAATATTAAGTTGAAAATTGTTAAGAATTAAATTATACAAGTTTTTTTCTAAACATTATAAGCTATATATAAATACATAATTGTTGATGATGAACAGTAAAAATAATTAAGAGTAAAATTCTTCGGTATTTTTGTAACTCTGTACATTCGGACCTGGATGATAGACGCGATTTCAAAGACGGATCTCAGGGCGCAGAGAATAAGAAAAGTGTTCCATTGAGGCCCAATTGCAATTTTACAAGGAAACATAAAAAGAGATTGTAAAACTGGTGAAATCTAAGATTACTACAAGAGTAGAGCTTAAAAGTCGATGAAAGTGAACGAGAACTGTTCTAGCGGTTATTAGTGTTAATTGGCAATGGTTATTAGTTGTTTCAGAAATTTTCGGAAATTGCCGCGAATTTACTCAGAAAATGAATTTTCCATAGTTTCTCAGTTCTTCTGCAAAATCTCCGACAAATTCTAATAATTTTTAGAGGTTTCCAAAATTCTAGATATATTGCAAATATTCTTTAACAGATGTTTCCACATTTTGGCTCTGCGTTTAAAAAAAAAAAATGATTCCAACTGCTAAATATTTCCTAATTTCTCTCAGAAATACAGCCTGATCTTTTGTAACATGGGACGATAGGAAAATAAGCAGAAACACCAGACCTCTTAGTTCTTATACCTCTGACAAAAAATTAGGTTCTGAAAAAATACAAATTTCTTCAAAAAATTGATTCAATTTTCTCCTGCGAATCGACTCGGTGAGAAATAGTCAGAAGAACAAAAACTCCCCAGTTTTTCCAATGAAAAATTCAATTCCAAATGAAAATAATTTTCATTGCAGAAAGTTAGTAAAATTTGTTGAAATCCCATATACATACATCATCATAATAATTGATACTTTTCCTGCGAAATTAGCATAAGACTATTCTCAGAACTGTCTGAAAACATAGTCAATCTCGCAGGAATTCTTAACCGGTTGACTGGTACGAGTTTTTTCAGTTTTCGTGCCAAAACTGGAAACTACATACAACCGACCAAATGACACCAAAATTGGTGCCCTTGGTAACCGGCGTTTTTTTTGGGTCCCTGATTTAATTTCAGAACTAATTTTTCTAATTTGCCTCATATTTTTTGGTTTAACGGTGCTGAGGCGTAGTCGTAATTACCGGTATTTGAAGCCGCCATTTTGAATCCCTTATATAGAATTTTTCAATTCTGCTTTCAAATTTCAATTAAGCGACCCAACAACGAGTATAAGGCGCGCACTTTCCTCATCGACACACGATACGTGATTCATTACCAGTCAGCCGGTTAAAAGAGATGATAATTTCAGAGAATTTTGTTTACCGCAGTGAAGATGTGAGTAATAGTGTATGTTCAAAAATACATGTACAAAAATCACTCTCCATACATTCATTGCAAAGCTAAAGCAATTTGAAGCATGTTCATTTACTACCTTCCAAGAAAGTCATCATTTTGGATGCAAGGAAATCCTGGATCCCAATCCCATAGAGAAGAACTTATCACCTGTACACTGCAGCAAGTGATCACAGCCTACGTGCCAACACCACATTGTAATATAAACACAGATTTTCACTTTACATACATACTACTGGTTCGGATGAAAGAATGAATGGGAATGAAAAAAATTCCGCAATTAGTATGAATGAATAGTATACAATGCTTACAAATGAAAAAAAAAGATTCTTATTTTTGGACTATACAGAATGCTGCATTTAATTTAGCAGATTTTAACTTGTTTGTCAAAATTTTTTAAACTTAAGAGCATAAACGTGATAAGCGTATAAATTTGGTATAAAACGGTGACAAAAATATTAACGATTCACTTGAAACTGACGAATGAAACTGGAAAACAACATTTTAAACTGAAATACATTAATGATTACTTGCTTGCTTTAAAATAGTAGATCATTAAAAAATTGATATCTCCCACGGCAAATTGTGTAATGAAATTAAATTTGCAAATTGAATGACATTGCAAAAAAATTCTTTTGAGCATATACATTTTTTTGCAGTACCCACTCTTTTAAAGCTGGAAGTCACAGAATGCACACACAACACTCAGGCACACACATGCGAACAAAATTATACATATATTACCAGTAACGACGACGATTACCACTTTCCTCTAGACCCAGTTGCAAAACATTATATTACACATACACTAACATGCATTTTATAGTCAATAATGCTGTATAGGTATGTATTGCGTGTTCTGTGTGATGACAAATACTATGATACACAAAAATAATATATATTTTGATTTTGTAATATGTGAGTATGTATGTAATATACGTGTACTATACGATAATTCCACTATATGATAATAACTGCGTGCATGATTTTGAGAGCCGTGTAAAATTAGTTATCTCGATCTAAACGTTTGTTTAAATCAAAAGAAAGATTTTGTACAAAGATGAGCGTTTTAAGTTATGTGGAAGATCGCACTCATTTGATTTTTCACTTTTTTTCACATCTTTTTGAATTTGAGAAGAACCATGTTGGAGCATTTCAATTATTATTTCTTTTCTAACATTTATTACCATCCATACGATTGATCTAAGCATTAAAAAAATATCATTCAAGATTCTTGAAAAATTTAAAAAGATGTATAAAAGTAACAAATCAACTGAACGTAATCTTCCATATAAGTTGGAACGCTCATATTTTGCCGGAACCTTTCTTTTACCGTAATCAAACTTTTTAAGGGGTGCCACGATGGAAAATCGCAAATTTATATTTTTCTGAAACACCCTAATATACATAATAACTATTTGACATGACATTCCTTCAAATAAAAAAAACTCTAAATATATTCAAAATTTATGGTACTGCTACGAAGTTTCATTTATATGCGATATTTGTGCTGCTGAAGAAAATGATATTCGCTTTGCACTTTGATGCTTGAGAAAAATATTTCTGTGAATTGAAATTTCAACAGCTGGAAGAGAGAAACTGTGAGGTTTGACGATATCTTACCTGCCCAGACTTTCATCATCCTTGGGTTCGTCGTGGTCCCAGACAAGAACAGTCAGCTGCTGAGCGATGGCCGACGCCACAGCGCACTAATGCCATACAACGAGTCATGCATCACACATACATACCAGGGTGACGATACTAAATTAATTATTTCACATTACACAGATGGCTGATTTAATGCTCGTCGAGACGTTACCTCAAACTAAGAAGCGTCAAGTTCAGGATATAGTCAAGGATTAATGGGCGCGAAATCCTAACACGTTCATCACTGTCGCGTAAAGATGTCGGAGCTTCCAGCGACTGAGTCCCTAAGTATAGTTGCATCAGTGGCATCAACCACAAAATTAGTTGTTAAAGAAGTGGCATCTTGAACCAAACGAGATTCCGATTTTTAATGATTGATAAATATTTGAGTATCAAAAAGTAGTGTAAGCCGGTTCTATCTTATATCTCCCAGCAAGATCAGGAGGAAAAATTCAAATAACTCGTAAAAAATTTATATGAAACTTTGGCAAATTAGAAGAAACACGTATTCTCAATTCACTCAAAAAAAAGATTCTGTTTTAATCATCCCGTACATCGGCAATTCATTCAAATCATTGCTCCTTCAACCCTTGAATGTGTTCTGACCGTTCTTTTGTATTTCTTTCATTGTTTTAAAGTTTTTCTATTCTTCTGTCTTACTTTCCCGAATTTTTTGAGAGCAGAATGATAGAATATGGGTTATTTGAGATCGAACCAGCCACATATAGAGGCATCCTGGCATTTTAGAGGACACGATGCCAAGAGGAAAACTTCTATTTTCTTCTTATCAGGGACATGTGAATAGAAGCAAATAGTAGCAGATGTGAAAAACATTGGCAAAATAGTGTCATTAGTTGCACACTGGAAGCCCGAGATGTTGTTCCATAGTTCACCATCATAGCAGAAAAACCTGCATTCCGGAAATTCGATTAAATGGTTTTTTCTGTTTTTTCAACTTACGATTTGGATGTTACAGCCCATTCATCCTCAAAAGAATTCCACTCTTATTAGGTGAGACAACGTCTCAATCAGCTAAACTGTGTTCGCGTGAATAAGTAAATGTACGATACTTAATCCTATGGGAATTGAAACACCAGGAAAAAACTGACCAGTGTTCAATGTCATTGTACGCAGGCAGGTGAAACTAAATTAATCACAAATTGATCATCCAGTTTGATGAGCTAAGTGTACCACAAGTGAATAAACATGTTATAATAGAGAACAACAAATGAATATCATGTCTAACCGACTATAACAAATCGTTATTTAAATGGTGAAGATGCTGACTTGTGGAAGATCTAAGTTACGCTAAGCTAATGGAAAGTTGAATATTTTTGTCTCATTTCATGCATCAGAGTTGTATTTGAACGAGAATATAATCAGTAAAGTCAGCAATGGATATGTAGAAGCCAGTATTGATAAACGCATAACGAGAATTAAGAATTCGATACATGAGACAAATATACTGCGAATAAAAGAATTTTTCAAAATGGTCGGAAAACTTTTGAATTGTCAATAAAATTCATGATGTAAAGAAACAAATTAGCCCAAACCATTCTGATTTTCATATAAACAAAATATTATTTTATAAGCTCAATCTGTTTGTTAAAAAAAAATTTCAGTAATACTGAAATTTCTCAGCAACTTTCAAAATGAGTTTTCCTTGCAACTGCTACTGTGGAAAAGTTAATTATAAATTCAGGTGATTCAGTAGAACGCTGAATTTTGTATCGCAATTGAAATCAGAAATCACATGGATAAAAAGTGGTTGAAATAAGGCAAATAATAAAAGGAAAAGATTCCTGAACAAAGCCACATGCTGTGTATAAAAATGTAACAAAAATAATAAAGATAATTTGTTCTGTAATTAAATTTTTTCTACATACCTCACACCAGAAATCCCAAATGGGATTTACCGTATTGTCAATTGTTTTTGTCCTGAATTCCTGCGCTCCAACATTTATTACCGCATACGGATCCGACTTTCCTTTACCCAACACACTGAAGTCCTTCTTCATCAGGTGCTTTGCTTCTATTACGTGAATTCTCAGCACACCCTTTAATCAACAAGAAGATCATGTAACTTTGCTTTTTTCAACATTTAATACAGACAAAAATTAATTCAATGTAGCGGGTTTAATTTACAAAAAATCTTTTAAACTCTATTACTAACAAGTTCTTTATTTTTAACAGTTTCGGTGAACTAATTTTCACTGAAAATTTAGTATTTTGAGATAGATTAATAAGATATGAACGAGTAGACAGCTGAAAAATTGGGTGATTACGAGAATATATATATCGAAAACCAATTATTCAATTCGATTTGATCTAAAACACAACAATTTTGAAAAAAACAAACTCCAAATAAATTAAATCATTGGTTATCGAGATAAGAGTAGTCTACCTGCATCCACCGCCTTATCTATATATTCATTAACTCCACATTTTGTTCACATATCGATTACTTTTTACGAAATAAGATCGATTCCAAATAAAAAATTGCAGCTTTTCGAATGAATAAATCGAGTTTCATGGCTCACCTCTGGTTCGGGAGTTTTGAGAATCTCAGGTTGGACGTCTGGACTCAAAGTTATCGGCAATTTGTTGGGCAACACCATAATCGCACCAATTTGTTCGACAATAGCCTTTCTCAAAATTTCGCTGTGAAATGATAATATTGGTAGTAAAGCTTCGGTAGTTGCGGAACACAGCAGTATCCCTGCGCACCTACCTCAAACCAGGCATATCCAGAACGTCGGCCAATCCAACCAGATTGAAATCAACCGAAGGCATATTTAGAAAGAATATCTGAAGTCCTCCGACAAGTGGCATGATGGGCAAAAGGGGCTTCATTACCACTCTTATCATACCACGAATCTGAAATAGATATCGAATCCCTGAATATCTATGTGAAAATTTTCACATTTTGTTAGAAGATTACATATCGGGTTATTCCGAATCCGGAAAATTATATTTCGACTCGCGTCATGACTATGTAAAATCTATCGCAGAATCAAGTTTTATTGCCGAGCTTCAATCTTACCTGGAAATCTTTGATGCCACCTTTAAAGCTGTTACAAGTAAATGAGATGTCGCAATCACCAGCGTATCTATAATGTTACAAAAATTGTTAAAAATTAAGATATTTTGAATTATCAGCATTAAATGTGAATGGAACTGAATAAAAAATTGGGACTAAATAAAAAAAAAACATTCAACAATTTACCAGCAATGTCATTTGCGCCAATGATTGTGACTAATCGTAAGTGTGAAGAAACATCCCTGCTATGTAACAGAATTGAATTTTGAAAAAATTTGTACAACATAAACCGAGCTATCAACAATTTGAGAAAAGGTTTTATAATTAAAATATTCGTAATGCTTCTACTCGTTTTTTTTTAACCCTGTTCTAATGTTTTTGGGTTCAGTTTTGTTGCTGATCAGATTCCCACAAATTGTCCAAAAAAAAAATCGGAAATTCTTACGTTATGGTATAGTTGTAAGGCGCAAATACGATTATCGACAAACATCGGTTACAACTTACTTATAAAAAACTCTTTTTATTTATCTTTTCCTAATTGTGCATTCAGACGGGATATTACAAGTGAAATTTCAGTTCTGCAATCATTCGAAATACTGATGCTAATTTAAAAAGAACAAGATAAACAGAACAGCACATGAGATATGCAAAATTAAAAACTAACTTCCATAAGCAATAAGTAAACTTACAATACATCAGCATCCAAGATGATCTCATTCCTATCAGTATTTTTGTCATAAACCTTAATACCACCGATTCTCGGAGGCTGTGGATAAAAAGAAGAAAAAGATCTGATCAGTTTTCCCTGTTTGAGGGAACAATATCCGTAATATTAATACTGCTGTTTGGATTGAGAATCGCAGAACAAATAAAAATTCTTGGAAACACGATTGGCCTAATTTAATTGAAACTACTAGTATATAACATCAATAATTGCATGTAAATTGGTTGGCCAAAACGAACAATTCGCTGGTTCCTACACATGTGTTTCATTCCACATAAAATTGTGTATTAACAATGACGTTTACGTCAGTGGAATGACTCAGGACTTTTCACATTCTCGTCTAGTATGATCATATTTGATATTTGCGCTCCATGAATCAGACTGTAATATGATAACTGAATACACAATTTCGTTTGTAAACGATTCCAAACGACACACACACAGCCCTCTATTATTAAAAATTTATTTGAAATGTAGCAGAAGATGGAAATGATTTTTTAACAATTCTTTGTCATCTTAATCAGTTTTTGAATTACAGAGAAAATAAGTTTATTCAATAAAAAGTCCATATGTGACTATTAGAATCTGTCGTTTGTGAGTGAAATATTTATTTTTTTGCAACGATTAAAAAAACCTGTTTTAAACAGCAAAATGAAAAGATCACAAAACGGTCATTCGGATCTGAGTGTTTCTCTGTCTGTCACCTTTGATTGCCAGACCGTGATTTAGAAGATAGACTTATACTCACAATTCGGCCCAATACTAATCTCTCGAAAGAAAATCCTTTCAATTTGTATTGCGCCAATCGAGCGACAACTGCTGGCTCAATATCCTGTTTACATAGCTGACGAACAAATTGATTCATGCTCGGCCAGAGCTTACACAAGATCTGTAACGATTGAAGAAAAATTGAGATAGCAGAAATGAATTTGAAAAGATGAGCAATTTAAAAACAATCTCACGCTGACCTTGTTCAGCCACTCGGCTCGATCAACGTCTGGAAAATACACCCAAGACGGAAGCTCGTACATTTTATTAACGATCATTTGTTGTTCGCCAGCAAGAACGGTTGCCTGGGCGGTGAGCCGTCGCTGATCGCTTTCTTTCCTCCATTCTGTTCTTAGTACTGACAATATGATCGGTCCGATGAACCACGCGATGCTCCAGTTCATGTATCCACATCCCCATACAAGACCGACAGTGACAAATTTTTTAACGAAGGAAAATATCAGCCCAACGATGTTGTTGTCTCCCCCAATGTTGTTCATCTCTGCAGGATTTACCTCCTTACTCGCACCTGCCATGTTTATAGGCTATTTTGTTTTCACTCAGCTTAGTTCAGTTTGGTTTGTCTTTTGATTGTTTCACACTGTTTAATATTTCAGTCCGATGTGACTATGACTATTGATTGTGAATTGCTATTATTCTTGACATTATCGTGATTAAAGGTAAGCGAGAAGCTGTTTCAACTTTACGGAATGTTGATAATAAAAGGGGTCAAACAAACATGTGAATAATGTTGATTACAGCGAAATTAGTAAAGTAATGTAAGTAAGAAACATAAGAATAATGTAAACTCAATCGAAATTATAGTAAAATTGATAAAGTAAGGAGTGAGTAAAAAACAGATTAAGAATAATAAGATTTAGTGAAGTAAATAAAAGCTTAATTATCGTTACCCTAATTAATATCAGCAATAGCGATGTGGAGAGTATATATTAACGGCATTTAGTATCAATCTGCAAGTTTGAGCGACGGCGTTACGCTGTTGCGAAACGACGAAACGCGACAGGAAAGTCGCGCCTAATAACCGCAGCTTTATTGTCGTCGATAAAAGGCCTCAGATTAGGTCACCGGATTATTTTTATCTTTAGTACGCAGCACCTGTCAGAACGAGAGCTGCAGCGGCTGCAGCGAAATGAGATCCGCAAGCAGACAGCTTAACCTTAAATTTGAATAAACAGTTGTTGACTTTCCAGCTACGCGTGTATTTAATAATCTAATTAGCGAGGCGAGTCATTCATCCATTATTCGTTAACATTGGTTTCATACCACTGTCAGAACACACAGGCTTCACCTGAAAATATCAAACATACCGTACACCTTTCAACACTTCATTATTTACTTAAAGGTCTCTTCACCGGCTGTTGCACTGTTGTGAATAGCACCTCACAGTTCTGAAGAGTTGTCAACTGGGGGATATCATGTAACATTTCACGTTTCTCACCATCCAACCATTCTGATTGGTTGACTCAACTTTGCAAACCAATAAGAAGGCTTGGATAGTGGAAAATTTGAAGATGTGCAAAGTTTACATGATAGCCTCGTGACTGAACATCCTTCTTTTCGATTGGCTCGGAAGTATGCGTACACAAAAACAAAATGGCCGCTCACAGTATTCGGTACAGAATGGTTGCTATTACGTCAGACCATGAAGTAAGAGTGCGTTCCGAAACTAGCTAGCAGCGTTAGAAACTCCCTAGGACAGAGACAGAGCTAGTGACAAACTCACAGGCGCAAGAGAGATAAGAGATTGCTGATAGCACTAATAGCTAGTTTCGGAACGCATCCTAAGACGCGAAAAATCCCCGCGAATTCTAAAACTAGTTTGGCCGTTTAATTTGAAAAATTGGCTGTGTAGCGTTAGATTGTTCATAACGAGGCTGGAAGTGAATATCAGTATTTAACTTTGTTAGAGATATTTATTATAATAATATGGAATAAGAAACTTCATAGATATTTACTCTCAGGCTTATGATATTTGTGTTCCGATGTAGCGAGGTGCATAAAATCACATTTCACCACTTCAACTGTAATAATTTGAATTTGTTACATAAGGTCGCCTCGACTAGACACAGTTCAATTATTTCATTTTCTTTCATGATCATTCATTTTCTGTAAAAAATTATTCGCATTCAGCTACTGGATGATGAGTTACCACCATCACTGTCGTCGTCATCATTGTTATCATCGCTATCAAAGCTGCCTTTGGATGTGTGTCTCTTCTTTTTGATATCAGTCTTATTGATGCCACCATCATTTGCACATGTGCAGAAATTTTTTGAACCTTCTTTACATGCAGCGTCACATGTAGTTTTGTCTTTCGATTTCTTCAATCCATTTTTATCAGAGTTTTTGTCTTTTCGTACTAATGGTTCATATTTACAGATGACTGCGTACATATCGCCGCCCAAGCGTCTAGCTAACCAGCGGTTTTTGACAACGGCCAACTTTAAACATTCGCATTTCATCTTGGCATGAAGATTAGTGTGCAATGAACGCCCCATGCCTTCTATCACCATCAAGTCCACATTGTTTCTTACCATAGCCAGACATAAATCCAAATTCAGTCGGCTACATACAATAGGAAAAATAATTAACTATAATCAAAAGTCCTGAATAACGAACTGTCGCATTCTGTTTTTACCTCAAATCCAAACAGGGTCCAGCTTGCGCCGTCTCCATCGCAATTAGTCTTCGCTCTTTGATCGCTTTTTTAATGACGTTACAAATTTTTGATGCGTTCCTCAAAGTCACCACCAGCTCTGGATAAGTAACGTCATTCAAAGCAGGCGCTGAATTCGCGCACAATATCACCTGCACAAGTGAACAAAATAACAAAAATTTGAGCAATGCACATGAAGCGATGGTTAAAATCTTTGCGCAGCTATTTAAAATGGCCGAAGTATGAAATTTTTTTTCACTTTAAACGTGTCAATTTTACAAACCTTCGTTCCCCTCTGCAGTAAGTCTCGAGCAAAAGGCAAAATTCCCAATATTATATCAACGCCACTGTTGTCAACGAAGATAGCAGCGCACTTGTGGGGCGGACATTTCTTCAATCTCTCTATCCAAGCATCGAGACAATCTACTAGCCACGGTCTGCCTGAAATGATGACATGAAGTTAAACTCAATAATTCTATTCTGCCGATTCAACATATTGCAGGGCATTATCAAATTCTGTAATTTTTTTCATCTCTCAGTGTAATTATGAACGAATGACAAGTTCAAAGTTTTAATTTAATTTATGTTAGGAATAGCATTAATATAAGCACGTGGGTGGTAATCATCGTAAAAACATTCAAAATAAACATACGTGCTGCACTAAGAGCATGTTACAAACGCTCGTTCACTGCATGCGCATCTACTTGTACGTGTAACGAACATGTGACATTTGTAGATTCGGTTAATTTTTCTGCAAACTAGGCGTATTGCAGCATGTCTCAACCGGATCAGATAATTGATGATCTTTTTTTTTTAAAATGATTAATTCATCCAGTGCATTCCGCCAGAAGAAAATAGTTTCATTAAATTGTACTTGAAAGTAATAAAAACACAAATATTTTTTTAAAGAAGAAACCCTATATAATTTCTCCGGAATGGCTGTCCACGACACAGCAAAAAAAATACAGGTCTAATGAAATTCGATCTAGTTTCACCCGTTCAAATTTCGTTAAAATCAGTCACCCAAAAATAATCATCATGAAATAATCATTAAATATGTCAGACGAATAAAGGCTTCCTACACACGAAATACTGGATCATAATGCTCGTTTTCCTTAAACTCTGATACTGGCAAATAAAATAATAAAAGTTTAAAATTTAATAATACTCAAATCACTTTTCGTTGTTGATTTTAGAAGGCCACATCAGATTCTACGTCTACACTCTACATAGAAGCAACATATTTTTAGGTCAAAGTCTGTCCAGTCTGTCACTGAGGTTTGAGATTTATTACTGAAAAATGATACTGTGACAGAAATTTGCAAAGTCGATTACTATTGATTTACAGTAAATATTTTATACAGAATTCTGAACGAGATGAAGGCAAGTGTATGATATAAAATTGTAAAATTTGTCTTAAATTCAGTAAGTCCACGTGAAATGAATATGAATGAAATAATAACGTTACCAGGTATCTTAGATTGGGCCTCCTTAAAACCAAAGTCAGTTGTTTCCATAATCGCAGCTACTTCCTTTGCGCCCCAATCAAACATATTACCACTTAACACACCCATAATCAATGCCTCTACCTTTGCAGAGCCTTCTAATTGGTCAATCGCTGAAATCCGTTCTTGCAAATGCTGCAGGGCTTGCTCATTCTCGTCTTTCTTTTGCTAAAATAAATGTTTTGAAGGAAAAGAAAAAAAAACGTAAATATACCTATTAAATTCAGATAAAAAAAAAAAATATGATCAAGCATTAGATCTGGAGAGAGAAAGAGAGAGAGAGAGAGAGAAAATTCGTTTTAGAACTTTCTACTACTCAGTTTCCGAAGAGAGTGTGAATTATTATAATCACTTCAGAAATAAAAAGTTCAGTTTTTGTTAGATCTCCACGTATTGAGATCTAGAAAATTACCTCAGACCGTTTTTAGATAGGAGCTCGGTGGATACGGTTCAATTTTCGATAATCCATATCTCAGGATCGAATGACCGTAATTTTGTAATTTTGATCTGAATTAGTATGGTTCTGACTAGTCTAGATCTGACTAAATTTCCATCAAGATCGATTGGGCTGTTCCACAGTTAATTACAAAAATCAAAATCTATTTCAACAAGATTTCTCTCATCGCAACTAATGGAAATGGGTTGGAAGTTTTAGGACCAGTCCGTTAAGGTCAGTTACTTTCCTCCAATTTCACTAGATTGTAAATGTGAAACGTAATACGATACTTATCAACTTCAAAACAGAACATATCTTACATGCAAATAAGGATCTGGAAAGTCGAATTCTTTCATACAGTGTTCAATTGTGTCCAGCAGAGTCCGAACGGTTAGAGCTCCATAGGCGCTGTAGAAGGAATATGATTACATGAAATCGTCAGAAAATGTTCATCCGAATCTAAAAAATATAATATGATCAATGAAAGGGTGACGCTTACAATGGCTCGACATGCAGATAGTGCAGTCTGTTGATGTACTTTTCTTTGAGTTTAACAGCCCGATCTTGAGCAGTCGGACTTTGAGGCTGACTCATTACAGCTCTGGCAATGAATTTGTCCACAGATTCTTCGAAGCATTGAAGCCAATAATCCCTAGAAATAAATAATACGATTATTCAAAGTTGTGTTGTGTCAATATTCGTTTAGCATCCGAGGATGTAATTATTCACCTCGCCTCCTTATCTTGAACAAGGTCCATGGTGTCCGGATTATATGTAGAAGGATCTTTCAGCAACGGACAAAAAGTTACTGCATTTTCAGCTTGATCTATTTCCAGTTGGTCAACTTCAATGCCAAGTTTTGTCGATATTGAATCCTTGAATCCGGACGACCCAGCATAATTTTCCAACCAACTATACTTGTCCGATTGTTCTGTACCATACAAAAATGCTCCTATTGCACCCAAGTAACCTTCGTGTCGCAGAAACAGTGGTTTAACTTTTCCCTAAAAGTAATAATTGCAATAATTTATTAGTCATTTCAGACATGAATAATATACTATGTATTACACATGTATTCGTTACGGTTTTATGACATCAAACATGGTAAAATGGAATATTTCCGTTAAGGATGAGTGTTGTGCACAGTCTGAATTAAAAATTAAGAGAGAAGCGAAGAACTGTTTAAAAACTGTTTTGTTCATCAAAGATTTCCAGATATTGCCAATCAAATAGTTATACCCAGAGTAGATGAACCTAGATTTGTCTAACAAGGAACCCTAGCAAAGTCGACTGCATCGATATTAATCTAGTTCATGTTTGTGTAGTCCACCAAAAATTAAAAGATTCATTTTTTCTATCTGCTAATAAACGGTTCAAAGGAATGAAAACGAGCCCCAAAGATGGGCACGAAACGGGATGATTTCTTGATGCGCTTGATATATTTGAACAAAACTAACATTAAAATGTTTCATTCATAAATAAAAACGTTTCAGCGTTAGATTCATTCAAATACATGAAGCGCATCAAGAAATCACCCTGTTGAGTGCTTATTTTTTCAAATGCACGATTTCTTTTTTAGAAGTTTTGGTTCAGATGAAACAGTTTATTAATTCCTAAATGCAACGAACAAATGAATGACAAGTGGCAGGATACAAAACGGGAAGCCGTTAAAAACATGCAAAAATTGAGATTAGTATTTTAAAGCTCTATCATACGCTCTGCATTCTCGGATTTTGTGCCAGATCGAACGTTGTGGGATGAGGAAGAGTTTCTTAAGCAATGAAATAGCATTAAAAAAACCAATAGTTTTGAAATGATTTCTTGACGATTCGCCACTTAGCTGCCAAGGTGTAATAACGGCGGGAAGCACGCTCTTGTCGTAACTGCCAAAAATCGCGGAATTGCATCATAAAGTAATTCAATGTTTTTGGTGACTCAGGTGACTATTTATTTTTGAAAGCATGTGTTCTAAGTATTTTTGAGCTCAAGGAATCCGATTATGACCATAAAAAGGCATTTTTTCCGGGCATTCATACGATTATGAGTCCTCGAAGCTGACGAATTTTTTTATAATTTTTTCAAATCGCGTCATAGACCAAAAATGATAGTTTATTTTATAATGCTATTTGAGTAAATGATAAAAAATTCGTCAACTTCGACGGCTTAAATCTGTATGAATGCGCGGAAAATATAACTCTTTATGGTCATAATCGGATTTCTTGACCTCAAAAATAGGAAATATTCACCTGAGACACCCGAAAACATTGAATTATTCTATGACGCCATTCCACGATTCTTGGTGGATACTGCACAGGTGTGCTTGACGCCATTATGACGCTTTGGTAGTTAAGTGGTTAATAATTTCAGTTCCATTGAGAATATTATGTGAATATATGATAATCCGGACTGTGATGATAACGAATGATGAAAACATTGTGCCGAGTTTTGAAACATTGAAGATAGAGCGATACAGATTTAGTAGGTATAGAAAACTAACGTGAGACCAGTACTTGATGGAGTAAGAGATGGTGTGCATCGAGAGCGGATGATTCCTGAGAAAATAACCGCCAAAATAGACTTTGTTCAAATTATGATTATTCGCATAAAGACTAGCGATCTGCCCTATGTCGTTGCTGATAGTGAACAGTAAACTGCGTGCTATATCAGCCTCAGAAAAATTTCGCGCCCCTGAAAAATATAATATTAATAATAATAATAATAATAGTACCCATAAAATAAATAGCAAATGATCAAAGTTTCTATTCTCAATAATGTTTACCAGAATTATTATTGCAGCTCATCGCTTTACCAAAAGAAGATGCGATCAGGTCACCAGGCAAACCTTGACTTGTGTAATCGCCTCCATATATATCCTTGACTAGCATATCGATATTACGATGATCGCCACGTTCAGCCAGCTGTAGCAGTTCGTCAAAACCCTGAAAGTTAAAAAGATGAGTGAAAGTGGATTGAGAGAAGCTGATTGGTGCCGACATAAACTGTATAATAACGTTGCGGCCCTACCTTTGCCTTGGTGAGTAATGAACCAAGTCCCCAAAATGTTCCTCCACCCGTCGCTGTTCCTCCTATTCTTTCAAACTGCTCTTCTGATTCCACCTGTAACAGATGAGGAATTATCAAGCAGCTGTTGAGAATAGTTTTATGCTTTGATGCCAATTATCTAAAAAAATCAGCAGCATGTTGACTAAAATTTTTTCACTTATATTGCTGATTGTGATTCATGCGTAGAAAATTAATTCACCGCTTGTTATTAACGATCTTAAGAAAAATTGGAAACAAACAGGAAAAAACACAAGATGAACGTCATATATAGGAAAATAGTGCTCTTGAAGGAAGCAAACAGGTTGATGCAGTTTACGAGGACTTCTCTAAAGCACGTGATAGACTTCTCACTAAGTTTCGGAACGTTGGGGTCCAACAATAAAATTGCATGTAGGATTTGGGATTGTGGATTGACAATAAACTTTGTTTACCCCTTGATTTTTGAAAATGAACAAATCGATAGCCCCGAATGAAAAATTTGAAAAAATTCTAAAAAAATCCTGTTTCGTTGATCAAAATTTTTAAGACCGTAGCCAAACTGGGCAGACGTTTGCTTCTCATATTATTCAACGTTGGTCTCAAAAAAAAAAAAAAAAAAATCCAAAGAAACTAGAATTCAGTGTTTTTTTTTTTTAAGGTAGAACAACATAAAAAATCATGACTAAACGGAAGAGGTCAGGGTCAGACAGTGGTCGGTTTGGCGTGCACTGCATCATATATAAATTAACCACATCTTGATTGCAATTTATATTTGAATTGTGTGGTTGAATGGAATTACTACTGTACTGGTTGTTGTTTATACTATTGTGAAGATTATTATAATTATTATTATATTTACTATACATTTACCTTGAGGATGCTGACACCGCTTCCAATATTCACCAACATATAGGGAAAAATATTAGGGCCTGCCTTCTGAAATTTGTATTCTGGATTGGAGTTTCTCTTGAAGTGAAATGCTTCGCATGGTATATTTTTTAGTAAAAAATTACATCCTTTAATCAGACACCCAATTTCATCTTCTTTGTCGATTCTGTATCAGAATTTCATTTTATTCAATGACTCATAAACAGGCGGCGGACTTGTAATAACCCTTAATTCAACTCACAATAAGCCTAGTTTTTCCTGCAGTAGCGGCGTATACTTGAAAGCACCACCACCGGTTACCTTGACACTCTTTCCTTGGAATCTCTCAGCGTGCACCAAGTTTGCCCTGACAAAGTCGAGGCAATTTTCAAAATGACGAGTCTCAAACTTGACAAAGTGCAAGCGACAGCCTTCTGACACCTTATAGGCTCGTTCTCCGCTGTTGCCAATTCCTGCATTTTCGTACAATGCTTTACGATAGCTGACCGTCGAGTAGTAGGCAATCTTTGTCAACGAGATACCTGAAGAAAGATTTTGGAAATCGATTTTGAATTGGATATAGAGAGTTTGTTGAAGAATTCCATTGGACGCAGTTGATTATTGATGAAAATGTTGAGAAACGATTCAATAAAGAGGTTATGTTATTGGTTGAAGAGGGTAATCCAGTTGCAAATTCGATTAAATTTGGTGACATACCAATGTCGATGGCAAAGTTTTTAGCGTTTTTCAAATTGGCGAAAACCTCGACAGCGGCTGGTAATTTAATACTCTGTGGATGAGTTTGTTCGTCGTCAGTTTCTGCCATTTCGTTTGAAAATTGATGTTGATGTTCAATCCCAGTGTCATAAGTTAAAATAAAACTGTGTCATTACACCGATATTTGTTTATGAATAATAACAGTTCAACTAAGCTTTGCAAACAAATATGTTATACCAAGTCATTCGCGCAAACAACTTTAATATAACTTTAATCTTATCACTGTAATAAATTATAAAATACAATTTTATTCAATGCATCTAATGCTAGGTATAAGTATCAGTAGGCTTGTCTCTAAGCTACGTATAGCTGTAGCGGCAATATGTGGGTAATATCAAAGCTAAAATAACTCAACAATAGCGCATCACAGCTATCTGTGTCTCTGTCTGACCAATTGCAGCCCATTGATCGTTAATACCTAGAGTAACCACGGACTGACATACTGAGGGTGCGTTCCGAAATTAGCTGGAAGCGCAAAAAATTCCCTAGGACAGAGACAGAGCTAGTCACAAAGTCGGCAGTGCAAAAGAGATAAAAGATTATTGACAGCTCTTCGAGCTAATTTCGGAATGCACCCTCAGATGACTGAAGATGATGCGGACCTTGTGCGCGTGCGTCAAGTCATTCGAATCTTAATGGCCGACAGTTACCGCCTGATGAGCAGTCGATGCAATACCAATCGCGACTGTCAGAAAATGTCCCTAGGGGATATCAGCCAGCAGCGGGCCCCTAGGGACATTTTCTGACAGTCGCAACTGGTACTGCATCGACTGCTCATCAGGCGGGAACTGTCGGCCAATAAGATTCGAACGACTTGACGCACGCGCATAAGGTGCGCACTTTCCATATACACATGGTATATCTTCAGTTAACGACCAGGATAGCGCAAGAATTGATCAAGACGGCGGCGAACGACGGACACAAAAATATAGGATATGTTACGTGGAAGTGGGGTAACGGAGAGCGTCCAAAATGGCTCACGGCCGTACAAACAGTGGTCCCAAAGTCTCGGGGATCGAACGCTGTTATGCTCGAGCGACAAGTGTTTCGCCCCGTCGACGCTCCCCCTAGGAACGGGCACCTCAGTTCACCAAAAGGTGGACCCCGTTCCCATGACTAACCCTAAAAACGCGATCCTTAAAACTACGTGAGATGGAAAAACTCGACACCCGATCGAGCGCGGGAAGAACGCGGTAATCGCACGCACGGGCAAAATAGGGAGATTTAGCAGTATACAGGGTGACCCAGTACCCGGAGACCACCGGGCACTGACGGATTCTTTGCACAGAAATTAGACTAAAATTACTCTTGACAATTTTTTTTTAAAGCAACGGTTTTTGAGTTAGAGCCGCTTGAAGTCCACCAATCACGGTGCGCAGATAGGGCCAGGCGCACGAGCCTAGCGCGAGGCTAGCGTACGCTGCATCGGGTTCGGGCTCAACTGTACTAGCCTCGCACTTGGCTCGCGCGCTCGGTCCCATCTGCGCTGTGATTAGTGGACTAAACTGGACTTCAAACAGCTCTAACTCGAAAACCATTGCTTTGAAAAAAAATTGTCCAGAGTAATTTTAGTCTTATTTCTGTGCAAAGAATCCGTCAGTGCCCGGTGGTCCCCGGGTACTGGGTCACCCCTTATACACGTCCTACCAACTCGAGCGCTCGATTCTAAGTGAATCGCGCGCGCGCGCTCACTTGACCCCGTTTGCGCACAGCGCGCTGCCTGTACCAACGAGTCCGCGAGGTTCGAGCGCGAACAGTTCCATTCTGACGTTCTGGCGATTCAAAACTTACCAATCAGCTCAAAGCCGACAGAAAAGAAATTCCCTGTGACTCGGGTACATACAGCTATGTCGGCTATCGGCGTTTGCAAATCTGTCTTTTCTTTGTAGGGTATATAAACCATTACGGAATATCAGAGTGCGATTATAGTATTAGCGCCTTTTCCCACTCTGCTGTAACACATTGTGTGCTGGAATCTGCGTTCAAATTTTCCGGACTCCCCGAGAAAAAAATTAGTAATTATTGATGATTTTCTCTGCAACTACGGATGGAAATAAAATTATCTTTGATATTTAAAAACTCAATTTATCAGAGCCCTGCACATAATATGCCGTAATAAATAGTTTGTGAAATATGCATTTCTGGGTAACGTCCTGTTTTTTTGCAACAATTTTAAAATCCCCTGATCGTTGGGATCGCTGTGGAGTTTTCTTGCATTTTCCTAATTTCCCCGATTTCTAGGTACGGTATACCACCCCGTGTGTAAAATATTTTGAGACTGACTGAATAATTTATGAGATAAAATAAAGTAGAAAATAGTAAAATCTTTTCTAAGATTACCAGATTCAATTTGTTCCATATTAATTTTTTACGGTAAGACAGAAATGTATATGAAATATAATTAGCTGTACTCATTTCTTTACAATCCGTCTTCGCGGCGAGCCATTTCCTGTAAGTTCATTGGGGGTAAAGCATTAATCAATATTAAGAAATGATCCCTCATTGAGCCACTTACTATTTCTCCAGCTTTGATGAAAAAAAAAAAAAATCGATAAAAGCAATACACTTACTTGTTAAAATCGATGGTATTTAAAATCTTTAAAAAAAATTTGTGTCAGTTCAATTATCGAAGAATACGTATTCTGCTCTTGCTTCGTCAAGATTTCTACTAGCATTTAACTAATTTTTACCCGTATTAAATTATCAAGTCTCGTGCAGTACATCACCACGACATTACTGATGATGTATCGAAGGTCTGGAGGATACGGCAACCCTGCAAATTGACCGCCTCTGTATCAACGAAACCTTTTTCTTGTGTTTATTAAAATATTATGAAGAAAAATCAATTCTTGCTTTCTTGTAACTGATTACTGTTGCAAACCAACAGTTAGAATTTATTAAAGCAGGGAAACAGGAACGGCCTAAACCGCTGCAACTGTAGGAAAAACATTTAGGGTTGCAAGAACAGCTTTACAGCCCGCTAAATGTGCCTTTTGCCAGGAACTTTTGATAATTGAAAGAAACAATTAAATTAGGTTTCTTAGCCTAAGCAAATCTACGTTTTGCAGGTACCACTTGTTTCGTTGATCCAAGTCAGCTTGTTGATGACGAATATTATTTCATTCGTTAACTGAACCATTCCATCGGCTTATTCACTGGTTTCGAATGATTAAAACACTGATAAAGTCCTTGCATTTTTGTACAAAATCTTTTCATGTCACCTGCCATTTTTTGTTTTTTTACTTTTTCTTAGCTTAATATTATTCAGTTTATTTGTCGACGTATGTTTGGCACAGCTTCGACTTTTGACTTATTGACATTCATTATCACATCTTAGGCAGATGAAGTGACAATTTTTGCCAACGCTGAGTGATATTTTTCATCTGTTGAGATTATATTGGCTATAATTAGTCTTATAATAAGCAGCATTTTCTAATGTCTATAACTCGTTCATTTTCAATCGCAATTTCGCGAATCGGACAATAATAAGAATTCAGGAAAGCATCAGTGGGGAAACAAATTGGTTGACTTGATTTGTCCGCTTGTGTTTTTTCCTTCCTCGAAAATTTTCATTTATAAAGTCCATGCAATACATGTATTTATATCGATTTATTTGACGACTTGTAGGTTTCTAGGTCTACCCGCACATAAGCATAATAAGTTCGTATGATGATCATTCAATTCGAGTTGAAATTACGAGTTGCAACGAATGCATTCGATTATGACTTTCTTGCGGTCACAGCTCCAGTTTCATAACCATCGGAAATTCGTTCATAATGCACCAGCTGTGCGTAATACCAGCTCACATACCTAGGAGATGAGAGATTCAAGTGTGAATATAATTATATATACATGCGGACTGCAACGTAGACATTAAAACAATATTTCATAAGAAAACCGAGAAAGTGGCAAGTCAAAAATAATTAGCAATCTCATTATAGCTATACGTACTTGAACATGCGCTGGAGTGCCTAATGCATAGACAATGGCATTAGCCACATCTTCCGGATTCAGTGCAGGTCGTTGATTATAAACGGCCTTAGCCACTGCCTCGTTGGTGGCAGCAGCCAGAAATTCTGTCTTGATAAGACTAGGACTGATACTCTAAAAAAGATTTCATTGGGTTTTAGAGCCTTTATGGGGCTTCATAGATTTCGATTTCAACTAATTACACAATTAAGGTTTTAGGGATTTAAGCAAGTGTCGTGCAATATCAAAAAATTTTGAAATCTGGAATGAATTCAAAGGATTTCAAGCGAAGTCCCGACCTTTTACTGAATTCCAATCGATTTCACAAGGTGCTAGGGATTTTAGAAGGTTTCAAATGATTCCAAAGGATTTTAAATCTTTCACAAGATTGCACGAGGCTTCAGTGGATTTCAAATATTTCACAACTCTCTTTGTGTACATCTTGCACCAACTCACCGTTACTTTGATCTTGGTGTTGGCTTTGATCAACTCTTTCCTCGTGACCTCCGTCATTGCTGTTACCGCGTATTTGCTACTCGGGTATAAACTGTACTTGTCGCTTACGTCAGGAACTTCATGGCCCAAAACACTGCAAAAAATGTCAACGAATTATCTTCAATCAAAGGATAACCAAGGATAACCAAGTCTCGTCTCAAAGTGTCAGAGAACAAAGTAAACCAACCTGTTGATGTTGATTATGTGACCGTCAACTTGACGCGCCTTCATGGAGCGTATAGCTTCCCTTGTCAAGATAGCGACTGCCAGGACATTAACGTCCAGAACCCGACGAAATCCCTCCGTATCTCCGTCTGTAAGGTGATTTGATATTGGGTTTAAAAATAATACTGTGCTCAGTAAATCAGATCGAGTTACTTAACACCAGCTGACTTGAACCATATAAAAGAATGCAGACCTCGACAGATTGAAATTCCAAATCATCCGAATATCAAGTATGCCATTCTTGAACTCATAATTGATGGAGTTTGTGCAAGAAGTGTATAAGTGACAAATATTTAAAATCCGAGCCACGCATGATTTCGTACAATTTTTTACAGAAACGATCGTTTGTGTGGTTATTTTTATTTTTATATACGCAAAAATTTGAAATCGTTGAAAAACGGTGTTTTTTTTTCTTAACGAAAATGAAATTTCTTTTCCCGAGAACGTACATCACGAAACGAAGTTCCCCGATTTTTTTTTACTCTGTGAGTCTACCTCGGAGATGGGAATTCGAAAACTCCGGATTTTCGTAGATCGCAGATTATTGCTTAACTTTTTAACGGAGATCAATGTAACTGTAAAAAGGTTTCCTCTACCTGATGGATGAGTTTTGATAAGATATGTCGATAAATTACCGATAACGGATGCAAAAATCAAAATGAGAAAACAAATTTTCAAGTACTATTAACTGCTTAAGTAACAATATCAGGTCATTTTTGCAGAGTAGCTATTTTATAGAAAACATTATAAAGCACAACTTTGGAAACATTTTTCGATAAAACGCATTTTAAAAAGGGTAAATAAAAAAATTGAATTTTTAATTTACAACGATTTTTCATTGCTAAAATGCAACTAGCACGCACATATAGTCAACTGGACTGTCCAGAACAGCCGAATAAACTATACATAATAGACAAAATAACGATTTTTACACTTAAAATTACTACTACCTTTGAATAGTCGGTGTAGTCGTCTGATTTTTTGGCGAGAAGTGGACAATTTTATAAGCTCTTTAAAAATTTCAATTTCTTCAAGATCGGCTAGCAATCAGTGGAAATACTCGATGAAAAATAATTTTCAAAAATTTAACTCCGATTTTCCGAACAAACAAAAAAAAAACCGATAATTGAACTCACGAATCACGATTCACAGTCAATTTTTAGATGATTCGAAAATTCGCTCACAGAAGCCTGCACGTCTTCAGAATATTTGGTTCCAGCTAATTACAGTAATTAAAACCGCGTTTAGCTTACCGGAAATTGATGCAAAATATGCCATCCCAGCGTTATTAATGAGGACGTCAATGCCTCCGAGGGTTTTCTTGATCCATTCGACGACTTCCAGGATCTCTTCTTCCTTGGTGACGTCGCATTTCTTCGCCCAAAGCTTGCCTTTCGCGCCCTTTAGCTTTTCGCCAAGTTTTTCGACATTTTCCACTCGTCTAGCTACGCCGACAACAGTGAGACCCTCTCGAACGAGAGTCTCAACCGTGACAGCGCCGACTCCAGCACTAGCTCCGGTAACGAGAGCGACTTTTCCTGCCCACCGATCCATCGTAAATTTAAAAATAACAGCTTTCACCCGCGCAACTGAACGGATAAGACTTCAAATCGATTCTACGACTGGCCTGAGTTACTGCGCTCGTTTACACTGTCACACTGCTCATGATAGAGAATCCCTCTCCTTCGGGGTACCACAGTAGATAGTGTATAATAATAATAACAATTCAGTCGACCACACTGTTAAGTGTGTAAAATATTGGTGCGTCACTATTCAATCTAAAGGCCATGAGTTTCTCTCAAACAGCAAAGTCATTTCGATTCATACTGGCACGTTTTATACTTTGACAAGTTAACATACCATAGAATCGGGATGGTTACAGGTAGCTGGTATTATTTTCAATAGTCAAGGTGAGATCATATTTATTTTGTAATATTTATATTTGCAGTGAAAAGGAAATTACTTGAATTTGAAAATGAATTTCATCGCTCAGACATCTGTTTTCAAATATTTTTATGAAATGAATTTTTGAATTTCAATTTATGGGATATCGTTTAGAAAAATTGGGGATTACCGTAACGTCACCGTAATCGACAATGCCTAATTTTCGGTGATTTTCGGTTATCAAATGTAATGGTCTGCACATAAAGTTTTTAAAAATTGCTGATTCAAAGATTTTTGAAAAAGTGTATATGCGAACTAAATCTATAAATTTTTATTACAAACTATGCATATTTCAAGTCTTATACGAAACAATAAGAAATGTTCAAATTCCTGTAAAAATTCGTAGATATAGAAGTTTTCAGATTATTTTTCACACGCATTGTTCAAGGTTACGAAACATCTTCGTAACGAAATGAGCTATTGCTCAATATTATTATCCGTATACCATGGAATTCATGAGTTGGCATTTTTCGGATGCGGTAGTATATTCTTATGCATGAACTACTAGCTATACAGAGACACAGGTTTTGATCAAGATAAAAACTGCGCTGAACAGCGCCAGCCTCAGTCACCCGAGAACCCCGAGCGAAATATTCTAATAGTGGATTTGTTACAGTAGAAATCACCACAACTGTAGCGCCGTTATCTGTGTATTGTTTTTCCCTGTAGTGGTCATAAAATATTTTGCTATCCTGACGAAACGACCCTCTTGTAATGTCGATCGAGAACATTTTGACACGACACACAGAGGGCAAAGATCGGGGAGAGATTATACATAATTTTTAATTTTTCTTCCTTGTTTTGTGGTGCCGTTATTATTTCTCCTTCTCGCTCCTTGGCCGTGGTGCCTCGGGCGACTACCCTGGTTGCCATCCGTCTAAAGCCGGCACTGGCACTGATAATCCAGTGATAACACAAGTGATAGATTTGTAACGTCATATTACTTTACGTACAAATAGCCAGGTGAGGCAAAAGTCCACGTCCTCTGTTTCCGTTCTGGGACCTACGTTCTAAGAACGGTTTTTTTTCAAAATTTTTCTCATATCTGAACAGAATGTAGAGAAACCAAGGCATGCAGTAGCATTCTTGGCAAAAAAAAATATTTGGAGAAGAATACAACTGTAAAAAAATCTCCAAGCAGACCCCATTCAAAATTGCACCTCATATGGGAAATGGGCATCATCCCAATACCAGGCCTAAAGACAGGGGTTGTGATTGCGGACATAACAGGGACATGTGACTACGAATAATTAAAAAACAATTGCTTAATTTTTTTCATAATTTTATCTCAACTCTGAACCCCTGCCTGTACGAAGATGGTGGATTTCCACCATTAAAATACACGTGTTTCGGCTAGATTCTCAGTATATATTTTATTGTAAGAGTAATAATATTCAAAAAAATCTAGAACCGTGAGATTTTAGTGGGCATTGGTGCAACTATCTGGTAAAAAATTCACAATAATGGGCAATATTACGCAGGACCAATGGATTTTTTATGCATAGATGTAGTTTCATTCTGACCTGCAGCCAAGAAATATTGTGATTAATTTAACGAATAATGAGTATAAATTTAGAGGCATAATATTTTGGCATCGATTCTACAATAATATCGAATTGGCCTTTAATAAATTTATTCACCAATTAACAGAGTGTCAGTAGCAGTAGGTAGGTAAACTTGATAATGAATATTGGGTGTTTGATTCTCATTCGAGAGATAATTGTATGAATCTAAATTCATTACATCACACGATAAACCTATGAAAAATTTATGAACTATCAAATTGGAGAGGAAAACAAGATGAATTGTAATAATAGTAATCAATCTTATGCAAGACCGATGGATTTTTTATGCACCAAATTTGGTGCTTGACATTTCACAGGAGAAAATTTTTCTAATAAATTAGCATTTGGAAACTACTGTGCACTCATGGAGAAGTTATATTTAAAAATTTTACCAAGTCCTCCTCGTGAATTAAAAGAATTATTTAGTCGTGAATACATCCCAAATACCATAATTTTTCAAACGTATTATGCATGTTACATTAAATCTGTATCTTTGACGTCATTTAATGCTGATTCAGTAAGATTGTGAGGATAACTACTTGGTCCGTACTGTTTTAAAATATAGGGGCAAATATATAATCAAATAAATATATCATTATATCCAGTTAAAAACAAAGACCCAAGTTATGGTCAACTTTTCATCATAGACAAACAGGAAGCCTTAGATCATCGCTTGCAGAATAATTCAGAGCTTGATGTAGAAATTATGCAATTACTTGACAAAATAATACGTAGTAATAATTTATTTAGCAAATGATATCAAATGTTGGGAGACGTGATATGGAGTCAACAACCCATTACTTCAGCTATTGAAAGTATACTTGAATTATATTTATGCTTGACATTGAAAACCAGGGCAAGATCAGAATCGTCGTTTCGATTCTCCAAGATGTAGTAAAGTAACAGCTATTTTTTCTACTTCGGTGAAGGTAGAAATTTCAGAATTGTATGTCATTATTGGGAATAAAAATATAAAAATGTTACAAAACATAAGCTTGATAGATTGACTTCGTGCTGATAACTGATAGATAACTCCTAATCGCGAAAGCAGATCTGCAGACATAAAATACAGATTAGCTGTTCGTGAAAATGAATTCAACATATTGTTATTAGGACGCTGATCATTTCAACAGTAGATTATAGATAATTGTGTAAAAGTGGAACAAAATTGATTAAGATTCTGTTTTGATAATCAAGAAACATCACGTTCAGAAACAGGTTGAGAGACTATTTAAAAAGTGTTACTCACGATAAATAATAAAAAAGTCAGCATTTACAAAGAGAAAGATAATTTTCACGATAAAAAAATGATAAATAATTAGGAGAGTGCAAGAAGTACGCTCGTGCTCTAGTTTCAAGTCAATATTCGATGCATTCTATGGATATGTAAGTCGCGAGCCAGAAGTCGAAGAGACGAGAGAAATCTCACCTGCGGAATTCCTCCAAGTTATGGTCGTTTGATTTGGTTTGGCGAAAATCATTCAAGGAACAAATATTCTGTCATCCATTTCTTATGATTGGCGGCATCAAAATCCGATACAGATGGGAAAAATTTACCCAGTATGCCAGAAAAGCTACCCGACGTAGGCGGGTTTTAAATATAACGGAATTCGACATAGCCGGGAATTGTAACATTATATGATTAGCAAATTTCAAGATGTTGAGGAAAAAATCCGATGTAAGTGGAAATTCGATATATGCAGGTTTCACTCTGTTACACGGTGATCCATTACCCGCGGACCACCGGGCACTGACGAACTCCTTGCAAAAAAATGAGACTAAAATTACTCTTGACAATTTTTTTTTAAAGCTACGGTTTTTGAGTTAGATGCGTTTGAAGTCTACCAATCACGGCGCAAATGGGAGCCTCGATGGCTCGTGCGCTTGGTCCTATCTGCGCCGTGATTGGTGAACTTCAAACGGCTCTAACTCAAAAACCGTAGCTTTAAAAAAAAATTGTCAAGAGTAATTTTAGTCTCATTTTTTTGCAAGGAATCCGTCAGTACCGGTGGTCCGCGCGTACTGGGTCACCCTGTATAGCGGCACTGATTCCAAATCACCGACCAGCGACTCAACGCCTGAACGACGTGACCAGTCTTACATTTTTGCGAATTAGAAGACTTCAACGTGTGTAAATTTGAATCGCAGTTTATGTTTCCTGGCATAAATATTGCAAAAAACAATGCTGTTTATCATAAATCAATATCTATGATTCCTAGAATCTTGAAAACTCCCTCAGCTATGAACAGGATTTTCCGAATATGGGTACTCATTGTTACATATATGACATAAGAATGATTTGACCGGTTCGCAAAAGAACTGATAATAAGTCTTATTTTATAACAACTAATTACAATTGAGACATTAATTCTCAAACTAGTTTTTTTTGTTCCGTAGTAGTTGTCAGTTGCCTATTTAGTATATATAATTAGATTTACCTCTAGAATAAAAAAATTATCTGAATACGCCATTAGGTATATTATTATTACATTATACGTATAAAACACATTATTTCGGACAAACACAAGTGTTATTGTCATATAATCGATGCAACGTAAGCTGTGTTTGCCGGGATTCGGCCATGTTCAACACAGAAAAGACTAGTAGCGGAAAATATACGTACAAATTGAGCGTGACAAGGTAATTCAGGTAGTTTTCATTGTAGCAAGGATTTTCCACAGTTATTAAACTGTAAATCCTCATACTTAAACCTCAGACTATTGCTACCCATACATACCTACATATGTAAATATAATATTTATACATACCGAAAACAGATCTGTAAATGTATTCTTTAAATCTCATCTCATGGATTTTCTGATAATTATCATGTTGGTAAAAATTTACATTAATGATCTCACAATTTCAGAAAAAATTATAATTGGAAGTTGCTTTGCTGCCGTGAAAAAAAAAAACTTTTCAGTTAGACTTTTAGCGAGTTATACGAAAAACGAAAATCTCACGGTGCAAAAAGATGAAAGAATTTTATGACCTAAGATAGTAAATAATTTAGGTCGACGGTAATAAAATGCAGAGGGTAAAAATCGATTTCTGTGGTATGATAGACGGGAATGTTGCGTTACAAAATAAGAATATTTTGTTTCTTTGGTTATTTATTATCCGTTATTGTGCCCTCGGAAATTTTGACTTGCCGCCAGAAGACGACGCTGGCATTAATTTAAACTTTGTACTTTGTAGCAAGTTGTAAGATCCGTAGCTACAGTATTTTGGCGACAGGAATGGAATGTAGAATGCTCTGAAGAACGGATGAGATCTGTAATAAAAATATAAACTTTTCATTTGGTAGTTAATATCCGAATGCTAACGTAAACCAAACATCGATTCAAATTACAATTCAGTTTGATGGCATGTTCATTATCGTTCAAAGTGAAAATAATATAAAAATTCGGGAAACAGTATGAAAACCTCTGAAATAAATTTATTGTTACTGAAGTTGCTTCAATTTAACAATGACTCCGAGAAATTACGAGAGTTTCTTTTCAATAGACTTACTTAGACGCATCCAGAAACTCGGCAGTCTTAATCACTGTAAAATGATCAGGTTGATGCGAGTAATTTGGTTCCAGGGAAGATTCTTTTCCAAGATCCAAGTCCAGTAAAAAATGACATCTTCCAACGTCGAACTGTGAATTAGCAAACAATACGAAACCAATCTACATGCACTATGTTAATAATTGTAATTAATGTGTCGACAACAAAAGATTGCCAGAACCGGCGTATAAAAGCTGGAGATTGGAAATTATTTAATTGAACAACAATATCAATAAAATAATATTATTCCATACAGAACATTGTAGCAAATGCAAAAAACTTAATAACACTGAATTCATGTGACAAAAATTAATTTTTTACAAGTGTAATTAACGAAAATGTTCCATACTCACGTAACGAGATGTTTCTTCCTTGTTCTTGTCATTAAAGTGAGGCTGAACAATACTCGTGCCATTTTCTTGATCCGAATAGGGTTGTGGTAACTGTCCAGTGAATTCAGACTGCAAATATTGGAGCCTCCAACTAAAACGTTGAACAGATTTAGCAAGATGAAAAAAAGTATTGATTTCCGATTAGTGATGAGAGCATAAAGAAGCTTTCATTATTCTCACAGTATTGTCGAATACTTCTCACTTGTTCGAAGGAAAGAAAAAGCTGCTAGGAAAGCGATGCCATTCTTTGCCAATGCAAAAATTGATGTTTACGTCAGATGGTACTTGTCCATCAGATCCGAGTTTGTTGGCTTCCATCACTACTTCTAATGGCGCGTAATAGCCTATAGATAAATAACAATGATTGTGATAGTTTGGAAGTGCTGCACGAGAAATACAGGAGGAGATGCAAAATGTGAACGTGAATGAATATTGAAGCAAATCGAGTATGAGAGAGTTTAGGATTGCGATTGCGCTCCAAAATTGTTCAACAACACAAAACATCACATTAATAACGACAATAGAATTGCTATCATACAACTTGAGTATCACTTTTAGTCATTTAAGTTAAGACAATAAAGAATGATTCGCACATTCGGGTTCGTTTTATTTTCATTGCTTACCCTTGTAAAGAGCGAACGATCTTGAGAGCCCAAGTAAACCGCAAACAATCATCGACAGAACCATAATCGGCGCTGTGTGTTGTAAGTAATGAGAAGTGACTGGTAACGGGCTGATTTGAGTGCGGACAAAGAAGTAAAGCTTCTGAACAACATCAACTGTTATCGCTCCGGCTAGGCAGATCATGGGGTAGATTGGAAAAAGGAATCTTTCTTCCTAAGGTGCATGAAAAGTAACGACCACATTGTTAAATTGAAGCTTGCAGTCATAAACTGGACAAAATTAAAGCTGTCGAATCGAGTTTAGAATATGTCACTTAGAAATGGTATGAAACATAAATAAAACATTATATGTATATTGATTAAGGACACCGACGAGGAAGATAATTTTGTACTTATTCAAATTGGATTGTAAAAATTATATCGTTTAAGATGAAACTCTCAAAGTCAAAACCTTACAATTAGTACTGAATTGACGAAATAAGTATCATCATCATAATTGCAGACTTTAGACACAGGATATGATGAGCTGACGAATAAATTAATTGTGAACTATAGTAGAATGAAAAAGAAATAAAACAGAACTTCATGATCAAAGTAAGAATAAGAGTTCACAAATGTGATACATAGTAAACCTTCCAATGTCTTAATTAATAACATTGGCTTCAATTAATTATACTATAACATAAATCATGACGTATAGAAGTAGACGATCTAAACTAAAAAGAAAATGACAAACATAGTGAGAGGCGAACGAGAATTCAGGAAGTTTTGGCAGTGTCGAACGCAGAGATTTTCGCGAATATTACAAAGCCTGTTAGCTTTGATTTCGTCAGTTGAATGATTAAAAGTTTGAATGCTTTGTACAAAGAACTTACTTTATGCGACTGGAAGAAGAATACAGCGATCCATAGATAGAGCGGCGCAAGTGAGTACCAGTAAGGCAGACAATAAGAGCTTCTTGGTCTCGCGGGTACAACCATCCAAGTTACAAGCTTTAACAGAATAAAAGAAATGCGATAGTCATTATCCCAATGATGATTTGTTCCTTGATTAGATCCGGTGCTAATGTCTCAGTAACTATCGCGATATTCCTACCAATCCAAATGGGGCCAACAACGCTCCAAGAAAGACGAAATTGAAATTCAAGAAGCCATTCAAGATATAGAAGCTGAACGGTTCAGTGCCGTACAGGTCCGGACCATGACTAGTAAACACGTTGTACAGGACTATGTTGAGAGGAGCGACAACCAGTTTGCCAAAGAATACGGAATCGAACCAAACCATCGGTGCCAATATCACGATACCAGACAAAGCTGCCCACTTGACAAACTGCAGCCATTCTCTTCGACGAAAGAGCATTTCTATTGCTATCGGAATGCTGCAAACAATCATTATGAATAATTAATAATGGATGTTATTGTTGAAATCTGAACTCAAACAGTTCATTGTACGTGTTTTCGTTTGAAGTTAGTTACCACATTTTCATTTACTAAATGAAAAAGTTTTAATTTCTGACAGAAGGCATAAGTTTGAAACGTACCCCAACAAGACAGCGAATGGCCAACCAAGTAATGAAGAAATAGCGGTGGTAAAAATTGCTAATTCGTATTTACGATCATACCAAGCGGCTATGGCCACGGTGCTTAAGTACCTGAAATGGAAACAGGATTGCATCAATTAGACAAGATGGTTTCAAGATTTTGCTAAACATGTGAACCATAGATGTACAAATTGTTATATTTAATGAAGTGCAGTGTATAATGACTCACATTGAAAATGACGAAGGTAAGAAAGCAGCGCTTGAAATGTACATTCCAGAGCTAAAAATTAGAAATGCTAACGTCAGACGTGCTATGTGTACTCCAAATTCTCTGCATACATTTCTGAAAATGATAAAAAGATCCAATATATAATTGTAGAATTGCTTATTTTGCATCTTGATGACTTAAAAATCAAAACTCCTTATTCATTTAATTACAAAATGATCGCATCACGAATAATTATCAAATTATTATATTTGTGAAGGAACTTAGTGTGAAATATATGAATCAATGAGAGATATACGTACTTGTAAAAATATACCTCTGATACGGCGCAGCCTACTGAAAGTAAGCATCGAATAAAGTAGAATACAAGTACAGGATTCGGTTCTAATAAGGAGCAGTAGATTTTTGCAGGGACAACATGTAGCAGTAAATATGTGTAAGATCGCAGTGCATAATCTGGACTGTACTCCCAAGTTTGCTGACCAGTTCCATAAAGTAGGTAATGGCTCTGGAAAAAATATTTATTTGATTCCTTATTAAATATTAAAAATTATATGTACAGCATTCTGATTGACGACGAATGAATCCGAATTGGAAATGAGATTCCATTTTAATTCAAGAAATTAAAGATGTAGCTAAATTTTCATGATTGTTCAATTGTTTTTCATACCGGCTCCCAATAATTGAAGGTCTCATCGCAATCCGTTATGTGGCTCCATATCGCTGAGCAAAATCTGGCTGATAATAGCAGTTTGAACGCTGTATCACCGCCTGGATAGACAAGCCCATAATCGGTCGTTTCTTCTGGTCTAGAAGTGAGAGAAATGTAAACATTGATACGAAAAAACTTGAAACTTATTTGTCAAATAGTTTGGTCAGGAGATTTCTGAAAAAAGTCATCCAATTTCCAAGGCGGCAATGAAGGTTCCATTTCATTTTGATATTTGTAATTATTAAACAGCTGTGGTGTATAATTAATTTATGCAGCGATAACTTAGCGGACATTTGTCAAATATAGATACTTATAGTGAATAGATAAATACAGAGATTTATTGTCAGACAGAAAACCATAAATGACATTTGTTGACATAACATAGAATAAGCTAACCTAACTTAACCTAACCTAAAATGTCGGCAAATGTCAAATGGCGTATGTGAATCGAAGGAAAGTAATTAAAACTCGTTAAGGACTGAAACGTATTGGGAATCAGGGAGAGAAAAACCTACTTTGATAATTTCCTCCCATTGTTTTTCTTCTGATCTTTTTTAAGGTAAAACAATTGCCGATGACGTTGGCTCGGTGCCATTTTTAAAGCAAGCCCCGTCAACGTCATCAACTACTATTTAATACGGTGCGCCTAACCATTGGCAACCTGGAGCGATGACAAGCGTGATGCGCAAATTCTCTTTTCGCGCGATCGATTAGTGCGTTTCAGAGTTGCAGAGGTGAACAAAAAAACAGTGAAGTATTCCGGCGATACTTATCAGCATTAGCGTTTGAAGAGTAACATCACTATTTCACGTAGGTTTGAAGAGCGCGTGAAGACGGAAGGTTTAAATCTGCGTTCGATTCTCCCTCCATCCATACCAGGCGTTACCCCTTTAAATATCGAAGTCCACGTGTCTCAAACGCGGAAATGGGCTCAACAGCCCCATTCTATACACAATTCTGAACAAAAATACTCCAACACATTGTCATTTTACGCAGAAATAAAGAAATGGCATGAATTCGAAGAATTTACTGTTACGATTTCGTAGAATCTGTGCCATTTTTTTTACTTCAGCGTAAAATAAGAATGAATGAGAGTATTTGTGTTTAGAGTTGTGTATAGAATGGGGCTGCTTTTTTCGCATTTGATACACGGACCTCGATATTTGGAGATATATACGACAGCCTCGAAATCGACCAGAGTATCACCTAATGCAATCTACGGATCACATTTGATAGTTAATCAGCGAACCCGATAGCCGATTAGGCCTAATTAGGTTTCTTCCCTGGGTGCTTACAATCCTGTTCGCTATTTCTCCCCAAGAATGCAGTCCGGGAGCTGCAAACAACACTAAAAACAACGGATCACGAAAAGACGGCAGGCGAAACAAACAAACATGCCACACCATCGCCAATATGGAAATAACCGTTATTTTTAGCGTTGTAATTGTTGTTGTAGTTACAGAATAAGCACCCTTATTTTCGTTTGTCAGGTAGCATGATGTTAACATTTGTTATGCAAATCTTTGATTTGTTTGCTGGGTGGATAGACACATTCGCCATTGCAATGGAACTGATTGACCAAGTTAATGCTCTCATTTTGCACATGGACAATTTAGTACATGGGCGGGTATTTTCAGAATTTTTTCACGCTGCTGAAGATGGGATGAGCACCGCAACAGGGATCCATTGCTTACTCTATATACACAAGAATATATTAGAATTCACACAAGGGTTTGGAGAAGTTAAATGTATAGAAACTGCATGCTTTGATATAAGTCACTTTATATTTTGGATCGGCCGGGGCAAAAATTGATCGCATGTACATACATTTATCTCGCTTAAAAAATATTGATAAGCATCTAGAATGTCCAACTCGTTATTTTTGGTGCTTGTGTACAGTAAGGTGCGGTAATGCAGATAGTGGGATTTTTCATCAATTTTTGCGAGTCTACATTTTTTTTCACACATTTATATACTTAGAACCTTACATAAAACTGATTGTGAAACTTTACTTGACACTTACATGACTTTATTTTTTTGTACGTTCTATAGTTTTTGTGGAGTATTTAATTAAAATTAGACATTTTCGATTTTGGCATTAAATATTTCGGCAGCTGCTGACGCTGAAAGTCTTCGAATAGAAATCTATAAAAACGCAAACATCATTTTATCAACTAACAAAAGCATTTCACAAAATTTAAACTGGGTTTTACAGAAACAGGGCTTTTAACAGGTCACTCACGTGTTGAGTGCCTCATATAAATTACAGAAATGCAACAATTCCATAAATATCCTTTTGCATGAATGCAATTACACCATAATCTGCATCTTTGTAATCGCATTGCTGGTAATAAGGCGCCACCATCAGCCTATCCAACACTTTTACGCCGACATCAATGATGGAACTCGAGTCTTACACGCGCAGTTCAAATACTCTGACGATCAGCCAATTACAGCTTCTCTTCAGCCGAAAGGACCAATCAGGTATCGAAGATCAGTTCTTCCTGTATCGCAACGATTATAATTGGTCTTGGCCAGCACCCTGAGATAATAATCGAATTATTGATCTAACAGAAAAAACAAATGCTTGTTTGAAAACGATGGACCTGGATACGAATTACACCTTTGTGCCGCTAGCAAAAAGAAATTACGTGTGCTTGACCGATCGAAGAGTTCAGGAATTACTTGAAAAATGGTAATATGAAAGTCATTTGTTTTATAAATTGATTTTTATGTATCCAAATTTCATGCGCCATGAATGTTTATTTCTTCCAGGGGCGTTCAACACAATATAAACATCCAAACTTTTTCGTTCAACGAACCTTTTCAACCGTACCTGAAATATCGTCTGGTTGAGGTAAATTTTATACGTCATTTCTGAATTGCTGTGCTTCAATTTGTTGCGAAATTTAAACGATGCTTTCTGCTTATGAAATGAATATTGTTATACAAAGATTTTCTGAGTCGAATGAGTTTCAAACTTTATTCATGAGAAAGTGCAAAAATCTTCGTATCATTCTCCTTTCACTTACAGTCATTTTTCAAGGACGCGATTGTCGCCAAAGAGTTGAAAACCAAGAAGTACAATAGCTGGTGCAACGAAGGTGAAGAAAATCGTGATTCATTTTTTTGTCCGAATTTCAATAGCTAAAAATCTGCTTTGGGTAATTCTGCATATAGTGTTTGTTCTAAACTCTAAATTGAATGTTTTTTCAGGCATTACTGCGACGCAAGTTAAAGCAGAGCAAATTCCATGCTCCGTATTGACGATGTCTTTTTTCGATAAGCTGAAAGACCCGAGCAATAACATCACCTATGATTCGAATAAAATTCGGAAGACCATCAGGTACAACGAGGCGGGAGACATGATAACCGATAACTTGAGAGCAGTTAGTTTCAAGCTCAATTTCCTCATTTTCAATTGGTATCTCTTTACACTGTAATTATTTCTAGCCCATCAGTAGCATATGTAATCAGAAATGTACCTATTCTATTTTGCGTAGAATTTCGATTAATTCTTTACTTTCCCTGATGAATATTATGTTCCGAAACTTTGAATAGTTTTTGCAAACTTACTCAGGACGTGGATTTCTAACAGTTAAAAAGTTCTTACAATAATATGCTAGTTTTATTCGAAGTATCTCTTAGAGATGTGTCCAGATTTTTTCGCCGGCATTTCGGAAGAAATAATTTCAACTGATGCGTAAAAAATGACTGATTTCTCTCAAAAATCCATCTCAGTTTTCCATTGTAATTCGGTATGATCAGAAGATACGCAGAAACACCAGAACTCGGATTTTTTCAAATTTGCAATACAAAATAAAATTCTGGATTCTAGGAGTGTATGAGTTTGCTTCAGAAATTGGTCCGATATTCATCTTTGACTCGACTTAGTCAGAAATAGTCAGAAAAGGGAGATCTTAGGAGTGTTTCATGTTTCCAATGGGAAATGAAGTTCGGGAAAAATCTGACTTCTATTCCGACATTCTCTAGAATTTCTTTAAATTCCTTAGATATTATATTGGAATACCTGTCTCAATTTTTTTTCGGAAATAATACAGAATTTTTCTTGCAATCAGAACTATCCATGCTATATTTCTGAGAAAGTTTTAAAAAAATGGTGGATGAAATATAACTGAGATTTTGTTTGATCCGGACTGACACAACTCAAAAATTGTAATTTTTCAGTAGAAGCAAATAACTATTGGCTTATGGAAGTTACCTGGTGTTATCTACTTTGTGACAGCCAATTTTTCAACTACAGAAATGTCACTTTTCAAGCTTATAGATTACAACGTTGCAAATATAAATATCGTCCCAACTCGGATGGAGACATATTCATCAGATACAGACATTCAATAACTTCATTGCAGATGCTGCTCGATCCAGAATCCGAGGAATACATGCTGTACGAAAGTGACGAACGAAAAGAATTCATATTCCGTATTATGCAAATGCTGGTTATCGGCGGCAAACTTTGCCAATACGAAGATGTGTTGGAGCCCTACTTAGATGTCACCAAAGTGCTGTACAAAGATCTAATAAGGTAAAAATGGCCAAGACTTCATTCACGGTTTTACACAAATTTTTAACATTTTTAATCGTCTAATTCACTTACAGAGTTGATAAACTCGAAGAATCAAACAATTTGTCCATTTCCACGATGGTTTTAGAAGTTGTCGCTACGCATTCCGGCGATGCATATTTTCCAAGAAACGTTGATGACCAACAGAATATCGGGTTCTTGTTGGTAGATGCTAATAATCGTCAAATCACAACTTTCCTACATCAGTTGGACGGATGCGAAGAATGGAAAAAATTGTAAAACATAATTACAAATATGTTGAGGAGATTATGAGACGAATAATTTTTAACAGATGCGTTTTTTATTATCACTATTGTTATGGTTGAAAATGGGAATGGATAGAAACGAAATTGTATCTTACAGATTGGATGGAATTAAAATTTCCTTACAATTCAAATATAACGAAATGGAAAGGAATCGAATGCGTAAACGCACTATTAAAATAATAGAACAACACAATTCGATTTGATTTTCGTATCATGATATATTTCACTGGAGGTTTAGGATGATTGAAAAATGGTACTTGAAATCGTTCGAAATATTGCAAGAAAAAAAAAATTGACGGCATTCTGACAATGAACAAGGAATTTCTCATCACCAAAAATTTATTTTACACGAAATGAACAGTCGAACTTTCACTCAAATTGCAAGTTTTAAGGTTTAAAGAATCATCTCCAACCATTTTCAAATGAACGTCTGGGTGCGTTTGTGATAAATTTTTCGACCGATGATTACTCAAGAATTAATGAACGGCGCGGCATTTCATGTAAAAACTGTTTAAACTTCGGATTTCATCGGCTCAGTGGTTTTCGAGTTGTGCGCGTGAAAAGCGGAAAAAAATAACAAGAATTCAAATGATGATATTCCGAAAATAAATCGACGTATTTTATTGATTTTGGTTCTAATCAACGCGCTCTTATTGACTATTGATTAGATCTTCGATTTTGTCGATTCAGTACTTTTTAGACTTGACGAAGGAGCCAGAAAAAATGTAAGAAAAATTCTAATAATGATATATCGATAAGGTATCGACAAATTTTGATTACTATTTCCCTATTGTCTGGGTTCTTTCTAAACTAGACTGGAGTTGATTTTAGATTCCATTGGGTCTGTATTTAACGAGTTATTCAAATTAACCCATTCACTTTAAAATGAAATTATTGAATTGAAGTGCCTTTATTTCGGTATAGAAACACGTTTTGAATCCCAATAACCAGATCCTCCACTTCACATCGGCAATGAAGGTTTCAAACATTCCTACCGTTAGATGGTAGCATCACGATTGTTACCATCAAACGGTAAAGTAAAAACCAAAAATCCCGTATAATTGACTAGATGTCACTCGATGTAACGGAGGCCGCGATGCATGACGGTGATAATATGGCGACGCATGCGTGCTAGCTGTCAATTGCCAGTGTGTGAGGACGATAATAGTCCGTCGTCAAAGTTGAGTACACTTGATTCTCGTATCGCTGGTGATGTTAAAATTTTCACAATAAATAGAAAAATTACACGAATAAGAAGTAGAAGAAGTAAGGAAGTAAGGAAGGAGTTTCACCGATATCTGGTGCGATTACAGGAATTGCGACAAGGCTCGAGCCCGAAACTTGAGGACCCTTCATCCTAACGGAGCAGCGAAAAGGCCGAGGGGGCCGCATGATGCGATCATATGTCTAGAATCGGGAGAACCCAACTCTTGCCGACAGCACAGGTGAAAAGATCGGTGCCCACTGACTCGGTGGTAAATTTCAACCACAGTGCGAAACGCGCGAGGCACCCGAACGGCACAACGGGAAGCAGCTCGACGGCTGAGCAGCTTGAAGAGATTGAAAACATGACCGACTCGGCGGCGAACACCCAGAAGAGGGCAAACTTCTCGGCTCTAACTGTCGCCAGTCCGAATGGGGTGAACAAAATATCACCGAACGCAACGAACGCGAAGCCAGGATCGGCGAAAAAACTTATAATAAAGAACTTCAAAAGTAAGCTTCCCATCAGCAGCCAAAGTTCAACCTAACCTCAAATTCGCATTCGCCAATTGTAATTCATCCAAAGAGTGTCATTTCTGGCAATTTGCCGAATCTCGTGTTAAACTTGCGACATTCACGTTTATATTTACCTGCCGTTTCTTAGACAGTCCCTCTCTGGCGTCTTAGTCTCGTCTCTATATTCTTGTGGGACAAAGACTCGGAGTTACGCCTTTGCCATACTTATTATTCATGCTTTCAGCTGTCTACTCACAGATTTTTACTACTCTTATTACCTTGCTTATACTCTTTCTTCGCAATACAGATAAGCCCAAGCTTCCTGACAATTACCAAGAGCGTACGTGGGAAAAGTTACGGGAAGCTGTCGTCGCCATCCAGACTAGCAAAAGCATCCGGTATTCTCTGGAAGAGTTGTACCAGGCTGTGGAAAACATGTGCAATCACAAAATGGCCTCGGCTTTGTACGCCAATTTGACAGAGCTCACCGAATCCCACGTTAAGGCTAATATCGAACAGTTTTTAGCAGAGTCTATGGACAGGCATATATTTCTCAAAAAGATGAATGAGTGCTGGCAGTCTCACTGCCGACAGATGATTATGATAAGGAGCATATTCTTGTACCTTGACAGAACCTACGTTCTTCAAAATCCCAGCATCTCATCCATATGGTGCGTTTTTCATATTGCACACTATTTGTATTGGACTATTAAGCTCGCCGCAATATTTGAGACAAATTAATTTACCAAATTCATGAAAATTTCAAACCCTTGATCCACATTTAAACTCACTATTTACTTTGTATACGTATATCCCTATATATGTCATTATAAAGACATCAAAAGGAAGGAAATTCTGTCTTGAATTAAATATTAGTGCATAATTGAATGTTTATCTAGCAGAGTTGGAAATTTAGCAGCCACTCAGACTGACATCAATGTAATCGAATTCTGGTTTTTCTTTCGTTCAACAACTTCCAAAATGAACATACAGACAAATCCTTAATTTCCTCGGTCAAGCTGAGAGAAAAAGAAAAGTAGAAAATTGAACAAAATTAAACTGATTATTGGTTACTTATTCTCATTACAGGGACATGGGGCTGCATTTATTCAGACTTCACATAGTCTTAAACAACTTGGTGCAGACCAGATCTGTCGAAGGATTGCTTATGCTGATAGAAAAGGAACGCCAGGGGGATACGGTAGATCGGACTCTTCTAAAATCCTTGCTAAGAATGTTGTCTGATCTACAAATTTACCAAGAAGCCTTTGAAGCCAAGTATGTATAGCATAGAAATCTGATAGTGAGAGCATTGATTCATGTTTGACAATTCATTTGCTACTTAATTTTTATTGAACCATCTCGTTTAGAAATCATCTGAATTCTGAAAATCAGAATATTTTGTATAGTCCTGTCCTAACTGTCCTGTCCTATATAAACTGTCCTAACACCTGCTGGCTTTTTAGGAATTTTGCAAAATATGGCGTTCAATACAGTTCTCCAATTTTTTTACTATTACTCATCACTTCAACTGGCTGCTTGGAACTCTGACATTTGTTGTGCTTGCTCAATTATTAGTATTTATCTTCACAGATGGTAATGACGATATTATTAACAATGCAAATATGTGTATTCTGCTTTCTATTAATGAACAGTTCAGTTTTAAAATTCTTTAAAAATACAGAAAAAGTGTTGCAAAATGCGATATGTCACGGCAAGAAGTAAGTGAAAAGGTTCAATCTCACTCAGGGAAACGAAAAATCGGAACGTTTTTCTATTTCTTTATCTGCAGTTTTTATCTAGAATATTTTTCACACCCAGATTTTTGGTGGCTACGGAAAGATTATACGCCGCAGAGGGACAACGGCTTATGAACGAACATGACGTGCCTGAATATCTGGCTCACGTTGACAAACGTCTTCAGGAAGAGAATGAACGACTGTTGCACTACCTCGATACATCAACAAAGTCAGTACAGCTCAGAAATTACCTGAGAATTTTATCTAAATTCTGTAATATAACTCATTTGATTATTGAGGCAACCCTTACAATATGGGGACTTCACACTATTTTGGTTAATTTAATTGTCTAAATGACACAATTGTTCTTCCAGATGGTCCCTCATACACACTGTAGAAAAACAATTATTATCAGAGCACATAACAAGCCTTTTACAGAAGGGTCTTAGCGGTTTGTTGGATGAAAATAGAACGAGTGACTTGTCGCTTCTCTACAATTTGTACAGCCGTGTCAAAAATGGCCTGATTGAACTTTGCCTTAACTTTAACTCTTACATTAAGGTAAAAAGAGAGTTTTTGTCTAGTTTCATGGTGTTTGTTTGGACAGTGTTGAAACTGAGCTTGCATTTTTTTCGTTTCAGAAGAAGGGAAGAACAATAGTGATTGATCCCGAAAAGGACAAAACTATGGTTCAGGAGTTGTTAGATTTCAAAGACAAAATGGACAATATAGTGAACACGTGTTTTCACAGAAATGAGAAGTTTGGCAACAGTTTAAAGGAGGCTTTCGAAGCTTTCATAAACCAACGGGCAAATAAACCGGCCGAACTAATAGGTGACGTATTTCGAGTTTCTAGAATCAGCCTCGTCAGATCAGAAATTTTTACCGCTTGTTTACAATTAAAATTTTTTCATTGCAGCAAAATTCGTCGACTGCAAGCTACGTGCAGGAAACAAAGAGGCAACGGAAGAGGAACTCGAACGATTACTCGACAAGATAATGGTGCTATTTCGTTTTATTCATGGTAAAGACGTGTTTGAAGCATTTTACAAAAAGGATCTTGCCAAACGTCTGCTGGTCGGAAAATCGGCGTCTGTCGATGCTGAAAAGTCGATGCTCTCAAAACTCAAGCAAGAATGCGGTGGTGGATTCACTAGTAAACTTGAAGGAATGTTCAAGGATATGGAACTTAGTAAAGATATAAATATAGCCTTCAAACAAGTGAGTAATTTTCATCAATTTATGACGATAATGGTTAATATACTTCAAGGATGAATTGGCTGTACCGTCTAAGTTACAACTTAGTGTAAGAGAAGAAACTGATTAAGAAATCTCCGCCGCTGTTATTCGTTAATACTTGAACATTTTCAATACTATGTTTGAGGATTTGGTCAGCGAAAAAAAATGAGCATAAAAACATTAGCATCTGATCAAAAACTGAAGTCACTAAACGTCATAATTATAAAACCTTTTCTCGAATTGTTTTCATCTTAGCTTGTATTTTTCAGAATCTCTCAGAATAATATCTATTGCATATGTGCCAATGTGTTTTCAAACAGAACACATAAAACTGCAGAAGATTTTTCGAACGGTTATTTTTATTTGTCAACTATTGGTTTAGACTGTCTGATCTATTCATTCTTCATGTGATTTGATAAAATTGTGTAACAGTTTTCGCTTCGCTTTCAGTACGCGGGCAATCTCCAAAACGAATTTTCGGCCAGTAATTTAGATCTCACAGTATCTATATTGACAATGGGATATTGGCCAACTTATCCTGTACTAGAAGTGACCTTACCTGCTGAAATGGTACAGTATCAAGACGTGTTCAACAAGTTTTATCTCGGCAAGCACAGCGGGAGAAAATTACAGTGGCAGCCAACACTGGGACACTGCGTTCTCAAAGCGTGGTTCAATCAAGTAATTATTTTATTATACTCTTTACTTACTTACGTACTAGTTATTGTACAACAATGTCAACATAATAACTTTATATTTCTGCAGGGCAACAAAGAGCTGCAAGTTTCATTGTTCCAAGCACTTGTTTTGATTCTATTCAACGAAACAGACAATCTTTCCCTTGAAGATATTAAAGCCGCGACAAATATAGAAGATGGTGAACTTCGAAGAACTCTACAATCGTTGGCCTGCGGCAAGGCTAGAGTTTTGCAGAAGAATCCTCGAGGTAGAGACGTTGCCGACAACGACAGGTTCGTCTTCAACGCGGAATTCACGAATAAACTCTTCAGAATTAAAATCAACCAAATACAAATGAAGGAAACGGTATGTTTTGCTTATTATCTACAACCAATTAGTGATGTTTTTTTTTTTCCTTTACTGTTACAATTATAGATGTATTCTGTGCTCTATAAAATGTAACAAAAGGACGTTGAACGCAATAATTAATCACTGCTCGCTATTTTCAGAACGAAGAACAAAAAGCAACAGAGGAAAGAGTTTATCAAGATAGGCAATACCAGATAGACGCGGCCATAGTCAGGATTATGAAAATGCGGAAAACTTTGACACATAATTTACTCATCAGTGAACTTTACAACCAGCTTAAATTTCCAGTCAAGGTATGTTCAGGTCACTGAAATTAGAAATAGGTATTTGAAAAAGTCCAGCAATTTAAAGCTCAGCGCGAGGGGTTTGCGCCACTCATCAGCTTGCGCGCATGCCAGATTTCAAGACCGCCATGATTTCAGAGATTTCAGGGATTTCATGAGCGGTGCACACCAGATTTTAAAGGTGGCCAACCCTTCGACTCAATATTTCATCGATTTGAATAAAGTTCTATGTATTACTTCGGGATATCAACGTGAAAGAAAAACATGATTTCTTTTTTTCAGCCTGCAGACTTGAAGAAAAGAATCGAATCTTTGATAGACAGAGATTACATGGAGCGCGATAAAGATAACGCTAATCAATACAACTACGTAGCGTAACCTCAGCCCAACGTGAAGCTGAGGATAGGATTATTCGGTTTAGCACCGTGCAGTGCGTGTCGAGATGTGACTACTGTTCGCAGTCGCAAGTTAGGGTACAAGATGTTGTTTTTGAACAAGAAAAAAAAAAAAACAAGTAAATAAGAAGAGACGTGTAAGACCTCAATGAGATCATTCATCTCGGAAGATGAATCGTCGATCTTAAATCAAATATTTAATTGGGAGAGCTCGTTAGGTTTATCCAAGTTCCTACAAAACGTTTCTTGAACGTTTCTACAATGATTTTTTTTTTTTTTTTTTGTAACTTTTTTTTTTTTTGAAGAACAAAGAACTGCAAACAGATTGAGATAATATCCCCCGAATATATTCAGAAAATAAGGATCTGTTCGACGTTTCAATAAGGGTTCTTAGTTTTTTCACTTATTGCTTATCTAGAAAATTGAAACTCGAAGTTTCCAATTTTATCGAAATTCGCTTGTATTAATAAAACTTGAAAACAGCCTCACCAAACTCTTTATGAGTTAGATTTTTTGTTTTTTCATCAAACTCAGAGGGGTGTAAAGCTATAGTTTCTTTTATATAGACAAAAGATATATAAAACGAACAAACAAACAAAACAAAAAAAAAAATCATCCGTTCCATACAATCGACGAATGTACAAAGTTTGCGGTAAATTTTTCGAAGGGGTAAATATATTTCATTTGGATGACACAAACACTTCTTTGTTCGATCAAGCCTTTATGGATAACTCTTTGATTTTATCGGCATACTTATTATACTGCGTACAGTGCTGACGATGCGTATTTAAACTCTGTAGAAAATTTTGTTGAAGAAACTGACAGAATAGAGAACAACAAACAATATTTGAAATCAAAAAAATAGCATCGCAATTCTGTCATTTTTCTGGAATGAAATCATAATATCTATGATAACATGTTATAAATGAATTGTCGCTGTAGCTTATTAACATGGACATAGTAATAAAAGTGGACATGAAATTTTTTCCAACTATCTACCGGAAGGACTAAAGAAATCCATACAAACGAAAAACACGTCTCCCACCACGATTAGCCCTAAACAGGCTACAAAATATTATTTGTAGAAATTTGTGGGCAAGACTGAACGATTGATTATATATGGATCATAAATTATCGAGGACAGCGACAGTCATTGTCGCACTTTGTGTTGAAGAATTGACTAACGTCAGTTGCTCAGAATAGACGAAGAAAAAACAAAAATATGATGAAATTACGAAGGTTTTTCCATTTTCGAAAATGGCAAGGCATAAGAAAAAAAAAACTTTAATTTGGCTTGAAAGATAAAAAAGAAAAAATGAACTGCCTAATGCGTGGTCTTTAAAACTTGTTCATTTTTTGTTCGTTCAACAGTTCGTTCCACAACCGTGTATTGCAAATATGATGTGATTGCATAAAGTAAAGCGTATGAACTCTGGACGTTCAATGTTAAACAGTGATTTTTTATCAGACATTAATTATTAGAACAACAGACCATAAAGTGATATATTGAGAAATTGATTGGCGTAGCTGGTTTTAAAATAGAATAGTGTGCAATGCTGAAGAAATATTTCCTTGAACCTCTGCTGCCTACCCAAAGTCAATGAATTATTCCTTGAGTGAATAATAATGATGATGATGATGATGATGATGATGATGATGATGATGATGATGATGATGACGATGATGATGATGATGATGATGATGATCGTAATAATAATAATAATAATAATAATTTAAAGATAAAGAAGAAAATAAAAGGAAAGACTTATGAAATGAAAAAAAGTGTGTCTAGTGTTATCGTAAACAAACGCGAGAATAATAAATGATAAGTACCTATATAAGGAAGGGCTAAAGAGAAGAAAAAAATAAATAAATTAATAAAAATCCAACTAAACAGTGTGTTAAAAATTACAATGAACCCCACATTGTGATAATTTTGTAAACATACGCAATGTTTGAAGAAAAAGATTTAAACCAATGAAAAAAACGATTTTTCGACTGTAACAACAATAGTAATGAATGAATAATATGGATAATTAAAATGAAATCAATAGCAGAACTGAATAATAATCAATATAAAAGTTCGACTACAAGAAGAGAAGGTGAAATTGAATACTTATTATACATAATTATTAATGAAAGTTATCGAATGAATAATGTTCGTCATCCGGCAGCTTTTCAATTGTATGAAATAACTTTTACTATTTTATTCTTTCTCAATTTAAAAGAGAAATAAAGTATTTGATTAGTTTCTTTTTTTTTTTTTTTCTCCATGGAAAAGAATGAACCAATTTTACTTGGTTCCTGCAACTAAGTTTTGAAAATGAAGCTTTTAATGTGCCGAAACTAATAGTTGAATCATTTATTGTAGAAAATCGAATTCGCGTTTTAAGCTGCATGGCTGTTAATTTTGGCTACAAGTTTCAGTTTCACTTTCACTATCGTATAGCTACAAAACGGGTAATTCACTTTTTTTTTTTCTGCTCCAGATGAAAGTAGCGTTGCCACTAATCCCTTAGATACAATTAATTACTGAAATTTTTTGCAAGTCAGTCGTAATAAAATGCCGATCAACATTTCTCAACATACGCGTATAATTATCATGCCAATTTAATCCGATATGAATAATAACTATTAGAGTCTAGCGTCGCGTCAGGCTGTACCAAACATTCAAGTCACTCTGCTACGAGACTTATTTTTGTGGTAAATATTTCGTAGGATTTTGTCAACATTGTAAATAGGATAAGATTCCGTACTTGTAATAAAAACACAACGAAAAAATTCCAACACCTATTATTTATAATACCTAAATCTTAGAAGCCTTTTTTTATTTACACAGTTTAATCACCATCTAAAGATTACCATTGAAAATGTTACAAAACGCTTTTACTTTCTTGCGAGACGCTGTCGCGACTCAACACATTATTGAGAAGGAAACTTGCCAAAGGTCGCTCTCTCTGAGTTAATCAAGAATAAACCACGGTGCACGTCGTGTTACCAAACACGGCAACACCAAAGTGATGCATATGCTTTATGAATCCTAACGCACTCGTACACTGCACAGTAAGGATCAGCACATTCGGCCAAACTATTACCAGCAGCTTTCGTTTGACGCCAAGAAGTCAGTGGCAAATTTGGTTCTCGAGTTCTACATGACATAAACCAATTATTTGAACGGTATTAGAATGTGTACGCAATAGTCACAAAATCTGGAAAGCTCACAAAAGAAACCTATAACCAGTTTTTGGACAAAGTTTTGCCATCTAACGTAAAAAAGGTGCTGTTTTTAGAAATCATTGCGTGGGGTGAGTAGAGCGATCCCTCTTTATACGATGGCTGTTCACTGAATACCGACGTGTTCATTAAAAGTAATTTTGCCAAAGTGAAGAATTACATTTATCGATTACAGACTGCCCCATTCTCATCACACAGCAAAGGGAAATTACAAGTAGAAATGATACAATTAAAATACACTTCATCCATCATCAATTGCATACTCTAGCTTTTGAGAAAATGCTTTGCCATGCATGGTTTACCCCGAAATCATTGACACATTGCGAAGTATTTAACAACGGTAACGAGGCTGCTTTTCCTAATGACATTTACACTAATAAATGTGATTCTGGTAAATGTGCCTTTGCACGTTGCTTGTAGAGTTTCGAAATTTTATGATAGATATCACCCTGATGAATGCACTGGTTCTCTCGGCGTAGAAAAGTAAAAATCAAAGCAAAAATTGAAATACTAGAATTTATGTATTTTTTATTTCCAATTACTGTCAATTACATAAGAGTATACAAGATTTGTGGTAATAAAATCTATTTTCAATAAGATTTGTTATTTATACTTATTTTTTATTGATCTCTTTTACTTCCGCGTTAACAGAAGATAATGAGAAAGCAAAACTAGTCGGATTTGATCACGGTGCGCAACAAATCAAAGACATGGTCTTACGATTAGCCACTGTGTTACAGACTCGCTTGAATATGCATTGTGCGAGCGGACTGATGCAGTCAATTTTAATGCATATATTTACTGTACAGTTACGAACAAATTGATAACGTCTAATCGGAATCTAAACTACAGAAAAACTTAAGAAAACCACATTCTTTCTAATAGTAATTGTAGGAGAATCGATGCTACGTAACGGGTCTAAGAAGTGATGTTTCTTACTTCATGCATGTGATCATTTTTGGCGTCGATCTCGTTGATCAATGACTTAGCAAAATTTTGGGCGTTTGCTTCTTTGGAAAGGAAATCTGAAACTAATATCGATGGAGATTTTCCTCCTCCGTGAGCAAGACATTCTCGTCGATATCTTTCCCCTGAAAGTCGGCTGAACGGGTCAGCTTCGAAGTAAGTCTGCCATATCCACGAAGCTATGGCACGAGATATTAGGTACGAATAGTATTTTGCACCGTATCCTACGAGGTGAGAAAATCGCAGCTGCCAAGCCTGAAAAAGTGGTTTAAAATTATGTTAATTATTACGTCTTATTGATGACATTTAAGTAGACAAAAATGTATCAAATTTAATTCAACACTCACAGTATTCTTGACGTATGGCAAACCATAATATCTGTCTTGTAAATCGGCCAGTATTTCTGTGCTGGGCTGCTCTAAACGACGGCTGTGATACACTTGATCCAACATACTATAAAATACTTGATTCTGCAACTCGGAAGCAGGAAACAAGTGCTTCGACGCACACAGTCTGTGCAGCATATCATTGGGGATTGGCTCCTGGGTTTGAAAGTGTTTTGCAAACGTCGAAACCACCTGATTTGAGATGAACCCAAAATCCGATTTTATAAGAATGGATAAAATTTGGAAGACAAAGAATTCGGCAACGGGAAAATACGCATTTTATAGGTAGTCACAAACCCTCGGGTCGCTTGCAAAATACTCCATTAGGACGCTTGGCACCTCTGCAAAATCTGTGCTGCATCTCGTTCCTGTGACGTGTTGATACTGGGTTCTGCCCAGCATTGAATGCAACGCGTGTCCCATTTCATGAAACAAGTTATCGACCGACGACGGACTTAACAGACTTGGCGATGACCATCGTGGCGATGGTAGTGACAACATTAGCACAACTATTGGATTCTGGAACCATAATAATAAGAATTACAGGGTTGGTTAGACTTTACGATTATTTGTTGTTACGAAATGTTTTATTTAGAAAGATGGCAAGTTGGAGATCAATACTTTATCTTCAACAGTAATATTTGTGACCATGACAATAAACGTAGATGAGGCAGCATCTCCATTATGTAATAGGAATGATTCTAAGTAAATTTGAAGAACTCAAGCTAGAATATCAACAACTTGACGAACGGTTTTGTGCATAGAAGATTCAAAATAATAAAAAAAACTCTGGTGTTGCTGATCCGATTGCAAAGTTTTTGTGCGTATTTTGTTTAAAATAGAAGTCTTGAGAGATTACTTGAAAAAAAATTTATGAATACTTACCTCCAGAATCGATAAAAATTAATTTTTGTGAGTATGGAAAAACAAATCAAAAATAATGTAAAATTTCTTGAATGTTTTTCAGACAATTTTTGATAGTTTAGATAGCGAGTAAAATGAGTCACAAACAATTTGGATTAGCCCAGATAAACCTCTTGTTTGATCAGTTTGACGGTTCGGATTGTATTTTTTTTTTTTTTTTTTTTCTTGCAAATTGATTACATTTCGATGTGTGTTATTGGAATTTCTGCAGATTCATTCCCATTACAGAGTAACGATGTTGTTCCACTCATGTTCACTGTCAATGGCACAAATTACAGCTATTTTAACGTTTTGTTTTTTTTTTTTCAAATTTTTTCCCAGTAATTCAAGTGAACAAAACATAAGTTGGAATTAACAAAATGTTGTCTGCATCACCTGGTAGCTGCCATCAGGTAACTGCTTTCCGCCTCTGATGGTGAAGTGACAATCCTGATTGGGTTTCCCCGCTCTTTCATAAAAGTCACAATAAATATATCCTAACGTCCCTTGGACATCGTCTACCACAGCCAACTTGCGGACGTCGCTGGCCCAGACTTCACCTTTAATGATTGGCTCTGGCTCCAATTTAACACCGTACAAAGCTTGCGTTAACGTATTCAGACCCTCCATACACGTTCCAAGTGAGAAGTAAGGTGCAAATTCTGCACTAGATGTGTTTAGCCATGCCTTTTTTGCCTTTGCTATAAAATATGCTGTGTCCCATGCCATTAAATCCTAAATAAGTAACGAAATGGGAAAAAATTAGAAGATATAGTTTTTACTTTAGAGTTTTTCTCTGTATTTATTAATTACTAATTATTATTAGTTAATATGCGATTAAAATTGATGTGAAAAAGAATTTGTACAATATCTAAAATCAACTACGATAAATACATCAGATCATGAACTTTTTTGAAAACAAACAAGTTAAGTTTAGAGAATATTTATTGGGAAAATTTTATTAAATTCTCGAAGCATTAGTTTGTATCTCTAGCTGACCTGATTTGTTCCAGACTCAGCATTTTTCATTTGCTGCATTATTTGAAAATCATTGTGCGCTCTGTGCTTGAGCTGGTCGCTCAGAATGTTTAAAAATTCATAAACTACTTCGGGCTTCTCAACTGTGCTACCCCGGACGGCTCTAAAAGGCAATAAAAGTACAATAACGAAACTCTCATCATTTGCAATCCTGTATTTCGACAAATTTTAATTGAGAAAACTGACCTATGAGCATAGGAAGGAAATCCACATATTTCAGCCAGATCATGTCGATCGTTTAACAAGTCCCTGAGGAGATGTTCCTGTTGAGAATCTGGGTATAGGAATATCTTGTATGCAGCTTCTCTGGCAGTGGCATTGGACGAATCTGTGTAAAGTCCTTGGACCAATATTTGACCGCCTTCAGCAGTGAAGCTAAATGATAACGATTCGTCTCTTACAATTCATCCCTGGTGAAAAGAGGGCTTAGAAATTTCTCAGAAATTTAACATGTAGTTAACCGTTCCAAGAGAAATTGTATCATTATTTTCCTAAAAGTTGAAATCAGTCTGATAATATCTCACCGATTTCAAGAAATTCTAGACAGCTTCTGAAAGAACGCACATTCTTTGGAAAATGCAATTTCTGTTGGCAATCTAAAGAAGTTTCAATTTTCGTCCCTTTAACTATTTCTGATCAAGTCAAATTTGAGGTGAAATTCGGAACAATTTGTAAGGAAAATCATGTTTTGAGAACTTTATTGTGTACGGCGATTCTGAAAATATTCGAGATCTAGTATTACTGCATATTTTCTGATGATACCACATTGAAGAAAATTGGGATAAATTTTTAAAAGATATTTGAAATATGAGGAAAAATATTTGAATTAATTTTTCTCGATTGAAGCTGAAGAAATGTGGATATATCGAAAACGGAACGGTTTCAATAGAACTGCAATTATAAAAACTGCAGTAATTCACAAAAAATATGAAGGATTTTTCATAAATCTGCAGAGATTAATTTTTGGTGTAGAAATTTAAGTACTTATACAAAATTCTTAAAAATTATCAGAATTGGCCAGAGATTTTTTAGAAACATTGTTAGAAATTCACATTAGGCGTAAATTTGTAGAAATTTCTAAGTTTCTGAAAATAATTTTCTCCAGGGACATCATGTGTCATCAAATCCATATAACTTACTATTGCCTTATTTCAGGTGGAAGAACATCCTTTTTTACTGCTCTAGGGTGTACTGTGCCCGCCATAAAACGCTGACCAGTCTGTAGAGAAAGAACAATCGCATTACTGATTCCTCAACCCCAAGAATTGATAATTCATTGTATAATCAACATCAATTTACTTGCAGAATTCGATCATTCAAATGTACAACTTTTTGCCGTTGTTCTTCGATTAGGTGTATACCGCATTGCTCGAAATCAAAGGCAAACAGTTTGGCAACATGGTCGTCTACTTCTGTAGTTTTCACGACGTCTCCATTTTTTACCACATGTAGCAACGAGTTGTACAATTCCTTATGGGTGTTCAATCTACAAAAAGGTAAAGTTGGGAGTGAGTAAAACAGGGTGTAACTATTCCATCGTATATTAGTTCTGGAAATTCATTACTCTGAACACACAAATCGATGACGTTTACTTTTCGACGACGCCACTTATCGCGATACAAGCATCTTCAGCTGCATCCGAAAATTTTCTATCGGGATGAGCGATTCTGACAAATTCTGCCAAGTCTGCGACCTTGCAGAGTGAGTCAGAAAGTTCGTCGAAAATTTCAACGATTTTTCGACTTCTTGTTTGGCTCGTAGCTTCTTCAATTAGTTCGTCCGTTCGAGCCATTGCTTTTCTTTTGAGTAGATCGAACCCTTCGGCATCGTCGAGTTCGGGAATCCCAAAAAGACCCTAAACGTTATGAAATAAATATAACACACTATGGAAATGGTAAAGAAAGTTCTGTAATGCAGAACCTACCGTTTCTTTTCGCGACACTAAAGAACCAATCACATCAACCGATTTTGTGTTGAATGCTGTCGCCAACGAGGACCATGTGCTAACATCTCGATATGTTCTTCCCAATCCAGTAACAACATTGTTTCGAATCAACGACAGCATTTTCTCAACTTATGTCTGCGAATAATAAGAACAGTAAAAATAAGAAGCAGTAACTGAAGGCAGTGATTAGAGAACAGTGATGAAAAGTAAGCGAATAATGGAATTAATAAACAAATAAATAGATAAATGAATGAAATAGCTCACCTGCTATTTACATTTCTAATCGTGAAGCATGTAAATATTTAATTATGTATTTACTATTACATATTCGAGACTTGGATATAATATTTATCAATTAGTTGAGTAACATTTAGGAACTTTCGTTGTAGTGCAGTTCACATTTCTTACAGGTTAAAAGGGTTATCAGTGAGTACCGGGTTGTTCTGTGTAGAGACTCGATCTCACTGCATGTATGTAATACCTGTGAGCCCTGTGAGTAAGAATACTCTATTCAATAGATGGACGCTGCTTACAGGTCTCCGTCGGTAAGAAGAAACTTTAGATCACAATGTATGTACCGAGGATATGGTAACACTAGTTGCACAGATTTCGATATGTAATTAGCTGATGGTCGAATGGTCTAACGCGCATGCGCTTGAATTCTAAAGCAAAAGCAATAGTTTTGTCAGGTTGACCAACCGTCTTAAGTTCAAATGACAGGTCATCGCAATATACGTAACCTCAAGAATTTTGGCACCTGTCGGTGGCAGATTGTGCTTAACCTTAGTCACGTCCCGGTGAATAGTTAACTTTATGAATAAAACACGAAGTAGGAATAAAAATATTCGATCTTCAACAACTGTCACCAACAGCTGTCAAAATTTTGACGGTTGGTCAACCTGACCAAATTATTGCTTTTGCTTTAGAATTTTAATGCATGCGCGTTAGACCATTTGACCGTCAGCTAGTATTCTGTAGAAAAAAAGACCGTGATAAAAACTTGCATGTGCGTTTGCCAATCTCGGTTTTTTGTTGTTTTTGTTTAAACAAGGTCTCAGAACAGTCAGAACTGAAAAACTGTTTTTTTCAGTTTCTCACTTCTAGGATGCAAACTATGAAGCGATATTTATACTCCAATGAGACGAGTTGTATAGAACTCAAAAACCTTCAAAATGAGCTTTGGACCGACAAGATATATTGAAAAAACCATAAAAATAAAAAAATCGTAGCACAGTTGGTTCTCATTTTCAGTTACATCGTATGGCATGAATTATAGTTTTTCATTTTCTCTATTGATTGCTCAAAAATCCTTTCGTAGGGTATCCTGCTATCACTGTTCAATGTAACTGTAACGACAAATCATAATAGAATCAATCTGAAATAACGGACGACGGATATGACGGTAGAAGTAATCAGACTGTAGGATTTTCCGGAAAAAACAGAATGAAGTAATCCACGGGCGTAGCCTTAATTTGCGTGCAAGAAAGTGGCGATTTAAGCGATGAGCAATCTCGTACTCAATTGAGAAGTTCATTCATATTAGGGGGGGAGGGTTATGTTAAGGATGTATACCTATAATAGTTCTTCCCATTCATCAACGATTAATAATTAATCCTGAATAAAATTCATCGATATATGTGACGAAAATGTTCTCCGATTCGTCTCAAAAATGATCGACAATATCACATGACGAATCTGTAAATTCAGGACAATCAAATCAGAAGATTGTGAAAGTTTCGAGGTTATACTATTCACTCAACGAACGTACCGATGGTGAGACAAGTTCGTATTTATTCATTTATTCCCTCATCCCACTCACATAACCATAAAAGGAATCCTCATACGCTTTACCGTACATGGATATCGACATTCAATGAAAGAAGATTATTGATTCAGTTAATTTTTCTCCCCCACCCACTAATTACCTACGTTTGTATACACCTAGCGTCCAGATTTGGTATTCCTGTAAATTATCATAATTCTGAAACCCTTCATTCAACCTCATCACTTGATTTAATTATTTTCCAATCATGCGTTTTGTACTCATCCGTTCAGACAGACGCAAATGCAGGTGGGAACAATCTGTTTACTGCCGCTAGACAATTGGCAGAGAGTGAAATACATCTGATCCAGGTGATAGAAGGGACCAGAAAAAGTAACAGAAAAGTTGCACAAAGCAACATGACCACTACAGTGAAAAATACTGGCGGTAAAAAATCAGCCAAATCGTTGAGCGTGAGTATAATATTATGGTTCTACGTGTAACACTTGAATGAAGAAACCTGTTGCGTACCTTTTTATTTACTGGTGAAATTGTCACACACAGAAGTTGAAATGTAAAATTATCTCAAGTGTAGACAAAGCGTTAACGTTATCATTAGCAATATCTCGACATTCGACCTAGACTCTTTATTTGTTTATTAAATATATCTGAATGCACTGCAGTTGATAGATGCAAACTATAATCTCATTATCCAGAGATTATTTTGTATTTTTTTTTTCTGTATTTTTTATATAAGGCTGTGTACATTTTTTCTAGTAAGAGATTTCATGGCTTCTCGTATTTATGAAAAATGTGCAAATAAATGATTTAATGAAAAATCTTATCTCAAAAGTATTCAAATAACTTTGCTCATCTTGGAAATGTCGTACAGTATATCTCTTTATCTATCTGTGTCGACGTAGTTTGAAAAGCAAGTGTAATGATAATGGTTGCATCAGTTCCACTGCACTTGCAGTCAAAGTCCATTTTAAATATTTAATAATTCTCCATATTCTGAAGAAGTTTACTAATAAATTGAGAAAATGTCTGAGAGTGATAAAGAACAGGTGACAATATAATCAATTCAATGATAATTTGCAAATCGAAAATGTTATCCTTATATTTTCATTACTCAAGGCCAGGCCTTCGGCGGCGTTGGTGGCAGCGAAGCAAGTTGCAGCAGAGCGAAAGCTCGTCCATTCGAAAAAATCTGGAAACACTATCCTCAGAGACATTTACCAGAAAGCCATGGATGCCCAGACAATTACGCGTGGCGAAACGGGTCTTGTTTGGGATTGGTCGATGGAAGAACACCGGTGTCTTTGGGATTCGACATATCCGGAATGCCCTGAGAGGTTCACAAGGATTATGGAAAGATGCAAAGACTTGGGTTTGATCAGTCGCTGCAGGGCTATAGAAGTGCGCGACGCCACTCACGAAGAAATATTACTCAAACACACACAGCAGCATATTGATATGCTGAAAAAAACTGCGCAGTGCAAAGATGAGGAGACTCTTGAATCATTGGCTTCAAAATATGACTCTATTTACATCCATCCTGTGAGTTAAATACAGAAATAACAGAAAATATGTAATTTAGATTGTTATTCAATAATTCAATAGCAAATTTTCGGATTTACAAAATCTACTGATTAAATTTAGATTTTCAACGATTCTTTTTAGTATACTGCATTGATAACGACTCTCTTTTCTTCAGTCAACTTATAGATTATCGCTGCTGGCTGTTGGCTCGACGATAAATTTGCTGGAAAGTATATGTAGAAAAAAAGTACAAAACGGGATGGCTATAATCAGGTGATTATTAATTTTCCTAGTATTTCTTTTGTTCACTATTCACTTTATTTCTGATACACAATTTCCGGCTGCTAGACCCCCAGGTCATCACGCAATGAAGGCCGAATATTGTGGCTACTGTTACTTCAACAACGTGGCTATTGCTGCACAGAAAATGCTTGATGATAATTTGGCAAGCAGAATATTAATTGTTGACTGGGACGTTCACCACGGACAAGCGACTCAACAAATGTTTTACAATGATCCGAGGTAAGCGATTTCATGGTAGATTATCTTTAATATGAATCTATTATATTAGTTATTTGCACCAATGCTGGTGAATACGAATGAAACAACATCCGTAATATCTGACAGAAGTGGATTTGAACAAATTCGTATAACACAAGCTAAGATATGAAGAATTTAAGAAAAGGATTTAAAATTTGAACGTTTCAGATGGTTGAAGTGTGCTGTTCTTGTTAATACTAATGTTTTCGACTTCATGTTATTCACTGACCAGATCCTCACAAATTGTATGATAAACCTTTAAGAAATGTTATATCGTGACGCAGTTATAAGATTCAAATGTAATTGTTCTCCAACATTTGCCGCCGTGTACTTACACAAATCTATTTCTTTCCATTCTGGAGATGACAATATTACTGGAGATTGTTTAAACGGTTTTTGCTATTTTCTGAAATTTTGATTCGATAATGTTTTAGTTTTTTATTGATTGATGATTCTTAAAAGATTCACAGAAGCTCCTAAAATTATAAACAAAGAGCAGAAATATTGATCCTTCAAATGACAACAAATCTACTAGATTCGTTAGATTTTCCTCTACAATGGCTTATCAAGTTTGAAATTTTTTCTAACACATGTGACATTTTGTTCCAGAGTCGTTTACTTTTCCATCCATCGATATGAACATGCCGAGTTTTGGCCGAATCTTAGGGAATCTAATTACGACTATGTCGGAGAGAAAAAAGGGACAGGTTACAATTTCAACGTTCCCTTGAACAAAACCGGAATGACAAATGCTGACTATATCGCCATATTTCAACAGCTCCTTCTTCCAATGGCTTATGAGGTGAATCAGAGAGTTAGAATTTGAACTCAAAACGAATATATCCTCACCAATTAATTCAGTAAGCTTAAACTCAGTATATTCTTATTAAACCAAGTATACCCTTGAACAAAATAATTCTAGTTTCAACCGGACCTTGTTATTGTCTCAGCTGGTTACGACGCAGCGCTCGGCTGCCCTGAGGTAATAAACAATTCTAAACTGCAACTAATTCGTGCTCATTTTACTGTTTTATGGACCTAGTTTTGTCCTGACATTGTCATTGTGTCTGCCGGATTCGATTCAGCAATTGGCGATGAGAAGGTATTTTTTATATGCTTACTGTCTGTATTCAACAATTTTGCTTTAAAAGCACCTAATCAGTTTCTGCCGGCAGACTTAGATTTTCAGTATAAGAGTAAATTTTGAAAATCAAACTTCGCAAGTTTATTTTGCTGGAATTAAGTGTCCAAATTGCATCTAGACTCACCGCATTTCTTCTTTAATCGAGTACAAAATAGTTTCAAAATTTTACAGGGTGAGATGAACGTGACGCCAGCTTGTTACGCTCATCTTTTGCATCCGTTGATGGGTTTAGCTGGTGGTAAAGTTGCGGTTGTGTTGGAGGTAGACATTTGTACTATATAACCAGTATTATAGACCTTCTGACTTGCTCTGTAAATGATCTAGTAATATTTTTTTCAGGGTGGCTATTGCCTAAAATCTCTAGCAGAAGGAGCTGCGTTAACTTTAAGAGCATTACTCGGAGATCCTTGCCCAATGTTGCATCCGCTAGAAAAACCATCTCACAGGTACTGATGATTTTTCATGATAATAAGTAAGAACAGAACCATTCTTTGTCACACGTGGCTGCAATAGTTTCGCTCAAATCTAATCGATCCATGATTTTCAGCATACAGGAAACTATTCTGAATGTCATATATGCCCACAAAACTTATTGGAGTTGTTACCAATATCAAGACACGTACAGCTTACATGTTCCAGCAAATAGTATCGAGGAAAAGAACAACAGACACCTGCCCAACATTGTTTTCAAGTAAGTTGGATGCTCTACATTGTTAAATAATCATGAATTATTCACAATACTACATCGAAATAAATAATAATATGAAATTTACAGAAGTCCAGAGCCTAAACCAGAGACTTACGAGACTCGAAACTGTTATCCAGTTCCGAGTGCAGAATTAGCTGCAGAGTTCGACACGAAGTTAAATTTATTGATCGAATGTGAGTTGGTAAAGTCATTAGTGAAAACATTATTAATAATAACTGACTTTGAGACTTCTTAGTTTTAATTTATCTTTACAGTTACAAATTTGAACAAAGCGCCAAACAAAGTCTGCATCGTGTATGACGACAGAATGCTCTGTCATACAAATATTGTGGATAATACCCACCCAGAAAAGCCCGAGAGAATATCAGGAATTTTTGCCAAACATGAAGAATATGGATTTCTCAAACGATGCCATTTGCTCCAAGTACGTAATAACATTATTTCATTGTAGCAATGAACATTTTTAGACAATTTTTTGTAACGGCACATCAAAGATTCGCTGAGTAATAAAATTGTCGAAAACAAGACTGTTGAATTATTCTGTGCTCAAGGGAAGACTGGCAACGGAGGAAGAGCTGTCGCTAGCCCATTCGAAGACGTATATTGAGACGATGAAGAAAACCGCATCAACAAAGCTGAGAGATCTAAATAAGCAGGCGTCTGATTTAAAGTCGGTCTACCTTCACACCGAGACATGGAAGAGCGCCTGTGTTTCTACCGGATGTTTGCTTCAAGTTGTGGATAGCGTTTTGACTGGGAAGAGCCAGTCAGGCTTGGCAATTGTCAGGCCGCCGGGGCATCACGCGGAACGAGATATGGCCTGTGGATTCTGTATATTTAACAACGCAGCTGTCGCTGCAAGATATGCTGTTAAAAATTATAACTTGAAGAGGTAGAGTAATTTGAACTGAACCGCAAACTTGACGAATTGAATTTGCTCTCCAACTGGCAGTTTAGCAAATTGGCTGAATGTTTGAAAAACTGCTATTCTGCTTTCGAAAACGTTCATGACCAAAAGTTCTCAAAGTTCTTTCCTATTCGATTCTTTTAGAACTTTTTTTCCTGTTGTGAAAAATATGAAAATTTCGGGTTCTGATATATTTGCGTGTTTTTTTTTTACAATACTGCGTTATCTAAAACTGGGATGATTTCAAGAAATATCAGGGTTTTTGCATCAATCTTTCGATATTAAACTTCTATATAGAAATCGAGATATTTGTACAGAATGTATAGAAGTTGTCAAAATTTGTCAAATTTTTACCACAAGAACTGAGAAACGTCATAAATTCATATTCAGGGTCAATTCGAAGATGGAAAACAATTTTTCACAGATTAGGCATTGTAAAAAAGATTTTATTACCACGAGTTTTATCAAAAGTTTATTTACTTAGCTGCAGAGATGTAGAAAACCGATTGTTAAAAATGTTTAAACCCAAGAAATTCTCAGTAGCTACTACATATAACTTTTTTGCAAGTCAATCTGGATCTGGCAGTTGAACGGCTGACATAAAAGACATTTTACTGGCTGTCACAGGGTGTTGATAGTCGATTGGGACGTTCACCACGGCAATGGAACGCAGAGTATTTTGGAAGCAGATCCTCAGATCCTGTATATATCTATTCATCGTTACGACAACGCCGGTTTCTTCCCGAATTCGAAGCGGGCGAATTACACAGTGACTGGAACTGGTCCGGGAGAAGGATATAATGTGAACATACCTTGGAACAAAAAAGGAATGGGAGACCCAGAGTACATAGCGAGCTTTCAACAAGTCGTCATGCCGATTGCGTACCAATTCAATCCGGAGCTGATCCTGGTTTCCGCCGGTTTCGATGCCTGCATCGGAGACCCTTTGGGAGGTGGTCTTAAAAGTTTAATTTATCGAAATCTGAACCGACTTTTTTCATAACAACGCAAAAAAATTACATTCTATTTTAAATTATTATCGCTCTGCCGCATTGGATACAGACTTGATCATGAAAGCCTTTCTGTAGATAATTCAATTATTTATAAAAATGTTTGTAGAGCAAAGTATCTTTAAGAGGTCAAGTTATCCGCTTATAACAAAGATTGAAACCATAGTTTTGTACGCAATTCAATTCTGTACAAAATGCTCCCAACATCAGGTCTGTATCATAAAATGCGGGTGACTGGTAAAGATTTAAAAAAAATAAACTACTTCCCTGTGCTATTCAAATGGGGATACTTCGAATTCTGAGAGCAATCCTTTTTCTTTTTTCCAAGTAAAACAAGTTCTCTGGATGGGAGCAAAATAAAATCGTTGCGACCGATCGAAATATCCAAGAATGATAGGATTTTTCTACTTTCATCTTACTCTTTTTCAGGATGCAACGTCTCACCGGAAGCTTATGGCCATTTCACTCACTGGCTAAGTTCTTTGGCAAACGGTCGAGTCATTCTATCGCTCGAAGGTGGCTACAACGTCAGTTCGATTTCCTACGCATCTTTAATGTGTACGAAAGCTCTGCTTGGAGATCCATTGGCGATGATTGATTCCCAACAACCGCCATCTTCAAGCGCTGTAAATTCGATCAACAACGTGTTACGAACGCACAAGCAATACTGGCCAAATTTAATGTTCCAAAAATCTTTGCCGAAAGAAAATGTCCTCCCGAAACTGAAATCTGCCACGTCTCGTAATAAATCAGAGAAACGTCGCGGCGCTTCCAGAAAAACATCTGAGTCTAAGATCGTGTTTGAAGATATCGAATCCGAAAAATTGGAGATCTCTTTGCCAATCGATAAATTCAGCCTGAACACAGTCACGGATGAGGAAATAAACAAGTTGCAGAATGAGATTGAAAATTTAAAGATAAAAAATTTTGCAAGCGATTCTCCCGATCTTGAAGCTTCAGGAAGGCGTGACATTCATTCAGGAATCCCGAAACAGCATGGCGAAATCAATGGTTAGTCTATTTCCGAATTTTTCGATCAATTTTGTCTCATCCGAACTGAAATTGGTTTTCGGCGCTAGTTTCACCTTCATTGTAAAACTTCATAATCTTGTTTTTTGATTTTCATTTGCTTTCTGTTCATAAGCAATTTGGCAGACATGCAAGACGGTAATTTTTAAGTCCACTGCAAGAGTTGAAAGCGATACCTTGATAGTATGAGCGATATTTTGTATTTTGCTGTTTTCATTAACAGATAATTAATCATTTCCCCAGAAGCAAATTACGGCAGAACCTGCGTCAATCCTAATCAAAATCAAGGATCTTCTGGGAGAGGATCTGATAGACGAAATGACGAAGGTGGTCAGAGTGGAAGCTCAGAAGGAAATAATGATTTAAGCGGTGCTGCTGGCGCAGCAGGAGGGAGTAGCCTGATGCAGTATCTTTCGGAAAACATGCAGGTTTCTAAATTACCATATATATTTATATTCAAATATAAGGATTCAAAATTTTGTTCATACAAACCAAATTATTGACGAAAACTTGGCGAAAAAATAACTTGAAGAAACACCAGGTGTGATCAGTATTATGAAAATAATGCATAAACGACCAAGAACTTGGAAAGTTTGAGCTGTGAAACTTTTGAAAATACTGCTCCGACTCTAACAGCGTAGGAGATTCTTCATGGCTGCGATTCGTAACCGAATTTCCAAAAATTCATTGGATTTGAATATCAAATCTAACAAACTTCTGAAGGATTAGAATCTCCTCAGAAGGATTTCCCCAAACTAGAAACTTTGCACTTAATAAAACGCACTCCTTTGAATGCACTTGAATTTCCAGGCATTGGTAGATGGTGAAATGTTTGCGATCGTCCCGCTACGAGATTGTCCTCACTTACCGACTGTTGAAGAAGTGCCAGCGGGTGGAATCGACGTTCGAGCTCCTTGCCAAGAGTGCAATAGCACTGCAGAGAACTGGATCTGCCTACAGTGTTACACGGTACACTGTGCAAGAAGTATCAATCAGCATGCAGTTACTCACGGTGAGGAGACGCAGCATCCAATGACGCTGAGCTTTAGCGATTTGTCCGTATGGTGTTACGGTTGCGAAGCATACATCGACAACCCTGTGAGTCTATTTATACTAATATTATGTACCATTCTCATGTTTTGAATCCTTTATGACTAACATATGTTTTTCCCATATTTCCACTTTAGCGACTTTACGCAGCGAGAAACGCGGCCCATCGAAGTAAATTCAATCAAGACTTACCTTGGACTTATAACAATTTGGAAATAGCTTAATCATTCTTCTAGGCAGCTACCGCGACAACATTAATCGACGGTTACAATATCGCATCATAAAGTGAACAATATTTAGTATCTTAACACCTGATTAATGATCATTAACTAAATACCAATTCCACGTCTTTTACCGGGGCGGAAATTATTCTGGTTGAATTTTAAATGACGCAACTAGAGTTGGTGTAATCGATCTATTATTAGCTGAAAAAAAAAGTAAAAACAGTATACCTTGCGTTTCTTGTTGTTAAGTCGAAATCAAATACTGAAATTACACCCTCACTAGACGCTGTGCAAAGGCGATTGGTTCAACCAGAGTATTTAACAGCGTTAGGATGTTACATTTATCAAGCACAACTGATGTATTATAAATTAAAACGATCGTGTTGTTACGACTACAAGCCGTGTCGCAAGTAAGACGTCTCCCAATTCTGAGACAGTATTTCAGGGTATTTTTCTTAGTTACCCGCACGTGATACGGTCCGCGTATAAGATGAGGATGATTTTGACAGGTACTGTCAATAACAAAAAACTTCGGCTTATATGCGGAACAATACGGTCAAAAGTAAAGTTAATAGTAATAGTAATAATAATAATAATAATATCTGTATTAAAAAGAATAATTATTATAACAGTTCGAAAAGATTTCTAAATTTTACCTTTTTTATTTGTGACTTATTGGTACATAATTATCTTTCGGTTTTTATATTATATACGTATAACATTTGTTTTTATTTTCACGTGTTTAACGATCCTTTCTCTATACCCAAGACTCGATATAATTCTAATAATATCAAAGCGTAATATTAATTCTAATAGCTTAGATTCTACGAGATTTCACGATCGAGTATGTCGCAGCACAAATTCAGAGCAAATTTCTGTTCTTAATTACGAGATCTGATTAAGTCTTTTTCCAATCATTGTTAGTGTGATACGATTACCACTTAGTTTACTATTTAAATACTTTTTCCTAACTGCACCTTTTCATTTTCTCTCTCTCCCTTTGATTGATCTCTACTTCTTCTTCTTTGGAGATTTCGCAAGTCTTAATTCATGTTTTTTACTTCAGAAAGAAAATGACATTCGGGAATGTATGTGTATAATATATGAAGGCAGAAAAACTTAGCCTGATCACACTTTGTGAATTAGTCGAAGTTTCTTTCGTTTTTTATATAATTACCTAGCTGTTAGTTTCATTTGTAACAGGATATTGCAGTCTAAAATAATTCGCGATCATCAATGTGTATGTGTAATGTAAAACACGTGGACGGATTTACAGATTGCTTAGAATAACTAATTGTTACACAATAGTGCCACAGATACCTATAGATAATAATAAATGATAACTAATTGTAAAATTTTACAGATATAAATATCAAAATTAAAGTTTTGCATAAGCAACATTGCTGAAGTAATACAACGTTTCGAGGTATAAACAACCATTGATTTCAAATATATGCATCAACTCCACCAGGTCCTGACCCTCATATTTTTTGTTTTTCCCGAAATTTTTTGCAGGTCTAGCAGGACATCAAAAACACCAGAATTCATTTTTATACTTTTGGCTCAAAATCCTTCTATGAACAATAACTGTCAAAAGTCGTGAAAGATCTCCTTATTGGAAGATCTGAAAAAATACCGAACATGCTGCATTTTATTCTGATCACTTTGGCACCAGACCCATGACGGTAACCAATATTGTCCCAAGTGCTTACACACCTAACACATTTTTTATTCGACTAAAGCTTAAAAAAAACTAACATTTCTCATGTCAAGTTACTATTTTATGGATTTTTTGAGACACTGAATACTGAATAAACTTGTCCTTTAGAAATTCAATAAATAATAACTTGACAGAAAAACATTTAAGATTTAGTTGTAATGATTAAAATAAAAAAATTATATTTTTCCACGTTTTGATGGTATAAAAAAAAATATTGGAATCTCGACACCTAGGACCATCATCGTTGACCATCATGGTTTGGTGTCAAAATGATTGGGATGGAATGTAGTATTTTCTATATTTTTCCAGATCTTGCAATTTGAATGTTTTCTCACGACTTCCTACAGTCGTTACTTGAAAGGAATTGTTCAGAAAAGTGAAAAAAAAATTAATTTATGTGTTTTTGCGGTCTTACTACACCTGCAAAAAATTTCAAGGAAAACAAAAATTATAAATTGAGGGTGAGCCCTGGAACCGGGAATTTTTTTCGATGAGAAAGCAAGATTTTCTTGGATGACGTGAATTATTTGATCCATTGGAATGTAAATTTTTGAGGAATTTTTAGATTGGACATTGAAATTTAAGCGAACATCTTTAACGCTGAGAATCGTTCGTTCAGATTTACGTGATTAAATCGCTAGGGATAGAAGATTCAATTTTCAATAGCACTAAACCTAACTGACGAAAGAGTTTGTAAAAGTTTTCTAAAAAATTGTCTACAATTTTCTTTGTACAAATCTCTAGATTATCCGAGTCATTACACTCGTAAAAAAAATCTAACGCTGGTAGCTTTTCGATAGAAATATGAGGACGAAAGGTCTTAATAGTCTTAAAAAGGAATGCTTGAGATTCGTTGGTCAATACGAAGCTAGTAAATTCGTCTAAAAACGTAGCAGGCAAAGCATAGTACAGCCTATAAGGCTGTTTCTTGGTTCGAAATTTCTTTTCACACTCTTGCATCTTATGCGCGATGTTTTGGTATATTTGTTCGACATTTTCTGAGCCCTGTTCATACAGGTAAAAATCCTTGGCAAGCTTATACTTTCGCTGTTCCCTTGTTACATAAGTTTTCCGAGTATTGCGGAGTTGTAACAATGCTGTGGGTATGGAATAAATATGCGAAGTGAATAAATGAATATTTGTTGCATGCGGCTTGGCCTTGAGCTCTGCGGCCAAGTGTGACACAAGAGGTAACACGCCACCCTGGTGCAGAAAACCATAGAACAAGGTCAAAACTATGTTCACAACGTACCAAACAACCAACATTTTGTTTGCGCTATTCTTATTCCGTCTGAATGCAAATTTTGACTCGTCGCTGGCTGACGAAGAAACACTCTCGACTGTTGAGACGTGGCGTATTCTCTGCGAATGTAAAAATATCAACGGCAACGTGACTGGTATCAAGAATCTCGGTTCCTGATGGGGAAAGACAGACAGTATCAGGATTGGCAGGATGAAAGACGCTGTCATCAGACCAATGATGCTTTGAATACGGGGCAATTCTGACCAGCGACCTCTTAGACACCTGAGAGAAAAACAAATGGTTAATCTGGATGGTCTTGATAGGCCTGCCAGTCAACTTCCCGCTTCAATGTGTGTAAGTTAATTTTATTATTCAAATAACTTGGAACCTGCTCGACCAATTGAAACCTATATTAATCAGTTCCAAGTTGAGAAAAGCCACGTTCATTGACACCAAAATCATCAATATTTGTTTAGTTGTTCCTGAGATATAATAAGTTGAATTCTTTTGAGGAGTCTTTCATTCCAATAATTGGAAAACTACTTAATCGATCACATCAAAAACCTAACTAGGTTTAATCCGAACTGAACCCAGTTGATTGAGCCCAAAATCATCAAAATCCGGTTGTTCCTTTTTGAGATATCATCAGAGAAAAAATGCATCCTGCACACACTCCCTGTGCCAATTCTGAAAGTGACGGGAGGTGATTATTATCTAGATGTTGAAACATTGAGATCTGGTGAAAATTTGACCTTCTATTTTCGTGGTGATTACAATATTCTTCTTTGAAAACAGAGAAGCGGGAAATTGAGAAAGCGCTTCAGACTACGAACAGCAACTCAAGTCAGTAAAAAAATCATAGAAGAGATGTTTCGATCTTACCTGTAAATCATGTTGGCGAATGCGAATAATCCAACAAGACCTAGCACGTTATAGAGCAAAGGAACATTGACCAGTAGATGAAGGAATTGAGGATGCAAACCGTGATTTGCGAGATTCTCAGTAACTGAATTGTATTTCAAAAAGTTTAGAGGAGTAACGACGAAATTGTTCATGCTTATCTGTAGATTGTGTATCTCACTGAGAGTCAAATAACCGAAATAAAAACTGTCTGTTAATATAAAAAGGATAACCGTAGGTACAGTGCAAAGTACAAAAGTGACTATCCTTATGTGAAAGTCACCAAGTCCGATGTTCTTCGAACCAAGTCCGCGCTGAAGCCAAAAGAAAATCGGAGCAAATGCAAAAGCGACGAATGTTGGACGGTTGAAAATACCAACAACAGTTATCGTTGCCAGGATCAAACAATTGTTCAACGAATGACTTGGCAGAGATGCGCGTAGCTTGAAGTATTTGACACGGTCGACGACGTTTCCAGCTCTTTTATATTTTTCTGATAGGTAGTCATCCTCGTAAACAATCTGAAAGTAAATGTGCGTGTTTCAAGTATGAAACAAAACTGCGCAGAAGATTTCCTCACCTCGTCGGAAGTGGCCATACACTTTGCAACGAAATAAATCAGAGCAGAAGTGAGGATGAGTTCAACGGTGTTGGAGAAAGTCCTAGTGGCATAAATTAATATGACGTAGGAGCTAGCATAGGTGATCAACCGGGTCCTATAATTCTGTCCATAGATGTAGCAGATCTTGTACAAGCAGTAATCCGATAGGAATGAAAGGACGCATATCAAAAGCCTAGGGAATATGATGAGGAAATACGGATTCTTCAGCGTTGTACCGAATACATAATATGAGTACGGAGATATTTTGTTCAGTACTGAGTACGGGATACCAATTGTCAGATAGGGTATCAGTATGCTCCTGATTGGAAAGGTAGCGTTGTATTCCCATGGTTTATAGACGTCGATATCGAAGTACTCACCTGAGAACAAGAGAAAAACAGAGTAACGGACTCTTGGGTAACACATCAAGGAAGAAAAACCTAGGAAATACCCACCGGCTATTACTTCGATGGACTGAAAGTACTCGTCAGGATGAATGTAACCGATCTGTGGTATCAGTGTTAGGGCGACGCGCAGAATAGCCAAGAGCCAGTATGGGACCAGATTCAATTTTATGGACGAAGGATAGGCGTTGTCTTTCAGGCATCTATTGTACTCATTCTTGTATCTCATTTTCAAGCCTGTGCCACAACCTGTGGTTGGAGCTCATCTGTCAACCTGATCTAACCTAACAGTATCTGATCTAACCTAATTTTATAGTATCCTGACATTTTGGATATATTTGGAGATTTTGGACAGTGTTTGACGGCGTGAATAACTGTTGTAGAATTGTGAGTAATGTAATGCCTGCCGGTGATTTCGAACCACGGATATTTCAGTCGTCCGGGTGTCACGACTTTCGCTGCTATGGCTGCTATTTTGCCTTGGTGACGCCCGTGGAATAGTGTGACGTCACATAGGCCTACACTGGCCTACGTTCCAAAAAAGTTTCTCTCTCGCGCTGGACTTGACTTAAACAAGATGTGTACCAACGGCCCCAAAATACCCTAGATAGGTGGTGATTAATTGTTTTAATCTTGAATCTGCGTGGGGAAAAATGACTGGGATTTTGAATAAATAACACCACAACTATACATAATGGCATTACGGAGGAGGGTAGCATTCGCCAGAAAAATAATTCCCTAACACTATAGGGATTTCTTTAGACAGCTGGTACTCATTACACTTAAAGGATTGAACCTTGAAGAAAGCGACATATCACACAGTGCGCAATGAGTACATTTTTAATAAGATTTCGCTTTGCTATCGCTTGAAAACTAGAGCAATCGTACTCAGTGCAGCCAGTTGCAAATGCTACAATAAGGGTGTGTTCCGAAACTGGCTGGCAGCGATGAAAACTCCCTAGGACAGAGACAGAGCTAGTCACAAACTCAGGAGTGCAAAAGAGATAAGAGATTGCTGATAGCACTGGAAACTAATTTCGGAACGCATCCTAAGTTTCAGAAAATCGGTATGAGATTGCTGCTGCGGCGCAGCCAATTAGATTTGAAACGTATTTAAGATAACTGGAAAATGGCGCAGATATAGGAAAATACATGATTGGCCGCGGCTCAACGCCATTTTCGATTATAAATTACAAAAATTCAAATAATTCTACGTAGAATTCACACAGTGATGAAAACATGGCGGGATGAAATCGACCAAGCAAACCTTAGCAACATGAATTGTTTTCTGGATATAGTGAAAGGGAAGTTCGGACTTTGTCTTGCATTTCGCATTGATGAGCCGTCGTTGCACAGACTTTAATTTAATTTGTAAGATAAATTACTAATCAAAACACGGTCAATCTGGTAACGTATTTGTTGTGACATTAATTTATAAATCGCATTGTAAATGAAGTTACTAAAATTTTTACTTCGCTATTTTCCGCCAGGTAAGCTGCATAATTAACACTATTCACACGTAATACAGGCTATGTACGAACGTCATATTTATTGGAATGTGTAGAATATGCAATTCATACAACTAACCGATTTAAAATGTTGGGAGATCGTATTTCATCTATATTTATTATCCATATATCATATCACAGCTTCTCAAGCTTTTCGCGTTATATTATGAGGGATAGAAGGTGGCAAACAAACTTTTGCAAAAAAGGGAGTGGGGTAGTTGTACACTCAATTACCTAAGGAGCATGAAAACCTTTATAAATATGCACGTACATGCAGCGTTAAAATTAATTTCTGTCGTCTTCTCTAAGGTATAGCTCTTGAGTACCAGCAAGGCGGAAATATCAAAACGAAGATGATAGATCTTTTGGATTTGACTGCTAAGTAATTTTCTTCCAGCTATGTTACTAGTAATATGATATTAGCATACTAATTAAATTGTGAAATTTCGTAATCTAATTCTCTTGACACTAATAATTTAAATAAGAAAAAAATTAGACTCTTATTATTGCAAAATAATTATTGCAAATCTTCAATTCTGCGATGCACATTGCAGTACGGACGTTAAAGCTCTAGCTGAGAGTATAAAAGCTGCGGAGCCGATCATAACCGATGGTGTAACTGAGCAGTTGGTAGAAACATTGCAGAAACTTCAGTCCAAGGTCTGCGATGGAAATTTTAAACGTTACTACAAGTACAAGACCTTGCAAACTCATCTGCTACCTCTGACAAACATCGCGTTTGATAAATTAGGTAAAAGGTACTTAATTATACTTGACATCGTAACGAGTAAGTTCATCAGTATACTGTCCGACAGACTTCTCTAAGACCTGCAATATATGTATACTGCATGATCTTGTCTAGTTTTCATATATAATCATGACCGATCACAATCCTCGATTTAGCTTTTATTTAAATGTTTTTCCCAATCCCCTGATGATTAACGTTAGCTTATAATGGAATACATTACATTGCTTATAATTATATCAATTTATAGTTTGAGCTTAATTTCTTGAATTTACCCTGGTGGAAATTTTTCGTTCAACATTTGTGATCGATTTTTTTAAGTTTTAATTCACAAAAATTTTCAAAAGAACCCCGCAGAATCCTTATGGGAATTGGCTGAAATTTTAGTATGTTGTTACATACCCTCCCGATCAGAATTTCTTACCGGCACAAGTGTCAAAAATCAGCAGTTTTCGAGATACAGGGCTCGGAAGTGGGGCGCGCGGATTTTTTGGCACCTCTGGATTACGCAATTTTTAAATCCCCTTGAAGCTTTGTATTTCGTCAGAATCGCGTAATCCAGAGATACCAAAAAAATCTGCTCGCCTCTGCCAAGGCCTGTATCTCGGAAACTACTGATTTTTGACACTTCTGCCACTGAGAACTTTTGATCAGGAGGCTATTAACTACAACATACTAAAATTTCAGCTAACTCGACCGAGAGCCAATTCCCATAACGATTCTGCGGGGTCCTCTTTTAGAAAATTGAAAGAAGAATTCACTTCCGTGGTTTTCGTCCCATCATTTCTGAAGGAAATTTCGACGGAGGCATAGCTAAATAATTTTCTGACGAAGATGATCAAGATCAGCCTTTGTGAATAACTAGGTATATTTATTTGCATGCAGATGCCTGACGGGCAGCTATGACCGAACTTGTAAAGTTTGGGACATTGACAGTGGAACGGAGCTTCTTACTCTCGAAGGCCACAAGAACGTAGTGTACGCAGTATCCTTCAATAATCCTAAGGCGTGAGTTATGTGCCCATCGGTAATAGTTGACGAAATTTTTTAACAAGTCCAATCGGTATGGATTGTGTGAGTTTTTTGAAAATCTGACCAAATTCACATATAAACAAATAATAGAAATGTAACGAATGATCGGCTCGTAGCAATACTCGGCTTAAAATTCCTGAAAATACAAATACGTTTCAGGATATTTTTGGCATTAAAACTGATCATGATGATCAAAAATACTTTTTTTCTTGTTTAAAATCCCATAAATTTGGTGATTTTGAAGAGATATAATTTTTACGTATTCATTTTTATGAATCTATGGTTCAAGTCGAAAATATTTCAACTTGTTTCAATATACTCATTTGAAACGTCGATATAGATCACTTTCTTAAAGTCGTAACTAAAGAACGAGATGAGATAAAGAAAATTCTGTAAAATCACAAATGCTTCTTTCGATAGGTACAATGAAATAAAAAATTGATAAAGCAGATCACAAAATGGTTTCGCGAGAAAAAAAAAAAAAATTAGCACGTCGGTACAAATTGCATAACATCATTGCAGGGACAAAATAATGACCGGATCTTTCGATAAGACTGCAAACATATGGTGCTCTCAAACTGGCCACTGTTTGCTCAGCATGTGGGGCCACGATGCAGAAGTTGTGGTTGTTCAATTTTCGCCAACACAAAACCGCGTTGCCACTGCCTCGATGGACGCCACAGCAAAAATTTTTCACTTAGGATCTGGTATGTTTCCGCAAAACTTTACGATCTATCAAAATTCTTGGTTTAATGGTTTCATCCATGGTGGATCCATATTGATGGTTTGAATTCTATTGCAGGTCAAGAATTAGGTACTTTAAAAGGACACACTGCCGAGGTGATAGCTCTTCGTTACAATAACGATGGTAATGAGATAATCACAGGTGCGTTTGATGGAACTATAAGCGTTTGGGACACTCGAACCATGCAGTGAGTCAATTTGATAATGGGTAATGCATGAATGTCGTCTCCGTAAATCGAGGCACCTGGATTCGAACTTGGAAGTCCAATAACTCTACGAATAAAAGTGCGAGAACATTCTCCGTGGAAGCGTTGGAAAGGGTAAAATTTTCTGCGTTCAATCAGCGTTCAATTATCGATCATCAAATAGTATGTAGTATCATCGATTGTAATGCGATGAAAAATGTAGTTACAGCGTAATTGTTTTCGTTAATTGTCTTCAACTCGGCAGAGTTTTATTTAAAACGTTTTGAATAATTTCTTGGCAATCTCAAACGTTTTCCGAGTATGACAATATTTGAAAAATTCAAATCCGTTAAAAATTATGCTAGCTACAAGTAATTTATCCGTACGTAAACGTATCCCACGCTTCGAGTTCTTCGGGCTATAATCACTCATGGCCATCATAATTTTCAACGGACTTGAATTTTTCAAATACTGCCAAGTACCAGAAACAAAAGTCAAAATCAAAGATTTTCAGGCATTATTTTTAATATCTTTGGGAAGTTTTTGATGATACCGTGGCACGTTGAAGTTGGGATAGGATATAGAAAATTGTGCCAAGACTGCGTTTTTCTACCCATAACAGCTGTGGACAATTTTACCTTCAAGAAATTCCAACCTTTTCAACGTTCCATAAAATTTTTATTCGATGACTTATTGGATTTAAAAATCCACTCATTCCGAATTACCGACACGATTTCTTATAGTAGTTGAGACTATTTGATCTCGGAGGAACTTCAAAAAGCAATCATCAGAAATAAGTGTAACCGTTTCTCTCCAGACGGACGAGCGTCTTGATAGGTCACTACGAAGAAATATCGAACTGTCACTATAATTTTGACTGTTCGCTGATCGCTTCGTCTTCCATGGACAAAACTGCCAAGATTTGGGATGCCCGGATGAATTCTTGTCTTGCAACGATTCGCGGTCACGATGACGAGGTTTTGGATCTAAGCTTCGATAACAAGGGTAAAAAACTAGCAACTGCCAGCAGCGACGCCACTGTTCGAGTTTGGGATCTTTCTGCTAACTTTGAACAAATCGCTGTCATGTCTGGACATCGTGAGGAGGTATCTAAGGGTAAGATAATTATTGCATACAGTAGACAAGCATTTCTAATCGATAATTCGAATTACATCGGTCAACACGAATTTTGAGGCCGGCTTCTAGATCTCAAATTTCAATTTATTCCACGTAACTAATAAAAAAGAAAAACAGTTTTATTAGATAAAGTTTGCGTTTTATTTCAACGTGCTGCCACTTGCTGTTTATACTATAAGTATAAGTATTACTTATAAGTAATAAATGAAGATTCTGGTTCCTATCCGATGAATAGAATCAAACTTTATTCATTTATATATAAACTCAAAAAAAAAAATGTCTTAATCTGTGTTATCGATAGATTATTTTTGTACAATGAGTGTTAGCTACAGAAAAATTGCTGTCAATATAATTATTTTATCAATGATCCATTGTTACTTATACGATTCTTGTTTTGCAAGCAGTGTGTTTCAGTCCAAACGGCCATCAATTATTAACATCATCGATGGACCGAACCGCTCGTTTGTGGTCTCTTGAAACCGGATGTTGTGTACAGACGCTGAATGGCCATACCGACGACGTTTTCAGTTGCGCATTTTCATACACCGGAGACACAATAGTAACTGCAAGTAAAGATAACACTTGCATGATCTGGAGGTGACTCGATTGGTTCCAGGTCGATGCCTCGTAGCTCTTCGATCCTGGTCAACGTCTATGAATGTCTATTTCCTGTAGTGAATATAGCGAACTTTCATAGTAAAGTAAAGCGAAATGTAAGTCAGCAACAATGATCTGATTTAAAATTCAACCAAGTGGAAGTATATTTAACATACTTCTGTACGTGGAGTCATAGAAGAAATAATTAACTATAGTTACACAGTCCATAATGTCTCTAGGTGTAGTAAGTTTTGAAAAAAACATTCGTATAGTTATAATTCCTATCCCAAGCACAGCTGTGCTTAAAGAAATATGGCGCTGCGTGAATGTGTAACCAACTGATCGTTTCAGCCTCAGTTTTAGCTAAATTATATTAATACAGTTCGAAAAAGAATTTGGTTCATGCGGTCACATGCTTCTTTTGCTACTAATTTTATTGTTAAATAAGTCCTTGTTTCATGTCCATTTTTTCCCACCAAATGGCTTCTTTCAATATTTTCGAACCCAGTACCGCATGGTTAAATATAAGTCGCCGTTTGTTGTAAATTAACTAAATTCGCGCTGTCCGTGTCAGTACAATATCATGTATCTTATAGTAGCTACGTTATACGCATTTAGATCAACATTATTAGATGCAGTGAAGAATTTCAGAATACAGTTCTAATAGTGTAAAACTAGCATATATATTCATTAGATTACTCAAATTACTAATATCTCGTAGTTTATTAATCAGGATATCGACGCGTAATAATCTGATTAGCTAAATTTTAATACCTATGTATTCGATAAATGCGATGATCTGTTTGTGAAGTATTTTGCCTTGATTCCAATGTAGATATTATTCCCGTTATTGATGTGTATTTACCCGGACAATGAAACGAAACATAATAATTAACGTCTCTCCAAATTGTTTTAGTCATATTCTCGAATGAATCAATCGATGTCAAATGTAACCAATTAAGGGGGGATTTTCTTTTTTCTTCGCTAAATTTATTGCTTTTTTCTAATTTTCTGGTAAAGAAACTGTACGACGGATCAATGCGAAATTTGACATGTCGATTTATTTATCTTTTATCTATTCACAAAAAAATTGAAAATCATTTCTTCCCAAAAATACGCCTCCCACCCGCCTCGACGCGCAATGATCCCCAATTGACGTGATAATTTATTGATTTCCCATATTCCTTTCAGATTTCTTAGACTAACTTCAAATTATTGTCAGAATTTTCAGATCAATTTAAAGCTTTTGTAAAAATAAAACCTGTTCCTATAACAGGGTCTCATTGCTGCCGCAGTACATGCTTCGAAATAGGTTATTGATAAGTCAATCATGCAGTCGCTCATTGTTGTCGCTTTCAATTTATGGTTCATTTCATTACGGGTTTACAATCAGTCGATTACGTGTATTCGACTGCCACGACTCAGACGCGCAATATAAGTCCGAATATAATTTATTACCGGAAAACTGTACATTCTCTACCTGATTTCCAATAAGTATACGTGCCAATTTTACGTATACATAATTCGAAACATTCATCTTCTCATAGTATTTTTGTAGCCTGGAAATGTGATGAATAGCAATTATATCCAATAAAGAAAAATAATAATTGACACATATTATGTAAGAAGTATGAGGAATTCAATAAAATGAAGTAGTCATCTTAATATTATTAGGTTTGTGGGGTCATTTTATTTGTTGTCTAATATATGCAGATACTGTTTGGATCACCGGATTCAAAGTCCTTCGACAAAGAACGCAGTTATGCGATTGATTAGATCATCTCGACGGTTCGTATGCGTTTAGATAATTTGAATATCGCATGAATGTTAATCCATCCTTGGTAATCATGTCGTCCGCTTCAGCACACCCCGAATACAAAAATTGTCCATCAACATCGTAGCTGGCGGTTACTAAGCAAACTCTCTTCATACGTTCCATCAGCCCTTTAACCTCTGCTGTACCTATACGAACAATCTGATTTCCATCGGTTCGCTCGTCTTCAGACTCGTAATCGCTTGTATGACTCTCAGCCTTCGAATAATTTATCGAAAGTCTTTTCAAATCAATTTGCATCAACATTCAATCAGTTTAACGCTTTCATAATCATAAATTATAAAAATTGCATTCACACCGCGGTCACACAGCACAAAATTCATTCGTGTCAATACATTGTACCGCAATCGGCAAGCATCTGCTGTATATAGTTCATAGATTATCAGTTGAACCGCATCTGACCTCCATATATGAATGTGCTAACTTTGTCACAAGCATCCTTTCAACTATAACTATCACAAAGCCCATGAATATCAAAACCATTTATAATTTCCTGCCGAAAAATGACCAATTATCGAAATATGTTCATCAATTAATATATCATAAAATGAATGTTTCGACGGTAATGATGTATCGTCAAGGTTGTCGAGTTCAGTTACGTAATCGTAAGGAAATATTCATTTTCGTAACGTTCGGAAAGTGACATTTCAAATTGATTAAAGTTTGAGGTTATAAGTAAGAACTTAGTTTGGCTAGACTAAAACGCATATGTCTGTAAAAGTCAATGGATTGTAGTTTAACTCCGACCCTAGTGACCATACTAAAAATGCTAAAAATTCTCGACAGGATCGGACAAGTTTCAGACAGGATACTTGCAGGATACTGACAGACACAGACTCTGTAAAGATCTATCCGTAAATCTTGTCGTGTTAGATCTGGTGTCTAATATTTAGCTAATTTGCATGAAAAAAGTGCGTCCGTTAGTAGAGTTATAGGTTTAGAATGAGTTACAATGAAAAAATGTCTATTTTCGTTTGAAAACCCGGAAAATGTCAGGAAATTTGATGTGTCAGTGATACAAGACACCTTGATTTTCCAACCGAATATTTTTCTTCGAGGTATAAATTCATTTAATATGCCATTTATACTGAACAGCTGCGTGGGCCATGCACATGTTTGCAGGACAGCGACGATCATCGCCTATATATGCAGTGGAGCCTAAAAGGACCGTTTATCCACCGTTTGTGTATTCTGGCACGTTGCAGTGCATCATAATATGAAGCAAAGGCGTGATATATTATCCAGTTAAGGTCTTATACTGTGCCAAGGGAGGCGGCCATTAGATCTCATTCACGCCGATCATCTCTGAAGACCGTATCTCATAACAACAATGACAACAATAACAATAATAAGAATAACAACAACAAAAACAACAATAATAATAAGGATAGTAATAATATCATATGAGCTATAACAAATCATCATATCTATCGCAAATCAGTCAATTTCACGTTGCAATATTTTAAAACTAAGTGTAAACTCTTACGTATTTCATTTATCTTGCAGTATCAGAATGATGAACCAATTTGTCCAACTAAACAGAAAAGTCGAATTCTATATTTTGTGCTTTCATTGATGAAAGCAACATGGAAAAGCTTGTATTGTGCTCGATTATATGCCTGAACGGAGTAAGGAAATATATTTTTCTACTGGAATTCAATAATTTACATATAGTGTAACAGCGCTTGCTTATACATATATTTGAAATCGACCAAAGTTAAAAACAAAACCCTTCTATCGTCTTCGGTCAGCTGATGAAAAGAGCAACTATTTTCAGATGCTAATCATTTATCAATATAACAATTTCTAAATTGATGAATGATAAAGGAAATTCCACTTTACCGGTCAAGAATCGGTATCCGAACTACAATCATGCTAACGTCCTCAAGTATAACATCGCGTCACGCACCGAACTGTCGCCATTTCACTTTACACTGTTAAACCTGTTCAGCTGACTGGCCTCATTTCAATTTCCACGGTCAACGTTCCGTAAGCTAATCCTTAAATTTGCACAACAAATACAGTTTGTCCTAATTCAAGCTTTTCATTTTGTTCAAAGGTGAAATAAATATACCTCAAATATGAACATGTCAAAGAGGTTGAATCAGTGACAAAGTGAGACACGATGATGAACAATTGCAGTGATCTCGATGCCGACCGCAATTTCAATACCAATTCAAATCTGGCGAAGAAAGTGGACAAAAGAAAAAATTCGATGTCAGATTTGGGAGGAAGTCTGCATAATAATGGCGACTATTCACCTGAGATCTGAATTGAATATAATTGTTGCAAGTCTCGGTTGAAAATGCGTCAATAATCGAAGCACGTCTTTTTGATCTAAATGAAATTAGTTGAGCCCACATTTTAAACCGACAGCAAACTATAAACGTGAGTCTCGACTGCGTGCCACTTGGTATTTGTGGGTATGTGTCTACGAGGATAGCAACGTGCGCGGTCTTTTCGCCTTTTACTTTCCGATGCAGGCAAACGTTTCAGTCAGCCAGTTGCGCCTGACACGCTGAACCACATGGGTGTCTGTGGATGCGGAAGTGCGGAAGATGCGGTGTGAAATTAGTGCGACAATTAGTGTGGTGCACAATATTTTTTATTTCTGCTGATGTAGTTTACCACAGAAATTGAATCGTTTAACCTGCTGCAAAGAAGAAAACTACAAACTTGAATTTTGATAACTTAACGAACTTGTGTCGTGATTCAAGCAACTCGAGAAGTTCAACAGTTGTTTGAGAAGTAAACGACTGTATGTATCACCTTATCTGAAAGGTCATAAAAACTGGAAATCACGCGTGTAGAAAATCTTTTGATCTTCGGTAAATATATCCAGTGACTTTTAAAACAGAAAAATCGTTTCACCTTGTCGGACATCGGGAACGCTTATGTAAAATATATATATGCTGCCGACTGGTTTACCGGTGATGGTTCGTGATGAAATATTCGGTTTCTTGGTATCTTTTTTTGTAATAATAATATAATAAAAAGAAAAATGATAACAGTATTGCGTGTGCCACTGTAATAATGAAAAAAGTTGCGGGTCATAATTAGCTACAGTATCAACTTGTTTTTCGATCGTTTGTTTTACTCCATCGGTAATGAATGTGCTGCATAATATGTTTTCAATTTTTTTAAACATAGAGTAACAGGTTTAATCAACTTCTTGTTATTCATTTTGCCCACGGAAATTTCGCAGTTGCGATTTAACGATGAGAGATAAATTCGGGATCAGCAATGTAAGTGTACATACATTAGTATTCATAATTTTATAAGAATGCATGTCTAAGAATATGATTTTTTTTTTATATATTCACTTCCACTACCTACTTTATATTCTCACATCACTGAAACTTTGTCAAGGTTCTATTATATAATTATTTTCATAGTGTTATTCATATGTAAACAAGATTTGTTAATCGTTTGTTATAATTTAACTTATATACGGTCATGCATCAGGATCAATGTAATAATTTACTCAAGTAATATGTATAATAATTCGTATCCTGTTCAAACATACATTCGTACATACTAAGTTGTCTCGGTCAATTTATAAGTCCGTTGCGATCATCAGTTTAGTTCTATACATGCGTAGGCTTCACATTTATTATATTATTTTTAAGTAGTCTGTCATTTCTCGGTATTTTATGCCTTTATTTATCTCTCGTCAGTCTGATTCTTTGGATTTATACTTCCTTGAGCTTGTGAAAATTATTCATCACAGCAGTACTCATCAAACAAGTATTTTTTATTCCTGATAAAATTTGTCGCGAAATTGATATAAACTGTACAGTAAAAAATCTAATGGATTTACATGCGCTAGATTTGCAATTTTATTGACTTCTATTATATCTATAATTTAACTTTCTTCACTAGATACTGGGCCATAAACTATTTTCATCTCCTAGCCTGCTCGACCGTAATGTTTGTGTTTATATCTGCATTTCGTCTAGGTATATACGAATTCCATGAGAATGGAATAATTTCTACAGTAATATTAATGTACCAAAAGTAAAAGCAGAAAAAAGTCTTGTAATATAATTGTTTAATTAAAAATTTACACAAAATGTGCAACGCACAAATTATCGTTATTATTCGATTTTCTTTTTCTTTCTTTATGCTTATGTTTCAACTTTAGTCAGCGATGTCGTCGGACGTGCTCGAAACGGTCTCAGCGAATATACCATCAGAAACATTTCCGGATAATCCTCCAAAGCTTGAACCACGACTGGAAATTGACAATGAAATCCTGTCCCCCGAAAATACAGTGACGCAACAAAAATGCGGATGGTTTTGGCTGAGGCCGAACTGTCTGCAAAAGTTCCGCACAGCTAAATGGGCACTTTTTTGGCTTTGTTGGGCTGGTGCAGTGCAAGGTAAATTATATTGATGTACATAAATAATTGATAGTGAATAGTGGGTCTGTCATTCGTTGTCAGGTGAATGAGATGGCAATCTTCTCGCTCTTCTGATGGAAGTAGAATGTTCGAAAGTGAGAAGTAAAAATGTAGAATCGTCCCAAAACCAAATATTTAAAAATGCGAAAATCCAAGCCACACATGGATTCTAGTATTAAAATGTAAAAAGTCGAAAAACAAAATGGTTCACGCAGGAAATGTAGGAAAGTAAAAACGAAGAATAAAGCCGAAACATATATATATATAAAATTGCATATTTTTATACATTTCATCATCTATTCTGGTGATACCGTATTTCGGCTTTGTATATTTTTCCTAGAACTTCTATATTCTTACCACTCCGCATTTCGATGTCCTTTTACTTTTGCTTGCTACATTTCAAAATTTTACAAATAATATAATATCTCATTTTTCATAATTCTGCATCTTGACCTTTCTATTATATGAACAATCTACTTTTTAGTCCCTTCTTTTTCCTGACTATTTTATCCATTTTCATCAATTTCTCTTATTACTCCACGGACTTATTTCGCTCATTTTACCCCAATAGCTCCAACATTGCTTCAGGTTCTCTGATATCATACTGATGGGTATCACCAGGGATCAAGAGTAAAGTGAAAATTATGTCGAAATGGAATTCTGAGGAAAAACAGACGAAACTGAATCTTAGGACAAAATGAGAAAAAATAAAAAAAACAGCGTCTTATTTCACCTCGGCATGCTTCTATTCCAATGCGGAACAGAACATCGAGTATCTAGTAGCAGCTATAATATATCACGCGAATTGTCCGCTTATAATGTGCCCTAGGCGACCCCCCCCCCTCCCCCCGCCCTGCAGATTTGATGCTAGAGTACCCTAGGGCATGAAGGGCTTGTGCCGTTCCTATATCAAAGCCGCATAATTAAACGTCTGCAATCGAAATTGCTTTGGAAGTGAAACAACCGATCATTGACTGGTGCTCTACGTATGTACACAATAGCTACAGTTGATTGCGCACTACCTCCTGCGAGACTTCTCCCTTTCATTATAAACCGCGTGGTGCTCTTCTATCCATGGTACATAGCCCTATGTATGTATGCATATATACACTCGGGTATGTATACGATTTTGTGCGTCATTTCCTGTTCCTTAGGCGGTACAGGGCTGCATGTTTGCTTTACGAGTGCACAGCTTTGTCCCCTCGAACTTTGAACCGTGTTTGAAAATCAATTTCCGAAGGTTTTATTCCCGAGCGATAAGTGGGGACCGAATTTTATTACGCCTGTTGCAGGCGTGATAATTGTCCAACAGCACAATTTTGACGCTAAAACTCGTTAGTCGGTTGATTGACAAGTGGCGAGGGCCTCTTCGCAAGGGTTCGCACACCCCGTCGCATATTCGCATATTCGCATGTGAAGGAAGCATTGAAATGAAATTTCATTCGTGTAAGTGTATGGCAGCAATGCCCGATGCAATCTTTTATAGATCGTAATTGGAGGAAGGTCATGTTAATTGGCAAACAATAGTGAACCCGGCTCTTCATAGACTGCATAGTTTCAATTGCTGGTTCTAGAATCTTCAACAGACTGCAGGAAAGAGAAGGGAAGATAACTGCATAATCTAAACTCAGTAGTATACTGTCGACTCGTGTTTGATTTATTATTGCCGGATGAAAACTAAGTTTGCTAGGATTTAAGGCGAATTGAAAATACGGATTTGAAACCAATATGCTAACCATAAATTCAGAAACATTATCTAGCCAATCAATTTATGGTGTCAAGTATCGTGTTAAGGGTAAAGACTTCAGTGAAACTTTAGACGAAAATCGGATTTTTAACTTTTATACGATTTAAAAAAAATTGTATAAAACAATCCTTCCGCCATTTTTTAGGTTACGGTATTATATGCATTGAACAAAAGTTTGAACTTCCTGGGATGAAAATGTATACGCAAGAAACTTTTTGAAGAAGATTCTGGCCATCAAACTATGTTTCGAGGTTTGTACTACCATAACCTACAAATCGGTGGAAGAATTTTTTCATACGACTTCTAGTAACGATTTTCAAAATTTCACCGAAGTCTCCCCTGAAGGTCTTTGTGTGAGATGACTTTAAGGATTTTTAATTATGCAATTTTATTTTTCCATGTGCATATGTTGACTAGCAATGTCTCTGAAACTTTTTATCGTTAGAACCGTTGATTCCACAATCAATTTTTATACAAACACGAGATAAATTATAGTATTTTAATATACGTAATTGATCCCGTGTCTTAGGAATGGTGGTTAACGGCTTCGTCAACGTTGTCATTACAACGATAGAGCGAAAGTTCGGGCTTAGGTCTTCTGAAACGGGGCTTATAGCCGGTGGATATGACATCGCTAGTTTCCTGCTTCTTGTTCCCATCACTTACCTAGGCGGACGTTCAAACGCCTCAAAGCCCAGGTCAGTTCAGTTCGTTAAAAATTCGAATTATGTAGTCTGGTGGCAGAAAATAGAACTACACATGAACCGGCTAACATTTAATAATAAAAGAAGTTTTTAAACTTATATTTCACTTTTTACTGACTAAATGTAACAAACGAAAAGTGTAACTGCTTGCACCGAAAGTTCTGCCCATTCGTCTTCATTTAACGTAGCCTAAAACAGGACATAAGCGATCAGCTGATCACCCAGTTTGACGCCATATTGCCGTTGCATTTGATATTTTAAGTGTTCAGTAAAAATTCCTGGCATGAACCATTTCGGTAAAATCATGCAATGCATCTTTTTGTTCAGTTTTTATTATATTGATTAATTGTGTTCTTTATTTTATGCAGGTATATTGGAATCGGTGTCCTCGTTCTGAGTCTAGGATGCTTGTTATTTGCATCGCCACATTTCTTAGTCGGTCCCTACAGAGCGGGTCGTCAAAATGAGAATCTCTGCCAACGAGTTACGAATACTTCAGCGCTGCAAATGGTGTGGGAAAACGTTCATTTTTACAGTATTGCAGCCACTAAATATCACAGTTTGAATAGATATCATCACGCTTCTGGGATCAAATATTTCAGAAATGTTTAAAAATTTCTATAAAATTATCAGAATATAAATAAAATTAAAAAAACCCGATAGTATCTGAGTCTTTTTGATAATTTTTTAACAAATTCTATTTGTTTCTAAGAATTTAGAAAAAAATTCATTGATTTCTATGCAGACCGTTAGTTTCGGTAGATTGATGAAGAAACATTCATAAATTTTTGTTTTTATTGTTGGAAATATTTTTATAATTTGAGTATTATACTCTCGGAATAAAAGTTCCGAAAGAACTTGCGTTCTTTCCAGAAACTCTAAAAAAATCACTTGAATAATTCAAACTTTCCTATGAATAATACAAAATTTTTCTGATAACTGTACGAAAACATGGTATATATCTAAGAAATTTTCGAGAGTTATTTTCACTAGAAAAAAAGTGTAGTACACGATATGTTGAATTCATAGTTACAACAGAAAGATTTCCTTTAAAGCACACATAACTGCAACTTTCAGACGACATGCGACAGTGCATCCGAGGAAACCGACATGGAAGCTCCGCGTGGTTTGTACCTGGCCATCTTCTTGCTCGCTCAGCTGTTACACGGGGCTGGAGCTGCACCACTTTTTACTCTTGGAGTAACTTACATCGATGAAAATGTCTCCAAGAAAATGTCGTCGGTTTACCTCGGTACGGTTGGCTCAAGCATATACCGTGAGGTTTTCTTACGGCGAAAGGATTCTTGTGCCTGATTCAGGCAACCGGAGTTACATTATTATTTGTTTGAACAACATCAAATATTATTTGTTTTGACAACGTTGCAGTGGCCCTGGCGGGATACGATGCTCGACCTGAGCGTCAGCTGTAACTCCGGTTGTCTGAATCAGGCGCACGAATCGTTTGGCTGTTAGAAAAACTCACGGTATAATGCAACGGTTATGGTCCAACGGTTATTGGATTACTGCGACTACGTATTTACCACCACGTGTATTCATGCAGATTGCAGAAATTACATGATCAAGTAATAATTACTTTGAGCGTGCTTGTACACGTGTATTATAAAATATTGATTCTAGGCATTTACTACACCATGGCTATACTCGGACCAGCCTTGGGTTACGTCATTGGAGGAGAATTACTCAAAATTTATACCGACTTCCTTGTCATCGACCCAGCTTCGTGAGTAAATTTTAAATTCATGAAACATCTAGTTATACTACAGTTTGTATGTTATCTTTCAGGCCTGCAGCGAAAGAAAATGAGAAAAATTGTAATTGTCAAAAAATTTATTCAACGTCATGCATGAATTAAATTTCCAGTAATTACATAGTTCAGAATAGGTGGTACATGTATAATCAGAAAACCAATTTTTCTACTCCGTGTAACAGCGTAGGTAGAAAACGAATCGTTTCTATGTTTCACATGTTATCGCATTACATCCAAACATAGCTGAATTTGACGGAGATTGATGATGGGCACATTAGAGTCATTCGATCCATCTATATGGATGAGGGTGAAAAATTTCCATCCGTACAGGAAAGGGAATTCTGAATCACTTGCGAATTGTGATCGGCCAAAGCTTGATTTTCGCAGGGTACTGAATAAAAGTAATGACATCAGAGATGTAATCATTCGCTCCGTCACGTTCGATCGCGGTCTGATAAACTGTGGATTACACTGACCTGCAGGCTTGGGGTAATATAAGCTCCGGCTATAGGCAGGCTTTGTAAGGATGGAAATGAACGCCCTTCCACGAATGAAAATTTGAGCCGATGGTAAACACCTTGTATTATTTCCATTATCGGATATGTCACCACGAGTTGTAGCAATGGATGGGTGCGACGAGGGGACGTTAATATTACCGAATGGGAAAGACGGGGGGAAATTTCCAGACCTCATCCCTCGGGCGGTAGATGCTTTACGTGTACGATATTTACCCGGAGAAAACCTGAAAACATATGGAAACCTGCATATATACAGATGTGTTTATTAGGATAGTCCTTACGTGGTCCTTTCCGACTTTGTTGATCCTATGGGTTAAAATATCTCGAAATAACTTTTTTTAATGTAACTGAAAATCTGTGGTTCCTATTTCAATTCTACGTTCTGTCTTAAAGTCTTTGAATTTTCACTTCACGATTGATTTTTTTTTTTTTTTGCTACTGATGTGTTGCGTCAAAAAACCGGTAGAAAAAGAAATTAACCGCGATGTACTAAAAATCCTGTCTTATTCATTTTTTTTCTTTTTTGATTTGCTCGATATCTGTTCAAAAAATAGATGAAAAATATCTTTGCAAACTATACGAATATACATAGAGAAATGAATTACTGTTTCCATTTTATCAACGCGATGTCCTTTATAATTGTTGTACGATGCTCATGGCAATATCGACAAGCGAGAATATCTGCTGCAGCGTAGCGTTTTTCTGACAATGAGCGATGAATCCAAAACAGCTGTGTAAAATTTCAGAACGGTTAGTCAGCTCTTTTGGTTCCCATCCATCAACTCGCCCCAGTTCGTTGACTAACGATTGGGCGTATAGAGTGTAAAAAGTTGATGGTTACACGCTAATCCTGTAGCCGTAATGAATTAGCAGGTTTCGCTGAACTAGATGTGCGCCTTAAATATTCAGCGAATTTTCGCATACCCGGTGGTCATGGGTTTCTCAAATCACAGTGAAAAGAAAGTTCTTCGAAATGTTTACGACCAAAAAATGTCCACATAATTTTACGTAAAGAGTATAATGCCAATATACAGCGTGGTTAGGCAACATGGCGTCGAGGTGATTGATCAGCTGATCTAACGTTTTGGCAAAATTTCTCTGATATAAAAGCACAGAAAACATCACGCAAGCTGTTGTAGTTTCATTATCTGACATTGAGTCGATGTAGGAGAAAATATGTGACGAAAAGCCGCGTTTATAATTGAATGCAACGGCAATTGAATATGTTGGAAAGCTTCGAAGAGTTGTAGGATAATATTGGGTTATACATCTAAGTAGCTTATTATACTGGGTAATCGCCTGATGGCGAATAAATCATAATTTAATACGGAGCAGATCGAAGCTACGCGATTGGTTTTAGTAATTGATTTGAATGTGTTGAACATGTGTAAAAAGCGAATATTGATCAATCTGTTATTGATTAGGGTGGGCATGACGCCGGATAGTAACGTCTGGATAGGTGCATGGTGGATCGGTTTCCTGGCAGCAGGATTGATATCCTTGGTAATAGCTATTCCTCTCTTGGCTTTTCCGCCAAGTCTACCAGGTGAGAAAATACAAATTTATACATCTTGACACTTTAATTAGAAAGTTGTTGCCAAGCTTTTAAATTCAATCAAAGTTTCCGCAAGATTAGAAATTTTATAAATGGTTTATTAAAAAGTTACCTGATTTTTGAAAATATTCTGACTCAGAAAAAGTTCCACTTTCTGCGAATTATTTTAAGCGCTTGATAGTTGAAAGATTATCAAAGATTAACTTGTTTTTCACCAATTTATTTGTTATCATAGTTTTCTTTAGTCCCTGATCCCTTTACAGGATCGAAAGAGCTGGCGAAGGAACGAGTTTCCGAAGCGCACGTGTGTAAATCTAGTACACCTTCATCTGCAGAAGCTGGTGAAGAGGAGGTTTTCACAAAACTTAAGGAGCTGCCTAAAGCTTTGACGGCTCTCCTTAAGAACCCGGCATTTTTTATGCTAAACTTGGCTGGGGCAAGCGAAGGACTTCTCATTGCTGGGTTCGCCGCCTTTCTACCCAAGCTTATTGAAAATCAGTTCAGCGTCACTGCCAGTTCGGCGGCTTTGCTTATGGGTAAGGTACTCTAATGTGCAGCTATTGGGTAGGTACTCGCTCGCCCATTCTACCGGAAAATTTCGACCTAAGAGCTGGCAACCGGAAAACTTTCACCTCTATAATACCTTGTATTTTGTCGTTTCATATGTATTTACTGCACTGACTGAATCTTGTATTTAACTATGAAGGTTCTTTTTTATCGTATATAGAGTGTCCGATTTTATTTAAAACAGCCGAATATCTCCGGAAAATGAGCTTGAATACAAAAATGGTCCCTTTTACAAGAGAAAGCTAAAACGGTACAATTGCCATTTAAATATTGTAAGTTTGTGCGAAGTGAAACACAATATGCTATTGTAGAAAATCATTTTTGTGGGCTATTACGTCGAATTAATTAATATGGGATATTCATTATTTCACTCCATTTCCAATTAATAGAATATCACAAAATGGAAGGCCGACAGCTTGCAGGACGTTTTCTATGTCCTGATATATTCATTGAACCTGTCTAAAACGATAAGCTGATTACCTATTTCAATAGCTTTAATCATGCTTAAACCTGTATATTCACTGACGAAAATTATTTTCAGAAACTATCAGACATTGCTATACAAATTTACTCAGAACGTGAATTTCTGACAGTTTCTCCGTTTTTTCGACAAATTACTGACAAATAACAATCAACTTCTAGGAACTTGGATATCTGAACCAATATCTGAATTCTACAATTAGCGAAGAAACTTAATATGAGCATATTTACGGAAAAGTGTTAATATTTGTTTAGAATTTCTGAAAAATTCTCATAATTATAGTTTTATTGAAAACATTATGTACATATCCAAATAATTGTTTCAGTTTGATATTGAGAAAAATTAATTTCAACTACTTTCTCAGATATTTTGTTTCTATTTTCCATAATGCGAAACCGTCAATAGAAAGTGAAATACACGTTATACCCAATTCTTCGTAAAACCGTTCGAAAATAGGGTGCATTTTGGAGAAATTTAAAAATACAATTACAAGAAATCCGTAAGAATTTTTTTCGCCGAGATTTATTGCCACCAATCGGTGTCTACTGAAAATTTGAGGACCCCAATATATACCTAATTAACTTTTTTGTTTCAGGATTAGTCACGGTCCCAGCTGGAGGTGGAGGTACCTTCCTTGGCGGCTACCTGGTGAAGCACTGGAACCTCCAATGCGCTGGCATCTTGAAGTTCTGTCTGATCGCCACGGCGGGTTGCATCGTTTTCACGATGTGCTTCGCTCTGAGTTGTTCAAACCTAGACTTTGCTGGAGTGACGGTGCCCTACCACAACACGGCTAGGTACAACGCAATTGTTAATCTTCATTTTTTTCTTTTTTATCAAGCTCTTTGTACTCTAGGCCATTCCAGAAATAGGAAGATCATAGTGATGTATCATAATTCATACTGGTGTAGTTTTTTTTTCCTCAAACGAGCACAGAGAAAAATGACATCATTATTTTTGGTTAAACTGATCATTCCAAAAACGAATGCGTGCGGGATAATTAGCGAGGATGATAAATTTCATGGAAATACTTTCACTGCAGGCTTATACTTTCAGTTTTTCTTCTAGGAAGCCGCTGTCTCTGGAAAGCAGCTGCAACATGGGATGCGGATGTTCGAAATCAGAATTTGACCCGCTTTGCGGTGCTGACGGAATTACGTATTATTCGCCGTGCCACGCCGGGTGCCACGATGAAATGCCGATCAATGACTTGAAAGTGAGTCTCGAATCAGCATATTCGATAGTATGACTATAATCATGTTGAATCACTGTTGTCTTTATCTTTTTCAACGATATGAATATTTTACCTGCGCCGTTTAATAACAATAAAAAATAAATGTGAAAAATCATTTGAATCCTTACTAACAATTGGTTATCGTCGTTTTTTAACTCCAACGCCACAGATTTACAACAATTGTAATTGCATCCACGGCCCGCCAGCGAATCTCTCGATATCTGGCGGTTCTGGGCACGTGACTTACGAGGCAATAAACACAACGTGCCCTAGTACTTGTGGCCATCTATGGCCCTTCGTGATACTCGCTTTCTGCAACATGTTTCTGACATTCCTCTGCACTATGCCGGCCCTGTCATCGACGCTCAGAGTTGTCCACGACGAGGAACGGTCATTTGCCCTGGGCATACAGTGGATCAAGGTTCGAGTCCTCGGAACCATACCAGCCCCCATGATTTTCGGTACCCTAATCGACGAGACTTGCATCCTTTGGCATGAGTCGTGCGAGGGCAGAGGGGCTTGCCTCGTTTACGACAATCGCTACATGAGTCGGTGAGCAGTTTTGTTTATTTACCTGTTCTTTTGCTTGTATATAATTCAATTCATTCCAGATCAGCAATATAAATTAAGTATTACCTATCAGACGCCATTTGGCGGCAGTGAATATACCTACCACACCGGCTTTAAGGCCCCTCGTATTTATTTATAAAAGTAATTTTCCGTCGCATGATTTACTCTGATCGGTAAAAAAAAAACACAGAATTAAAGTTCAACAGCTTCAACGGTGTTTTTTGGGCCTTCGTACTGGTCACTGCAAACGATCAGCTGATCGTTTACCTCGACGCCATATTGTCCTAACTATTCCTGCACTGATTATGAGGTTATAACGTGTGAATGGATTGCATTAAGTTTCTTTTTCTAGGTACATGTTAGCTCTGGCGTTCATAGGGAAAGCAGCGTCACTTTTATTTTTTTTTATGGCATGGTGGTTCTATGTACCGCCAGGAGGAGGAAGAATTACTACGGATAATAGGCAGGAGACCGTTTCAACTGTGGCGCTGAGCGAACCGATCGAAGTTGTGCAGCTATCACATCAGAAAATTTCGTCGGCGATAGAATCGTAATGGTTATAATATTGACAACGATTTTATATAATATTAGAAATTCGTAAATGTTTTGCCAAAAAACAGAAATGTTAAGAAATGAAGATTTCAATTCTTTTTATACATATTAAATAATTTTATATAACTCCACTATTATATATATAGGTATATTATGTGTGTAAATTATTATTCTTATTGTTAACGCATGATCTCCGAAATGATTCGTAACTGTAAAATAGAATTGTAGATCGACATAATATGTTGCTCATTGATGTGTGGAAAATAACGAATTATTGGATATCTATCTCTAATGCGCATAGGTATCCCACACCTATACATAAGTATATAGTATTATGATGTATAATGATTCATACTGTTTGGATACCGGTATTTCGATGATAACTCAGACACAAAACTCTACGAATTTCGAGTAAAATATTTATTGCTGCTCAAAAACGTGCAGAAACTCATCTCAATCTCACAGAGTTAAGTCCGTCGCATTTATTTACTTGAAATAAATACTTCTGTTGACGTATTATACAACCAGAACTGTAGATACAATTTTTCACCTAAATGGCAACTTCATGCCAACAATTATTTATACAGCAAATACCAAGCAAAGGATGTTGAATGCACGTTAAAAAATACGCTGCAGACAAGTGATCTGAACCTCGGTGGAAAGCTCTTCAAATAAGTGAACCGGCATTGCTCTAACTCCGTAAGTATGAGATATTATTGGTAATGTCGTTTTTAGATTACTTTTATTATCATTAATTTTTCTATACCTATGGAGGGATGCTATGGACAAATACTTTTTATAAGATCGTGACTGATAACTGCCTCGAGAATTAATTTAAAAAACTACACATTAGTTTCGTTTTTTCAAAGAGCGAAATAAAAAAAATTGCAACAGTCATATTTCATTGCATCAAATTTTTTTTCCGGAGAATGAACATAATATGTATCATGAAACGCAACTTTTTTGTATCATGTATCATGTATGTTTCCTCTATTTTTTATGTTTAAAATACGTCTGACCATTTCAATTGAATTTCTTTCTAAATCTAACTGTATAATGACTACGCGTGTTCACGACTTGATGAATGTTAATCGTCGCTGACTAGTTATATAAAATCAATATTGTATGGCTATATTATTGATAAATCCTTGTTCGTCTCTTGTACCAAAAGAATACAATTTTATTATAGTTATTTACAGTTGACCATAGATTTACGAAACTTGAAATCAACGAATCCTGATATTCACACGGGTTCCAGCTGTGCAATGAACGCTTCGCCATACGAAACCCCGACAAACCAAACTACATAATTGTAAGAGTTTCGAATTCCGAATACACTAGATGCCGTCGATGTGTACTTTCACTAATTTCATAACTACCAATGATCGACGGGCAGTCATGTGGCCTCTTGGTCTAGGGGTATGATTCCTGCTTTGGGTGCAGGAGGTCCCGGGTTCAAATCCCGGAGGGGCCCTTTTTTGTGCACGTAAAACTCCGCCATCTTTGTCCCAGACGAGCGGTGGCTTATCCACGAAGTACTTTCGTCGGCTTATCGTTAGAAGAATAGGTGGGCTCGCTAAAAAAAAGGATTTCTAATCTTCCTTTCTTACCAACAAACTGAGGTAGCTATATTTTAAACTCTTTTCTTCTCCTAAACGCAAAAATTTTATCAAATTTTTGAGATTAGTCTGAGATGTTATTGTTATTAAGGTATACGATCACGAGTGAGTAGGCAATTGAGACGAATTCGAAAAATTCGCAAAAATCAATGACTCTTATGCTCGCTGCTGATAATTCTTACTCGCTTGCTATAGTCAGTCTTCACGGTCTTTACTGACCGCGTTAAATATCACTTGTCTTCATGTAATGGCAAGGCCTACGCATCACCAACGTGAAAGTGCCGTAGTCAGGGGAATTCTACATGCCATAATGAATACAGATTTCCAATAAAAAATTTTGTTTTACGCAACAATAATGTCAAGAAATGTATTCCTGTAATTGAATTGCCACTTATTGCAGGATTACATTTGCTAGCGTTGTTCTCAGCTGAAACAAACAAGTTTTTGGATATTTTACTTTGGTATTGCATATAGAATTGCGCTGACTGTGGTATTTTTACATCAGTAATTCGTAGGACTTTGACAATAGCTAAATAAGTAACATTCAACGTCGCGGTGGGTAAGGACGGCATCTCTAGTAGCATCCTTTTGAGGCCGTACTCGGGTCGATTTCGATGTTGACGTATATACATATCTCCAAATATCGAAATCCAGGTATTTCAAACGCAAAAAATGGCTTAACCGCTCCGTTCTATACGCAATTCTGGACAAAAATACTGTCATTTATTTTCACTCGATACAGAAATAAAGAAGTGGCACGGATTCTTCGAAATCGCAGTAATTATTTAATCAAGTGCATTTTGTTTTTTTATACAGCAGAGCGCCATAGAGAATGATTGAAGGCATATTTACAGAGCAACGCGAAAACAATCCTTGATTTGATAGAGACGTTCGTGATCGAGAGCCAAGCAAAGCTGCACGGTCGGTAAGACAGGCACCATGCTCAAAACTCCTTATGAATATCGACAGTTCTATCCCTACCGACCGAGTCATTTATGCATTTCACGCATTTCCCAGCAACAATATTCATCCCCGAGGGATTGGAGTAAACTCTGAAAGCAACTTGACGAATAAAAAGATTCATAACATGTAAAATTCACTACAAAAAAACGTAAACTACTATGCCACGAGAGAACAGTGCTTAAACTCCGATAAAGCCTGCGATCTCCGGACTATACAACTTCCAAAAACTGCAAATAGCCGAAAAATAGCTCCGCCGGTAATGAAGGGACCGTCCGATGAACTGCCGAGATGGCAGCAGGAGCTGCGAAACGGCATGGTGACGGCGTAAAAGTTGCGCATGCGCAGAGCTCGAGACGCAGTCAGGGAGGCAGGCAGGCAGGCGACAGACCGTCAAAGTCATAGCTATAAGTCTATGGTCAAAGCAAAAACACAGCTGGTCGGTCTACGTCTGTGAACTTTGACGGTGCCGACGGAAAGTCCAAATGACGCGGAAGGGTTACACTGTAGTTTGCGCACCGAAATTTGCATCGATATTGTTCGCCGCGTCTTGTGCAGGATTTAGAAATCCCGGCGTTTTTGTGATTCGTGCCTAATGCTCACGGCCAGTTTGTGATACCCGTCCCGTGTCCTCGGTGTGGTGATAATCCGTAATTCCTTCTCTCCTTCGCTTATTTCTCGATTTATCTCTCCCGCTTATCCCTCATCGGTTTTTCGCGTCTACTATTTTGTGCGTTTGTGTTTACCGTCAGAACAGGACAATCGACAGCTTCTCTCCTCCCGCACAAAGGAACTCTCGAGACATCTGCGCTGGCCTCTGTGCTTTGATGGTGAGTGAGATTTTGCTCCGAATTTATTGTTCCTAATTGTATGACAATATTTTGAACCCAACTGCCTTATCACGTCCCATCCTTTAACCTCGGGTAAAATTCCTGTTTCTTGTATATCCTTCAGCTCTCTTTTAACCACCTTTTTGTTCTGTCTCTCTTTCTCTCTCTCTGTCTCTGCGATCGAACGTGTCCGGATTGTGTGCTGCTGCATGTACAGTACGATCGACAAAGAGTTCGGAATAACCAGAACGGCTCGCTAACTGTATCCTTGTATGGGATTAAAAGTCGACTAGCTTTCTTCGCTTCTTTTTCGAGTAGTCAAAATTTCAATCCTCGATCGAGTTTTAAAGTCCAGCAGCTGATGCCGTCGAGGAAAAAAAAAACAATTTCAAGGAACGGTGAATCAGTTGAAATGAATTACTTTTCGAATAACAGTTCTTGTCAGTCAGATTTCTGCTTCGCCGTAAAGAAAGAGAAACGATTCTAAGAGTATCTTCAAGTCAAATTTGTTTAGTATTATCATTGTTTCTAGAGTACACAGGCATCAAAATAGATCGATAATGTTTCAGGTCTGCGCCATAAATATTACGTCGAGGAGTAACTAATAATTGGGACAGTAGACTTTGAAATGCTTCGAAATACTTGTGATATGCTTTTTAAATAGTATGAAATGCATGGGAAAAACGAACATGTTGAGTAGTTAGCTCTTCGTATTACGTATTTTCAAGTTCAACTTTCCGTTTTTTTTTTTTTTGTTTTTTTTTTTACTAAAGTCTGAAGAAAAAGTTGTAAACAAATATAATATTATGTAAGAAAATTCTTATACACTGTACTACTGGAAGGCAAAGATTTATAAAAAACAGTTCAAGCTGAATTCGGAAAATAATGAAAATCGCAATAAAAGTAGTTATTAGAATGCATTTATTGTGTAAAGCCAATCAAGAAACATTCCAACGAATAGATATGTGAAAAAAAATTAAACAGAATGATTTAAAAAATTATGGATAAAAAAATTCCTGCGGCTTTTTTCCCATTGCTAAACTGTTTTTGTACGATTCTATGTTTTATACTGAGCAAATGGTGTCACTTATCGCGTTTGTCCAATGCATCGAAAACAAAAAGTCAATCTACGCGAGAACACGTAATTCCAATCGATGTATGCATTTGCATAACAGCATCGATGATGTGGCCAGGCCAGCCAGCTTGGGCCTTGATTGGTGGTTAATTGTAGTATTTGGAGTATATTTAGAGCCGAAGGATTCGTGCAGTCAACAACGAGGTTGGAGGTTGAAAATTGGCCAATCATTCCTCTTTCAACCAATATCCTCATTGTTTGATTTTTCGATGTCTAATTAAACCTCTGTTTGCCAATTTTCATTCGATCATTACACACGAAGAGACTTCAAGTTTGGAAAAATAATATCTCTCTTATTTACACGCTAATTACTATTGTAATTGTATTCGTATTACCATGTGACGTTTTTACTTACACGCATGTGTGTAATAAATCCGACGATAGAAGTGCGCGTTTAACATCAATAATTCATTGAAGTGCACTCGATATCATTGCGCCCATATTTACGTACAATGTGAGAATATTTCAGCCAAATAACTCCGCATATCGAACTTCCACGTTCAAGGTCTTATTCTTCGCTGTTTTCTAAACTTATCGGTAATGTCTAACTAGTTTCGTATCACATTAGACATATACGTGAATCAACCGAAAAATCAGTTCTCGTCGGTTTAAACCGTTGAATTTTTCATCGTTAGATATTTTTTTTCTAATTTTCTCTTGCAGCGGGAAGAAATCAGGAGAAAGTCAGGGAACTTCGAAAATAATACTAGAATCTTGATTCGATCTCGTACAAAGTACTATCGATCTTAAGAAAACAAAAATTGCTCTTGAAATTTACTTTCTTTGCACCATTTCATACATTCTATGTACTAAATATTACTTGATACCAAACCTGCTTTCGATTTTTTATCACGGAAAATAGCAGGCTGTTGCCTGTAAATTGATGAAATCAGCGGCATATCTCTTGAAAGGTTACTAGAAAAATCTTATTTTCAAGCTGGAGTACACGAAAAAGTCAGAGAATTTCAGGTTTCAAAAGCGTACGAACCCTGATTAAAGATTCACCTATATTTAAAAAACGGAATTATCCAAACGTGAAAACTTGGACAATTTTTTTATTATTTAAATATATATGTAAATACTGTTCGAAATTTATGCAAATATATTTTGTTTTTTTAAGCGAATCAGTCGGACGTAAATTCATTTTTCTAATGGGTTTTAAATTAGTCAACGTCGGATCAACTTTCATCTCTTAGATAACACAGGCCTGCGATGGTTTTCCCTTGAAAAAACTGAGTAGAAATTTCTGAAGGTATTGGGTACTATGAAAAAAATATTTAAAAAATGCAATCACGTAAATTTTCTGAGAACTTGTTTTTTTTTTTAAACATTCATCTATCCCGACTGTAAGAATTGTTATTTATGGCGATTTAAAGCATATAGATCTACAAAATTGTTGAAAAATCTGTAAATATGCATTTCTCGCATAAAAATAAATCTCTATGTGCTGTAAAAAAAAAAAAACGAACGTTATATTTTAATTATCTAAACATATTTCTAGGGAGAAATTAAAAGTTATATTTCGCAGACCTGTGTAATCATAAATCAATGTTTTTGAGAAAGCTAAATTTTGCATCTTCATTGAAATTCTGAAGTTAATTCAAGTCTGAAACTTTTGAACATAGCGCAACTTCAGAACTATTTTGAACAATAATTTGAAGTTTAGTTTGCAAAATATAAGTATGTTTGCCGTATTACGATTTACCGAATCTCAGGCAATCCGATAAAATTTGCTAAATACCAAAGTTTTTCAAAAATCGTTGTCAAGCCCGGCGTCTGCAAAATATGGTGAAAAGAGAAGTGTCAAAAATTAATATTAAGTAATGTTAGAAAGTGTTTATCAATCCTTCAAGTCCGCCATCAGCTTTGATTAAAGAAAAGCAAAATTTCTTCTGGGTCAAAATAAGCGAAATATGACCGTTTTGAAAAACTTTTTTGAATTCTCGTGCCTAAATGAGTCCACCTTTTACTAAATTTTGTACGAATTTCTCCACGGTGCTGAAACTTTCTTTTCGAAACCCGAAAGCCTGTGCCAATTTTTCGAGATTTTTTTTTATCGATGTCTGTGAACATATTCAAAAAACTGATAGCCGTTTTCCCAGTGTGCCAAATATGGCACGCCAGACACCAAAGAGTTGGAATGTTTTACGCCTTACCTGCCTAACTAAAGTAGTCAAGTTTTTTCCGGATGTTATTTCGAGTGATGAATTCATTCATCATTGCCTTCCTATCTGTGAGCTACAAGCAAATATATCGACTCTAGTGATCTAACTTCAAAGAAAAATCTATTACAACAGATATGATATTGTTTTTCCCATTCTTAACAGATCCCGCGTACGGTGTATTCCATACGAAACAAATTTCAAGTGTAATTCGCTCCACATTATCCGTTATACAGTCTGAATCGCAGGGCTTAATCGACATACAACAACGTTAAAATTTTCAAGGTCATAAATTAGTTTACGGCATCGTTGGCGAAGAATATTTAAGGATGAAAAGTTCCCAGATAAATTATTTTTCATTACAACACATATTCCTAAATCTTTAACAGATAATTGAAAAGTAACTGGATTTTATGTTGCGCCAAATTTGTTGTACAGCTATTTCACACATCCACAAATACTCATACCGGGACCATCTCTAGAAACTAAACAGGAACTGCGCATGCGCCAGATGATTCAATTTCATTGGTCAGCGAAATTGCCCCGCGGAGTAATTTTCGTCAGCTAACCAAGGCGACCAACGTACACGAAATGTGACAAGGCTCTGAATATCTCGCGCGTAAAGTAGCGTATTGAGGTTATGTTGATATTTATTCCTACTTATCGTGAATTTTCTAAGAAAAGTGTCATTCAGCAATACCGTAGTTGATATTAGCAGATATTTAATCGACACAATAAAGGCGTCAATGGAGAAACAAATATCAAAAGCTACAGAAATTGGATCAGTTATTTATTGAAAGAAGAAAACTGAAATTAAATGTGGAACGTCATCAACGAGTGGGAGTCTAGACAAACTGAGGCAGGTAAGTAAAAATATTGTTTATTTCAAACAGATTCTTTATTTACATAAAATTAAAAATAAATGGATTGTTGAAACCCAGTAGAAGGTTGCTCCAGAGTAGATTTGTTACAGTGCAGTGCTCCGGAAGCCAGTAATCAGTGCCGATGAACATGAAATATTAAAATAAAATCAGTAACAAGGAATAAAAGAAATAGTGTATCTTGAAACACAAAGCTTAGGAGTACAAAAAGTAGCAATTCGTTTTTCTGTCGCAATTTATTGAAAATTAGTGGTATCCAAAACAATTAGAAGCTCTTGTCTGATGATAATATCTTTTAATATTTTCAGGTGGGAAACAACCATCATCGAAGCGAGACTAAAGTTGTCAGGCGTTGAAGCGTGTAAGTAAATTTCTGATGCTATGATATTTGCATATTACAATATTTTCACATGTATTCAATGATAAAATTCGTTTGTTCTGACAGACTTAAAGTTTCAAGTTTGGATAATAGGATGAAAATCATACCTTACCTGATGGTCAAAACGTTTTGGTGGCTAGGACCCTAGTTTCTCGATTGGTGCCACCGTTCCAACCATCGAACCTGGTTGTTCCGTTGTTCCATTAGACAACAGGTATCCGAAGGAATTTCTTCTGGTCATCGCCACCTTCTGAACATCAGTCGTGGCAAAATTGAAGAGCACGACACGCTACAGATCATGGTGTTTGAATATTCCATTATTTTAGATCTATCGAGCCAATAGTAATAAGTTTGTTATTCAACAATTGCTGCTAACTAATTTTACAGAGCAATCATTCCGTGCACCATTGTAATCCAAGCAGTATTATTGGTCCACATTATTTTTCAAATTTTATTATCGGCAGTTTTGATATTTTATTTTTCACTCTCTTGGTATTCAATTCAGATGAATAGTGTTTCAAGTGTTAAATCAGATTCCAAGGATGAATTTTGATGGGTAAACTGAACCAATCTCAATCTAAAAATGTTGGATAACTTCAGTTGAAAATGTCTTTAAAGTCAATATTAATCGACAGTATCATCTGACTAGCTAGTTGCAGCTATCATCCGTGCTTGAGCCTCGTTCAACCCCAGCAAGGTCTAAGGAATGCATTCACTTACTAGTACACGTTACAAATGATCACTTTGTCTACAATAGGACTTACTTGCTGGCTAACTTTTTTATGATGAATCTTTATCAGGGAGTCATCCGGTAACTTATTGAAAGCTTGAAACCAGATTCAATTTTATACTCTTACAATGGTCCTTCATTGAAACTGAGAGTTTGTGAATCTCCATTTATTACAATTAATTCTGCATCCCATGTTAACACTGTTCGAAACAAAAAATCTCATCCTAAGATTGGAAATGGAATCTGCAATGCAAAAGTTATCTAGTGGCACAAGTTAAAAACAAAGAACCTTATAACGGTTTCTGCGACAGAGGGATTCCTTCCGGACATTCATGTTACTGGATGATGTTCGGAGCACTATGAACAAGATATTGTATTGGATTTAGGTTTGAGTAGATATTTTCATGAACTTCAGTGAAAATTAGATATTCATTTGTTTCAAAGGAACAAGGGGTACAATGTTGAACCCGATAAGTCAATATTTTCATATGAATGTTCTGAACATTACTCTAAAACATGATTATCCTTAAAGTTAATTACTGAGGCACATTTTGAAAATGTTGATTTTTAACTTGTGTCACAGAATGTTTCTGAGTTTTACTCTTGGGATTAGATTTCTTTAGATTAGATTTGAAATTGAAAGAAACCGTAAGATCTACAACTTCCTTTTTCAACCAACAAAAGTGGCCGATGATCTCTGCATGTGTCATGAATTGAATGGGAAGAGAAGACATCAGCTAACAGCAGAGATGCTATTATTTTGGCTGTATTTTCTGTTGAAAGAAAAAAATTTCATTGTTATTCTTAATGTATGAAGTAATGAAAATGATTGAATAAATTGTCCCCACCTACCTGCTTCGTTTCTTCCAAGCACCCAACATTTGAACAGATTTCTTGTTTCAATCGAATAGGACGAATTTTCAAAGAGCATCAGCATTAAATTCCGACCGTTCTTTGAACAATCAATTTTCAATAACAAATGCTTCCCAAGCCTTTCCGAGTGACTATCTGAATGACTTGAGATTCTAACCTCAAAAATGCATGTGAACTACATCGCCGACAGAAACAGAGTTTGACAGCAGGGTCTCGGGGTGGCCAGACTGCACGGACGGCGGATTTAAATTCGCGCATGCGCAGTTCCTGTTTAGTTTCTAGAGATGGTCCCGGTATATAAGTATCAGTATTACGCATAAATGAATCATCTTCATGCCATTGACCTCCGGGTAAAGTCGCTTTGGAGCCACAAACCAAACACAAAATAGGCCAAACAGGAAGTATGCATGCATTGAATATTTCGATCCCGTTTTTTGGTGCCATGCAACTTCTAATTATTATATATATATATATATTTTGCGGTAGAAATTTTTCATCTCAGATTGAACGAAAATCCCTGAACATAGATTTCTCTGAAATTCCTTTGAACTAGGAACTCTTGACAATGTGATTTGAGACCTTTCAGAATGAATATATTTGCTAATATAATCGCTAGTATATTATGAGAAAACGAGAACAGGAGAATTCGAAAGTCACCGTAAGATCAGAGCAAAAGCATTTCAGCTGGAACATATGACTGTTTAAAGGTGTGTAAGACTTGTACGCAATAGCGAAGGGAGACGAGGAGTTTTATGCTGCATGTGGTACCGTTATCTCAACGTACAATTAAATCCTCCTACGTAAACGGTTCGTTAATTAAACTATAACGCACAAATACGAGCTCCTGCAGAAACAGTTTTTCTCATTAAATTCTTACCAAAAGTAAAGCAAACCTATTGCACAATAATAGAAACGGACATAGGAAACATGTAGTACAATAATGTTTGGCAATGGGTTTCCAGTGGTTCACTATTTTTTTGGAATCAAAATTGGAACGAGTTTCCTTTCTAAGTCAAATTTTATGTGCCAATGACTATAGCGACGTTAGTGACAAGAGAAACAAACAATACGTTGATCATAGAGACAAAAAATTTCTATTTGAAGACAAGAAATCGTTTCGGTTTTCATTCCAAAAGAATAGTGAGACACTGGGAATCACAAATCCATCTTTCCGGCTAACTTGTTTTCGGTCCAAAACAAAATACGAGTTCAATTCTATACGAATTATGTGACAATGACTGGCGATGCAGCTGACACGAGAGAAAAAAGGATGCATTGTCACATAATTCGTATAGAATTAAACTCGCATTTTTTTTTTTCGTTTTCTTATACGTTTTTCGTGCACAATATACTATTCAGTATTCTATATATAAAGTAGATTTAAAAAAAAAAAATGTTTAGGTTAACTTAGGTAACGACTAGCTTGTAAATACGCCTTCAGATTCATTAATCTGTTTAATTTTCTTAACTTAGAACCAAAAACTGTACAGAATACGCAATTTACTGTGAGCGAGGTCAAGGTATATGTATGCACAAGTCACACCTACAAGTATCTATAAGTATCTCATGCGCAGTGCGGTAGGAAAGTGGTGGAACCAGATAGCAACCGCTTATAATTCTGCCATGCGGAGTCTTTGGCAGGTCGGGTTCATGTGGTGAATAGTTCACTCACTGTTCATCATTTGTCTTGTCATTTTCGTTTTTGGTGTGGCCTTTTTTTCAAAATTTTTTATTGAATCATTGTTTTCATCACCGCTTCTTAGCTGCAGTCCGTTCCCGCCAAAACACGTCACCACGTGACACCAAGAATGTGTGGTGGCCTGCGTGCAGGCGTTAAGCATTTCTTTTTTTTTCTATACTTCATGACTGTGTCGACTTGGGGGTTTTGCATGTAGGTATTTGAAAAAGTTTTTCTTCTTCAAATCTTCAAGCGTACAGTATTCCACGGGTAAAATCTTTCTTTAAGAAACTTAGGTGTGAGTGTAAGGTTTCTTTTTTGGCTATAAGGGTCGCTCGTTTCAAATGATCTGAGTGTGAGGTTGAGATTGTTATTTTAATTACATATTTATTTATTTTACAAAGAATTACAATGTAATTTTATTTTTCGCACTTCACTTAGTTTAGAATTAATTCTATTCAAGATAAAAATCGGACACACTTCGGTAGAAAGATTGCGATGAAAAACTTGCACAATATTCTTTTGTTTCAATTTATATTTTGCAAACATTTTTATGTTTAAGACCAGTTATGTCCTTGCCTGACAGATGAAACAACTAGTTTGATAAAAAGAACTAAATTTTGTGTCTTTAATTGTTGCAATAGCGATGAATTACTAACATTGTACAAAATACTTCTTGTTGACCAAGCAAATCAGGATTGTTATCCCAAGGGATACTTAAAATCATCGATCATCAAAGAGATCCAAAGTTCCAATTATCGTTTATATTTGAATGCGTGAATCCCAATAATAACAATTTTCGTTTAAATCATAGTCTCGTTAATAATTGTGTTACGTGCATCGCTTCTTACTCGTTAATACACCAGAAGCGTCAAAGTTTTAAATGAAAAATAACGAAATTTCAAAAAATCAATTTCTGGATTGTTTACACAATACAGGCATCATGTTTTATTTGCAATTGTCAAATCCAGAAATCCAACGGTTCAAACGTGCTAACATAATAACGAAACTATATCAGTCGTACTGGCACCAAACTTTACGTGGTAAGATATGGTAGAACTGAAGTCAAGTACGTTAATAATATTGCGAAATGTAAAGATATTATTTTATGTTTAGTCTGTTTGCCGATGGCTGCTTCAATTAGAATAACAGACAGATTCGAGACCACAAACCTCACGTTCAATAGTGAACGTGAGTGACGTGTCGAAATTGCGAAACCATTATAATTCTAATGTTTGACAGTCAAATTTTACCGTAAATGAGAATCCGCCCGATGAATTTTAATAATACGTTGCACACTTGCAGATGACAAATCGGAGCTGGGGGGAAGAGGGGGGTCAGCTCAAAAATCAATCGATTCTTGTCCCGTCAGCTCATAAATCGCAGAAAAATCTGTTGATCGAATGAAATGAAATGAATTTTAAGAGTAGTTCTCAAAAATATCACTTGAAGGATGTTAAAGCTCTTAGAAGGTCGAAACGATAGTTTAAGATTTCGCGTAAATAAAATTCTTTTACTTTACTTTTTTAAGGGGTAAATATCTTCGTAAGGGTAGTTTTTTTTTTTTAGGAAATTGGAAGCTTTCGATTGACGAATGGCCCCTTATCAAAAATAGTACTTCAATTTTTTTTCGACTTGGGGGGGGGGGGGGGGGGGGGGTTAGCCTTACGGCCGATCAATTTTCCGGAATTGATTGTCTCGCAACGGAGGTGAGCTCAAAAATTCATAGTCATAAGTAACTCTCCAATTCACACTTTCTTGAACTGTTTTTTTCCCACGGGGAGTGGCAACCTTTACGGATCTATAATATTATTATTAAATGGGTTTGAAAGATAAACATCGTCGTATTAATTATACGACGGACAAGACATACCACTTTTTATATTAAGTATTTTGCTTATATGTATATAAATATACTGGGTATCGAACGCTTCGATCCATCTTCAAAGACTTTGTGTATCTATGTAGAATAATGTATTTCGCACGTGCGCGCTGCCAGTCTTCACACACATGCCTGTGTCTATAAGAGCCTGAATATCCGTAGTGTGGTATATGTATAGCAACACGTGGCAGGTATTGCAGGCAGGTATAAGGAATTCAGTCAGTCAGTAAACCACCTATCGAATGTCTTTTATAATGATTGTATAGGATGTTCATGTAGCGAGACCACCAGCCTTGTTCAAATTTTCATGGATATAAAATCAAGGGCACAACCGGCAACACGGATCGATATGTGGATAATTCGCCTTTTGCATGCATAGCTGTATATATATATATATATATATATATATATATATATATATATATATATATATATATATATATATATATATATATATATATATACACACACACACACACACACACACACATATAATATGAGACAGCCCACGCTGAGTTGTAGCATATATTTTTGACCTTAAGTGCTTCGTTGGAATTCAAGAATAGAAAAAAAAATTTGTAACAAAACATCACCCAATCCAAACTTTCATTTTTCCACTCGATGATGTATTATATAAATGATTTTTGAAATTTTTTTTCTTTACCGTTACAGCGTAATATATATATATATATATCAATACATCTTCGTTGTAAGGGATCATTCTGGTTTATAACTTTAAAATAATCGATTTTCCTTTTTTTACATTTTTCGAAAGTATATATTTAATATAACTAAAAGTATTGTGTTCAAATTTTAGAGTGATCGGAACAGTCTAATTATATCGCTGATTGACTTTAGGTAAGACTTTTTTCTTAAAAACATTGTAAACGCATTTTTCTCAAAACTATGTTTTTTCGGTCGGAAACTCGAATTTCTCCGGAACCACTGAACCGATCTTCATGAAATTTTAACCACACATTTTACACAGTAATAGCTTGAACGCATTCTACAGCCAACTCAAAATTTTCATTTTTACTATTTTTTTTTAGGCCAAGAACAATGAAGAAAAACTCATTTTTATGTCTTTTTCCTTTAAATATCCGGCATTTTGTTATTTATTAATGAATATTAATTTTCATAGAATGCGCTAGAGCCGCTGATATACTGAACCTAAATATTATTGGGTTTTTTTTTTTTTTTTTTTTTTTTTTTTTTTTTTTTTTTTTTTTTTTTTTTTTTTTTCAATTCAGATGAGCCGTTATTAAGTTACCAAAGTCGCCAGCGACATAACTATTTGAGGACTTTCGTTCACCCGTTATGAAAAGTGTAAAAAAATTAAATACGAATGTTTTTTATGTTTTTGAAAAGTGTATTTTTTTTAGCTGAACAAACCTTTTCGTAAAAAACTCATAAAAATAATCTTTTCTTCGAGCGTTTAAACCAGAATGATGCCGTAAGAACGTAATAAAATTGGAAACACCTAATTTAACCTAAGAATAACTTCCAAAGACAGTAGTTTCTCGATCTTTATAATTGTTTCAACGAATACCAACAGAAAAATTTCTTTAAATACTCATCGAAATTTTTCAATGTCCAGTGTTACTTCAACTTCGCAATAACACTTTTACACGTCTGGCATGTAAATGACCTCATAGTGTATACGTGCGATGACGTCATAAACACAAAATAAGGACACGATTACTTTCGTGCTCGAGGAGACAAATGTTACATTAAACAACCAATCGAATAGAAATAAAAATAAATCATCTCATACGTCTAAGGTGCGATTATCATGCGCGTTATAGGCATCTACAATTTAAGAGAGTGAAGCTCCTAACCTCAATGTAACGATTTATTTTTCGGAAAAATCATTAAATCGCAACTGTAGAATAGACTCAAATTGAGTAATCTATTTCTAAAAAGCAAAGTGTATTAAGATTTTCGTAATTAAACTCCTTTAAAGTCGTTCTAAATTTTTAAAACAATGATTTTAGTTTATGCTACTAACTTCAATCTGGTTATAATTTGGCAGAGAGTGCGAGGCTGAAAAATTTCCCAAGGATACAATTCGCCAGCAGAGCGTTCGTAACAATACAGCCCGGAGTCTAGATCGTTCGCCGAAAGAAACTTTCTAATTTTTGGCTCTATGTATTCGTGTTTATGGTGCAGAGACAGTGAATGATTGCTATATACGTATTACGGTACAGTGTAGCGGTTACAATGCCTACGAGGTCGACGCGGTGACGAGATCCACTTTTCTGATGTCGATGGCTGACGGGGATGTTGGCATTACCCATACCGTAACCTTCGATAACTTTGAGAAAAGTATTTGCTCGTTATTGTGTAGAACGTGCCATGCACACGCAAAACTTCATCAATCAGAAAAATAGCTCAATTAGGGTTGATAAATTGAAAGAACTCAGGTTGATTGAATTGATTTTTATTGAAAGAATCTCGTCGTTTATTTTTTTGTCAGTTAATAGTAACGTTCAATCGATACATATTATCTGTTATATAAATGTTTAGAAAAGTTTATGATTTGGCCCATTTCGATGGATCTGAGCTCTTACGTGGGTCTATTCAGACTTTATTGCTGAGATCGTCTGAAATGAATTTCTAATAATGTTAAAATATTTTGCCTAATAAATTCGATTGATTAGTTAAATCATAATTTCTAAACTCTTTACTTCATCCGTACCACTTCTGAAGTAATTAAAATAGCGATTTTATTCAGCAGGAAACATAAATTTACCGATTAATGAGTAGATACATTAAAAGTATGTGGATCATGTTGATGATGCTGCTTAATTTGGTGCAAGACCTTATAATACGGAATGGTTATCTTATCTTTCGCAAACTAACTTGTAAGTCGTGGCTGGGTGATAAAAACGATGATGAAGAAATACACAAACCACGAGCAGCTGCAAGCAAAGCAGCGAGGACACGGAAGAATTGTCATCATGTAACGTAACCCCGATAAATATGTATATTATAATACAAGATCTTATTTTATGAACCTCGTTTTAAAAAAGTTTACGAAATATGATATTAAGAACTCGACAAGTTCATACAATATAAAATCAAACGCCATGATTTTCTTTTAATTTTCTAATTATGTTTAATTTTTCGATTTTCTTGCTGAATATTTCATATTCCATATTGATTTTAAATAAAAGACTAACCCTACAAAATTCTTGCATGTAAACAATTTGACAAGTTGATGGGCAAAAAAAAAAAAAAAAAAAAAAAGACGTTCATCGAAAAAGAACAAGGCATTCATCAATCGTCGTATAAAATTATCTTCAGTCATTATATACCACTAATCATAGAATGAACTCTCGAATGAATAGTTCGTATACGACACTTTCTAATTAATGCACAGTGCACTGATGTTGCAAATCCAATTCTTTGTCTTCTGGTCTAACGAAGACATGATACAACACATGCAATGGCGCGTAAGATCCGACAGTTGCACCGTTCTGGGATTCAGTTCATGGTCAAATTTGTGGTCTAAACTTCAGCCTTGAAATCTGTGACAAGATTGTACCAGTGTGTCCAATTTTGGCATGTGTGGGCTAGCTTTTTTTCTTCTTTTTTTCTCTGTACTGTGTGCTACAACAACTTCCTGCTGCTACTAGTGGCAGCGACAGTCGTCAATCTCTTGGATCGTTTGCAACTCAATTTTACAAATAATTCTTTCTTTTTATGACGCAGAATGTGACGATAGAGTGATGCTGGTCTCGCCGTAGTTGAAAGCACGAAACCAGAACGTCCTCAGAGACGAACCTGCCATCAAAGATGGCGTCTACTAGCGGGCACAAAAGAAATGGATCCAGTTCCAGCATGTTCGGTCACAAACGTACCGAATCCGGCGGTGGCTTTATTGGCCACAAACGTTCGGAAAGTGGACACAAAAGAAACGAAAGCATATCAAGTGCTCTTGGCCATAAACGGTCAGAAAGCGGTCACAAAAGGTGAATTCATTATCTACAAACAATTTTACGTAATTCATGTAATAATTATCGTTAGCGTAACAAATCTCCTGAAAACGAAGCAATACAATAATGATAAAAAAAAATAGGTAGTGAAAACTTTGCAATTTTTCAATTTCCCGCCGTATGATAACCGTTCGATTTTTAAATATTCAAATTTCCCGCCAGATTAGTAAGCCGAATAGTTTTGTATGTACACTGTGCGACTTAATCGTGATTCACGTGAAAATAATCGATAGCGTAACAAATTTCCTGGAAATGATGCATTACAATAATAATACAAAAAACAGGTAGTAAAAACTTTGTAATTTTTTAATTTCCCGCCGTATGATAACTGTTCGATTTTTCATCATTCAAATTTCCCGCCGGTTGAGTAACCCTACAATTTTTTTATGCACACTGAGTGTATTTTCGTGAGATGCTTCGCTGGAAAATGAAATTGTCTTATGCTCATACTTTACTTTTTCTACGTTTATTTTGGTGCCATAAATCAAGTTTCTTGATTTTATTTTCCAAGGTCCGAATCTGGCAGCAACTATCACACGGGTCACAGGAGAAACGAAAGCATGTACGCGATGACTGGTCTTTACGCTGAAAGCACTGCTGCTGGAGAAGACGCGGATTTGTCACAACCAAGCAGCAGTAGACTGACACATGACACAGTCATCAGGTGTCACAGTAGGAATCCAAGTTCCGGTATCGTCGATCACAGGTGATTCCCGGTTACAAACTTATTCAGGAATGGGAAGCCTTCGCCACTCTATGCGCCAGATGAGTTCGCGAATGTTTTTACAGCCTCGCATAATTGATTTTGCCCTAATACTATGATTACATATTATTGGCAATCACAGATAGACCCGTGTTTCAATTAAAGTGAAAGGCTGAACCGTGCATTAAACCACAGACAACACATTTCCGCAATCAGAAGTTTGCACAACGTCGATATTTATTGGCTCATTGTCAGAAGATTGGCTTCTGTTCTTTATAGACTAATCTACACTTGACCATGACACGGTTAAAGATTAAACAAAACTTTGAAATCGAATCACAATAATCGAAATCGCGATTGGTCAAATTGCCAATGCTATGTTCAGCTACTCTTATTACTGCAAATAAAGAGATACAGTGAATAGCGAAACTGTTTACGTATTTCACACGAAGAGCAAACAGAGAATTTCGATATCCAGTGAGAGCATGTGTTCAGTAAACAACACGCTTCAAATCGTTTTAGCAATTTCTTAATAATATACACACGGAACGCACTTTGTTATTATTCACGCTTTGTGGTTTTTGTTATGCATTTGCAGAGATTTCATCATCAAATGTCACAGCAGGAATCCCAGTGCTTCCATGGTCGACAGGTAAAACAATGCACACCCAAAACTCCATCAATTTTTCTTTTTTTCAATTAAATATCATCTCAGTTTCAAACTTGTAAGGATAGTCGGGAAATGACGAAAATGTCTTTCTAACTCTATTTTAATTTGTTTCTATTCGCATTTTCTTTATGCAATGCCAAATATATTCAAGCAATTTAAGGGTCCTGAGGTTTTGCGGGTACGCATTCTATTATATAAAAATCTTGATTGATACAGGACTGAAAAAGAAAGGGCGCAGACACCACCGATTAATCCTGATTCAAAGGACTGTGGAATTCTAACATGCAGGCCAATTTTTATACAAAGATTTGCAGGGATAAAGGTGAGAATAAATGAATTCTTGAACTTGTGTACCTTTGAATTGCAACAGCATGCACAATAAATTTAATAATTGCAAATTTTTTTTCCCTTACTTCCAGGTGTTCGTATTCCTCCTGTCATTTCTTGTTACACTGCAGCAGGCACTTAGCTCTGGTTACATTAATTCTGTAATAACAACGATAGAGAAAAGATTTGAGATACCGTCAAGCCTCTCAGGTCTGATCGCCAGTTCATACGAAATTGGCAATGTAATAACCGTGATATTTGTAAGCTATTTAGGCAGTCGACGGCACATTCCCGTTTGGATAGCAATTGGTAAGTAACTAAGTAAATAAGTCTTCCCCTGTCTGTCAATTATTGTCAATTTACCCCTAACGGTTCCTCGTTGTTTCAGGTGCCGTGATAATGGGCATTGGCTCAATGATTTTTATGGTGCCTCATTTCACAGCCGAACCTAATTTAGGTACAGCATCGAATAACTCAAGTTCAGATAACATATGCCGCGGTGTATCGCTACGCGAACAAGACATGGGCTTAGGTGAGTGTTTGATAGAGTGGTCTAATCTGACCTATTGCAAGAATTCAATTCCCGGATATCGATATTCAATTTATAATTGAAACTGAAATTTATACTTCGATTCAGGCCGACTTTCGACTGGTTTATCATCGCCGCCTTTAGCGCCGCACAATAATCTTCGCGGCGACAACTGTATACAAGGATCTCCTTCTACTGCTGGTCCGGTGATGCTTTTCGTACTTGCGCAACTGCTTCTTGGTTGTGGCGGTTCACCTTTGTTTACTCTGGGAACAACTTACATCGACGATCATGTCAGGCCGGAGAGTGCCTCTTTGTACATCGGTTAGTATTAATCGATCTTATTTCAGATAGATCTGAAAAGGTGGTGGCCTATTTTGATTCAATGGCAAAATCAATTTTGTTACAAATTCCAGGTTGTATGTACAGCATGGCAGCTTTCGGACCTGTTCTTGGATTTCTTCTCGGTGCTTATCTATTGTCTTTTCACATGGATTCGTTCGCCGGGACTATCATCAGCATAGGTGAGCCTTCAGTTGTATACTAATATTTAAAGTACGTAGGGATACACGCAGCTACGATCTTCAACATTTCTTGCAAGCATATGAAAGCGTGGTTTTTTAACTTGACGAACTAGAGAATAGATTCATGGATTATATTTTGTACATACCTCAAAATAAACGCTTGTTATTTGGCAATAATTCTATCGCCCGTTTTCTTTTCTGGATAAGATAATATTGCTTTGATCTGAATATGACTTTACACTTAGTACTTGAGTTACACTACTTAATACTTACACTTATGTTAGTGCTTAATACGTAATCCTTATCGAGACTTATGACTTGAGGCAAAATAAGATTTAGACTTGAGAATCGAATCGTGAAATCTGAGATTAAGACTTGGATGTAAGATGTAAAATGTGAGTCATTTTAATTTGTTCTCAAATTCTTTATAGATCCAGGCGATCATAGATGGGTTGGAATGTGGTGGGGTGGATTTTTACTCTGCGGTTTGCTGCTGGTATTAGTGGCAGTGCCGTTTTTCAGTTTTCCAAAAACTTTACAACGTGAGAAAGAGAAAATTCGAATAATTGAAAAGAGCAAGCCAATAACAGCAAAAGAAAAAGAGCAGAACAAAGAACCCATTAAGGAACAAACCGCTGACAATACCGCTTATGGCAAAGACGTCAAAGGTACGATAACGAATCCTATCGACGTATTGCAACCATTTTTTTGAATTTCTCCTGATAATGACGACATCCCTCGTTCTTCGATATTTCTCATTTATTGGTAATCATTCATTTTGACAGACATTCCACGGAGTATGTGGAGACTGGTGTGCAATCCTGTTTACGTGGTTACATGCCTCGGTGCCTGCATGGAGCTGGTAATAGTTTCGGGCTTTGTTGTGTTTCTGCCAAAGTATTTGGAGACGCAATTCAGTTTGGGAAAAAGCCAGGCCAGTATATTCACTGGCTCAATCGCGATCCCCGGTGCTTGTATCGGCATATTCTTTGGTGGCTGTCTACTGAAACGTTTGGAACTGAGGCCTAAGGGTGCTGTGCAATTTGTCCTTGTCTCAAATATAATCTGTCTTGTTTGTTACGGCCTTTTGTTTTTCCTCGGTTGTGACAACGTCAAAATGGCCGGCACCACCATTCCCTACTTTAACAGCACGAACAAAGGACCTGAACCATTTCAAGTCAATCTCACTGCCGCCTGCAACTTTGGGTGCGAATGCCGAATGACTGACGTTGAACCTGTTTGTGGCAACAATGGTTTGACTTATTTCAGCCCCTGCCATGCGGGCTGCACGGCATTTAGTTCAAAGTCCAACTTCACCAACTGCGCCTGTAAGTTAGAAACGAATTATTTTATTTTCGCCTATAAATTCAATTAAATCTCCAATTTTTATGAACCAGTTTTTTCTTTGCGTTAAGAAAATTTTTCTCTTTTGTCATAGGCATTCACGGTAATCTCAGTATGGTGCCACCAGCTGCGCCGGAATTCGCAGAAGTTACTGTTGTTCCTGTTGCTACGGCCGGGCCATGCACCTCGCCTTGTAGAACTATATTTCCGTTTCTTATTCTATTATTCTTCATGACGTTCATCGTCGCAGTGACACAGATGCCTTTATTAATGATCGTATTACGGTACGTTGTGCCAATGAATATTAGAATTGAATTTCATTTTTCACTCAATATTAACTCAAATTAAGAAAACATATACGACTTCTTGCGCAGGGTTTTCTGTCCCTTTATGTTCGCAAAATTGAATAGACTTAACCGAAACTGAAACGATCAGCTGATTGTCCAGTGCAAAACTTTATTGCACTCGCTACGCTCGCACTGTGAATTCTAAAGGACATATAACGAATGACTTTCAACAATTGCAGACATTGAACTTTCATTGAAATTTAAATAATATGGCAGTAGAGACGGGACGAAAAATTCCCTGCATCATCTAAACCAAGCATCAACAGTTGTGACTTACATTTCAGATCTGTCTCTGAAGAAGAACGTTCTTTCGCTCTTGGGATGCAATTCGTAATCTTCAGATTGTTCGGCTATATACCAGCGCCTATATTGTTTGGAAATTTGATAGATTCGACATGTATTCTGTGGAAAAGTACTTGCGGTGAAAAAGGGGGCCGTTGTTTGCTCTATGACATTGAACAATTCAGATACAGGTGATTATTTTCTTGTTCCTCTGCAAAGTAGCATGCAGCAAGAAATGGGAAACAGATAATTAAATTTTAATGTCAATGTTTTACAGATACGTGGGACTTTGCGCCGGCATAAAGATTCTGGCGTTGGCACTATTTTTGGTCGATTGGTGGTTAGTGAGAAGGAGACGACACCTCGAAGAACATCCGCCGCCACTGACAGTCAATGAAGTTGTCGGATCGATAATCAGCCTAGACAAATGTAAGTAAGAAATGATGGGAATTCTTTTTGGCAGAAAAAGTGTTTACCATTTACTGTATTTGTAGTGTTTGAAGAAAGACCGCAACATTTGAACACCGGTGATGGTGACACGACTTCCCCAAGTACCGAGGGGCCAACGCCATCTTCGATTTCGTCGCCGACTGAACCAACAAAATCTACAAATCTGGAGGAAACGGAATCATCGAATCACACCGAAGCGTCGACTGACATCAACAACCCTCAAATTAAAGATCCCTTTGACATTCCTGACACGAGGCAAGCTCCGCTTGCCACAGAAGATTTGGAGGTAGAGATCAAGCGGCCAGACAGTACCGAAAAACTTCATCCAAGCGTTTAATGAGGGCTGGCATTAGGATATTGAATTTGAATTTACAATTCTCACGCAGCGTAAGTTGGTGGAAATTTTTCTTATTTCTCTTCATACGTTATGCTCTTTGAGATGATGATAACAAGTAACTGTGTGTGTGTGTGTTTCTGTTTCTCTCTTTTTCTGTTTTTTGTTTTTATTTTTTTTGTTTTTTCTTTTTTATCGTGTGTATGACAAAAATTATGTGCAAAAATATTGATTCGTGATTTTTTAGATTTTTTTTTTTTGCCCAAGCCTCATGTGTCTTGTTGAAAGCAGTTACATAATTATTGGGGTGGTATTAAATTAAATGGTGTTTAACAAGATTAAACATGAATAGTAGCCATGTTGAAAATACGTCGTTCGGTATTTTTAACCATCGCCATTTCCATTATCATCAGGATTTTAAAAATCGTGTTTAAGGACCCCATCGTTAATTTATGTATTGAAAAGAAAGGCGCTTGGCGGAGGGTTGCTGAATAATTACCCATGAATTAAAGTAGCCCTCCTCTAAAATATAAATGAATTTATATAAAAGAAACAACAAAAAAAGACTTGCACCTATATCACTAGAATAAAATTTTTCAAACTGACGCATGGACAAAGTTTATAAGTTTTACTCCCTTGAACTCTGAAATAGAGTTGCAAAGATTGTCCATTTTCCCTCGCATGAAGAGAAAAAACGCCTTTTACAAGTAATTCAATAAACCTGTAAAATTTATAGAAAATTCTAAAATTAAAAGAAAACGTGTAAGAGGCTGCCTTCATATTATCGTTTTTTTCATGAATAATGATTCTTTGCTGTATTGAAGATACAATGAGTTAAATGTAAATGAAAATTGATAAAATTGTACATATATATATATATATATATGTCGAACATATAATATTATATATTCGATATATGTACATACATAAAAATTCCTGCCTTAAGAAATATAAGACTAGAAAAATGATTAAATAATGAATTAAGACGTATATATCTGACTCTTATAGACACACACATGGTATATGCGCTAATCCGCGTTATTTTCACCAATTTTTTTTTCCGCTTCTAATTTTCAATTTTTATGTCAATGTGCGGCAGCTGGTCAAAATCACATGGAATACCACATATACGATATACATATGTATACACAAGTATATACACAAGGCATTTTTTTACGAGCGTTTTGTACAGGAGTTGAAAAATGCACCAAGGTTATACAGTTTGTGTTTTAGTATATCCTTTGTGGTACCTGCACCAAACTCTCGTAAAAAAAGAAAGAAAACAGAAAGAAAGGTCTATATATAATATAAAACGTAAACGAACTATATCATTAAACGTAAGAAATGTAAACGGTGATTTATTTTTAAAATTATAGGAAAGTAATATTGCAGCTTTTCTTGAAGTAGAAACAAAAAATAATTATAAAAAAGAAATCAGTCAATATAGAGTAGCAAAGAAATGAAAAAACAACACAAAATTAAAAAATAAAAATAAAAAAAAAATAATAATAATACTAATAATATGAGATAAGCTAGGGAAAATTTGAAGATGATGATTTTTTTCTATTTTATTTTTATGTATTAAATTTAAGCACGTAATTATATTATGATCTGATATTTTTTTATTCCTAGGTGTTCAGATTACTATTCTCCTCGGTCTTGTTTACCTCAAAAAATAGCAATCGAATAAAGTGGCGTGTATCCGTATCCTAGATGCTTCCAACTTGGAAATTTTTCCTTTTCGTTTGATCTGATTTTATTTTATTTTACTCATTTACACAGCACAGCTGAACTTGATCTCCGATTATAAAATGTTTGTACATTAATTAAGATCTTAAATATTCAACGCAATGATACGAAAATTATTATTGTTTTCTTTTTGTTCTAGTTGAATTAAACAATGACATCAACACGTAATTGACTTAATGCTATTGATTTGTTTGTACAAATCATATGTGTAATGATATATGAAAAGATATTCGCTATCCTGGTGTGCTCAATTGTTTGATAAGGTACATACATGTTTCAAAGTTCGTACATGAAGTACACGATTTATCTGATGATTTTCAGCTTATGTTATTGAATCTCAGATTATTTATATGATGTGTGATAAACAATTTTGACAGGAATTTCTGTCAATTGTTTAGCTAAAATCAGCCGCAAAGTGATGGATATTTACATATACGTATATCTATTTTTTTTCTCAATGTGGATTACAGAATTTGAATATGAAAATTCCTTTGAAGCGTATTGTGATTATAATATCTTGACTTATGTCTTTGGTGCGTTGGTTAAAAAAAAAAATCAACACAGAAAAGTATGAATAAATCTTGGTTAGGGTAATATAGAAGAAAAGGAAGGGAATTTTCAAGTTTGAAGAAAAAAAAGTAATGTTTGGTGTCACCTTGATTGTATACTTAATATTTTTGAAAACGTGACAATGAGAAGCAACATATTGTGTACATAAAATATTGTATATAATTTGAGATGAATTTTTCCTTTGATGATTAATTACCTAATTAAAACATTATTCATGAAAAAGTGACACGAAACTGACTTATGATTGTAATCGTGTCGCTTAAAACTATACATATATCAATATTACTGATTACGATACTTAAAATACTCTTGTAAGTATATATATTATATGACATATATATATACACACGTAGTATATTTAAATTTTTAACTGAATATTTGTTTAATGACACATTCAAATAACTAACACCACATACTTTTAATATTATCACAATTTCTAAATAACATGCTTACAGAAATTTTTCAATCACCACATTTAATCATGATTACTAACACTATTATTAATATTATTATTATTACTATTATTAGTAGCAGTATGTATAAAACTTTTATTTTAGAATCTATGACAAAATTGTCATTTTTTTATAGAATGTCAGAATTTGCTAAATCCGCTGGTATAGACAAAATGAAGAGCAGTATTAGCCAGAAACTGTCTAAAATAGGATCGCCAGAATGAAGGAAAGAGAAAATTGTAAAATTAATACACCCGCCGGAATCTGATGGTGAAAAAAATATGGTTAATTATTGAAAATAATTTGCGTCTGGTCCAGTGAATAGGTAAATTAAATTATGACTGGTAGTTAAATTTTTATCTTGCTTTTTCTTTTTTTTTTTTCTTGTTACTTAAAATCGAGATATCGACAGAGCTAACAATATTTAATGTATTTGAGATTGAAATATATACTAGGCGCGGAAAAGTTTCGACTGCTAGCTCCTACAATGCTCTCGAAAAATGGACCCGATTTTTAAAATTGAAATCGGAAACGTTGACAGATGGCTATAAAAATTAGGTTGGTGAGACTCTTTGTTATATTGTAACATTCCCAAGTGATGATGAATGGAAATATTTCATAAATGTACGTATATGCAACTGAAATTTTGAATTCTGACCTTTCTGAGTTCTAAATCTGCCAACTTATGTGATGCGCATTTATAGAACAGTCAGAATTTAAGATGGCAGAATGTAAAACTAAAGGGCAACTATCCAAATGAGCATTTCTTTCTATTCTTATTTGCTGCCCTTCGTTTGCTTTCCAAATGGAGTAGACAGTTCTAGGCTTTTAGATATCATTTTCAGAATGCTTGTTTCTGCTTTCAATCCGGGTTTAACGGGACATCTAAAACTCGATCCGATGTCAGAAGGGTGTCCAGCGACCAGGAATTTCTGGAAAACCAGGAATTTAAAAGTGCCCTTGAAAATACGGAAAATATACCGGAATTTACTACAGCAACCGGGAATTTTTTCATCTAATTGAACTTGCGTTAAATTTTACATTAAGGGAATGCCTTCGTTGATTTCGACGTTGACGTATATATCTCCAAATATTAAAGTCCACGTATCTGAAACGCAAAAAAGGCCTAACAGCCCATTTTATATGCAATTCTGAACAAAAAGAACTTTCAACATTTCTTCATTTGACGCAGAAATAAAAAAAAAAAAAATGGTACGAATTCTACGAAATCGCTATAGTCACTTCGTATAGAATTCATTTCATTTATTTATTTGTGCCTCAAATGAAAATGCATTGAAGTGTTTCTGTTATGAATTGTGGATACAATGGGGCTGTTAAGCCCTTTATCGCATATGATTTGTCAACGTCGAAATCAACTAGGGCACCACCGTGAGCAGGGCATATAGGGATGTTCGATCCTTTTTTTTCGGGAAATTTAACTGATTCGGAAATTCATATTCATCGACGAGCATATTATTTACTATAAGTATCATATGTATGTAAAGATTACTATTCAAAACAACTAATATTCAGTGTTATGCAGCCCAAAATAATGTTATGAATGTCCAGGAATTTGTATAAAATGACCGGAAAAATACGGGAATTATACGCGTATTTTCAAGTCCCGTGTCGCTGGACACCTTGGATGAGTAAATTTCAAAGAAACTAGAGCCAAATTTATAGAATCAAAAAAATTTGGAGATATCTAAGCTCGAATTTGGATCGTGCTCTAAATATTATACCTACAACACGTAAGGGAGTTGACACGGGAAACGATTATAACATACATATATATCAAATGCATAAAACGAGAAATGCGCGTTAGATAAATGAATAATAATATGATTAATACATAAATAAATGAATAAATAAAAATGTTATGTAAATATATAATAATATAATAATGTAAACCTGCTTATAGATGTAAATTTATTTTTTTTAGGGACCATAATATGTAAGCAGAATAATATACGAACGATAAAATTGCAACGAGTAATGGCATATAAATCTGTTTATGAAATTTCACAAAAGATAAGAATAGACGTTTCGTTTCAGTTTTGCACAAATTTTCGGTACCACATGAATTTTACCCTTACGTAGAATACTTTTTTGGTACTCCGGTAAACTCACACCCTTTACCAACTGCCCTAATCCGTTCTCCCTCGTAGTGAAAAAAATGGTCTCAGACCTGAATAATTTGAAGAAATTCAGTTTCTTTATGAACTTCATTTTTTATCGAAAATTTGAAAGATTCAGCATTTACGTTTTTTTCACTGCTTCTGGCGCTTCTGGTCAAGTCGAATTTAAGGGTAAAGTTGGACCAATTACTATAAAAAAAGCTATGGTAATTTTTCATAAGAAACTGTGTACTGCGGTCGGTAATGGATGAAACTGTTGTACCTCCGACCTACCATATCCTATTTTTACATCAATTTTCTGCCACAAATGGTACTAAGTCATTTCATTGGTCGGATCTAACGGAATAGGTCAGTGAAATCACTTGGAGTTGTTTAGTGCCAGAAAATTGATGTAAAAGGAAAGCGCCCTATATCTTCGGTCACCGGAGATACCACTTGTGACAGTTTCTCTCGGCAAATGAAGGCTCGGCACGCAATTTTTTACTGTGTCGCATTTTCCGGTATTATAACATTTCAGTGCATACCCCATCGACAAATAACATGGTCTGTGTATTCGGGTCGAAAATGTTGGAAAATGGGTCTCACCGTAGAAGACCCCCAATAATTTACTTATCTCTGTCTTATCTACAAGACCATTGGAAGTCGAGAAAAATGAAGATTGGTCGCATATGTCTTTTACTTTCACTAGGCGTATCATAGGCAGTATAGGAAATGAGCAATCGATGCTCTATTTTGATGATTGATCCGTCATTTTTGGAATTTGGATTGGTTCATCTAGTGACTTATAGAGACAGAAGCCTTAATTAAAAAGAGAAAGCAACAGCTGGAGTCCGATCTCTCTGTTTCGAAATTTTGTCTGGTTCGATCAGGCCCCGCTTAACGGAACCCCCATTTTCATCCTTCTAAACCGCCAAACGGGGCCTACAGTTGTCCAGACCTGGCTAATACAAGACCGGGAGCCAGGGCATATAATCAAACTCACGCGTCATTTGGATCGTTTTATAGTTAGTGATCGATGAAAGAAGTTTAATATGCAGTTTTTATTAAATATATTCACTATAGGTATAATGACCGTAAAATATTCAAACTGTTTGACCAATTCCATTTACAGAGCCTAGATTGTACGCAAGGACCAATTCGTACGATAACTAGTACCTATGCCCCCCCCCCCCCCCCCCCCCAACTGAATGGTCAAATTTACGCGAAGCTTTCTCCGTGAACAGTGTATAACAGAGACGTGGTTGGGTATAGAAAGTGTAGCGCAGAGGTGAGAGAGAGGTATAATATGTTGGTTATTATCTGTTTCTCTCGCTCTACACTTGATTGGCTGATACGTTTGTTCTCAGCCAATGAAACGCAGAGTAAAAGAGACAGAAAGACCGGATATATATACATATCTCTTTCTTCATTTCGGCATATTTCGCGAGGTCGATGCGATGAGTAGCTACCTCTGTAGCATATGCCCGATTGGTATAAGCAGAGTGGGGGTAAGCAGAGAAAATACTTCTTGCGAAACCACTGAAATGTGGTAGACAGAACCCTTGATGATTTTTATTACACGCCGCCATGTTCTAAGGGCATTTTAATGGCGCGAAAATTCGAATCAACATTTTAATCTCTATGCTGACGACCATATTCTTAGGGCATTTTGATACCCACACGGACACACACACGCGCAGAATGCTTCGAATCAATATAGCTTCCAATTGTCTCTTCTGTGACGTTATAAAACATTCAATTAAATCCTGACATCACCCTGCTGTCGCGTCTCGCGCGCATCGCTATTGACGCACGATGTATATCACATCAGACTCGCTGTCTCATGGCCGTGGTCAGGTTGGCTCGGCCATTTTGGTTAGTTGTCCACGGGCTCTTTCGGCGTACGGTTGTGCGCGAGTTAATAATATACGTTGTCAATTTTTCGAGTTTCGTTTTTAATAACGGACACCTTACCGTTCCTTCCATATTCAATGTGTATGGCTATTGAGGTGAGTACTAACTACCCGAACCATCCTCCGTCTCTCCTTCGCTCTTTATTAGCCATTTCGTATCGTACACAACGTGCTGTGCAACAATTATTGTATGTACAATCCTACATGTGTAGCCATAGACACACGCGCGCGCATGCATATGTATTAGAATCCATATACAAAGCGTATTCGTACGAGTAGAAATCGATTTTACGCGTGCCGTTTTCTTCCTCTCTTTGCTGTTCTCATCGATGCACACCGTGAAATCGAACGCAGCTAGTTGGTTTCTAAAATTCACAACCGTTTGTCTCTCATCGCCCACATCCTGTCTCCCCCACTTATACAGTTCATGATGAATTGCGCACGAATACGTATTCACTCGTTCGTTTATTCGTCCTCGAATCGGGTTTTTCCCATTTTTTTCAACGATAAACTCGTTCCTCCGCGGTTAAGAAGCGGACGAACGCCTGCATCTGCACGTCCGTTTCGTTCGATCGTCGTTCATTGCCCTCCCTCGAGAGACGACCAGAGACGAGGAGCCCACTTTGTTTCTTTCCCCATTCCCCATTCCCCATTCCCCATTCCCTATTCCGCGGTCTCGTCTGGCACAGCAGCTTCGTCCTCCTACTCACACCTACATGCTATACGATTATTATATGTATGAGTAGTTTCCAGTGTATTCATTTCTCTGTACAAGCACACGACCGACTGTTAAAACGTCCATGGGTAGGTTTTTCTTCTTCTTTTTTCTCGTACCTCTCATACGAGTATTGTGAATTATATTTATTATATTTTCCCGATGCAGGTAAATAAAGCAACGCGTAGTTTCTAAGTATGCAATGCACGTATACGTCGTCATAATACACCATTTGGAACGTTGAACAAAATGAGGATGAAGTTAGAAACGTTATTGTAACAATGCATGCTTAGGAGAAGTCGTTACTTCGCACCTTTAGGATCATCTGAAATTTGATACACCATGATAAACAAAACATACTCATATTTTTAAAAGACAATACAGTTTTTTCTCTCATGTTTTTTTACGTTAACTTGACTAACTTCAGCCTCGTTGAAAAAATAGTTTGTGGCATCGCCATGTCCACAGAGACAGTAAAGTTCAGTATGAGAATCAGACTGTAAACAACAACCCGAGGCAAACAAACGCGCATCGTTCGAATTGTCGCTTGTTTGAAAAACTCGTTAAAAAGTTATTGAAGGCTATCTGTCGCTAAGTCTATTTATAATCAATTGTAAGATTAAAATATCTTTGTTCTGTATTATTTGTAACGCGAAGGAATAATCGATTTGAAGTTTTCACCGGTTTCGCCACAAGCAATTATAAACACCTATTGCACTACGTAAATATTCACGAGCGAATTGTTGTTGTTATTATTATTATTATTATTATCATCGCACTGAAATATGCTGCAATGCCTTTAGGTATCGCAGTTAGAGTTGCCTGGGATTGCGCAATCGTTCAACGGTTATCGTTCGCCGGAGGAATAATCTATGTATCTTATATATTTTTGATTTCGACAATTGGAGGTACGCATGATAAATTCCTCTGGTATTTCCAATCAATCGTGACGATGTTATCGCAATCTGCCTTCCGTGAAACCGAGCCACTAAACTCACCGATTCTAATGAACTTTACGCTGCTCGACGAGGACGAACTTGACGCTCATCGAGATAAGATTGAATAAACGAACGATAAGATTCAAAAACGATTGATCAGAGTTCGAAATTTGAAATCCGATTTCACGATTTTACGAACATTATGACGTAATATATTCTTTCTTGCGTCGTTCGGTTAAATTTGTTGGATATTTTTACTTATCGGATTGTCCAGCAAGCAACGTTGCGTAGCTGTGTACTTAGATTCGAGGAAAAGTAGAAATTGAATCGTTTGGTAACTGTTTGTTCTGAATTTCAAAGACGAAATAAGTGATTATGTACTGAACAATTATCCACCGATACATATAAAGCGATAGAATAACGAGGTAATTAATATTGCTCATTAATAGGACACATACAGAGCACTGTAACGGGGTTGCACGATATTCCCGGGGAACATATAATCGAAACAATGAATGCCCGACGCATCGATTGGCTCTACCCTACCAATTGTTCTTATCCGGTTGTTGCCAACGATTATCATTATTCTTATTATCATTATTACTTGAGTGATTATTATGATGTTCGCTTTCATTCTGACGCACGTACCGACTCATTATCATCATTATTAATACTGTTAACACGCCTGGCATGTGCTGCCTAAATTCCGGGTACATATGCGGCGAATGTGACTGGACGTCGCATCGGTGTCGTTCTACTGCATCAAGCAGTAAACACCTGGGCGACTTATTGTGAGTTGAATTATACGCAGTACAAAGACTTCCCTGTCTGACTGGCTGCCTTTGTGCCTTCTTGCGGTGGCGTAGGAATCGTCCTACCTGACTGTCCGCAGCTACGCAAGCTGGCATGTATTTTATCAATTATCTATCACGGCTTAAACTTATCGGCCAATTGTACATACATAGCTGCACTCTGGACGTAGAGCATTGAAACTAGAAACGGTGAATCGAAGGCTTGGAAGCCTCGACTATTGTGAATTGACTTTTATTTAATTAAAGCTACGTCTTCTTTGGGTTGAAATAATTTATAAAGGCACAAATATGATCGAACAACTTTTTTCGTGGTAAATGATTTCACAACTATTACACTTTTACCAAAAACTTGAGTTTCACTTCACTAAAGTGGATTGCAAGTTTCCTTGTAAAGCCTGTTTATTAGAGAGTCTGTAGAAAGGAAGGATGGCGTGATAAAATTTGAATATAGATTAATAATTAACCAAGCGAATCTGTGATTAATTGTCTTTTTCAACTGTATTCGTGTAAATTGTTTTATCAAAACTGACCAAGACATGAAAACAACAGTCGCTTGCCATGCAGCTAGCCGATCTAAAAACATACAAGAAATTCGAACTTTATCTTTTCTTCAAAGTATATTGGATTCGAAATTTTGAATATGTACCAGAGTATCAACGCGATAAATAAGTTGACGTATATAACTGATCGTATAACGTAAATCCTGTTAGTCTGGTACTCGAACCAAATCCCTCCTCAACATAGGTACCCGAGACCCATCAAAATCCATTTGTGACAAGGTTAATGGTCCTCTGTAAGAGAACGGGGAACAAGGATCGTCGATTGTCTTATCGGAGTATTGAACCCAACACCTCGTTGAAACTTCAAACCATGGGTTCAACGTGCCTTCTGTAGTGCAAAGTGCATCAAATGCATCGCGGCCGGCGGGCCAGTCGTAAGTCGAGAAGGGCTCCCCGGGTCTTCTGCACATTGCACCGAGTCGATGCTACACCTGCAATCGGGATTGTATGAAGTACGAAACGCGTGCATACGCTAACAACATGTCTGTGTATGTAGAGATTGCACAACATTGTGCGATTCAGTTGGAAATACACCTATCGCGATTCGCGATAGGGTCATCTTACTAATTGTTTGGGGCAGACGCACCATATGCTTGTATATATATATACATCGCAGCACAAGTCGAGCACATTACGTCAACGGATCGACATGTATAAAATGTAGATTGACTGTAGACCACAGCTCGACTTCTAGGCGTAAGATTTCATTTTTGAGGTCTCGTAAGCGCGTTATTACTTTGGTCATAATCGACTCTATATGTAACACATGTGCGTAAAAATATCTCATCGATTTTAGCCAGGGATTGAGTATACTAAAAGTCAGATGTACACATTTTTTGTGAACGAGTTTTCTGGAGTTATTTGCAACCATATGAAATCAATCTGATTATATTGAGTTCGAGTTGAAATCACTTGAAATCACAAAAAATCACTTCAAGTTCTGTGAATTCAATTGAGGTATGTATTTTGACTTTATTAAGTTACATCAAACCTGTTACACTCGATTGGAGTAGTTTGAATTCGTTTGAATTCAATTTAACAATTCTGTCTCCCTGAAGTAAGTTGAATTCGATCGGAGTATAGACTTCACGAAGTTACTTGAAGTCACGGAAACTCACTCACACGAGTCTCTTGTACGTTCATATATTGTATGCAGCGACTTATGTCATGACAATGCCAAAAGAGAGAGTTATGTCCATGCATACATCGTCCATATCATCATCATCATCATCGTTATCATCATTATCTTTTGTACTCTACAGTTGAGAAGAAGAGAATCGGTATTGTGTAGACACAACAATGTGAAAAAAGCAGCTATGCATACCTCCTTACACATACATCATCGCTACAAGTATACATTGTTACGAAAATATCACTGCAGTAAATACATTATGTAATGTAACAGTGTATAATCTAATATTCAAATTTCCGAAATTTGAAGCCGTACCACTTTATCCGATAAATCGAAAGGTTGAGTGATGCTCTTTACTTGTTGCACATCACCTCGGACAACTTATTCACCTGCGTCAGCGTACATAACGACTCTATGCATGGAGAATAAATTATGAAAGCAAGAATATTTTATAACAAGTAATTCCGCATAGTTGTCTATAATATTCATCACCTGAAATTGTAACAATGATTAGGCATCCGAAACAACGTGAATTAAAATATAATTGTATATATGAATCGGAGTCAATCTGATGATTCTGCAAAAACATTTCAATGTTTGAAATCCACAACTCGGGTGTAAGTTATATAGTTATATAGGCAGTTTATTCATACTTCACTATAGCTTTGAAATAATAATAAATCCATCTACACTTGAATCTATAATATCCTATCATCGAAACTTTGACAGAGCAGAATAAAAATAGATGTAGAGGGAAAAAATATACAACAGATTCCATTTATTATGACATTTTACTCATCAAACTGCTGACATAGCCAATCAATTACCATGGGAGGAAAAATAAAAGAAACCAGACTAAAGTGTTCAACATTTATATTCATCATTCATTATTCACTCATTTTAATGAAAGTTATACAACTGTTTGACGACAATCAAGCCTAAAAAAAAATTACAAGTGCATCGCCGCATCGCTTTTAGAACTAACCGCGCCTCTGACGTCATCGCGTAACCTATCTCGTGCACCACGCAGAATTACGTCATCGGTCACCCAGGACGCCCACGGCACACCATGTTTCGCTCGCTCGTGCGATCAATGATACCTTGTAACGTCACGCAGCTGCTAGCTGTGGCGATATCAACAACTTGCTGCTATAAGTATACTAGTTTGACGTGTTCAATCATTTCGGAGAAATTTTTTCCCGTTTACAATTAATCATTCCGATAGTTATTGTCTAAAAGTTATTTTCACATGCGTGGTGAGTCGGAGAATCAGAAATCAGATGAAAAATTATTTATTGCGCTTAATAGGGCTCAGCCATTTTATTCCACGTAACCAAACTTCAGAAAAAGAAAAAAACACCGTTTCGAAAAATGTCAATTTTTTTTTTCTGCACTAGTGATGATGCAACACGAAGAAACCAACATTCGAATTATCTCAAATCACTTCTATTATATACGTATACGTGCTATTTGTTGAACGTTATTTTTCTCCTGTGATAACTATTGATTTAGACGGTAACCGACCGATTCGTCTTTAACCTAAAATCCCTAAAACTTTCCCCTTTTGTGACTGAGTTTCTATGGGAAAGTGTTCAACGTTTGTGTTTGGAGAATGCAACGCTTTATGAACATAAGGTTCCAAAAGTACGCATGCATTGTATATCTATACGTATACCTATGCGATATGTTTACATTGACGTCAATCGTCCAGCCATAGCGGAAGAAGCAAACGTCGTCGTCAACCGCGAATGCGACCGAAATGGCGCAACATTGCTCAACATTGCAGGAGAGTAAAGATTGAAACGGGAAAATAATACGAAAGTATCCAAGAAGACGACTGCTAACATCGTACTATTCGTTGTCATGAAAATTCGGCGTGATTTTAATCTGACGATGACATTTGGTGGGTTTTTATGCGCACAAAAAAACAGACTCGTCCATGACCATGAAACTCAGTTGTAAAATTCGACAGATATAGGAAAGCATATTTCGATGGACCCAGTATTGTCCGTCTCAGGTGAAATCACCTGTAGTTATGGAGAGTGCGAATTGCTTTTTCTGGCAGATTATTTGAACGTGGAGACGTAATTACGAGACGCGTGGTTTTTTTTTTTATTATTATTTATATATTTTTACCGGGTTATTATTCCTCAATGCCGTTCGTCGAAGTTGCAATGTCGTGACTAGTTGAGTGCCAGGAAATGCCAAGCCTTATTTCCGGTTGCTGCATAATGGTTCATTGCTTGTCAGTAATGCGCAACAAGAATATCATATAGATAATCATGCAATGTCGATGAGATAAAAATTCATTTATCACTCAGTGTAAAACTTTTATTATATCGTGATTGAAGAGAGAGAGAAAAAAAAAAAAAAAAGAAATGGATAACTTTTATACCTGCATTATAATCCGGGTTATATAATTGAAACGACGATATCATGGGTAACGATAAATAAAACCGCTGTTTTGAATTACTGTGGATTAGTATAATCCGAAGAAATTATCACCTCCAGTTCTTTACCTGTAAAATACCAGGCTGTTCAAGAATTATAATTTATGATAGACGGAATTTGAAAGACGGTGAAAAAATTTATTTTTCATTCTCAACTTAACTATTTTTGCATGAAAAATGAAAGGGTGTTTAAAAAATGATAATTCATTATAAGAAAACGATTCAAAACGGAAGATTGAAGGATGTTGCAATCTACTGATTTCATCATGAATAAAAAATTGCACTCGATTCTTGAATAACAAAATTCCTTAACGTAAAGTAATATTATAAAGTAAATTACAAGTACAGTAGACCCTTGTTAATCCAATGAAGCTGAACCTGGCGCAGCCAATCGTGTTAAACTTTTTTGAAATAGACAAAATGCAGATAACTTTTGTCCTGATAATCCTATAAAAACATTTGGGGTTCTAGGTATTTCACGAAATTTTGATTTTCGGATTTCACTACCTTATTCGAATGAACATTAGAACTTTTGGCTTATGGAGCCTATAACATGTATGTCTCATCAATACCTCATTTTTCTGAACTCCAGTTGTAAATGGTCATACCAATTAACAGTCTGATGGGTGAAATACCGCGATCTCTGAACACCAGTTGTAAATGATCATACCAATTAGTAGTCTGATGGGTGAAATACCGCCATCTATTTTAGGTTAAACAAAGAAAGGCCAATTACGTTCTAACACATTAGGTGCTCCATATTTCGGGCTAAAGATACACCTCATAACTGTCATCCGAATCCATGATTCGGATATAAATAATGGGCCAGTCTCTGTTAGACGAGGGTCATTGTCAATACGCACCTTCCTTTAGCTTCATACCCATAAAATAAACAGTTTATAATATGTATATAGTGCGTACTTTTTGACATTATACGTAAATGCATTGCGTCTTCCGATCGCAAACAGAACAAGCTTACGTCGATGCAGAATCTATGACGCGTGAACAAGTTAAAGGAATTGGGCTCCAGGCTAAGAGGATGGTGAGGTGGCGACATGCCGCGGCGTTTGATCGAACCGCGCGATATCGCTAACAATTCCGTGTCGTGTTCTGTACCTACGTCGTATCGTAATAAAATTATGCATCGTTTTCAAAGCAAAGATCTACGCTCAATTGTTCGTCTTATGCACGGAAAGCATATGACGAGGAGAAGGAGGAGGAGAAGGAGGAGGAAAAGGTGGGGATCACTAGGCGGGACGGCAGTAACAACGACCCTGACTTTGTTCGATCATGCCGACTAACTGGCAACTCGATCCGGACGCGACATCCGTGGCAACATAGCCAGTTCACTTATAGCCAATTATCGCGAGACTCGCCCCCCCCCCCCCCCCCTTTCGCTTATACTTTGGCTACTGTCCGTCCTGTACCGCCGCGCTTGCTCAGGGTCATTTTAACCTATCATTTGTCGTTAAAGCCGTACGCATATGCAAGTACGACACTTCCATTTAAAAATGATAACACGTATGATGCTGAGAGAGTATCGTTTCTACAAATTCAGTTCTACAAGTTACAGTCGTACAACTGAGCGGTTCGTTTCTACAACTTTTAGAAACGAACCTTTCGGACGAACTTGTAGGGCTGCAACTTGAAGAAACGAACTCTTCGGGAAAAACAAACTTGTAGGATCGCAACTTGTAGACACGAACTGTTAGGTATTGGCACTTGTAGAAACTAACTTGTAGAAACGATCCTCTCCTACGATGCTACTCTGCACACTGTACACCCTATATTTTATACCCGTCGGTTTACCGACCGAGTATAGATATTTTGTATTTCACAAGAAATTTTATTTGCTTTTTTCTAAGGCGTGGGGCAGTGTTAAATGTACAATAATGTGTAGCTGAGGGATTCTTCATTTCAAACAAATTCTAGAATCGATAGGAAGGATATGATACCTGACGCAACCATTTTTCGCGGAATATTCGTGCCATAGAAAAAGTAAACTTCTATATAGTCTATATGAATATAAATTGTACGTAAATTTTTAATTTTTCCATTGGGTAAATACTGGTCGAAAATTGTAGTACAACGTCTATCATTTAAATCGTCATTGTTCCGTCTGGAATTGTCATGTAAAGTGTCCTCCAACTGTGGGTAATTTATTATATAATACAATGAAACAATGACTCCGTCAGTCGGTAATTGTGGAATAACGTTATTTTCGATTCTCGTGATAATGTGAGAAACTGGAATGTGGTTTTGTTCTTTATCTGATGCGATTGATCATCCACCTAATATCCACACGGTTGCACATAATTAATACGAATCAAACGTCACATTCAGATCTAATTTCTATATCTATCCATCGTATATACTATATATATATATATATATAGATATAGTATATATATATTTGTGGAAGTTAACGTATCGGATAACATCTATTATCGATCATTTAATGAATTTCTTAAGACAGTAGGAATTCTTATAAACTTGAATCAACGACTGAGGAAAGAATTTGTTTTTCCGTATTTTTCAAAAATACATAAAACTTTTCTGTAACAAAGTTAAATAATTTAGTAAAATTAACCTAAACAAACGTTTAGTAGATGAAAAGAATACCTGATCCCAAATCAACGCACAAATCATGAGATCTGAGTTGACATTTATTCCTAGTGTACAAACGTTGACTTATTCTAATTATATAAAATGATATAACATTATTCACCTACTTCAATTAATTGTATTCATAATTGGTTATGCCCATGGAAAAAAATAACAACAGAATGATTTACTTATGAAATAACTAATGTTTGTATTCCTTTTTTTTTTTATATCTATAATCTATTCATTAAATTAACGTTATACAATCTTCAATCACTTTATACATAAACGATTACCGTCTCTTTATTGTTTATTTATACATTATATCTACCGTATACTATACCTATGTACATACATACACATGCATATTCATGTATAAGTGTTACATGTTATCCCGGATTGTTATCAATACATTAAATCATCATCCGGTATACGTAAACAGAGGAGAAGAAGTTGCTTTAAATAGACAGAAAATAGGAGGAAGAAATTCGCTTAGCTCATGTGCATGGCAAAGATAGGCTTTGTGGGTACACCCCCCCCCCCCCCCCCCCCCCGCCCCACCATCCTCATCCCTTACCCCGTTAATAGCAATAATAAATGATTGGCAAACGTCGTCGTTGCGCGAGTTTGTCACGCGATGGACGGAGATGTCGCCGAATTTTTGAGTATAGATTTGCTACTTGATATAACATCATCTAACCCAGCTTACTCTGAGAGACAAAACACTTATGGAATTATGAACTCTTTCTAGACGATTTGATCCCTTCTGGTTCTCAGGCTGTCGTTAGTCTGTCGAATTATGCTTCGGTGAAGGCGTGTTGTTTCGCTTCTTCTGCAGGGATACACTCTGTCAGAAACAGATGGCCTCTAAAGCTTTGTAATACGAGAATTTTGCCGTGCTGTGTATATTTCTGAACCTATTATATACCTACGTATAATTGTATACATGTGTACCTAATCCATGGGTTGGATACATTTTACAAGGTTATTATTAGTCGCGACGGAGCCTCCGTCTCGACCTTGACATTAACTGTTGAACCATTCAATTCAATGTAATTCTCCAATCAGAGAACGAATTGATCGTTCTAGAAGTCGACCTTTTTCTATATACCCATGGGTAACGGAATCAAAAGAGAGTGAAGATCGTCACGTTAAATGTATATAACGATTTGAATTTTGATGAAAAATTATTATTTTGCAAATGTAGGATCGTCGGAAATTGAGTAAACTGTTTTTGATAAGCCAAGTTTAGTCAGATTTTGGAAATTAAACTCCCTTTAAAGTTGTTATGAATTTTTTAAACAATGATTTTAGTTTCAGTATTTCGTTATGTTAACGTTACTAACTTCAATCTGGTCGTATTTAACCGTTGTGTCTATTTTGTATTGAAAAAAAAAAAAAAAAAAGGGTGCAAACTTAAGAATTTTTAATAGTAACAGATCGATGATCAATTATATTTAATTTGACAGAAATTGCAATAGTTGTAAAAAAATATGACTCAGTCTGTTCGATAAAAATGTTGTACGCGAAATTTTTACAGGTTATGTTTAATAAAGTTAGGCTTTATTTAACAATCTATAAAATTTAATGAAAATTTATTTTAATTCATCTGTAGAGTATGAATTTATTTACAAAATGAACTTTTGAGTTATCGAAATTGAATGAGCAATGCGATTCTGCTAATGTTTTAAAGTTATCGATAACTGAACGTTTCTCATTCCAACTTGCAATTCTCGATTTTTATCATACCACAAAATTCAACCCAATCAATCTGAGTTTAACTTTTTAACATCGAATTTCAACTTTCCTTCTTTTGATGAGTTTTTGCACTCGACTTATAACGTCGGATGATGAAATATCCTGAACCTAGGTCGAAAATTCTTTGCTTGCCTTCTAATGAAATTGTAAATTACCGAGATTATTATACGCAAGGAATTAATCTTCTTCGAACTCAATTTCAAAACGGGTTTCACTTAGAGCGAACAATTATCTGTCTTCTCTGAGCAAAATTACGTTTTATTTTCACCCATAATGCCATTTAACCGAAAATATGATGAATCGTGAATTTTTATCAATTGAATTCATAGTTTTCAAACGAACTTACGCAATTCTGCTTCGAACAAGTTTTGTCTAGCACCATAGAAGAGCAAAAAAAAATTAAAAAATTTGAAATAAACAAGTCGATGAAAATGGCAACGTACATGGCTATAAAAAAGTTTTTTTTTTATTTTAAGTTTAGTTTATTTGAAAATTGATAACGTACTGGAATTCATACGTGTCTAGTGCGGCTATAAGAAGAAAACTTGTGGATGACTCATGGCGCAAATTTATTATCTAGGCTAATTTTGGCTTCACATATGAATCTCAATTGCTTTAATACGGTTATCTTTATTACAGAAAGAAATTACTCATTACTTATCTAAGTAAAATACAAATCGAATGACTGGAAACCATTTTTGTAATTTAGTGTCGTGCTTTGATCATATATAAAATTTTGAAAGTCTTATGTAATTAAAATTCTTCGAAATACTGGATGAAGTATTATTGCACTTTACTCCTTGCGATTGATCATATTGAATTTAGTTACCATTTATCGTGACGATTCATAACGAAGAAAAACCGTTAATTCGCGATTTTAGAATTGCCTGAGATTTATTAAACCGTAATAAAACAAAACACACTCATATTTCGAAATCTCAATTCCTTAAAAACATTGTAAAATTAAGAAAATAGTGAGTAGTTTTTCCCCGATTTTTCGTTAATACATTCAACTTCATTGCGATTAGACAAATCGGTATTCTTGAGGATAGTTGGATATTATGTATATACTATTAGTAAATTATGTACTTCGAAAGCTTAAGTATATGATAAATAAAAATACGTAGGTGCAAATATTATTTAGTTAATTTATCGCCGAAATCTACCTGTTGATTTCCAGTGAATATTTATGCCCGTGTATTCTTTGCATTTGACAAACATTGCCTGTGTGTGGCGGTGGCGTGTCCAAATAAGTGTAAACAGTTTTATTGAAAAGTCAATTAGTTAGCCAGCGCCCCGCAGCGTTGCTGGAGTAAAACGAGGTCAGTCAGCTATTCGTTCCATCACTCACTACGTATCTTATACTAGTTATAAAACTATATATACATAGATATACTCAAAAAATTATTTTTAGAAAATCTTTTTTTATTATTAAATTAGAAAAAAAAAAAAAAAAAAATAGAAATTCTTCACTAAACAGATGCAAATGAATATTTGAAATCGAAGAAAATTTTTTTTTTTTTTTTTTTTTCTTATAAAATACTAAATGATACGTAACTAATCGATACCGATATAAAGTAGAAGTATAATTAAACAATCAAGAATTTTCTATTAGAGTTTTAGTTGAAGATCTTTTTCATGGATATACAAATAAGATACCAAATCACTCGATCGAATAAATGATTAATAAAATGTCGACCTCAGAATTATTTTTCTCCTGATATCACATGACTAGTATTGTAGTCTCACTATTCCTGGTGATTAGATGATACTGGAAATTTTTTAACCGTGACAGAATTTTTACCTTGACTGTATAAAATAGATGAATACATAGATATCTGGGTAGATTAGACAACTGGATTAATTTTTCCAAACTTTATACACTTATAACCTTTCCGATCGGCTAATCTCTTCTCTACTATTATAACTGCCGCGTTGACATACGATATTTTGTATCGCATGATGCAACGACTTGCATTACGCCTTCAAAGTTGTTACGCAGATTTTTACGATGATGCAATTGTACGAACAGCCGTTGCGTTTTCTTTTTTCAAACAAATATAATGCGGATTATATTGTTGCAATAATGTGTAAATATCGTTAGAATATTACAAGAAAAATTTATCGCTAGTTACGATTCTTAATATGCAGATTATAGTTGTCAATAGTATAAATTTTCTGATAACAGTCTCGTCAAACTATTGCAATGGTGGTAATAAAGTAATCAAATATGACAAACTCGGCAAATGGGATTCAACACTTTTTGCTCCGCCTGCAGTGTGATGAGCGATTCAAACTTGGGAAAATGGTAGGATACATTATCGCGGTTATGTGGTAATTAACCCTTCATTAGGCGCATGGACGCTGTAAAGACCTTTAATTTTTTTTTCTCAAATGGTACAAGAAAAAAAAAAAAAAAGAAAAGAAAATTCCGACGCTGCCATTTTCAGTATCTTCGAAGAACCTTCCAATAATTCTATTGCCTATGTCGTTGGCGTGCTGTTTTCGACATTCATTTCGCAGTCATAACTCATGAAACTTCGTCGCGGTCTCCATGGACTCAACGCGCGTACCGGCGGCTCTATACTAATCGTGGTGTATAACGGGAACAAATATTATCTGTAGTACAGAGCTAAATGTAAAACCATTTCTTTGTTTGGGTCTACCGAAATTTTCAACGAAAGTTGAAGATCGTACTAATGATATAAAATTAGGAATTCATGAATAATTGTTCAGTTCGTTTTTCTCATTACATGTACTTATTCGGTGGTTGTGAAAGGTGCTTTTTCTAAGTCAATAAAAACTGTACTCATTTATTGACAAATTTAGCACCTTGGATTATTTTCTTAGTTTATATCTTGAGTATTACTTAATAATTATGCCGATAAAGAAGAATTTTTATGCAAAGAAATAGTTTTTTTTTCTTTTTTTTCTTGCGATATTTCATTCATAGTGATGAATATTTTAGATTCTTCAACTTCTGAGATGAAATATTGTTTATATTTATAATTAGCAATGAATTTGAAATTTACAACCAATAAATCTTTATTCCTAGACGCATAGACAATTACAATTTTCAGGTATAAAACTGTCTATTTGTATTACGTTTGAAAATATTTTATTTATTATTATTACCAGAACGCGTGAAATTGGAGTTAGGTAACTTAACCAGAATGAAACAGTGCGTTAAGTCAAGTTATTCGAAAGTCCGCTTGCGCAAAAAAAAAGCCCTAGTGTGTGAAATATAGTATTTCGATTGTACCTATGCGCCAACTTCGTTTCCCGAATCTGTCGGTAAAGCAGGAAGGTTCGACACGCTCATTTCAACATAACCAACGTAACTTAACTTAACCAGAATGACACAGTGCGTAAAGTCGAGTTATTCGATACTGCGCTTGCGCCAACTTCGTTTTATCGCACTGTTCGGAAATGGAAGACCTTGGACACACCCACCCACTCACACACGTTCCGAAGGCTTCGAAAATCGAACTTTTCAAGTAAGCCTAGATGAAACTACCTTTCCCGAATCTGTCGGTAAAGCAGGAAGGTCTGACATGCTCATTTCAATATAACCAACGAATCGACGCACTCACCGAGTACATTGAGCTTCTTATTCAGATACGTAGGTGTGTGGTTGAGGTTGGGCGGCGCGTGACGTCACGGGCGTCGCGGCGCCAGGTTTGACTAGGGAGGGGGGGGGGGGGGGGGGGGGTGACTATACCGACGCAACAGGGTGGGGAGAGCCGTAGTCTTCGTTTCGTCTCGTCTCGGCGCGTTCTATTTTAAACGTCGTACGACCGCTGGCCCAGATTTTGCGCGACCGTTGTGCCTGACGCGAGTCGTTTGTCGCTTCGTCTCTGCTTCTTCTCGCTTCGAAAATTCTCATACAAATCGGTATATACATAATCGGTTTTAATCGTGCTGTGAAAATAGTACAACGATTACTATTAATAAAAATTAAAAAGTTCATCGACGATTGTTATCGATCGTTCTTTGGACAATAAAAGAAAGAAAGAAAATTAAAAAAAACTAAAGAAAAAAAAAACAACAACAGGACTTGATTATTCAATTATAACTTTCAACTCGTAAAAGTTTTCTCCTGCTACTTTTTTCCTCTCTCTCTCTCTCTCTCTCTCTCGCGTAATACGAAGCAAACTGGACGATGCAGTGTAACACTGGTTTCTAAACCCTAACGTCATTTCATGTTCGTCATTGTTGTGTCCGGTGGTAATTTACCACCTGACAAACGCAAGAGATAAATAACAGTACTTTCCTTTGTTTTGTTTAAACGCACCGTCTCAGTTGCAATTTATTGTTATTTTTTTTTTATTTTTTTTTTTTTTATACATAAATAAAGAAATAATTAAATAAATATATATATATATATATAATTAAAAGACTATCGACGTGCATTGAATTTTTATAATAAAAAGGAATTTAGTGAGTTTCGATTATTTAATATTTTATAAATATTTTTATAAATTTTTGTTTGAACGGTGATACACATCATTCTAAAAGTCGAGAACTAACAAAACAAAAAAAAAAAAAATCAAACAAACAAACAAACAGCAATTGATAATTCCTTTTTAATAGACTCTACACGTGACCTGAATTATCTTGTGCTCTTCGCATTATTATACAGTTTATCTTAAACATAATATAAGATGTGACTCATCTTTACTCCACCTATAAATATGTACACATGATATATCTATATACAATCCGGTGATGATTGTTGGTTAAAATATACCTGTATATGTGCAATATACACGTATAACGATATCCGTGATATTTACTGTCTTACATCCGTATTATCTTCTACGAAAATAAAAAAGCAGTATACAGTGGAAGAAGTTTCAAGTTCAAAGAATATTCTTGACTAATGGAAAAAGAAATGTCCAACAGCGGTAAATAAGATTAAGGTAAGAAGATACGTTCAATAATATACACATATACATATGTATGTAAATATAAATTGTTAGGCCAAGTTAAATACATTTAGAGTACGTATGTGTATATATTATTTTCTATACTTAGTTTGTAAATTTTTATATTGATATTAAAATAATTGGATACAATTAAAAGTATATGATATAAAAATGTTTTCATGCTGCGAAGTAACCTGGAATAAATTCAGGATATCAGTCATATTGTATGTAAGAGTTATAATAACTAAGCTCTTGTATAGTATCCGTGTCAAATATTGAGGTCATGCCTACCTTCAAGTCGTTCACGAAGTTTATGTATTTTACGTGATTTCGGTGATTTTGTACAATATAACAGAACCTTATCTTAGAATGAATCTGATTAATTTTTTTATTAGGTTTTTTTTTTTTTTTTTTTTTTTTTTTACGAAATCTGTTTGAAAACCGGTTGGCAATATTTGACCATGCATCACACGTATGTACAGAATCATCGTTAAAAATAGAAAAGTTGTTTGTGTTTTTGAAACAATTTCACAAATATGTGTACTCAATTTTGACATTCTTCCAAAGAAAAAGAAAAGAAAGAAAGTTGAGCGTTAAGAGTATTGGAAGAAATTCAAAATTGTGAATTTCATTATTTTTTTTTTTTTTTTTTTTTTTAAATCTGTTAAAAAGATTTTCTGTACACTTTTAACAGATCTTTGATAATTTTCATCTTGTAGTTATTATTCAACCATTTAACGACATTTCAGTTCGCAAATTTAATTTCGATATTCAATTCGAATATTATTTCTTATTATTACTCTGATCGCGACATTAAGCTAAATTGAAAATGTGACGATGTGTAAAAACATATTTTGTACATAGTCGAGGAATTGATACGTACACATTTATTCGCTTCCCTGTCAAATATGAAAATGTATGATACACGATTGTACACCTATGTATGTACGTAGGTACCGAGTACAAATATAACTAAGTTTAAAAATATTTATTTTGTCTAGTTTAACTTTTCATATATCTTGTCGTATATCTACCCGGACGTGTGTTGGGCACCGACGTGGCTATAAAAATACACATGAAATACATATACATACGTGTGTATTATATATATATCTATAATATACCTTTGAAATTTATATGCACATTTAAAGGCTCCAGTTTGCATACATGCACATCGTGCCTGTGTAATTATGTATATGATCACGTGTGTACGTATATAATTATATATACAATCTAAATCTTTCGCGTTGTTGTTGGTGTATAAATGCGTTCGTAACGTCATATACATATATCGTATAATATACCGTTCGTTATATTATATTACTTAGTTACTTCCACGGAAGTCTAGTTTGAACAAATAGAAAAACATTTTTATTTTTTCTTTTCTTTTACAACGAAGTTTTAAGAACCGACAATTAAAGTGTAAATTTCTCGAAGTTTTTCCATTTATTCACATCTTTTTTTTATAAATAATTCCAAAAAAATTCGACGAATTTTTTTAAAAAGAATTTTAATCATCGTTACTCTCTTGTCCAAGCGGAATTCGATTTTAAGATTTTCGCGACGTTGAGAAGCAAGAAGGAAAGAAAGTGACAACAAATCTCGAACCAAAGTAATTATAAATTATTCACATCTAATGCAGCTGAAGGAAAAAAGTGATAAAAATCACTACCCGCTCACATATGCTCACACTTTTCATGTTGAACCCCGCATTTCCCAGATTGTTTTTGATATTATTATAATTATTAATAATAATAATAATAATAATAATGATAATAATTTTATGGAAAGCGTTATTTAAAATTTCGGTTCGGTAGTTGCTTGAGATCTATAACTTGTCAGAGGACAGTTACCTCGGCTGTGGCCTCGAGATGGGTACAAAGATCCCTCACACACACACACACACACACTTTTATGTATACATATACGTAGCGACAAAATCTAGCCCGCCGTGTCGCGTCTCTGCCGGCAATTGTCCGCGAGTTTGCGCGTCGTATGCATGCTTGTTGTAGATGTAGTTTACCTAACACTGGAGTGAAAATGTGTAACCTTTTTGAAAATTTACTCGTCCCGACAATGATAATTTGTGTGCCATGTTTCTCGTGTGAATTCTTGTATATATACAAATGTCGTTAATTGTATAAAAATGACGAATTAACACTTGGGTGATATCGAGTTTTTATTTTTTTAAAATGACTAAAAAACGATGCGATGAAAAATTCTTTCCAAGAAAATCTGGGTTGTGATAGCATGTCTTCTGAAAAAAAAAAATTTCAATCTTCTGCGATGAAAGTGTATACGTGCGAGGAACTTTTGGAAGCGGTACGATGGACATTTTTTGCAGAAAACTTGCTCGCGCATACTACTTTCAACGTAGGAGATTGAAATTTTTTTTTTTTTTTCAGGACACGTACTAACATGATTTAAAATTTTTTGGGAGGAGTTTTTGATGACATTTTTTTTGGTCGTTTGAAAAATCAAAAATTCGATGTTGTGAAAATTTTACTGCCCCCCCCCCCCCCCCCCCCCCCCCCCAAATATTGACGAACCTGTCAAGTCGGGATCGAAAATTATCTAATACCATATTTAATAATTAATCAAAGTCGTTAATCAACGCTTGTTTTATTCTTTATGAACTCACTCTAGGGAAATAAAATTGTAACCGCTTGCGTAGAGTTTTCTGTCTCTTCGTATTCGTGTAATTTTACTAATTGTCTAACTGAGGGTAAAACGATCAGCTGATTGCCTAGTGCGACGCCATGTTGCTCTAGTCACGACACGTCTGGGTTTGCTTTGAGTTCTTATCGGAAGTATAAACTTGTATAAAGTTGCATTAAACGCGTGCATTATGTATAATGTTTTACTGTAAATATTATTTGTAATTAATTTGTTGATTCTAAAGTGGAAACGGCTACTGTAAACTGTATATTATATTCTCTACACGTACAAAGCTCTTTTAAAATCAATTAACGTACTATAATGCAATGACATGCTTTATAATTAGCCAGATAAAATGTTTGTGCATTGTTATTGTACCGCATGTGATGTTAATATCCGATTGAAGCGTGCACGCTTAATGTTGACCTAGACATTCCTGCTATTTGGCTTCAGGATTAGATCGGCCAAAGAGCGGCAATTTTAAACTGGCATGAAGTTCCTTGGGAGTTATTTCACTTGGCTAGGATACAAAATTCACCCTATGCCAGTTTTATATATATATGTATATATATATATGTGTGTGTGTATACATGTATACGGCAAAACAACCAAAATGTCATCGAAAAGACGTAGAAGAATTTTCTTCTCAAAGATGCTGCGACAATCTTCACTCGCCGGCCGTCGACATGCACGGAGTTAAAAATAAATCGCCTGTTTTCACTTTTACTCTTACTCTTGTTTTTTTTTCTTTTATTCCAAGCTACCGCAACTCGCCTTGTTTCTCATATATATTGCGCAGATGATATTGCGCGCCTGATCTTCGTATGCCGTCTTGAGGAGGTCGTTATTATATGTCAGATTCGAGATGGCCTGTATTCACTTCACATTATACCTATACCTCCTCAAAGATAAACTTGCGCTTTGCACAAACATGATATTTTTAAATATCTAAGAGTGTAAATATGTTTATTCATAACTTGAGTATATCCGCAATACATTTTTTCAATTCTATACCTTTTTCAAATCAAGTTTGTTTAGGTAGAATTTTCGGCAACAGTGGAATGGTAAACCAAAAATCTAATGAACTAGAAATCCTTGGATTATGTAACTGTTGTATCTAGTTCAGTTTCAGATACCTCGCGATTGCATGTCACGACTTTGAAAAGAAATTGAATCTTATCTGTGGTTGTGCGGTTTTTGCGGTCCCCCAAACGTGTCGTATTGCGAATTGAACATTGTCAGCTTTCAAGTTTCTTCCAAGCTAAGAAAATCTACACCGACTGATTATCGACGTACGTATAACTTTCTGTCAAACAATCCTAATCTCAATTTTCATCGAAACGTCTACGATGTTAAATGTCAATTAACGCTGACCTTATAACCAGTGAAATCTAAACAGTTTCATAACTTCTGTTATTTTGTTTCGAAGGTAACTTTTGTCGGGCATATATTATTACGTGTCTACTCGTGTCACCTGATGCTTTTATAAATACCATCGATAAATACTAAGTCAATATTCAAACAAATTCAAGGATGCATGATTTACAATCTTGTGCGAATAAACTCCAAAACGTTGTTCAGAATATTGTCTACCTTTATTGTATTAATGGAAAACTTTTTAATAGGTCGGTTTTTACTTCAATAATCTCTATAAATATGAATAAAGTGAGAGAATGTGAAAAAATGCCAAATTTAGTTCCGATTGAATGATAACGGCACAGGTGCTGAGCAGTTTAACACCGAGAACATCCGGCCGTGTAGATAATGCACGGCTGAAGTCCAGTCCACCCACGTTGAAAGAAGTTGGCAAGGGTGAACTAAGTTGTTGTATAGTGCTAAAAATATTTGCAAAACGAGGAGTATTCGAAACGGTGCACACGACCTAAGTACACGTGTACAATCCTAAGTATATGCGTCAGATACTACACTTCTTGGCTCATTCTTAAACCGAGTGTTAATTGGCTATCGTAAGATTACTTATACGTAGACGAACATTCGCCTCGAATTTGAATTCTTGTACGAACATACATATCTCAATTGCTGGGGTTTTCATGTATTCGCTGAGTTATCGACGGATCTTTAAAGCATAATATTTACCGACTGAGTATTGTGATTCTTTATCTCTTATTCAGAACGTGAACCTCGTGTTGTTTCTTCCATAGAAAATCATACGGTCAAGTGAAATTCAAATAACTTTATATTTGACAAATAATCAGAATCTTTTGAGACGATGAATCGATAAGCGAGTGAATTTTATCTACATCATCAAGTCAATGTACGACGATCGAAGTGCAAGCGAGGAATTCTATCGTAATCGTCAATAAAGAAATATTGAGAATAAACTGCGTCACAAGTCATTGAACGATGTTTTCCTTTTCTGGAAAAATTCTACAAACCTAATCACATACCTGACGCATTGGAAGTGGATCGGAAAGATACAGTAGAACGTTGGTGGGATTGGTGCATTAATCTTTGATCTGCTATCTTAAAAAAAAAAAAGAATTCGAAGTACATACGCATCGCGTTCAATCGCATATCGATTACAGTTTAATCGACGGTAAATCAACGTTAAAAAAAAAAAAAATGTCATTTTCTGGGGTGAAACAAAACAACCGTAAACATAAAAATATTTTCTACTGCCCTGATTTTCGTCTCAGTCGGTATTTTTGTAATGGTCGGCAGTTGTATTTAATTAAAAAAAAACACGACGTTTTTGTATGTCCCTGGTATTCGTTCAACTAAAACGATCAGCTGATCAACTCTTGCGACGCCATATTGCCCTAACATTGTACAGCGTTACCAACCCTAAAAAAAATTTCTTTAAATCTAGAGAAATTAAGAGTCCGTACGAAGAAAAAAACGTTGTTATTTTGTGAAGAAATATTGTAGTTTAGACAGAAATCTGAAGAGAATCTAAAGATCTCAAACGAAATCTCAAGACTGATGGCGAAATTTATGAAAAATTGACTGTCAAATCTAAACAACAAACTAAAAATCAATCAATTGTGAGGTTCCTCAGAAAATATGCACCAATTAGGCAATTTTTGTAATTTGTGAACGCACTTATTTGATAATTTGGTCACTCTAAATGTACAAAATAAAAACATTTTATACAAGTAAAAGTTCCTAATATCTTTACAAGTTACAATTCAGATTGTAGGATATAAATCTGCCTGTGTTGCCGCGTTCGGTAATTATCATCATATAATTCTGGGAAAATTATCCATCTTATAAATGCAAAGAAATTAAATATATTATGTATTACTGTATTTATTGAGTTTCAATACCTTCAAAAACACTCTTGATAATAAGAAATATAAAGAATTATTTTGGTGCTATCTAAATAAGAAATATGGTCAATTATCTTGGCGCCATTTCAAAGAAATACTCATCTGATAGGTTGGCAACATTGTTACAGATTCCAATAGTATTACTTATGCACATTGTCCGTAAATAGCTGATAAGGTTGGCAACGTTGTTACAGATTCCAATAGTACCTAGTCCATAAATAAAAATTGCACTTTATTCAGATTTTATTCTGTTAGCAAAAAAAAAAACATAAAAAAAAGGTTAAGATTTATGACTAATAATTTTTTTTCTCTCTTGCTTTCTGTTCCAGTTTTCTGGTGAGTGCATCCTCACATACATGGAGTTTCAGCTGGACAGCGCAGAGTACTGCCAGGCCCAACACAAATAGATAGAGAAAAATAAATAAAAAAAGAAAGAGAAAGGGAGAGAGTGAAACGTGCCCCAAAAAGTTAAAAGAAACTGATAAGACAGCTGTAAAATAGAAAGAAGAAGAAGAGGAAGAAGAAGAAAAAAAATAAGAACGACAAGACGGGAGAAAACGTAGGAAAAGCGTAAACAAACGGTCTGGCGATTGTCAAAGATAAAAACCAACCATCAACAGCTAGTCACAAGCACACACGCACATACACACACATCCAAGACGTAGAGAATTTTATTAGACACAATTTATTAATTAGTTGTTCGGACCCAGAGCTGAACCTCAACGACATCCCCCCTTCCCCAAACCGCTGGAGCACCTTGTGCCAAGTAGGTAATTACTCACAAAAAGTCAACATCTTTTACATGTTTTTAATAAAAATTATTACTCCACCTTCATTTTCATCAAAATGTTTCTTTGAAGTTTTGCAACGTCAAATTCTGTGTTTTTAAACATTTCATTGTTCTTCTTTTTCTGATTTCAGATAATCTTCCGAATAGTGAAATCGCTGTTAAAAAACAGGCGCATATTATCTCATCAACCACCAACACCAAATGTAACTTAGCCCTGACTCTCAATTCGACCAGGTGTTATAAATTCTGAGGAAGATTTTGAGAGGGCTACATGCGAGAACCTGTCGTTCTTCTGTTCTTTGTGTGACGATAATAACAAGAACGAGTATTGTTTCTATCAACCAGTCGAAGAAAGAGAAAGGAAAAACTATATAAGACTGACTTATCTATGGGCTAAACTTGTCGAGGGGAAAAAACCTCTTCATTTTTGTTGCCTAGGTGCAGTGTTATAGATTCATTTTCGTAACGCCGGCGGAAAATACTACTTTTTACTTTGAGGACAATTAGGAAATGAGCAACATGAGGGTCAAGGATATCAGGCCGGCACCCGCCGAAATTGAATACAAGAACATGAAGTTCCTCATCACTGATCGACCCAACGATCAAAATATCCAAACTTTTATCCAGGTGAATATCACCCTTGGCTTCGTCTTCAATTTACCATTTAAAAAAGAACAATCCAAAATGCTTTTCAAAATCGTTTAACGTCGTACAAGTTGTACATTGAATTATGTATCTCAGACAATTGTCATTGAATTATGTAATTCAGTCGAAGAAAGTTTCAATTCATAGACTGTCTTGGAGTTTCTCAAAGTATTGCAGTTTAAACTTCAGAAATCTTAATCGTATTCCATACAAAAAATCTCTGTCAGGGTTGCATCCAAATTGATTCAGCCTGATCGAACATGGGGACCATTTTTAATTTGTTGTACAATTACTGCAGCGAAAATTTACGACTCTTGGCGCTTCGATGACTGAAACTGAAGTCGCACACTTAATTTTATACAATAGCTTCCTATGGTCAGTTAGCAGAGAATGACACCGTGGCTTTAGAATCAGTTTGACTACCATCTTTTTCAGGAGCTGAAGAAGCACAATGTTAAAGAGGTGGTCAGGGTGTGCGAGCCAACGTATAAAGTTGAAGAGTTAAAATCGGAAGGCATCAGTGTCCTGGACTTGGTCTTTGACGATGGAACATTTCCTCCTAGAGAGGTAATTGCCAAATGAATAATATGGATAACTGCGTTTGCCATGTGACGCTTGTATTTCTTTTGCATTTTTCAAGCTTTCAACAACAACTCAGATTGTAAATAACAATTACAAATATCTATAAGCTTATTAAATTGTATATGTTAAATGTTCTGTCGATTTGAAACTTTTCCATGTGCCGTCACTATTCAGTATACCTAAGCTAATCTAAAATTATCCTACTATACTAAGTCATGTAACCCAATTCTTGACACCTTATGTCATAGAATATTGAACAATAATATTACGGCGATTTTTGCTATATCAATCGGTTATAATACATTTAATGCATGAAAAACAATGAAAAAATGGTAGCATACTTAATTATATTAGTTGTATAATCTTTTACTGATCAGTCTACTAATATTGAGTTTGGTATTTTAGGTCGTTGATGAGTGGTTCGAACTACTAAGGAAACGATTTGGTGAAACGCCTGACGCCTGCGTCGCCGTTCATTGTGTTGCTGGTCTTGGTCGAGCACCTGTACTAGTCGCAATAGCCCTAATCGAACTTGGACTCAAGTATGAAGACGCGGTGGCTCTTATTCGAGAGTAAGTTTGTGATTTGAAATATAATTCCTAGAAACTCTGAAATTAATTAAAACTTGCGATTGAACTGTTTTCTTATCAGTTTAAACTTGTTGGTATCTCAGATGATTATTAATACAAACTGAGATGTAATTGAGCTTATGATTTATTCGTTTTTTGGTTATATTATTATTGTTATTTCTAACTCCATTGGTTTTTCTGCTCTTTACCAATTTATAGAAAAAGGCGTGGCGCTATCAATGCAAAACAGTTGGCTTTCCTCGAGAAGTACAGGCCCAAGTCCCGACTGAAGCTCAAGAATGGGCATAATTCCTGCTGCGTCCAGTAGATAACAATAACACAAGAATTTAAAGAAGAAAGAAAAAAAAAAAAAAAAATGATGAAAAAATTTTTAAGGAGAACAAAGAAAAACATGATTTCAAATTGACGTCTAACTAAGAATTATAAAAAAAAAAAAAAAAAAAAAAAAAATTACAACAAGAACTACTGATGATTTTGTATGACTTAATTCATTCGGCTTTTGTAGTAGGTATGCCCGACACACAAGAAAACAAAAGAAATTTGAGCCGTCTTACAGTACCGATTATTCGAAATTCTGAATGTGCTACGCCAGTGTGGAAATGCAACTCGGATTTTGTGTCCACGTCAACACACAATTCGTTGTCACGCAAAATGTATACTTCACTCTTCAGGCAAATCTGAAGTATATAAATTTGGCTAAGGGGAAAAACAAAATACATGCACATAATTTGAACTTGAACTTTATTTCATAACTCCCAGGAAAAAATTAATAAAATCCTATTCGCCATCATAAATGTATTCCCCGTTATTGTTTGTATTTATTTCTTTGTTGTTGTAATAACTGAACACATTATTTTCTCTATTTTTCGAATGTACCCTCCGATGAACCGTTCGAAATTCTTCCCTCGATTTTATTATTGCCTATCGAATATTCAATTACAATCATGTTTCACTTACAAAGTGTACAAGCCCTACTCTGCACTAATTCATAGGTAGGAAATATTTGTCTACTCCGTGTTAGAACGAAATCCGAAATAAATTGTTATTTTTCATCATCGAATTTTAATTAGTTATTATTTCAATGAAAAATGATACGTTATAATATTTACAAGAAAAAAAATGATTATTTTTGCCTCTTCGAAATTTTTGCTATTTGCATTGAATAAGAATCATTATTATTGTTATTATTACTAATTACCATATTCAATATGAAAGGTAGTAGTTTTGTATTTAAAAGAATTTGTATAATATCATTTGTTTCGTTTTTGAATTAGTTAGCCAATTGTTTTCGACTCTTGTCACTAGCTTAATTCTTTAGCTATGGTTTCTAATTTAGACACTTGGCGTTGCGTTTCCAACAATAAATCAACAAGGCGATTAATATAGTATTTATTTATGCAAATTGAACAGAAAATACACAGCAAAAACAATAAATGAATGAATAAATATATTTGGAAGAAAAGTTACTGGAAAATCGGTTATGCGAACTACCTTCCGCTACTACCACTACTACACTATTAACTTGATCGAAAGAAAAACACAATTAACTTTAACGATATGCACACACGTATACAATTTTTCTCTAACTACATGAGATTTGTGTATGTATTTACGCGTGTACGTATCACGTCAGTCTTAAACGCAGCTCGATGGCAATTTTATCAGAAAAAGAAAACAAGAAATGAAATAGAAGATATAGATAGACTCGAATGAAAAGTGTTGCAGTAAAGACTAATTACCGAATTCTTTGGTAACTTTGCAACAAGACGATTTAAACTCTAGTTTAATGTCTAATGATATTTTATTTTTCTTTCATAAAATTGCCACCGCCGCTGTGCGCCACACTAAACTGTGTTCAAAAAATAGAAAAATTGAAATCCTAATAAATTAAAGGAAACCCAACTAACTTAGTTACGTGGATCATTTTGTCACTGTTCACTCGTTGAACCACAGCGAATTTATTCTTACCTCGATTATCAATTAAGTTAACTGAGATTTGGTTTGGCTGGGGCAATATGGCATCGCACTGGATGATTCGCTGATGATTTTGGGCTAATGTCAAGGCACAAAAAGAATTGAATAATATGTTGAACTTTCACTTTGTAATGGTAACAATAAGGCAATCTAAAGTAAAATAAGTGATAAATAATCACTTTTACAAATGAATTTGGTTCTGATAGTTGATGTAACGCATTTACTGCTACAAGTTGGCGTCTTTTGGATTTGCGAATCCCAAAACATCGCTTGAAAAATAATCATCTAATGTGAAATAAATTTGCAGACGTGTGAAAAATGTCCGTCACAAAATTGTTCGATCTTCCTTTTCTAATCACGTTCGCCTGGGTTGCGCGATTATGCAATGAGCTGTGTGATTGATACGTAAAATCTTCTATAACATTTAATTTATTACTGTTATTCTATAATACGTCTTTCGTATTTATGCGAAAGCTGCAATAATTTTTTGTATCAGATGATGGGGTTAATAAGAAGGCGTACCGCCGTTCGTCATATTACCAAAAAACCACGTTTAGTTTGTGATACTCTCTTAACTTATGAAAATCGTACTGACATTATATAATTAAATTTTATTCTACGTGGTTACGCATGATCCCTTATAAATAAATCATTGCCTTTATTTTATCGAATAATCAATCAATCGCATATTATTATAATAATTATATACTTATTATGATATATACTTTCAACGAATGCTTTTTTCTACTGTTACTACTACGACTACCGCTACTCCTGCTACAACTACTACCAATACTATTATTACTTTCTTGATGCCAGGAAGATATAGTAAGAAAAAAATGAAACAAGCAGAAAACTTATCGTATGGTAAGATTTATTATTTTTATTATTTTCTTGCTAGCCAAATGCTCATTCTTCAGAACCTAAACGAATCCTAGTACTACTTTTTTTTACATTCAATATACATCCGACTTTCTGTAGATGTATGCAAAAATTATACGAAGCACAGGTAAATTAATAAGATCATCTGTGTTTGTTGTCGCATATCTATTGAAAATTTTTTTGAACGCAAAGAAAAATAATGAAAAAGAATTTAAAAAAAAAAAAAAAAAAAATGAACAAATTTTGTATCGCAAGACTTTTGTCAAATTTCTGCACTCCTGTGCGATATTTTTTTAATCCACAGTTCAATTTTTCTAATTACACCATTTTATAATATCAAGTTCTTGAAACATTGAATTATTGTTGTGTCGAACGAAGGGTTGAAAATTTAGTTACGTACTGCTAATATGTTATATCTGTATATCCAATGACCTAAAAATGGTAACAAAAAATTAGTAATGGTATGTAAAACGGAGACGTGAGAATAACCAATTTTAAACAGAAATTGTTTATTCATAATCAATTCTCACGAATAATGTTGTTACGAAACGAGTCAAGTAAGTCATGTATAGTAAAGCTGCGGTAAAATCTATCCTTAAGTAATATTTGCAAGAATCACCCCAGAAACCAGATTGGAACGATTGAAAGAAATAATAACGAATATAAGTTAGTAACAAGTTAGCTGAATTAAATCGACAATTATTATTATATTTTATTATATTTAATTTAATTTGTTAAAATAATGTCCTTTAATTATTACTACGTATCACACAATACTTATATTATTGTTTAAATATTGATACAGTGATTAAATTGTATTTAAAAAAAATTTATTACTTACGTTGGAATTATTAAACCCGAGAATTTGTGCACGGGGTTTTATTTTATTTTCGTTACCAACGTGAAGATGGAGAAAAATTCTCTTCAAGGAAATTTAAAATTCAACAATTTTATTGCATTACGTACATAGAGGAGACCAGGGCAAAGTAAGGGAGGTTGAAAATATTTCTTACATTTTTTGCACATTTTCCACTTTTCCCTGGAAAATACAAAAAAAAAAAATACATATATATATATTTTGGGAAAATTCCTAGTCATTCATTCGAATGATAGTAATCCTGCACTTTCCTCAGGGTGACTTGCTTTAATTGCCCTGATCTCCCATACAAATAAATGACGAGGCGAGAACTGAGCAGTTATTTTTTTTATTGAAAAAAAAAAAAAAAATATTGTTACACAGATAAGTGTTAAATAGCTCTTATTCTTTAACGTTGAATTTTAGTAACCGAAAATCCAGCCATCACTGGACACTCTTGAAACCTCGTCTTTTACATGAACATGTCGTCATACCCTGGCGGTGGTAAATGGTCATTGTCAGGCCCCCCCCTGGGGGGTCGAGGAAGATTTACGTCCGGTGGTCCAAAGGGGTCAAAACGAGCTCCTGGCGGCACCGCACCGCTAAAATTTGAAAGAAAAAAAACGTCATGCATTTCGGTAATTCTAAATTTCGTTACTTCTTTTTTTGTGATATATTTTGATAGCACAATCAGATTGATACTATCGAAGTGTGATCTACATTTACATTCAGAAGCCATTCAAGTGTTGCGTTGACACGTGTTTTGGAAATTTTTACCCCTTTCTCTGATAAAAAATTATTTTCAGATTAAATTTCTACAAATTTCCTCAAAATTTATGACAGTTTCTTAACTTTCTTGAAAAATATTTGTTATAATCAAATAATTTCCAAGAATTTTGAAGACTCAAGCTTTATGTTGAGAATTAGGGAGTACATTTATATAAAAACCTCGAGATTTTTAATGTCTCAGAAATCCATCGCAGTTTTCTATAATACGAATTCACTTGAATATATGTAGAAACACCGGAATTCGAATATTTACGCATTTGTGATAAGAAATAAGGTTCTGAAGGAAAGTCACTTTTCTCTAGCCATTGGTCCAATTTTTACCTCTAACTCGACTTTCTTAGAAATATTCAGAGAGATGAAAACTTGAAGCTCTTCAGGTTTTTAATAGAAAATTTATACCCAACAATTCTTACGATTTTTACCTCGAACGCGACGTAGTCAACAGTATTCAAGAACTCAAAAGTTCGGAGTTTAGAGAAGGAAGTCCAAAAGCATATAAAAGCTCTTTGGAAATTTTGGATATCCCTCACTAACTTTTTAAGAAATAATACAGGATTTTCTTTAGAAGTATTGGAAAACATGGTAAATTTCTGAGAAATTAAAACATATGAAATATTAAGAATTGTTTGACCACGGGCCTCCCTCTTTTTTTGTTCTTAGTGACCAATAAGCAAGAATTGAATGACCCCTTTGAAGCGTGCAAATAAATAGTAATGGAAATTACGGGGGAAGACGGCCAGGCATTCCCAAACCTCCGGCACCTCCGGGTCCTAATGGATTTCGACCAAATGGGCCGACTGAGAAAGGGTCAAAGATCATTCCTCCGCTGCCTGGAGGCCCTGCGAATGGATCCAGATCTGATCTTCCAACTCCTCTTGGGTCAGCCTGCGGACGCCTGAAATGTTTTCGGTGATTTGATTGCAAGTAATAATGGACGAACTTCAGTTACGCTGTTCCTCAACTTTTTAAACTTTGACAGAAACTTGCGTATATTTTTCAAGCAGTGATTGCAGTATCTTTTTGAGCATTAAACATATTTCAGTTACTAAGTAATCTAACAAGGAAAGTATCAGACTTCTAGATAGTGAAATTCTGCTCAAACTTCTGATGAAGAGAAAGTTGGCAGAAAATTGCAGCAGAAAATAAGCACGCGCTCCTTGTGTTCAGTAGTTCTCACACACTAGGAACATTCTGGCTTGTAAGATTGTTAGATAGCTTTCGAATGAATTTTATAGAGGTGGACAAATGTCGACGCTTCGTATTTCTCAGCCTTATTCAGTAAAAATTATTTGTTTGAACAACAGTGATTGGATGGTTCACTCTTGAGTATGAATCGTCTGCCAGTTTGTAATTCGATTTTAAGAAGTTTTATGAGGATGAGCAAACGACGAAATTTTATACTTATTGTAATATTAACATGATCAACCATGTTGAGTGGAAATTGCAAAGCAAAGTTTTAACGTTTGTTCACCCCTCTAAAGCTCATTGAACGCTATTGAACAATCGTATAAACCAGAATGTTCCTTCAGCGCAAAAACCGCTGAGTTTCGGAAGCGTACTAATTTTCTGATGCGAATCTTTTGCCAACTTCCAGTTCATAAACTTCTGCAGTCATTTTCATAGCCAAAAATGTGGAGCCTGTGATGCATAGTTTCATCTAATAAACTTCTCTCCGCTCCAGTTAAAATTTGTTATATTTGCAGCTTGATGAATGAAATAATCCTGTTGCGTATTTATGACTTAAGTATGAAGTTTTATTGTCCTCTGATGGGGTTTCAATAATAGTATCTCATAGATTCGAGTTTGAACGGATACTGTAAATTGAGCAAAGAAAGGCCTATTGGATGAAAGCATACGTCAGGAGTTCCATAGTTTGGTCCGAACCTACGCCTTTAAATGTTTCAACAGAATCTATGATCTAGAGACCGGATGATTTACTTGTAAATGGCCTCTGTATTTTGCTGATCGAACGGTTCAATTCTATGTTACGTTTGCTTGAAATGTCTTAATTATTCAGATTCACTTTTGTGCTTTTAACTTGAGTGGTTGAAAAATGCCAAGAATAACGTGATCTAGTTTCAAAAAATTACTGACGACTAGAAGAATTTCCACAAGAAACCAAGAGATGCAACAAACTCTGTCCTAACGGTAAGTAAAATGTGTAACTCAGTCAGATTTCTTTCTGAGAATCACCTCATTTCATTCATATAACAATTGTATAGGAATGCGTAACAATTAGGCGATTAAATTCGAGATGTTATGAGGGATTTTATTTGGTGTGGTCAGTAACGGATCATCGATAACAAGGATTTGGTGTAATGAAAAATGAAAGGAATGTTCGTCCTGATCAGGATAAAGTCAGGAAAAGGCTTGGACAAGAGGTTCAAGGCTTTAAAGGTTCATTGTAGGCCAAATATCATCTGGATCTATGTCGTCAATATCATTGGAAACCTGTAAAGGTACCAAAGGTTAATTTCTATTAAACTGAAAGAGCGCCACATGAATTTCCTAGTAAGCCATGTAACGAAGGCGCAACAATGCATCAAACGATCTGTGGCCAGACCCAGAGAACCTTTGAAACCTGAACAATGAATGCTTTCTAAGGGAAGGGCTTACGGCTTACGGCTTACTAGAAAATTGACATGGAAATTACCAATTAGGAAGATCTGGGTTTGGTCTTTGTGGCGGTCCTACCCTGAGAGGATCGTAATCCGAGCGATTTGGACGGCGTGGAATATCGTGATTCACATTGCCTGTGGAGGTTTGGGTCGAGGTTTCTCTTGCGTTTCCTGTATAAACGGGGTCAACCAGGTTTGTTCTGATGGTATTGATGACGCTTTGGAAACTTGGCATCAACGTCTGCAGTGGCCCTTTCAGAGCAGACACAGTTGTGTCGATGGAAAACTGAATGTTGGACACACTGTGGTCTTCGATTCGCTGTAAGGATCAATACCGATTAGAAAGTAAAGAAGTGACCATCAATACCTAGATATAAAATTGACTCACCATCAGATTGAGGATTAAATCGGCATCTGATCTTGTGCCTAGCAAAATGTACAACTTTCCTTCCTTGACGTAACGCAAAGCATAATTAGGGTTCTGGTTCCAGCCATTAGGTAGCAATTCAGATCCTATATCGCTTGGATTCAACGTTTTCTGTAAATTATTTAAATTAACTTTGAACTTCTTTTTTCTCCCTGAATTTATAGAAGAAAAGATTAAGTAAAATAAATTTGTAAATTGTAATGAATAACAGTAAAATAATTTATCCAGATTTATAAGCTCTTCAGATGACGATTTTGTTCAATATAATTTGTTTGCCCATTATTTTCCTTTTCTATTTTTCAAACTGCATTCAGGATATTCGGCACTAACCGTATCGCCAGTGCCAATGCATCTAAATCCAGTTTTGACAAAGTACCAGTGCACCAGAGTTATCAGCACGTCATCTTTCTTATTTATCTGATTCTCCACAGATTTGTAGAGTAATTCAAAGCCAAAAATATTGCATGGATCAGCTGCCATGATTTTTTTCTTCAGGTTCCTTGCCGAAATCTGTCGAAATCGCGGAGGAATGACAACGCAATTGAATGGAAAAGTGAGTGATGACCAATGCACTGTGGTAACCGCAGTTAGCCAGTCAAGTTCCACACCGACGGAAACATTTTTCACAGTTTTCAACCAATGGCAATCCCGACGAAATAGGGAATTCAAATTTGTCCCTAGTTTTCGGCCAGTAGCTTGGAGCATAGACTACTGGAAGTGGCTTCGCATGCATCGAAAGTGTGGCGGAGTGAGAGAGAGAGAGAGGTATATACCCGCTACAACCTATCTCTCTCACTCCACACATGATTGGTCGATCCGTTTCTTCTCAGCCAATCAAATGCAGAGTGAGAGAGATGGCCTGTCCCGACTATATATCTCGCTCTATCATCACTTCAGCTTCAATCTTCGCGATATCGACGAATGAGTAGCTGCCTTCATTAGTATTTGCTTCCAGTTGAAAATATACAATGTGTGTGCGAATTTTATGACTTTGATCCATTTGATCCTGTCATCCTCTTTGGTTGTGCATGTATGGAGTATCCACAGTTCCCATTCTTTACGGAAGCCCCGTGGGGACATCTGTGATTACGCACTGTCGGTAACAAAATACAGCAAGTACAGACCGACACTTTCTGTATTCTAGCCAGAATTTGGTTGACGCTGTACGCAGGCAGTTTCAAACTTTGAAAATGGCGTCGTCGTTCGACGATGAGTCGCTGCGCGACATTAAATCTTACTCTACACATTCCGTCGAGCAATTAGAGTGGGTGCCGTTATCCCTTACGCTCGTAGAATATCCGGCAGGTAAATTTAACTAGTAATTATTGCATGTTTAATAAATGATAATGAAACGTTATCTGCATTCGTGTCCGTATTTCCACGAGGCTACTGACGGCGCTGAAAACATCTGTTCGATATTTCCTTCACTAGATGGTAGAAATAAAATTTAAAATTGAGAATCTACACTTTAATGTCTTTCCTCTATCACTTTTAAAATCTGCTAATTGAAAATTATGAAAACATAGAACGTTACGGAATCACAATTAAACGTATAAAAGTCTTATAATCATAAACACAAGAATAACGCTGTCAAAAAATGCTTGGATTTCTGTTTTTATTTCTCCTGCACCTTGTCGTCAGTGATGTTCACTTGAGTTATTTCAAATTACAGGTGATCTGATTGGGAAGTTCTTGGCATTGATAAGTTTAATGCCATTCGCTGTTATCGCAGGTTTTCTAACGCTAGTGTTATTCAGAAGAGATTTACACACTGTAAGATAAATCACACAATTGTATGATCATTCTAGGATGTCACCTTTGCAACGTAAACCAAAATTCGAAAATATCCAGTGACCGTTGGATTTGATTTTTACAGATAGCATTCCTAGGGGGTGTTGTCGTAAACGAGGTTGTCAACTTCTCTCTCAAACATGCAATCCGAGAAGCACGGCCCATTAGGCGTGAAGTTATATACACAGAGTACGGAATGCCCTCCGCTCACACTCAGTTTATGTGGTTCTTTGCTACATATGCCACAATATTCGTATTTGTTAGGTAAAGCTTTTCTAGGGTTTGATCTTATTGTTAGTCTAGTGCAGAATTGGTTGTTAGTCGTTGTTATCTTCGGTCACTTGAATCACTTTTTCATTGTACGGTGATCTATTTCAAAGCTTCATTCAACTTAAAAACGTTTCCTAGGACATAAAGAATATTGAAATTTTCAACCAATTTCTGTCAACTGTGTTTGTGTGGTTGAGATTAATGATATTTTTTTAATTCTTCGACGTCACAGATTACATCATAATAACAACAGCACAGTATCAGAGAGATTTTGGCGGATAACTATAATCGCCAGCTGTGTAGGAGTTGCAACCCTTGTAGCTTTTAGCCGCATTTATTTGCAGTACCATTCTATTGCGCAAGTTCTTTGCGGCGTGATTGTAGGAATCTTTGTCGGCAGCATCTGGTTCCTAGTTACTCATCTAGTCCTCACACCATTTTTTCCAATTATTGTATCGTGGTAAGTTTCATTATCAATTTATTAATATTAGTATTTAAATAACATTATTATTATTATTCATATCATTGTTGCTACATTGATAATTACTTTTGTTTCCACGGAGGAATAATTGGATGCAAAGCTGAAATAAACATTTCAAAAGGACTGTTTTTAAAATTACCGAAATTTTCTTCCCAGATTTTTTAGCCACCTATTACATATTATAGATAAAACTAGACAATTGTGTAAATTTGATTAAATGATTTATGGGCACTATTGAATTATATAATTTTATTTTCATTTTTTTTAAAAAATGCAAATAATTTCTTTGAATACATTCTATTTCTATAGACTCAAGATAGTTAGATACAGTTAAGTGTAAAAAATACTATTTGTGCTTATTACAGGCGAATATCAGAGTATCTATTGCTACGCGATACAACGTTGATTCCAAACGTACTATGGTTCGAATATACAAATGCACGAGCCGAAGCGAGAGCTAGATCACGTAAGTTGGTGTCCATGAAGTCTCAGTGACGACTGATGATCGGCCAGTGGGCTGACAACAAATAAAATAAATCAAATTTTACATTTTGCTAGCCTACGAATCATTTGAATTCCCCGTAAGACTTAAGATTTACATCATGAGACTTGACATCCAAGAATTAGATGTAAATCTCAAATTCGAAGCGGGAATTATTTCGTTGGATTGTATTCGAAATCTAAATTTGTATAAAATACGTTTCGAATTAAACTGTAAAGAAAACGAAAAACAAAATAAAATTTAAACAACAAAACAATACTGATGCTCGTATAAGAGCAGACAAGATGTACGCAAAAAAGCGACAAAGATTTGCAATTACAATTCAGTAATAATAAACAATAACGATAAAACTTGATAATAGTGTAACAAGTGACAATTAGTCAAGGGCCTTAAACGGGTAAATTGAATGAAGTCGATAATTAATAGATGTTCCGTTTGTTTTCGCATTACTCTGACACTGTTACGTGGCATGAAGGCTGATTGTAGTAGGATTATACTGTATACATATAGGTATATACAAATTTTTTACTCACGAAACGACTCAAACGTAACAAGACAAAGAATTTTATCCAAGTTTTATTAAAACAATACCGTCTTGTCGGTTTTCGAATGGGCGTATACCAAAGTGCAGAGTAATAGTTGACCTTTATGAACTGTGTACCCTATGAAGCTATATCGTATATAAGAATGAAATAACGAATGACTGAAATCACTGAATTTCGCGTGATTGCAAGTTTTCGATTTTTCCTTCAAATGAGTAAATCTAGCTAAAAAGAATATATTACATACGTATGTGTAGTAATAATGGTATTCATAATTGACTAAATTATTAAATAAAATTTTCATTTTATACAATATGATGCATATTTTTCTATCTAGAAACTAGTGTTGTTGGTTTTTCAATTATTTTATTAAAATTTGAATTTTATTTCTTTAGATATTAAAAATATAAGACGTATTACATACTATATAATATACGATATTTATAATGAAGATTCGAAATATCTGTACTGAATGATAACAGCAATAGTAAAATTAATGAGTAGGCATGCTTTGAAAGGCAGCAGTTATTACTTAATTACTATACCCCAGTACGGGTTCTACCAAATTGACACTCGATTGTATCCACATACATGTAAGGTATAAATCGGTTACTCGCAACTATTTAAGTACTGTAAAAACTACAACAGATTTTTACCGATTTTGGGCCTTTCAATATAAAGAAAAGAAAGAAAAAGACGAAAAATTCTTCAACTATTTGTTGTTGATTATGTTCTAGTGATATAGTAAATGGTAAATGGGTAGTGTAAATAATATAAGTAAATTGTAATAAAAGCGCACAATTCTATAGACTTAAGGTCATTGAATTAAGATATTGTCGACGGATTTACTGTTTGGAATGATTATACAGTATACAATGGAAAAAATACACGATTATCGCGGAAAAAAATTCAAATTATTTAGATGTAACAACTTGAAATGAGAAACAAAAAACCGAGAAAAAAAAACAATCATGAAATAGCAGTAGCGTTCTTACATTTTTTTAGTTTGGATACCTTATCGCATGACCGTGAGCTTTACAGGTGAGAGAAATTTTCAATAAATATACCCTTTTCTGATATACCTTATAATCTTCATTTTTTCTGATTACCTTTTAGTCACGTGAAAGAAGCAAGAAATAAAATAAGAGTGTTGTTTGAAAATATCATATACCTACAACTTCACAAAATACCTCCCTACTTGCACGGTTACTTTTGAAGTGTTTGTCCTGTGACTAGGAACTATGCGGAATTGTCTTTTGCAAAATTACGTCGATATAAGTATGGATAAATTAATTACCGCGGTTTTAAATATCTGCCGTAACTCCGTGAAAATAATCCAAAGGTCTTCGCCAAACTTTTTTCCAGATTTTGAAGATAAAAATCGTCTCGTCACAATCTATTCGCCGCAGTTTTTTTACTCCTTGATTCTATCCACAGGGATACAAAAAATAGGTATAACCCGATCAACTACTGCGAAAATATGGCGAAATGTTTCTGTTCTGTGGATTTTATAACGTTTGAAGCGTTGATCGCAGCGACTGGAGATCCCCAGACAGCACAAAATTCAAAATGCGCCAATTTCTAACGTCTATAACGCCCCAAGAACATCTTTTAGGCATGAAGATATCTTTTGGGTATAAAGCGTTAGAAATTCAAGATTTGTGCTGTCTGGGGAATACGCACAATCGTTTTCTCTGTCAAGGGTACCTCTATATAGCGTCTAATTGTAAGTAAAATCATTCTAGCATTCTTCCAAAGCTGTCAGCCATTTTATTCTGAGATTTTTTGCGCTGATAAGCTTAATTTATACTTAAAATCACTGAGACGTGTCTTAAATTAACCCTGCAGTATTGACTAGGGTTCTTTTCTTGTCTTATCAGTACCAGCCGTATTTACTTTACAGTTTTATTTGAGAGAAAGCCGCTCATGCGGTACTTCGGAACTTCGGGTAAAGTCGGTTGCGACAATCGGACTCATGGCCAGAGTAGAAGTACACTTTTCGTCATTCACCAGTCATTCTTGAGTCATTCTCGCTTGAGCTCTGTTTGCACAACGACGTGTCAGCCCACAGCCGGGCGCTCGAGAATTATTTTACTCTGCATTTACATTGCCGTCGGATACATCGGAAACCCGATATATCGGCTTGCCCTATGATATGAACTTTGTATATAGTTGATGCATGATGCCAGACTAATTTGGGCACTTTTCAAGGACAATTTTAACTCTTGAATCCCGACCTTTTAAAGGTTAAAGAACGAAAAGTTAGTGTATGCGTCGTTAATGAAATTCAAGACAGGATTTTGATATCGCATAATATCTTTCTAATAAAGAGAATAAATAATGACTTATTTGATAAAATTGTCATTCTTTACGATAAAGATTACCGTTACCAGCCATCCCGGATTTAAGCTAAGTGTCCTGGATTTTTTCCCGGCTTATGTGCGAGATCGTATCAATTTTTTTTTGTCCACATAGAAGTATTCATTATGTTATACATTAGTCGATAAAACCCGACCCAACGCGTCTGCTATACCTAGAGTCTGAAGATATTTTCAAGAAAATCCCGTAGTTTGGAAAAGTATAAATTCGCGCCGGAAACTAAGTAGGAATGTCGTAACTAATACGTACTGTAATTCATGCATCCGACTGATTAATGTTATCTATCATTGTAGCGTGATTTCATTGTATTAAACAAAGAAATAAAAGAACTAAATGATTGTGTGCATGCATTATTTCAGCGACGACCGGGGGCGGGGGGGGGGGGGGGGGAGCAGGAGCGATATGCCGCATTGCATTTGTCTACATCTGGTAGGGTGGGGGTCAAAGCTTGGAAGGGTCAATATTGCAAATGACCAATATACCAAAGTTTCAAACATGCGAAAATGAAATAACGAAAGTTGAAATCTTGATTTTCGAAAGTGTCACTGATTAGAATGACTACTAATCAGTAACACTCAAAAGAATAAAAATTTCGAACAATTCAACTTTCGTTAGTTTATTGTCGCATGTTTGAAATTTCCATATATCGGCCATTTGTAATATTGACCCTTCCAAATTTTAACCCCCACCCATGTGGTAGCATTAATGAAGAGTCAACACGAGTTCAAAATTAAAGTATGATTACTTCCATTAAACAAGATATTATTTTATCAAAACATTCTTTTTACAAACATTTATGCATTGCATTTTGCAGGAACTTTTCGTTTCCATGAAAATTACTCGCCTAAGGTCCCAACTGCAGCAAGATAAATAGAAGCAACTGCATGTAGTCCGTAAATGACTGTATGTATGTACAAGCTATCATATTACATTAAAATCCATGTCTATTGTTGAAATGTCCCCGCATGAAATGTTACAATCACATAGGGTCTATCCTTAAAATTAAGATATGGTGATCTGTAAATTTATCATACAACTATTTACTTTAAACTCAGTATCAATTCTTAGCGGCTGGTTTGATGAGAATGTTGATTTTAACTAATCCACCGGTATCGCTCTCCTCCCGGGAAATCAGCTGGTCACAAGCAACTTCAATCTGCCGAGTCTCGTAGTTTTCTTTTATAAACGGTAACATTTTCTTCAGGGCTTTCAAATCTTTGGAATCGCTGCTCATCTCGATCAAGACCCCATATCGCATCTCGGAATCGGTCGTCCCTCGCGGATTGGACCGAGAACTCAGACGGGTTACCGACAAGCGTAACTTTCCTTGGAACAAAACTATCTTCACCACGTATAGACGTCCGTAGCACGAAAGGCAGACCTGCAATTTGTCAAACCAACAAATTAATACGCAATATCGTACATTTCTAAAAAAAATGTATAAATGTCGCCACAACAGTAGAATCCCGAAATCTATCCACGCAGATCTGGCATTGGGATTCAATATGTATTGCCATAACTCAGCAATCTGGCACCGAAGTAATAGCTGATCGTTTCCGATCAATTTCCTAAATATTTCCGCACCGAAAATTCTGTACAAACTATTGTGCTTCTGTTCTGTTTCTTTGAGTTGATTGTCGGTAAAAAAGAGGACAGGAATCTACTTTTGAAAATTATTATGGCTATTTCCTACTCTTATATTTCTTCGATCTCATTTTATCTTTTCCTTATATATATTTTATTTTTATTTTCTTATTATATGTTATTATAAATAAAATTTCTTTACTCGGAAGAACGTGTATAATGTATATAATAAATAGAGGTATATTAAAATGAAACTGATATTGAAATTGTAAACCATAAACCACCAAGTCCGATTTGTGGCTAGCTGTGAAAGCTGTGATCTCTAACAATATTCGTCGTGGTTAATGATCAGAAAGTGGGAATTACGTCTAACTTAAATCGTGGTTTCTGGAAATCTTGGAAACTGAGATACAACTCAACCCACATCGATTCTTGTTCGTCAATAATCTCTGCAGGATATCCAACCCAGATAGACCTGATACTTTTTTCCTGATTTTACAATTGTACTTCAGTCCGTGATTTAAGAAAAATATCGTGGATCATTTTCAGGGTGATTGATGAAGGACAATAGCAAAACTAAAATAGTACATTCTGCAATTGTGTGACTAATTGATCGATGTATTATTTTTTCAATTACCGTGTACTGTCTGCCATCCTGGGCGTAGGCTTTTCCTCTGAAGCCAGAAATTTCCACAGCGATTCCGTTGTCGATCAGAGGCCACAGTTCGTGTACCTTTTGTAGGTGACCCTCGATTTGCGCCGATTCTCCATGCCATCTGCAAATATGACGACCGACTGGGCAGGGAAATGTCGCGTGACCACAAGCCGTCTCGTGTTCTTTCCGTTTGTCACCATCCACCAAATCCACGCACCCCCATCTGTTCAGAAATCGTAAGAAACTGTTTTTAAATACAAGTCGGTTTCCATGAAAAAGGAAAACAATTTGAACGAATCCTAAACGAAGCTGCACACGATAATTAATTGTTGAACCATTAAAATATTATTAAGAATTTTCTCGAGGTTGAAAATTTTTTGTTATTAGTGACACAATTTTTTTTTGGCATGCACAGTATTTTTTTCAATACTGTCTTTCTCCTACGCCATTTTGAACTGAAAACGAAAACCTTTGGTGAGCGGTAAAATTGATTTCTCGTCAATTATGACGCGGAGCCTGCTTGTTTTGGCTTTAGAATAAATTTATTTGCAAATATGAGCATCTAATCCCGATGGAAATGACGTCGTTGGAATACCACAATGTATAAATACGAAATGTATACAAGGTAAAAGCAGTAGGTTTATCCTCACGATAAACAGAGTTTTATTAAACAGAAAAAATTCCGTTACATCTGATGAATACCGAAAAAAATTGTAGATGATGTCAGTAGTGAATTCTCTGAACTAGATTCATTGAGATTCATGACGCAATCCACAAGAAAGAGTCAGGTGGTCGAATAGTAGTCGTAAATGCATTCAGTACATCGTACATGGGTATAATGTGAACAAGGTGACTCGCTTTTTCTCGGAAGTCTTTTAATCGTTGTGATAGAACTACGTCATGGTTGATCGCAGTTACATAGGCGCGTGTGATCGGCTGATTTTACTTGATTATTCACGATTTTTTTCGTAAATGAATTTTCGACAAATCGTCTGATAATCAGGTAAACTTTTTCTATAGATTTCCAGTTCGTTACAAAATCTAAAAAAAAAACACGGTCAACTGTCAGCCTGATTGCATCAGTTTTATCTTTTTCCACCAGATCACGCATTGCAAAGTGACAATCCCAATATACATTCAGAAGAGGTTCTTTCAATAAAATCTGACGCTCAATCATCAGAGTTTTATTTTTGAACCCTGGTATTATGTTTTTTTTCGCAAGATTATTCGGGTAATGTTATGTAATCATAATTTACCTGGAATTCTTGCAAGGAAGAGCAAGTCGATCGAGTAATCTATCCAGAGCAGGGTTGGGCTGTGGCTTTACCAAAGATCGACAGAAAGCGCAGTTTTCCAAACGGGAAGCGCACTGCCGACACGTAAGGTTAGCACAGATTGGACATGAATGTACCTTCTGGCCTTGGAGAGGTTCTAGACAAACACCACACTCTGTCAGGAAAGGTAGCACCGTGCAGTTTGTGCACGTGCATCTCGTCAAGGAATGCTCCTCATCTTCGGGCTCAGATTCTGTAACATGAATCGCGAAATTAGAATGGCGTCGAATGAACAGCTGATCGTTCGCTTGGGAAACAATAACGATTATCAAGCTGCAGAAAATTCTACGTAAGCTGTTATGCTTATTTTTTATACTGTGTTGAATTTGCTGGCGGTGAAGGGGAGGAGAGAAGACTACTTTTAAAGTTGAATACGAAAGCTTTTGAGCTGACATAGCAAAAATTATTTTGCTCCGAATACACTCAGAAGATGAATTTCTGACAGTTTCTCAGCTTATCTGAAAAATCTCGGACAAATTCTAGTAATTTCTAAGAATTTTGTAGACATTCCTCAACTTTATTTTTATGATTCTAGATCGATTGAAAATATTCTCTTACGGATACGTCCGGATTTTTTCAACTCGACGAAATTTCGGAAGATGAAACGAAACTATAATAAATTGAAAGATCTGTTCACAGATGATCATGCAGAGCGAACTGAGTCACTTGAAAGTGTATTCTTGCTAGTCGAAGATGACGAATCATCTGGAGTCAGCGTATGTACCGTATCACTAACACATCGATAACACGATGACAAAACTAAACGTTGATTATTTCCCATCGATATCCAGCAAAAACAGGTACATTTTGTTATTTCATTTCATATAAATTTATAAATAGCATAATCGAAGGTATTTCGAATGATACATCAAAATGTGATTTACGTGCAGCTACGTCATAAATATCAACACGGTTATTTTTATTAACACATAATTTTGCGTGAATTAATAGCATTACTTCAGAAACTCCAGATTATGTAATATTTATTTATTTATACATATACCTATGTATGGGATAGCCGCGGACGGATATTAAGTGATCGCCTTATAAGGACGTCATTTTTCCTGAGGACTTTCCACAGTGTATTTGTTTCTCGGAATTCGCAATTTCTCTCACGCGTGATACCTTTCATGGTAGAAAAAGTTTCCGTTTTACAAATATGCCTGCATACTATCGCATAACAATTGTAATGATAAACGAACTACTTCGCCACACTAAAATGTGACTCGAAAGCTGCATTTTAAGCTATCGTTAACTTCATTATCATCCCTTGTGTTATTGTTTTTATCACTATCAATATCGCCTCATTACTAGCAGCCGCCACGTTTACTAGCAATTCTATATCTTTATTTTTGTTCTTTGACAAAATATTAATTTTCTCAATTAGCACCATATTCTCTTTTGCAATAATATAACCGTTAAATGAATGATTTTTTTTTTTTGCTACATGAAGTATTTTGAAAGAAGAATATCTATCTACATACTATTATTTCTGAAGAATAAGAAATCCTTAACAACTTTCCAAGCTAAAAATACATATTTGCAATATTTTACCATTCAAGGAAAAATAAATCTTTACGGTAATTCTAACGTCAAAACACGCCTCAATATTTTATGAGGAAATAACAGTCGTTGCGATAATTTTCAAACAAAATGGATGCTCAAGATAAATAGTTAAGTAAAAAAAGCAGTTCTTTTCAGCAATTTTCAAAGAGTAAGAAGTCTTTGCGGAAATTTTTCAGGTCGAAAACACTACCTTACAATAACTTCAAAGGAAAAAGAAGTCTTGACGACAATTTTTCGAGCTAGAAAGATGGTTACAATATTTTTCAAAAAAAGGTTCGCTATATGTAATAAATTTTAAACCGTTAAATGTCTTCACTGTAGATGTTCAAGTTGAAAATACGCAAAGATTTCAAGATAAACACGACAGCGATAATCACCCCACAGCAATATAGAAAGTCAAGATATTTGATAATCACCTTCACAAGCTGGGTTCCTGTAGCAATACTGCAAAAGACTTTTTCGCACAGCATGAGCCGATGATCGTCGAATCAATTCGCGACTCATTGGTCGCGGGAGCTCGTGTTGATCGCAGCCCCTTTTTCTATGGATGATCGTAATATTTGTATTTTTCGTCGCCGTTGTTGCGAGAACCTGTAGGTTCCATGGCTGTTGGTTTTTTTGCGACTGTTGATTCTTGCGCAACTGCGGTTGATCAATTGCCGATGTTGATGATTCGGGTTCTTGTCCGAGTAGCCGTTGACTCTGGTTTAAATTATTCATTTATCAAGTTCTATTTTTAAAATCTAACGATCCATAGAAGCTGAACATATTATGCATAAAAGCGTTGTAGAATTTCAGATTCCTGAATATTTGGATAATTTTTACATTTACTCACCCAATGTTTAAGTTTGTAAAACATCTTGCACCACCAAAGTTCAATGCATTAGTATTTCATTGATTGAAATCACACATGAATATCTATTTCACAATTTTGATGGAATTTTTTTATAATTAACAAGTATAGAAAGTTTACAATTATTATATTGTCGGTCATTCAACTGTGTACATGGGTGTGTATTATGTATGCCAAAATTCTTGTAAAAAATACATTGGAAACAGGATAAAGTAATTCAACGACTTCGAGAGACCAGCGCGAACTGAGGGACAAATGCGGATACTACGAGCTTTATGTAGTTTGGCTCCCGGAATGTGAGTCACGTCGTCTCCTGAGCCCTGAGACTATAGCCAACATCAACGTCAACATGAGAAACCGCTGACAATGAACGGGCTCGATTTTGGTGATTTTGAATATTAAACCTATTAATTATGTACTTGTGTAATAATTGTGTGCAAATATATATATATATATATATATATATATATATATATATATATATATATATATATATATATATATATATATATTTTTTTTTTACGTTTTCTCTTGCATTAAAATGTGTATTATTATAGGAATTATCACAAGATAACATAAGTACGTATAGAACATCCCGAAAGATGCGTGTTTGTTCACATGAAAAAATAAAGCATTCTACGTGATCAGATCCATTTTGTTTTTCTCGCATTGGGAGTGAGATAAAACCTCAAATAAAACACTTTCATATACGGATATGGTCGAAGTAAGAATGTTCCTTAACGACGACATTTTCAAGTCACCAGATTCTTCGTTTTCAGACGATGTAGGATTTTCCTGTCTGGTAATTTGATAAAAACACGATGAGCTTTCAGGTTATTGTGCGATATTTCGTAACTGAAACTGATACTTCAATAATTTTTCATAAAGTTTTTTTTAAATCTTTACGTTACCGTGCAATCGCGATGATCAACAATGTATGCAATGATATCCAAAATTTTGTGATAATTTTATCCATCATTGCCAGGGAGAAACAAAAAAGTAAAATACGATCTGTCGAATCTGTCAATAAAACAGAGAGATCCAACAAAATCTTGGCGATATACCAAATTCGCAAAATATTCTGCGAGAATCCATGTAAGCCGACTTATCACCGCTCAGGATGACTTTGAGCCTTACTGTTGTTTAATTTTGAGACTGTTGTCACCACGGATTTTCGCCGTTAATAACATCGGCGCCAAAGCACCCGGTCAATCGTGACTCATACTGTTCCATGCTCTTATACCTTTGCAGTTTGTCATGTATAGATACCTATGTCAAGTATTGACACATATCTGTGTATTGTATAGGTAATATATTATACTTCAAAGGGCCTGTTTGACAAATATCCCGAGATATACACGTTACAGGCCGTTATGACGTGTCATTAATATTACATGAGTAAAAATTATGTAGTCGAAAAATCCATATAGCTCGAATATTACCTAAATTCATGGCGGCCATTTTTTTCGAGATACTATTCCCCGACTTTTCTTTGACCAGTTGTCCAATTTTCCCTGGCTGAAGTTCTTATTGTCTTCATTACTGCCATGAATGCCCAATTAAAATACGCCCGATTCTTCATTTGATTTCAATTTAAATTCAACATATTTCATAAAACATATTTAAGTTGTATATATTACGGTGGTCCTTACTTAAAGCTTGGACGAATTTTTCATCATTCACACCTCAAATCGGTTCCAAATAATTCGAATACAATTCTCATTTCAGATTCCTATCTCAACTCTTACCCCTCCGACTTAGAGAGTGGCTTTCGCCACTTAATGTCTACGAAAATCTGGAAGTTAAAGATTTTTCGAAAAAAATTTTACTCTTACAATAAAATACACACTGAGAATGTGGCCGAAACACAAATATTTTAAATGGAGAAATCCACCGTATTGGTGGGATAGGTTAGAGTTGAGATGAAATTTTTCGAAAGATTTCGAAAGAAATTAGTAACCACTTTTATCCATGACCTAGTTTGAAATTTCCCGACATTTCTATGAATCCCTGATCAATGTTTTCTTCTGAGAGTGACCACCATACCGGGGTAATGTTTGATTTCATATTGACATAAAAAAAAAAGTAACGTTACAGATAACATCTCAGAGTTTAATTGACTAGTTAAAAGGTTTTATTTTACTAACGAAAAGTGGAATTATGGCTAATTGTGGAACGAAATGAAATACAAAAAAAAAATTGTGATTTAAACTGGTAATGTTTTATTCGTTAACAAAGAAAACAATGATAAAATTGAATTCGGAAGTTAGCAGGTTTTTTTGTAACACTATTTCTGTCTGTTTTCCTCCTTCCTCAAAAATGCGTACAACTTCTTACAGACTTACGAAATATAATTGACGGCCGAACAATACCGGAACAAGCGATATCACGTTAACATCATTCATCAGCAAATTATAAACGGCAATCAAAATTTCATGTGCGTATATGAAAAGTGCTTACGTACTTATGTACAGATGTGGTTAAAACGTGAGTGACCGCGATAAGAACCGCAAAACTGGGAAATTTTTGTAGATGTATATAAATAACGTATGAAGTGCGTGTACAAACACACACACGCACACGCACACAAATAAAATAAAATAATCTCGCCCTGAGAGGAAAAAGATCTAGCGGAAACCTAATTATAAAATCCGTATGACGTAGCAATAAGTACGCACGGAAAAGGTCTGACATAATCAAAGTGCGTGAGCACCCGCATTTTACGTATGCAATTAGAGTGAGCCAGTTGGATCAACAATTTTTTTCCTTAAGCCTCATATGAAAATTCGTTAGTTTGTTTACATTTGAGGAGCTTCCCCAAACTTTAGATGAATCGAAAGAAGCTGTTTCAGAAGTCACTCAAGAAATCTGAAAATTCCAATAATGGTAAAAAAAAATCGAATATTTTTATTTTCATTTTCTTTTTTTTCATTATGGCGGCAGTTGTTTTTATCGTCTTTAATTAGAAAATATCATGATATCCTGAAAATTGTAGCGCAAAATGTAAATTGTTATGGCTCGCACAAGAATTTCGAATGTTTAAATAGTAATATAAAGGCTCTATCTTTTTTTTTACAGTCAGTTAACATGTATTTTTATGTAGAGCTAATATATTTGCCTAAATACCACGTGCCACATACTATACATGTAAAACGATTTATTCTTTGGCCAAAACGGAAATGGGACTGGATATTGGTCTTTTCTGAAAGAGGTTTAAATCTTTCAGCTTAATGAAGTGGAACAAAATTATAGTTATAAAGTTTTGCTTACGTGGCATATTATTATTTAATTTTAACACATTTAAGAAAAGAAATAAGGATGCGGTCAAAGGCTGTGCCAAAACTCGGAACGTATATACATATGGGTAATTCCACCAATCCTGTGTCAAAGTTGTACCGGGTGGTCTTAATTTAGCAAAACTAAGAAAGTTATCTGAAAGGACGTATTAAAGCAAGCATCCATGATTTTTAAAAAAATTTTGTGTTCAATAGTTTTTTAGTAATGGCGGCTCACAGTTTTCGCATTTTGTAAAACACTAAATTATCAAATGCCCATAACTTCTTTCCAATTATAGCTAGAAAAAATTTTAAACAAACGATTTTTCAGAGAAAAACATGAACTTTTTGAAAAAAAATATGCCAAAATTCTGGGATATTTTAAAAATTACGAAATCACGTTTAAAGTATAAAAATCTATTTTTCGGGCCTTGTCCCATTTTTCCCGGTTTCGAAAGTATTTTTTTCGAACAATTCAGAATTTTTTACATCGGAATACATTTCAAACGAGATGGGATCTCTGAAGCAACCGCCTTAAAAAAATTAAATTCAAATTTTTCGCAATTTTTTTCGTTTTGTTTTGACAATTAAAATTATTGTTATTCAAAAACTCAAAACCAACAGTAGCTATTAGAATTGAATTATAATTTTTTTTAAGTTTGCTCAATTCTAATAGCTACTGTTGGTTTTGAGTTTTTGAATAACAATAATTTTAATTGTCAAATAAAAAATAAAAAAAAAAAAAATTGCGAAAAATTTGAATATAATTTTTCTAAGGCGGTTGCTCCAGAGATCCCATCTTTTTTGAAATGCATTCCGATGTAAAAAATGCGAAAACTGTGAGCCGCCATTACTAAAAAACTGTTGAACACAAAAATTTTTTAAAAATCATGGATGCTTGCTTTAATACGTCCTTTCAGATGACTTTCTTAGTTTTGCTAAATTAAGACCACCCGGTACAACTTTGACACAGAAATGGTGGAATTACCCATATGTATATAATGTACGTGTTCAACATTTTTTTTTATGTAGGAAAATCTGAGTAAAAGGAATCGGCAGATAACAAGGTTAGTACAACAACAACAACAACAACAACAATAATAATAATAATACTGTATTTGAAAAATTAAAGACTTTTATTGGTCTCTATCTTGCAATCGATTGCAAGTCAAGTAATTAAACCAATAAATACACTATACATAAAAAAATGAATGGAATAGAAAATGTGGATAATTCGGACTAATCTAATGTGGTTTGCTTACTTAATGTTTTTCTAGTAAACCTATTATATTATCGCGTTTAGATTGGTTAACGTATTGATAATTTCATACACACATTCTTGAAATGTTGTATCGCATGTAGTGAGGGTTTTCCATTTACGTACACAGCTGTACATCAACGTCATTATTGTTTATGCTAAGCTATCATAATTGTTACAATATTTTTTCCCTTTTATAATAACTTATTTGAAACTCAATCAGAGAAAATCCGGTTTGTCCCTCTGTACACCATATCAGTTTGGTCACTCGAAGCTGGGACACATCATGAAGAGCCTCGTGGCTACAGCAGGGAAATTGCTCGATACACTTATTGGACTCCAAGTATTGCAAAAAAGGAGTCTGAATCGGCGTGGGAACAACAGCTAAAGAAATACAAGTGAACTTTGCGAAAATTTATTCATGTTTTCATTTTGATACATTTAACGTAGAATAGTAACAATACAGTAACACTCAAAATATGTCGTAACCTGCAGGGGTGCGTTGCGCTTGTACGGAAGCTATTGACTTGAACTATTCTTACTGACTACAATAATGACTATCTGATGAAATATTCTTATTATTTTTATCAAGATAATGTGTATTGCACTAATTTTTCCTGTTATAACAATCAGAACTATTCTGTAATCGTCGATCATACTTATGCATTTCTTTATGTCTGTACTTTTATAATGTGTGGTAAATTGTTAAATTACTACACACTGACAACTGAAGACTTGTACTAGATTTAGGGTAAACTGAATAAACAGCTAAGACTTGGTAGCTATGAATTTGTGATTTTTTTCCCCACTATTTTGAAAACCCTGTGCGTATTGTATGTGTATTGACCGTAACTTTAGATCCGTTGTTCGAAAAGGTGAGCTTTGCTTTTTTCGTACTATTTTTGACGACAAAATTGATGAGACTCAATGGACCTTGAGGAGTACGTGGGAGACTTTTGGAACAACGAATGATCGTCAGCTGAAGAGATACTATGTGTGAGGAATATCCTGTTTTTGATCCGTTGCTCTCAGCGTATTGGCTGTGCGTGCAATCGTTTCCGCTAGCAAAATGACGTCGGGATTGCGCGTCAAAGAATAATTCCAAGGACTTGTCAAAACCAGCAGAGTTTAGATCGCTGAAATCCAAAGGGGTTAACCTTCCTTTTTTTGCGATTTTCAGAGCTCGGAAACTTTTTGTCTCATTGTCAGTATCGTTTATCTGGACCCTTTTTCCACTAATTGGAACTTCAGGAATGCAAAGCAAAAACGTTTAGAAGGTCATCCGACCAACTGGGGACAAATGACAAGCAAAAGACTTCCACTCAGCGGCTGTAACTCTTGAGCCGTTGCTGGCAGCGTATTCGGACTGCGCTTGATCGATTTCTTTCGCAAAATTACGTCAGTATAGCGCCTCATCGAATCAATTGCAGCACTATTCAAAATCGGTGAAATTTTCACCGAAAATCCAAAGGGGTTAGCCTTACTTTTTTTTCGATTTTCGGGGCCGAAAATTTTTCGTCTCGGAATCGATTTGTACGACCCTTTCTAGGCTAATTCGACAACAAGGAACTCAGAAAACACAGCAAAAAGAGCGTAGGACCAACAGGAGAGAAAAGACGAAGCACAGTCCATCAGGTGAAGAATGGACAAAACTCGTTTTTCGTTTTTTGGCTCTACCTTCCGATCCGTTGCTCGCAGGGCATTGAGCCTGCGGTCAATCGTTTTCTCTTGCAAAAATACGTCAGAATAGCGCCTCATCGAATCAATTGCAGCACTATTCAAAATCGGTGAAATTTTCACCGAAAATCCAAAGGGGTTAGCCTTACTTTTTTTCGATTTTCGGGGCCGAAAATTTTTCGTCTCGGAATCGATTTGTACGACCCTTTCTAGGCTAATTCGACAACAAGGAACTCAGAAAACACAGCAAAAAGAGCGTCGGACCAACAGGAGAGAAATGACGAAGCACAGTCCATCAGGTGAAGAATAGACAAAACTCGTTTTACGTTTTTTGGCTCTAACTTCCGATCCGTTGCTCGCAGGGCATTCAGCCTGCGGTCAATCGTTTTCTCTTGCAAAAATACGTCAGAATAGCGCCTCATCGAATCAATTGCAGCACTATTCAAAATCGGTGAAATTTTCACCAAAAATCCAAAGGGGTTAGCCTTGCTTTTTTCTGATTTTCGGAGCCGAAAATTTTCCGTCTCGGAATCGATTTGTACGACCCTTTCTAGGCTAATTCGACAACAAGGAACTCGGAAAACACAGCAAAAAGAGCGTAGGACCAACAGGAGAGAAATGACGAAGCACAGTCCATCAGGTGAAGAATGGACAAAACTCGTTTTTCGTTTTTTGGCTCTAACTTCCGATCCGTTGCTCGCAGGGCATTGAGCCTGCGGTCAATCGTTTTCTCTTGCAAAAATACGTCAGAATAGCGCCTCATCGAATCAATTGCAGCACTATTCAAAATCGGTGAAATTTTCACCGAAAATCCAAAGGGGTTAGCCTTACTTTTTTTCGATTTTCGGGGCCGAAAATTTTTCGTCTCGGAATCGATTTGTACGACCCTTTCTAGGCTAATTCGACAACAAGGAACTCAGAAAACACAGCAAAAAGAGCGTCGGACCAACAGGAGAGAAATGACGAAGCACAGTCCATCAGGTGAAGAATAGACAAAACTCGTTTTACGTTTTTTGGCTCTAACTTCCGATCCGTTGCTCGCAGGGCATTCAGCCTGCGGTCAATCGTTTTCTCTTGCAAAAATACGTCAGAATAGCGCCTCATCGAATCAATTGCAGCACTATTCAAAATCGGTGAAATTTTCACCAAAAATCCAAAGGGGTTAGCCTTGCTTTTTTCTGATTTTCGGAGCCGAAAATTTTCCGTCTCGGAATCGATTTGTACGACCCTTTCTAGGCTAATTCGACAACAAGGAACTCGGAAAACACAGCAAAAAGAGCGTAGGACCAACAGGAGAGAAATGACGTAGCACAGTCCATCAGGTGAAGAATGGACAAAACTCGTTTTTCGTTTTTTGGCTCTAACTTCCGATCCGTTGCTCGCAGGGCATTCAGCCTGCGGTCAATCGTTTTCTCTTGCAAAAATACGTCAGAATAGCGCCTCATCGAATCAATTGCAGCACTATTCAAAATCGGTGAAATTTTCACCGAAAATCCAAAGGGGTTAGCCTTACTTTTTTTCGATTTTCGGAGCCGAAAATTTTCCGTCTCGGAATCGATTTGTACGACCCTTTCTAGGCTAATTCGACAACAAGGAACTCAGAAAACACAGCAAAAAGAGCGTAGGACCAACAGGAGAGAAATGACGAAGCACAGTCCATCAGGTGAAGAATGGACAAAACTCGTTCTTCGTTTTTTGGCTCTAACTTCCGATCCGTTGCTCGCAGGGCATTCAGCCTGCGGTCAATCGTTTTCTCTTGCAAAAATACGTCAGAATAGCGCCTCATCGAATCAATTGCAGCACTATTCAAAATCGGTGAAATTTTCACCGAAAATCCAAAGGGGTTAGCCTTACTTTTTTTCGATTTTCGGGGCCGAAAATTTTTCGTCTTGGAATCGATTTGTACGACCCTTTCTAGGCTAATTCGACAACAAGGAACTCAGAAAACACAGCAAAAAGAGCGTAGGACCAACAGGAGAGAAAAGACAAAGCACAGTCCATCAGGTGAATAATGGACAAAACTCGTTTTTCGTTTTTTGGCTCTAACTTCCGATCCGTTGCTCGCAGGGCATTCAGCCTGCGGTCAATCGTTTTCTCTTGCAAAAATACGTCAGAATAGCGCCTCATCGAATCAATTGCAGCACTATTCAAAATCGGTGAAATTTTCACCAAAAATCCAAAGGGGTTAGCCTTGCTTTTTTCTGATTTTCGGAGCCGAAAATTTTCCGTCTCGGAATCGATTTGTACGACCCTTTCTAGGCTAATTCGACAACAAGGAACTCAGAAAACACAGCAAAAAGAGCGTAGGACCAACAGGAGAGAAATGACGAAGCACAGTCCATCAGGTGAAGAATGGACAAAACTGGTTCTTGGTTTTTGGCTCTAACTTCCGATCCGTTGCTCGCAGGGCATTAAGCCTGCGGTCAATCGTTTTCTCTTGCAAAAATACGTCAGAATAGCGCCTCATCGAATCAATTGCAGCATTATTCAAAATCGGTGAAATTTCCACCAAAAATCCAAAGGGGTTAGCCTTGCTTTTTTCTGATTTTCGGAGCCGAAAATTTTCCGTCTCGGAAATGATTTGTACGACCGTTTCTAGGCTAATTCGACAACGAGGAACTCAGAAAACACAGCAAAAAGAGCGTAGGACCAACAGGAGAGAAATGACGAAGCACAGTCCATCAGGTGAAGAATGGACAAAACTCGTTTTTCGTTTTTTGGCTCTAACTTCCGATCCGTTGCTCGCAGGGCATTAAGCCTGCGGTCAATCGTTTTCTCTTGCAAAAATACGTCAGAATAGCGCCTCATCGAATCAATTGCAGCACTATTCAAAATCGATGAAATTTTCACCGAAAATCCAAAGGGGTTAGCCTTACTTTTTTTCGATTTTCAGAGCCGAAAATTTTTCGTCTCGGAATTGATTTGTACGACCCTTTCTGGGCTAATTCGACAACAAGGAACTCAGAAAACACAGCAAAAAGAGCGTAGGACCAACAGGAGAGAAATGACGAAGCACAGTCCATCAGGTGAAGAATGGACAAAACTGGTTCTTGGTTTTTGGCTCTAACTTCCGATCCGTTGCTCGCAGGGCATTAAGCCTGCGGTCAATCGTTTTCTCTTGCAAAAATACGTCAGAATAGCGCCTCATCGAATCAATTGCAACACTATTCAAAATCGATGAAATTTTCACCGAAAATCCAAAAGGGGTTAGCCTTACTTTTTTTCGATTTTCAGAGCCGAAAATTTTTCGTCTCGGAATTGATTTGTACGACCCTTTCTGGGCTAATTCGACAACAAGGAACTCAGAAAACACAGCAAAAAGAGCGTAGGACCAACAGGAGAGAAATGACGAAGCACAGTCCATCAGGTGAAGAATGGACAAAACTCGTTTTTCGTTTTTTGGCTCTAACTTCCGATCCGTTGCTCGCAGGGCATTCAGCCTGCGGTCAATCGTTTTCTCTTGCAAAAATACGTCAGAATAGCGCCTCATCGAATCAATTGCAGCACTATTCAAAATCGGTGAAATTTTCACCAAAAATCCAAAGGGGTTAGCCTTGCTTTTTTCTGATTTTCGGAGCCGAAAATTTTCCGTCTCGGAATCGATTTGTACGACCCTTTCTAGGCTAATTCGACAACAAGGAACTCAGAAAACACAGCAAAAAGAGCGTAGGACCAACAGGAGAGAAATGACGAAGCACAGTCCATCAGGTGAAGAATGGACAAAACTCGTTCTTCGTTTTTTGGCTCTAACTTCCGATCCGTTGCTCGCAGGGCATTCAGCCTGCGGTCAATCGTTTTCTCTTGCAAAAATACGTCAGAATAGCGCCTCATCGAATCAATTGCAGCACTATTCAAAATCGGTGAAATTTTCACCGAAAATCCAAAGGGGTTAGCCTTACTTTTTTTCGATTTTCGGGGCCGAAAATTTTTCGTCTCGGAATCGATTTGTACGACCCTTTCTAGGCTAATTCGTCAACAAGGAACTCAGAAAACACAGCAAAAAGAGCGTAGGACCAACGGGAGAGAAAAGACGAAGCACAGTCCATCAGGTGAAGAATGGACAAAACTCGGTTTTCGTTTTTTGGCTCTAACTTCCGATCCGTTGCTCGCAGGGCATTCAGCCTGCGGTCAATCGTTTTCTCTTGCAAAAATACGTCAGAATAGCGCCTCATCGAATCAATTGCAGCACTATTCAAAATCGGTGAAATTTTCACCGAAAATCCAAAGGGGTTAGCCTTACTTTTTTTCGATTTTCGGAGCCGGAAATTTTTCGTCTCGGAATCGATTTGTACGACCCTTTCTGGGCTAATTCGACAACAAGGAACTCAGAAAACACACCAAAAAGAGCGTAGGACCAACAGGAGAGAAATGACGAAGCACAGTCCATCAGGTGAAGAATGGACAAAACTCGTTTTTCGTTTTTTGGCTCTAACTTCCGATCCGTTGCTCGCAGGGCATTGAGCCTGCGGTCAATCGTTTTCTCTTGCAAAAATACGTCAGAATAGCGCCTCATCGAATCAATTGCAGCACTATTCAAAATCAGTGAAATTTTCACCACAAATCCAAAGGGGTTAGCCTTGCTTTTTTCTGATTTACGGAGCCGAAAATTTTCCGTCTCGGAATCGATTTGTACGACCCTTTCTAGGCTAATTCGACAACAAGGAACTCAGAAAACACAGCAAAAAGAGCGTAGGACCAACGGGAGAGAAATGACGAAGCACAGTCCATCAGGTGAAGAATGGACAAAACTCGTTTTTCGTTTTTTGGCTCTAACTTCCGATCCGTTGCTCGCAGGGCATTCAGCCTGCGGTCAATCGTTTTCTCTTGCAAAAATACGTCAGAATAGCGCCTCATCGAATCAATTGCAGCACTATTCAAAATCGGTGAAATTTTCACCGAAAATCCAAAGGGGTTAGCCTTACTTTTTTTCGATTTTCGGAGCCGAAAATTTTCCGTCTCGGAATCGATTTGTACGACTCTTTCTAGGCTAATTCGACAACAAGGAACTCAGAAAACACAGCAAAAAGAGCGTAGGACCAACAGGAGAGAAATGACGAAGCACAGTCCATCAGGTGAAGAATGGACAAAACTCGTTCTACGTTTTTTGGCTCTAACTTCCGATCCGTTGCTCGCAGGGCATTCAGCCTGCGGTCAATCGTTTTCTCTTGCAAAAATACGTCAGAATAGCGCCTCATCGAATCAATTGCAGCACTATTCAAAATCGGTGAAATTTTCACCGAAAATCCAAAGGGGTTAGCCTTACTTTTTTTCGATTTTCGGGGCCGAAAATTTTTCGTCTTGGAATCGATTTGTACGACCCTTTCTAGGCTAATTCGACAACAAGGAACTCAGAAAACACAGCAAAAAGAGCGTAGGACCAACAGGAGAGAAAAGACGAAGCACAGTCCATCAGGTGAAGAATGGACAAAACTCGTTTTTCGTTTTTTGGCTCTAACTTCCGATCCGTTGCTCGCAGGGCATTAGGCCTGCGGTCAAACGTTTTCTCTTGAAAAAATACGTCAGAATAGCGCCTCATCGAATCAATTGCAGCACTATTCAAAATCAGTGAAATTTTCACCGAAAATCCAAAGGGGTTAGCCTTACTTTTTTTCGATTTTCGGAGCCGGAAATTTTTCGTCTCGGAATCGATTTGTACGACCCTTTCTAGGCTAATTCGACAACAAGAAACTCAGAAAACACAGCAAAAAGAGCGTAGGACCAACAGGAGAGAAATGACGAAGCACAGTCCATCAGGTGAAGAATGGACAAAACTCGTTTTTCGTTTTTTGGCTCTAACTTCCGATCCGTTGCTCGCAGGGCATTGAGCCTGCGGTCAATCGTTTTCTCTTGCAAAAATACGTCAGAATAGCGCCTCATCGAATCAATTGCAGCACTATTCAAAATCGGTGAAATTTTCAGCGAAAATCCAAAGGGGTTAGCCTTACTTTTTTTCGATTTTCGGGGCCGAAAATTTTTCGTCTCGGAATCGATTTGTACGACCCTTTCTAGGCTAATTCGACAACAAGGAACTCAGAAAACACAGCAAAAAGAGCGTAGGACCAACAGGAGAGAAAAGACGAAGCACAGTCCATCAGGTGAAGAATGGACAAAACTCGTTTTTCGTTTTTTGGCTCTAACTTTCGATCCGTTGCTCGCAGGGCATTAGGCCTGCAGTCAATCGTTTTCTCTTGCAAAAATACGTCAGAATAGCGCCTCATCGAATCAATTGCAGCACTATTCAAAATCGGTGAAATTTTCACCGAAAATCCAAAGGGGTTAGCCTTACTTTTTTTCGATTTTCGGAGCCGAAAATTTTCCGTCTCGGAATCGATTTGTACGACCCTTTCTGGGCTAATTCGACAACAAGGAACTCAGAAAACACAGCAAAAAGAGCGTCGGACCAACAGGAGAGAAATGACGAAGCACAGTCCATCAGGTGAAGAATAGACAAAACTCGTTTTTCGTTTTTTGGCTCTAACTTCCGATCCGTTGCTCGCAGGGCATTAGGCCTGCGGTCAAACGTTTTCTCTTGCAAAAATACGTCAGAATAGCGCCTCATCAAATCAATTGCAGCACTATTCAAAATCGGTGAAATTTTCACCGAAAATCCAAAGGGGTTAGCCTTACTTTTTTTCGATTTTCGGGGCCGAAAATTTTTCGTCTCGGAATCGATTTGTACGACCCTTTCTAGGCTAATTCGACAACAAGGAACTCAGAAAACACAGCAAAAAGAGCGTAGGACCAACAGGAGAGAAATGACGAAGCACAGTCCATCAGGTGAATAATGGACAAAACTCGTTTTTCGTTTTTTGGCTCTAACTTCCGATCCGTTGCTCGCAGGGCATTGAGCCTGCGGTCAATCGTTTTCTCTTGCAAAAATACGTCAGAATAGCGCCTCATCGAATCAATTGCAGCACTATTCAAAATCGGTGAAATTTTCACCAAAAATCCAAAGGGGTTAGCCTTGCTTTTTTCTGATTTTCGGAGCCGAAAATTTTCCGTCTCGGAATCGATTTGTACGACCCTTTCTAGGCTAATTCGACAACAAGGAACTCAGAAAACACAGCAAAAAGAGCGTAGGACCAACAGGAGAGAAATGACGAAGCACAGTCCATCAGGTGAACAATGGACAAAACTCGTTTTTCGTTTTTTGGCTCTAACTTCCGATCCGTTGCTCGCAGGGCATTCAGCCTGCGGTCAATCGTTTTCTCTTGCAAAAATACGTCAGAATAGCGCCTCATCGAATCAATTGCAGCACTATTCAAAATCGGTGAAATTTTCACCGAAAATCCAAAGGGGTTAGCCTTACTTTTTTTCGATTTTCGGAGCCGAAAATTTTCCGTCTCGGAATCGATTTGTACGACTCTTTCTAGGCTAATTCGACAACAAGGAACTCAGAAAACACAGCAAAAAGAGCGTAGGACCAACAGGAGAGAAATGACGAAGCACAGTCCATCAGGTGAAGAATGGACAAAACTCGTTCTTCGTTTTTTGGCTCTAACTTCCGATCCGTTGCTCGCAGGGCATTCAGCCTGCGGTCAATCGTTTTCTCTTGCAAAAATACGTCAGAATAGCGCCTCATCGAATCAATTGCAGCACTATTCAAAATCGGTGAAATTTTCACCGAAAATCCAAAGGGGTTAGCCTTACTTTTTTTCGATTTTCGGGGCCGAAAATTTTTCGTCTCGGAATCGATTTGTACGACCCTTTCTAGGCTAATTCGTCAACAAGGAACTCAGAAAACACAGCAAAAAGAGCGTAGGACCAACGGGAGAGAAAAGACGAAGCACAGTCCATCAGGTGAAGAATGGACAAAACTCGTTTTTCGTTTTTTGGCTCTAACTTCCGATCCGTTGCTCGCAGGGCATTCAGCCTGCGGTCAATCGTTTTCTCTTGCAAAAATACGTCAGAATAGCGCCTCATCGAATCAATTGCAGCACTATTCAAAATCAGTGAAATTTTCACCGAAAATCCAAAGGGGTTAGCCTTACTTTTTTTCGATTTTCGGGGCCGAAAATTTTTCGTCTCGGAATCGATTTGTACGACCCTTTCTAGGCTAATTCGACAACAAGGAACTCAGAAAACACAGCAAAAAGAGCGTAGGACCAACAGGAGAGAAATGACGAAGCACAGTCCATCAGGTGAAGAATGGACAAAACTCGTTTTTCGTTTTTTGGCTCTAACTTCCGATCCGTTGCTCGCAGGGCATTGAGCCTGCGGTCAATCGTTTTCTCTTGCAAAAATACGTCAGAATAGCGCCTCATCGAATCAATTGCAGCACTATTCAAAATCGGTGAAATTTTCAGCGAAAATCCAAAGGGGTTAGCCTTACTTTTTTTCGATTTTCGGGGCCGAAAATTTTTCGTCTCGGAATCGATTTGTACGACCCTTTCTAGGCTAATTCGACAACAAGGAACTCAGAAAACACAGCAAAAAGAGCGTAGGACCAACGGGAGAGAAATGACGAAGCACAGTCCATCAGGTGAAGAATGGACAAAACTCGTTTTTCGTTTTTTGGCTCTAACTTCCGATCCGTTGCTCGCAGGGCATTCAGCCTGCGGTCAATCGTTTTCTCTTGCAAAAATACGTCAGAATAGCGCCTCATCGAATCAATTGCAGCACTATTCAAAATCGGTGAAATTTTCACCGAAAATCCAAAGGGGTTAGCCTTACTTTTTTTCGATTTTCGGAGCCGAAAATTTTCCGTCTCGGAATCGATTTGTACGACTCTTTCTAGGCTAATTCGACAACAAGGAACTCAGAAAACACAGCAAAAAGAGCGTAGGACCAACAGGAGAGAAATGACGAAGCACAGTCCATCAGGTGAAGAATGGACAAAACTCGTTCTTCGTTTTTTGGCTCTAACTTCCGATCCGTTGCTCGCAGGGCATTCAGCCTGCGGTCAATCGTTTTCTCTTGCAAAAATACGTCAGAATAGCGCCTCATCGAATCAATTGCAGCACCATTCAAAATCGGTGAAATTTTCACCGAAAATCCAAAGGGGTTAGCCTTACTTTTTTTCGATTTTCGGGGCCGAAAATTTTTCGTCTCGGAATCGATTTGTACGACCCTTTCTAGGCTAATTCGTCAACAAGGAACTCAGAAAACACAGCAAAAAGAGCGTAGGACCAACGGGAGAGAAAAGACGAAGCACAGTCCATCAGGTGAAGAATGGACAAAACTCGGTTTTCGTTTTTTGGCTCTAACTTCCGATCCGTTGCTCGCAGGGCATTCAGCCTGCGGTCAATCGTTTTCTCTTGCAAAAATACGTCAGAATAGCGCCTCATCGAATCAATTGCAGCACTATTCAAAATCGGTGAAATTTTCACCGAAAATCCAAAGGGGTTAGCCTTACTTTTTTTCGATTTTCGGAGCCGGAAATTTTTCGTCTCGGAATCGATTTGTACGACCCTTTCTGGGCTAATTCGACAACAAGGAACTCAGAAAACACACCAAAAAGAGCGTAGGACCAACAGGAGAGAAATGACGAAGCACAGTCCATCAGGTGAAGAATGGACAAAACTCGTTTTTCGTTTTTTGGCTCTAACTTCCGATCCGTTGCTCGCAGGGCATTCAGCCTGCGGTCAATCGTTTTCTCTTGCAAAAATACGTCAGAATAGCGCCTCATCGAATCAATTGCAGCACTATTCAAAATCGGTGAAATTTTCACCGAAAATCCAAAGGGGTTAGCCTTACTTTTTTTCGATTTTCGGGGCCGAAAATTTTTCGTCTCGGAATCGATTTGTACGACCCTTTCTAGGCTAATTCGTCAACAAGGAACTCAGAAAACACAGCAAAAAGAGCGTAGGACCAACGGGAGAGAAAAGACGAAGCACAGTCCATCAGGTGAAGAATGGACAAAACTCGTTTTTCGTTTTTTGGCTCTAACTTCCGATCCGTTGCTCGCAGGGCATTCAGCCTGCGGTCAATCGTTTTCTCTTGCAAAAATACGTCAGAATAGCGCCTCATCGAATCAATTGCAGCACTATTCAAAATCGGTGAAATTTTCACCGAAAATCCAAAGGGGTTAGCCTTACTTTTTTTCGATTTTCGGAGCCGGAAATTTTTCGTCTCGGAATCGATTTGTACGACCCTTTCTGGGCTAATTCGACAACAAGGAACTCAGAAAACACACCAAAAAGAGCGTAGGACCAACAGGAGAGAAATGACGAAGCACAGTCCATCAGGTGAAGAATGGACAAAACTCGTTTTTCGTTTTTTGGCTCTAACTTCCGATCCGTTGCTCGCAGGGCATTCAGCCTGCGGTCAATCGTTTTCTCTTGCAAAAATACGTCAGAATAGCGCCTCATCGAATCAATTGCAGCACTATTCAAAATCGGTGAAATTTTCACCGAAAATCCAAAGGGGTTAGCCTTACTTTTTTTCGATTTTCGGGGCCGAAAATTTTTCGTCTCGGAATCGATTTGTACGACCCTTTCTAGGCTAATTCGTCAACAAGGAACTCAGAAAACACAGCAAAAAGAGCGTAGGACCAACGGGAGAGAAAAGACGAAGCACAGTCCATCAGGTGAAGAATGGACAAAACTCGTTTTTCGTTTTTTGGCTCTAACTTCCGATCCGTTGCTCGCAGGGCATTCAGCCTGCGGTCAATCGTTTTCTCTTGCAAAAATACGTCAGAATAGCGCCTCATCGAATCAATTGCAGCACTATTCAAAATCAGTGAAATTTTCACCGAAAATCCAAAGGGGTTAGCCTTACTTTTTTTCGATTTTCGGGGCCGAAAATTTTTCGTCTCGGAATCGATTTGTACGACCCTTTCTAGGCTAATTCGACAACAAGGAACTCAGAAAACACAGCAAAAAGAGCGTAGGACCAACAGGAGAGAAATGACGAAGCACAGTCCATCAGGTGAAGAATGGACAAAACTCGTTTTTCGTTTTTTGGCTCTAACTTCCGATCCGTTGCTCGCAGGGCATTGAGCCTGCGGTCAATCGTTTTCTCTTGCAAAAATACGTCAGAATAGCGCCTCATCGAATCAATTGCAGCACTATTCAAAATCGGTGAAATTTTCAGCGAAAATCCAAAGGGGTTAGCCTTACTTTTTTTCGATTTTCGGGGCCGAAAATTTTTCGTCTCGGAATCGATTTGTACGACCCTTTCTAGGCTAATTCGACAACAAGGAACTCAGAAAACACAGCAAAAAGAGCGTAGGACCAACGGGAGAGAAATGACGAAGCACAGTCCATCAGGTGAAGAATGGACAAAACTCGTTTTTCGTTTTTTGGCTCTAACTTCCGATCCGTTGCTCGCAGGGCATTCAGCCTGCGGTCAATCGTTTTCTCTTGCAAAAATACGTCAGAATAGCGCCTCATCGAATCAATTGCAGCACTATTCAAAATCGGTGAAATTTTCACCGAAAATCCAAAGGGGTTAGCCTTACTTTTTTTCGATTTTCGGAGCCGAAAATTTTCCGTCTCGGAATCGATTTGTACGACTCTTTCTAGGCTAATTCGACAACAAGGAACTCAGAAAACACAGCAAAAAGAGCGTAGGACCAACAGGAGAGAAATGACGAAGCACAGTCCATCAGGTGAAGAATGGACAAAACTCGTTCTTCGTTTTTTGGCTCTAACTTCCGATCCGTTGCTCGCAGGGCATTCAGCCTGCGGTCAATCGTTTTCTCTTGCAAAAATACGTCAGAATAGCGCCTCATCGAATCAATTGCAGCACCATTCAAAATCGGTGAAATTTTCACCGAAAATCCAAAGGGGTTAGCCTTACTTTTTTTCGATTTTCGGGGCCGAAAATTTTTCGTCTCGGAATCGATTTGTACGACCCTTTCTAGGCTAATTCGTCAACAAGGAACTCAGAAAACACAGCAAAAAGAGCGTAGGACCAACGGGAGAGAAAAGACGAAGCACAGTCCATCAGGTGAAGAATGGACAAAACTCGGTTTTCGTTTTTTGGCTCTAACTTCCGATCCGTTGCTCGCAGGGCATTCAGCCTGCGGTCAATCGTTTTCTCTTGCAAAAATACGTCAGAATAGCGCCTCATCGAATCAATTGCAGCACTATTCAAAATCGGTGAAATTTTCACCGAAAATCCAAAGGGGTTAGCCTTACTTTTTTTCGATTTTCGGAGCCGGAAATTTTTCGTCTCGGAATCGATTTGTACGACCCTTTCTGGGCTAATTCGACAACAAGGAACTCAGAAAACACACCAAAAAGAGCGTAGGACCAACAGGAGAGAAATGACGAAGCACAGTCCATCAGGTGAAGAATGGACAAAACTCGTTTTTCGTTTTTTGGCTCTAACTTCCGATCCGTTGCTCGCAGGGCATTGAGCCTGCGGTCAATCGTTTTCTCTTGCAAAAATACGTCAGAATAGCGCCTCATCGAATCAATTGCAGCACTATTCAAAATCAGTGAAATTTTCACCACAAATCCAAAGGGGTTAGCCTTGCTTTTTTCTGATTTACGGAGCCGAAAATTTTCCGTCTCGGAATCGATTTGTACGACCCTTTCTAGGCTAATTCGACAACAAGGAACTCAGGAAACACAGCAAAAAGAGCGTAGGACCAACGGGAGAGAAATGACGAAGCACAGTCCATCAGGTGAAGAATGGACAAAACTCGTTTTTCGTTTTTTGGCTCTAACTTCCGATCCGTTGCTCGCAGGGCATTCAGCCTGCGGTCAATCGTTTTCTCTTGCAAAAATACGTCAGAATAGCGCCTCATCGAATCAATTGCAGCACTATTCAAAATCGGTGAAATTTTCACCAAAAATCCAAAGGGGTTAGCCTTGCTTTTTTCTGATTTTCGGAGCCGAAAATTTTCCGTTTTGGAATCGATTTGTACGACCCTTTCTAGGCTAATTCGACAACAAGGAACTCGGAAAACACAGCAAAAAGAGCGTAGGACCAACAGGAGAGAAATGACGAAGCACAGTCCATCAGGTGAAGAATGGACAAAACTCGTTTTTCGTTTTTTGGCTCTAACTTCCGATCCGTTGCTCGCAGGGCATTCAGCCTGCGGTCAATCGTTTTCTCTTGCAAAAATACGTCAGAATAGCGCCTCATCGAATCCATTGCAGCACTATTCAAAATCGGTGAAATTTCCACCGAAAATCCAAAGGGGTTAGCCTTACTTTTTTTCGATTTTCGGAGCCGAAAATTTTCCGTCTCGGAATCGATTTGTACGACTCTTTCTAGGCTAATTCGACAACAAGGAACTCAGAAAACACAGCAAAAAGAGCGTAGGACCAACAGGAGAGAAATGACGAAGCACAGTCCATCAGGTGAAGAATGGACAAAACTCGTTCTTCGTTTTTTGGCTCTAACTTCCGATCCGTTGCTCGCAGGGCATTCAGCCTGCGGTCAATCGTTTTCTCGTGCAAAAATACGTCAGAATAGCGCCTCATCGAATCAATTGCAGCACTATTCAAAATCGGTGAAATTTTCACCGAAAATCCAAAGGGGTTAGCCTTACTTTTTTTCGATTTTCGGGGCCGAAAATTTTTCGTCTTGGAATCGATTTGTACGACCCTTTCTAGGCTAATTCGACAACAAGGAACTCAGAAAACACAGCAAAAAGAGCGTAGGACCAACAGGAGAGAAAAGACGAAGCACAGTCCATCAGGTGAAGAATGGACAAAACTCGTTTTTCGTTTTTTGGCTCCAACTTCCGATCCGTTGCTCGCAGGGCATTAGGCCTGCGGTCAAACGTTTTCTCTTGCAAAAATACGTCAGAATAGCGCCTCATCGAATCAATTGCAGCACCATTCAAAATCGGTGAAATTTTCACCGAAAATCCAAAGGGGTTAGCCTTACTTTTTTTCGATTTTCGGGGCCGAAAATTTTTCGTCTTGGAATCGATTTGTACGACCCTTTCTAGGCTAATTCGACAACGAGGAACTCAGAAAACACAGCAAAAAGAGCGTAGGACCAACAGGAGAGAAAAGACGAAGCACAGTCCATCAGGTGAAGAATGGACAAAACTCGTTTTTCGTTTTTTGGCTCTAACTTCCGATCCGTTGCTCGCAGGGCATTAGGCCTGCGGTCAAACTTTTTCTCTAGCAAAAATACGTCAGAATAGCGCCTCATCGAATCAATTGCAGCACTATTCAAAATCGGTGAAATTTTCACCGAAAATCCAAAGGGGTTAGCCTTACTTTTCTTCGATTTTCGGGGCCGAAAATTTTTCGTCTCGGAATCGATTTGTACGACCCTTTCTAGGCTAATTCGACAACAAGGAACTCAGAAAACACAGCAAAAAGAGCGTAGGACCAACAGGAGAGAAATGACGAAGCACAGTCCATCAGGTGAAGAATGGACAAAACTCGTTTATCGTTTTTTGGCTCTAACTTCCGATCCGTTGCTCGCAGGGCATTCAGCCTGCGGTCAATGGTTTTCTCTTGCAAAAATACGTCAGAATAGCGCCTCATCGAATCAATTGCAGCACTATTCAAAATCGGTGAAATTTTCACCAAAAATCCTACGGGGTTAGCCTTGCTTTTTTCTGATTTTCGGAGCCGAAAATTTTCCGTCTCGGAATCGATTCGTACGACCCTTTCTAGGCTAATTCGACAACAAGGAACTCAGAAAACACAGCAAAAAGAGCGTAGGACCAACGGGAGAGAAAAGACGAAGCACAGTCCATCAGGTGAAGAATGGACAAAACTCGGTTTTCGTTTTTTGGCTCTAACTTCCGATCCGTTGCTCGCAGGGCATTGAGCCTGCGGTCAATCGTTTTCTCTTGCAAAAATACGTCAGAATAGCGCCTCATCGAATCAATTGCAGCACTATTCAAAATCGGTGAAATTCTCACCGAAAATCCAAAGGGGTTAGCTTTACTTTTTTTCGATTTTCGGAGCCGGAAATTTTTCGTCTCGGAATCGATTTGTACGACCCTTTCTAGGCTAATTCGACAACAAGGAACTCAGAAAACACAGCAAAAAGAGCGTAGGACCAACAGGAGAGAAATGACGAAGCACAGTCCATCAGGTGAAGAATGGACAAAACTCGTTTTTCGTTTTTTGGCTCTAACTTCCGATCCGTTGCTCGCAGGGCATTGAGCCTGCGGTCAATCGTTTTCTCTTGCAAAAATACGTCAGAATAGCGCCTCATCGAATCAATTGCAGCACTATTCAAAATCGGTGAAATTTTCAGCGAAAATCCAAAGGGGTTAGCCTTACTTTTTTTGGATTTTCGGGGCCGAAAATTTTTCGTCTCGGAATCGATTTGTACGACCCTTTCTAGGCTAATTCGACAACAAGGAACTCAGAAAACACAGCAAAAAGAGCGTAGGACCAACAGGAGAGAAAAGACGAAGCACAGTCCATCAGGTGAAGAATGGACAAAACTCGTTTTTCGTTTTTTGGCTCTAACTTTCGATCCGTTGCTCGCAGGGCATTAGGCGTGCAGTCAATCGTTTTCTCTTGCAAAAATACGTCAGAATAGCGCCTCATCGAATCAATTGCAGCACTATTCAAAATCGGTGAAATTTTCACCGAAAATCCAAAGGGGTTAGCCTTACTTTTTTTCGATTTTCGGAGCCGAAAATTTTCCGTCTCGGAATCGATTTGTACGACCCTTTCCGGGCTAATTCGACAACAAGGAACTCAGAAAACACAGCAAAAAGAGCGTCGGACCAACAGGAGAGAAATGACGAAGCACAGTCCATCAGGTGAAGAATAGACAAAACTCGTTTTTCGTTTTTTGGCTCTAACTTCCGATCCGTTGCTCGCAGGGCATTAGGCCTGCGGTCAAACGTTTTCTCTTGCAAAAATACGTCAGAATAGCGCCTCATCGAATCAATTGCAGCACTATTCAAAATCGGTGAAATTTTCACCGAAAATCCAAAGGGGTTAGCCTTACTTTTTTTCGATTTTCGGGGCCGAAAATTTTTCGTCTCGGAATCGATTTGTACGACCCTTTCTAGGCTAATTCGACAACAAGGAACTCAGAAAACACAGCAAAAAGAGCGTAGGACCAACAGGAGAGAAATGACGAAGCACAGTCCATCAGGTGAATAATGGACAAAACTCGTTTTTCGTTTTTTGGCTCTAACTTCCGATCCGTTGCTCGCAGGGCATTGAGCCTGCGGTCAATCGTTTTCTCTTGCAAAAATACGTCAGAATAGCGCCTCATCGAATCAATTGCAGCACTATTCAAAATCGGTGAAATTTTCACCAAAAATCCAAAGGGGTTAGCCTTGCTTTTTTCTGATTTTCGGAGCCGAAAATTTTCCGTCTCGGAATCGATTTGTACGACCCTTTCTAGGCTAATTCGACAACAAGGAACTCAGAAAACACAGCAAAAAGAGCGTAGGACCAACAGGAGAGAAATGACGAAGCACAGTCCATCAGGTGAACAATGGACAAAACTCGTTTTTCGTTCTTTGGCTCTAACTTCCGATCCGTTGCTCGCAGGGCATTCAGCCTGCGGTCAATCGTTTTCTCTTGCAAAAATACGTCAGAATAGCGCCTCATCGAATCAATTGCAGCACTATTCAAAATCGGTGAAATTTTCACCAAAAATCCAAAGGGGTTAGCCTTGCTTTTTTCTGATTTTCGGAGCCGAAAATTTTCCGTCTCGGAATCGATTTGTACGACCCTTTCTAGGCTAATTCGACAACAAGGAACTCAGAAAACACAGCAAAAAGAGCGTAGGACCAACAGGAGAGAAATGACGAAGCACAGTCCATCAGGTGAAGAATGGACAAAACTCGTTTTTCGTTTTTTGGCTCTAACTTCCGATCCGTTGCTCGCAGGGCATTCAGCCTGCGGTCAATCGTTTTCTCTTGCAAAAATACGTCAGAATAGCGCCTCATCGAATCAATTGCAGCACTATTCAAAATCGGTGAAATTTTCACCGAAAATCCAAAGGGGTTAGCCTTACTTTTTTTCGATTTTCAGAGCCGAAAATTTTCCGTCTCGGAATCGATTTGTACGACTCTTTCTAGGCTAATTCGACAACAAGGAACTCAGAAAACACAGCAAAAAGAGCGTAGGACCAACAGGAGAGAAATGACGAAGCACAGTCCATCAGGTGAAGAATGGACAAAACTCGTTCTTCGTTTTTTGGCTCTAACTTCCGATCCGTTGCTCGCAGGGCATTCAGCCTGCGGTCAATCGTTTTCTCTTGCAAAAATACGTCAGAATAGCGCCTCATCGAATCAATTGCAGCACTATTCAAAATCGGTGAAATTTTCACCGAAAATCCAAAGGGGTTAGCCTTACTTTTTTTCGATTTTCGGGGCCGAAAATTTTTCGTCTCGGAATCGATTTGTACGACCCTTTCTAGGCTAATTCGTCAACAAGGAACTCAGAAAACACAGCAAAAAGAGCGTAGGACCAACGGGAGAGAAAAGACGAAGCACAGTCCATCAGGTGAAGAATGGACAAAACTCGGTTTTCGTTTTTTGGCTCTAACTTCCGATCCGTTGCTCGCAGGGCATTCAGCCTGCGGTCAATCGTTTTCTCTTGCAAAAATACGTCAGAATAGCGCCTCATCGAATCAATTGCAGCACTATTCAAAATCGGTGAAATTTTCACCGAAAATCCAAAGGGGTTAGCCTTACTTTTTTTCGATTTTCGGAGCCGGAAATTTTTCGTCTCGGAATCGATTTGTACGACCCTTTCTGGGCTAATTCGACAACAAGGAACTCAGAAAACACACCAAAAAGAGCGTAGGACCAACAGGAGAGAAATGACGAAGCACAGTCCATCAGGTGAAGAATGGACAAAACTCGTTTTTCGTTTTTTGGCTCTAACTTCCGATCCGTTGCTCGCAGGGCATTGAGCCTGCGGTCAATCGTTTTCTCTTGCAAAAATACGTCAGAATAGCGCCTCATCGAATCAATTGCAGCACTATTCAAAATCAGTGAAATTTTCACCACAAATCCAAAGGGGTTAGCCTTGCTTTTTTCTGATTTACGGAGCCGAAAATTTTCCGTCTCGGAATCGATTTGTACGACCCTTTCTAGGCTAATTCGACAACAAGGAACTCAGGAAACACAGCAAAAAGAGCGTAGGACCAACGGGAGAGAAATGACGAAGCACAGTCCATCAGGTGAAGAATGGACAAAACTCGTTTTTCGTTTTTTGGCTCTAACTTCCGATCCGTTGCTCGCAGGGCATTCAGCCTGCGGTCAATCGTTTTCTCTTGCAAAAATACGTCAGAATAGCGCCTCATCGAATCAATTGCAGCACTATTCAAAATCGGTGAAATTTTCACCAAAAATCCAAAGGGGTTAGCCTTGCTTTTTTCTGATTTTCGGAGCCGAAAATTTTCCGTTTTGGAATCGATTTGTACGACCCTTTCTAGGCTAATTCGACAACAAGGAACTCGGAAAACACAGCAAAAAGAGCGTAGGACCAACAGGAGAGAAATGACGAAGCACAGTCCATCAGGTGAAGAATGGACAAAACTCGTTTTTCGTTTTTTGGCTCTAACTTCCGATCCGTTGCTCGCAGGGCATTCAGCCTGCGGTCAATCGTTTTCTCGTGCAAAAATACGTCAGAATAGCGCCTCATCGAATCAATTGCAGCACTATTCAAAATCGGTGAAATTTTCACCGAAAATCCAAAGGGGTTAGCCTTACTTTTTTTCGATTTTCGGGGCCGAAAATTTTTCGTCTTGGAATCGATTTGTACGACCCTTTCTAGGCTAATTCGACAACAAGGAACTCAGAAAACACAGCAAAAAGAGCGTAGGACCAACAGGAGAGAAAAGACGAAGCACAGTCCATCAGGTGAAGAATGGACAAAACTCGTTTTTCGTTTTTTGGCTCCAACTTCCGATCCGTTGCTCGCAGGGCATTAGGCCTGCGGTCAAACGTTTTCTCTTGCAAAAATACGTCAGAATAGCGCCTCATCGAATCAATTGCAGCACCATTCAAAATCGGTGAAATTTTCACCGAAAATCCAAAGGGGTTAGCCTTACTTTTTTTCGATTTTCGGGGCCGAAAATTTTTCGTCTTGGAATCGATTTGTACGACCCTTTCTAGGCTAATTCGACAACGAGGAACTCAGAAAACACAGCAAAAAGAGCGTAGGACCAACAGGAGAGAAAAGACGAAGCACAGTCCATCAGGTGAAGAATGGACAAAACTCGTTTTTCGTTTTTTGGCTCTAACTTCCGATCCGTTGCTCGCAGGGCATTAGGCCTGCGGTCAAACTTTTTCTCTAGCAAAAATACGTCAGAATAGCGCCTCATCGAATCAATTGCAGCACTATTCAAAATCGGTGAAATTTTCACCGAAAATCCAAAGGGGTTAGCCTTACTTTTCTTCGATTTTCGGGGCCGAAAATTTTTCGTCTCGGAATCGATTTGTACGACCCTTTCTAGGCTAATTCGACAACAAGGAACTCAGAAAACACAGCAAAAAGAGCGTAGGACCAACAGGAGAGAAATGACGAAGCACAGTCCATCAGGTGAAGAATGGACAAAACTCGTTTATCGTTTTTTGGCTCTAACTTCCGATCCGTTGCTCGCAGGGCATTCAGCCTGCGGTCAATGGTTTTCTCTTGCAAAAATACGTCAGAATAGCGCCTCATCGAATCAATTGCAGCACTATTCAAAATCGGTGAAATTTTCACCAAAAATCCTACGGGGTTAGCCTTGCTTTTTTCTGATTTTCGGAGCCGAAAATTTTCCGTCTCGGAATCGATTCGTACGACCCTTTCTAGGCTAATTCGACAACAAGGAACTCAGAAAACACAGCAAAAAGAGCGTAGGACCAACGGGAGAGAAAAGACGAAGCACAGTCCATCAGGTGAAGAATGGACAAAACTCGGTTTTCGTTTTTTGGCTCTAACTTCCGATCCGTTGCTCGCAGGGCATTGAGCCTGCGGTCAATCGTTTTCTCTTGCAAAAATACGTCAGAATAGCGCCTCATCGAATCAATTGCAGCACTATTCAAAATCGGTGAAATTCTCACCGAAAATCCAAAGGGGTTAGCTTTACTTTTTTTCGATTTTCGGAGCCGGAAATTTTTCGTCTCGGAATCGATTTGTACGACCCTTTCTAGGCTAATTCGACAACAAGGAACTCAGAAAACACAGCAAAAAGAGCGTAGGACCAACAGGAGAGAAATGACGAAGCACAGTCCATCAGGTGAAGAATGGACAAAACTCGTTTTTCGTTTTTTGGCTCTAACTTCCGATCCGTTGCTCGCAGGGCATTGAGCCTGCGGTCAATCGTTTTCTCTTGCAAAAATACGTCAGAATAGCGCCTCATCGAATCAATTGCAGCACTATTCAAAATCGGTGAAATTTTCAGCGAAAATCCAAAGGGGTTAGCCTTACTTTTTTTGGATTTTCGGGGCCGAAAATTTTTCGTCTCGGAATCGATTTGTACGACCCTTTCTAGGCTAATTCGACAACAAGGAACTCAGAAAACACAGCAAAAAGAGCGTAGGACCAACAGGAGAGAAAAGACGAAGCACAGTCCATCAGGTGAAGAATGGACAAAACTCGTTTTTCGTTTTTTGGCTCTAACTTTCGATCCGTTGCTCGCAGGGCATTAGGCCTGCAGTCAATCGTTTTCTCTTGCAAAAATACGTCAGAATAGCGCCTCATCGAATCAATTGCAGCACTATTCAAAATCGGTGAAATTTTCACCGAAAATCCAAAGGGGTTAGCCTTACTTTTTTTCGATTTTCGGAGCCGAAAATTTTCCGTCTCGGAATCGATTTGTACGACCCTTTCCGGGCTAATTCGACAACAAGGAACTCAGAAAACACAGCAAAAAGAGCGTCGGACCAACAGGAGAGAAATGACGAAGCACAGTCCATCAGGTGAAGAATAGACAAAACTCGTTTTTCGTTTTTTGGCTCTAACTTCCGATCCGTTGCTCGCAGGGCATTAGGCCTGCGGTCAAACGTTTTCTCTTGCAAAAATACGTCAGAATAGCGCCTCATCGAATCAATTGCAGCACTATTCAAAATCGGTGAAATTTTCACCGAAAATCCAAAGGGGTTAGCCTTACTTTTTTTCGATTTTCGGGGCCGAAAATTTTTCGTCTCGGAATCGATTTGTACGACCCTTTCTAGGCTAATTCGACAACAAGGAACTCAGAAAACACAGCAAAAAGAGCGTAGGACCAACAGGAGAGAAATGACGAAGCACAGTCCATCAGGTGAATAATGGACAAAACTCGTTTTTCGTTTTTTGGCTCTAACTTCCGATCCGTTGCTCGCAGGGCATTGAGCCTGCGGTCAATCGTTTTCTCTTGCAAAAATACGTCAGAATAGCGCCTCATCGAATCAATTGCAGCACTATTCAAAATCGGTGAAATTTTCACCAAAAATCCAAAGGGGTTAGCCTTGCTTTTTTCTGATTTTCGGAGCCGAAAATTTTCCGTCTCGGAATCGATTTGTACGACCCTTTCTAGGCTAATTCGACAACAAGGAACTCAGAAAACACAGCAAAAAGAGCGTAGGACCAACAGGAGAGAAATGACGAAGCACAGTCCATCAGGTGAACAATGGACAAAACTCGTTTTTCGTTCTTTGGCTCTAACTTCCGATCCGTTGCTCGCAGGGCATTCAGCCTGCGGTCAATCGTTTTCTCTTGCAAAAATACGTCAGAATAGCGCCTCATCGAATCAATTGCAGCACTATTCAAAATCGGTGAAATTTTCACCAAAAATCCAAAGGGGTTAGCCTTGCTTTTTTCTGATTTTCGGAGCCGAAAATTTTCCGTCTCGGAATCGATTTGTACGACCCTTTCTAGGCTAATTCGACAACAAGGAACTCAGAAAACACAGCAAAAAGAGCGTAGGACCAACAGGAGAGAAATGACGAAGCACAGTCCATCAGGTGAAGAATGGACAAAACTCGTTTTTCGTTTTTTGGCTCTAACTTCCGATCCGTTGCTCGCAGGGCATTCAGCCTGCGGTCAATCGTTTTCTCTTGCAAAAATACGTCAGAATAGCGCCTCATCGAATCAATTGCAGCACTATTCAAAATCGGTGAAATTTTCACCGAAAATCCAAAGGGGTTAGCCTTACTTTTTTTCGATTTTCAGAGCCGAAAATTTTCCGTCTCGGAATCGATTTGTACGACTCTTTCTAGGCTAATTCGACAACAAGGAACTCAGAAAACACAGCAAAAAGAGCGTAGGACCAACAGGAGAGAAATGACGAAGCACAGTCCATCAGGTGAAGAATGGACAAAACTCGTTCTTCGTTTTTTGGCTCTAACTTCCGATCCGTTGCTCGCAGGGCATTCAGCCTGCGGTCAATCGTTTTCTCTTGCAAAAATACGTCAGAATAGCGCCTCATCGAATCAATTGCAGCACTATTCAAAATCGGTGAAATTTTCACCGAAAATCCAAAGGGGTTAGCCTTACTTTTTTTCGATTTTCGGGGCCGAAAATTTTTCGTCTCGGAATCGATTTGTACGACCCTTTCTAGGCTAATTCGTCAACAAGGAACTCAGAAAACACAGCAAAAAGAGCGTAGGACCAACGGGAGAGAAAAGACGAAGCACAGTCCATCAGGTGAAGAATGGACAAAACTCGGTTTTCGTTTTTTGGCTCTAACTTCCGATCCGTTGCTCGCAGGGCATTCAGCCTGCGGTCAATCGTTTTCTCTTGCAAAAATACGTCAGAATAGCGCCTCATCGAATCAATTGCAGCACTATTCAAAATCGGTGAAATTTGCACCGAAAATCCAAAGGGGTTAGCCTTACTTTTTTTCGATTTTCGGAGCCGGAAATTTTTCGTCTCGGAATCGATTTGTACGACCCTTTCTGGGCTAATTCGACAACAAGGAACTCAGAAAACACACCAAAAAGAGCGTGGGACCAACAGGAGAGAAATGACGAAGCACAGTCCATCAGGTGAAGAATGGACAAAACTCGTTTTTCGTTTTTTGGCTCTAACTTCCGATCCGTTGCTCGCAGGGCATTGAGCCTGCGGTCAATCGTTTTCTCTTGCAAAAATACGTCAGAATAGCGCCTCATCGAATCAATTGCAGCACTATTCAAAATCAGTGAAATTTTCACCAAAAATCCAAAGGGGTTAGCCTTGCTTTTTTCTGATTTTCGGAGCCGAAAATTTTCCGTCTCGGAATCGATTTGTACGACCCTTTCTAGGCTAATTCGACAACAAGGAACTCAGAAAACACAGCAAAAAGAGCGTAGGACCAACAGGAGAGAAATGACGAAGCACAGTCCATCAGGTGAACAATGGACAAAACTCGTTTTTCGTTCTTTGGCTCTAACTTCCGATCCGTTGCTCGCAGGGCATTCAGCCTGCGGTCAATCGTTTTCTCTTGCAAAAATACGTCAGAATAGCGCCTCATCGAATCAATTGCAGCACTATTCAAAATCGGTGAAATTTTCACCAAAAATCCAAAGGGGTTAGCCTTGCTTTTTTCTGATTTTCGGAGCCGAAAATTTTCCGTCTCGGAATCGATTTGTACGACCCTTTCTAGGCTAATTCGACAACAAGGAACTCAGAAAACACAGCAAAAAGAGCGTAGGACCAACAGGAGAGAAATGACGAAGCACAGTCCATCAGGTGAAGAATGGACAAAACTCGTTTTTCGTTTTTTGGCTCTAACTTCCGATCCGTTGCTCGCAGGGCATTCAGCCTGCGGTCAATCGTTTTCTCTTGCAAAAATACGTCAGAATAGCGCCTCATCGAATCAATTGCAGCACTATTCAAAATCGGTGAAATTTTCACCGAAAATCCAAAGGGGTTAGCCTTACTTTTTTTCGATTTTCGGAGCCGAAAATTTTCCGTCTCGGAATCGATTTGTACGACTCTTTCTAGGCTAATTCGACAACAAGGAACTCAGAAAACACAGCAAAAAGAGCGTAGGACCAACAGGAGAGAAATGACGAAGCACAGTCCATCAGGTGAAGAATGGACAAAACTCGTTCTTCGTTTTTTGGCTCTAACTTCCGATCCGTTGCTCGCAGGGCATTCAGCCTGCGGTCAATCGTTTTCTCTTGCAAAAATACGTCAGAATAGCGCCTCATCGAATCAATTGCAGCACTATTCAAAATCGGTGAAATTTTCACCGAAAATCCAAAGGGGTTAGCCTTACTTTTTTTCGATTTTCGGGGCCGAAAATTTTTCGTCTCGGAATCGATTTGTACGACCCTTTCTAGGCTAATTCGTCAACAAGGAACTCAGAAAACACAGCAAAAAGAGCGTAGGACCAACGGGAGAGAAAAGACGAAGCACAGTCCATCAGGTGAAGAATGGACAAAACTCGGTTTTCGTTTTTTGGCTCTAACTTCCGATCCGTTGCTCGCAGGGCATTCAGCCTGCGGTCAATCGTTTTCTCTTGCAAAAATACGTCAGAATAGCGCCTCATCGAATCAATTGCAGCACTATTCAAAATCGGTGAAATTTGCACCGAAAATCCAAAGGGGTTAGCCTTACTTTTTTTCGATTTTCGGAGCCGGAAATTTTTCGTCTCGGAATCGATTTGTACGACCCTTTCTGGGCTAATTCGACAACAAGGAACTCAGAAAACACACCAAAAAGAGCGTAGGACCAACAGGAGAGAAATGACGAAGCACAGTCCATCAGGTGAAGAATGGACAAAACTCGTTTTTCGTTTTTTGGCTCTAACTTCCGATCCGTTGCTCGCAGGGCATTGAGCCTGCGGTCAATCGTTTTCTCTTGCAAAAATACGTCAGAATAGCGCCTCATCGAATCAATTGCAGCACTATTCAAAATCAGTGAAATTTTCACCAAAAATCCAAAGGGGTTAGCCTTGCTTTTTTCTGATTTTCGGAGCCGAAAATTTTCCGTCTCGGAATCGATTTGTACGACCCTTTCTAGGCTAATTCGACAACAAGGAACTCAGAAAACACAGCAAAAAGAGCGTAGGACCAACGGGAGAGAAATGACGAAGCACAGTCCATCAGGTGAAGAATGGACAAAACTCGTTTTTCGTTTTTTGGCTCTAACTTCCGATCCGTTGCTCGCAGGGCATTCAGCCTGCGGTCAATCGTTTTCTCTTGCAAAAATACGTCAGAATAGCGCCTCATCGAATCAATTGCAGCACTATTCAAAATCGGTGAAATTTTTACCGAAAATCCAAAGGGGTTAGCCTTACTTTTTTTCGATTTTCGGAGCCGAAAATTTTCCGTCTCGGAATCGATTTGTACGACTCTTTCTAGGCTAATTCGACAACAAGGAACTCAGAAAACACAGCAAAAAGAGCGTAGGACCAACAGGAGAGAAATGACGAAGCACAGTCCATCAGGTGAAGAATGGACAAAACTCGTTCTTCGTTTTTTGGCTCTAACTTCCGATCCGTTGCTCGCAGGGCATTCAGCCTGCGGTCAATCGTTTTCTCTTGCAAAAATACGTCAGAATAGCGCCTCATCGAATCAATTGCAGCACCATTCAAAATCGGTGAAATTTTCACCGAAAATCCAAAGGGGTTAGCCTTACTTTTTTTCGATTTTCGGGGCCGAAAATTTTTCCTCTTGGAATCGATTTGTACGACCCTTTCTAGGCTAATTCGACAACGAGGAACTCAGAAAACACAGCAAAAAGAGCGTAGGACCAACAGGAGAGAAAAGACGAAGCACAGTCCATCAGGTGAAGAATGGACAAAACTCGTTTTTCGTTTTTTGGCTCTAACTTCCGATCCGTTGCTCGCAGGGCATTAGGCCTGCGGTCAAACTTTTTCTCTAGCAAAAATACGTCAGAATAGCGCCTCATCGAATCAATTGCAGCACTATTCAAAATCGGTGAAATTTTCACCGAAAATCCAAAGGGGTTAGCCTTACTTTTCTTCGATTTTCGGGGCCGAAAATTTTTCGTCTCGGAATCGATTTGTACGACCCTTTCTAGGCTAATTCGACAACAAGGAACTCAGAAAACACAGCAAAAAGAGCGTAGGACCAACAGGAGAGAAATGACGAAGCACAGTCCATCAGGTGAAGAATGGACAAAACTCGTTTTTCGTTTTTTGGCTCTAACTTCCGATCCGTTGCTCGCAGGGCATTCAGCCTGCGGTCAATCGTTTTCTCTTGCAAAAATACGTCAGAATAGCGCCTCATCGAATCAATTGCAGCACTATTCAAAATCGGTGAAATTTTCACCAAAAATCCTAAGGGGTTAGCCTTGCTTTTTTCTGATTTTCGGAGCCGAAAATTTTCCGTCTCGGAATCGATTCGTACGACCCTTTCTAGGCTAATTCGACAACAAGGAACTCAGAAAACACAGCAAAAAGAGCGTAGGACCAACGGGAGAGAAAAGACGAAGCACAGTCCATCAGGTGAAGAATGGACAAAACTCGGTTTTCGTTTTTTGGCTCTAACTTCCGATCCGTTGCTCGCAGGGCATTGAGCCTGCGGTCAATCGTTTTCTCTTGCAAAAATACGTCAGAATAGCGCCTCATCGAATCAATTGCAGCACTATTCAAAATCGGTGAAATTCTCACCGAAAATCCAAAGGGGTTAGCCTTACTTTTTTTCGATTTTCGGAGCCGGAAATTTTTCGTCTCGGAATCGATTTGTACGACCCTTTCTGGGCTAATTCGACAACAAGGAACTCAGAAAACACACCAAAAAGAGCGTAGGACCAACAGGAGAGAAATGACGAAGCACAGTCCATCAAGTGAAGAATGGACAAAACTCGTTTTTCGTTTTTTGGCTCTAACTTCCGATCCGTTGCTCGCAGGGCATTGAGCCTGCGGTCAATCGTTTTCTCTTGCAAAAATACGTCAGAATAGCGCCTCATCGAATCAATTGCAGCACTATTCAAAATCGGTGAAATTTTCACCGAAAATCCAAAGGGGTTAGCCTTACTTTTTTTCGATTTTCGGGGCCGAAAATTTTTCGTCTCGGAATCGATTTGTACGACCCTTTCTAGGCTAATTCGACAACAAGGAACTCAGAAAACACAGCAAAAAGAGCGTAGGACCAACAGGAGAGAAAAGACGAAGCACAGTCCATCAGGTGAAGAATGGACAAAACTCGTTTTTCGTTTTTTGGCTCTAACTTCCGATCCGTTGCTCGCAGGGCATTAGGCCTGCGGTCAAACGTTTTCTCTTGCAAAAATACGTCAGAATAGCGTCTCATCGAATCAATTGCAGCACTATTCAAAATCGGTGAAATTTTCACCGAAAAACCAAAGGGGTTAGCCTTACTTTTTTTCGATTTTCGGAGCCGAAAATTTTCCGTCTCGGAATCGATTTGTACGACTCTTTCTAGGCTAATTCGACAACAAGGAACTCAGAAAACACAGCAAAAAGAGCGTAGGACCAACAGGAGAGAAATGACGAAGCACAGTCCATCAGGTGAAGAATGGACAAAACTCGTTCTTCGTTTTTTGGCTCTAACTTCCGATTCGTTGCTCGCAGGGCATTCAGCCTGCGGTCAATCGTTTTCTCTTGCAAAAATACGTCAGAATAGCGCCTCATCGAATCAATTGCAGCACTATTCAAAATCGGTGAAATTCTCACCGAAAATCCAAAGGGGTTAGCCTTACTTTTTTTCGATTTTCGGAGCCGGAAATTTTTCGTCTCGGAATCGATTTGTACGACCCTTTCTGGGCTAATTCGACAACAAGGAACTCAGAAAACACACCAAAAAGAGCGTAGGACCAACAGGAGAGAAATGACGAAGCACAGTCCATCAAGTGAAGAATGGACAAAACTCGTTTTTCGTTTTTTGGCTCTAACTTCCGATCCGTTGCTCGCAGGGCATTGAGCCTGCGGTCAATCGTTTTCTCTTGCAAAAATACGTCAGAATAGCGCCTCATCGAATCAATTGCAGCACTATTCAAAATCGGTGAAATTTTCACCGAAAATCCAAAGGGGTTAGCCTTACTTTTTTTCGATTTTCGGGGCCGAAAATTTTTCGTCTCGGAATCGATTTGTACGACCCTTTCTAGGCTAATTCGACAACAAGGAACTCAGAAAACACAGCAAAAAGAGCGTAGGACCAACAGGAGAGAAAAGACGAAGCACAGTCCATCAGGTGAAGAATGGACAAAACTCGTTTTTCGTTTTTTGGCTCTAACTTCCGATCCGTTGCTCGCAGGGCATTAGGCCTGCGGTCAAACGTTTTCTCTTGCAAAAATACGTCAGAATAGCGTCTCATCGAATCAATTGCAGCACTATTCAAAATCGGTGAAATTTTCACCGAAAAACCAAAGGGGTTAGCCTTACTTTTTTTCGATTTTCGGAGCCGAAAATTTTCCGTCTCGGAATCGATTTGTACGACTCTTTCTAGGCTAATTCGACAACAAGGAACTCAGAAAACACAGCAAAAAGAGCGTAGGACCAACAGGAGAGAAATGACGAAGCACAGTCCATCAGGTGAAGAATGGACAAAACTCGTTCTTCGTTTTTTGGCTCTAACTTCCGATTCGTTGCTCGCAGGGCATTCAGCCTGCGGTCAATCGTTTTCTCTTGCAAAAATACGTCAGAATAGCGCCTCATCGAATCAATTGCAGCACTATTCAAAATCGGTGAAATTTTCACCGAAAATCCAAAGGGGTTAGCCTTACTTTTTTTTAATTTTCGGGGCCGAAAATTTTTCGTCTCGGAATCGATTTGTACGACCCTTTCTAGGCTAATTCGACAACAAGGAACTCAGAAAACACAGCAAAAACAGCGTAGGACCAACAGGAGAGAAATGACGAAGCACAGTCCATCAGGTGAAGAATGGACAAAACTCGTTTTTCGTTTTTTGGCTCTAACTTCCGATCCGTTGCTCGCAGGGCATTGAGCCTGCGGTCAATCGTTTTCTCGTGCAAAAATACGTCAGAATAGCGCCTCATCGAATCAATCGCAGCACTATTCAAAATCGGTGAAATTTTCACCGAAAATCCAAAGGGGTTAGCCTTACTTTTTTTCGATTTTCGGGGCCGAAAATTTTTCGTCTTGGAATCGATTTGTACGACCCTTTCTAGGCTAATTCGACAACAAGGAACTCAGAAAACACAGCAAAAAGAGCGTAGGACCAACAGGAGAGAAAAGACGAAGCACAGTCCATCAGGTGAAGAATGGACAAAACTCGTTTTTCGTTTTTTGGCTCTAACTTCCGATCCGTTGCTCGCAGGGCATTCAGCCTGCGGTCAAACGTTTTCTCTTGCAAAAATACGTCAGAATAGCGCCTCATCGAATCAATTGCAGCACTATTCAAAATCGGTGAAATTTTCACCGAAAATCCAAAGGGGTTAGCCTTACTTTTTTTCGATTTTCGGGGCCGAAAATTTTTCGTCTCGGAATCGATTTGTACGACCCTTTCTAGGCTAATTCGACAACAAGGAACTCAGAAAACACAGCAAAAAGAGCGTATGACCAACAGGAGAGAAATGACGAAGCACAGTCCATCAGGTGAAGAATGGACAAAACTCGTTTTTCGTTTTTTGGCTCTAACTTCCGATCCGTTGCTCGCAGGGCATCAAGCCTGCGGTCAATCGTTTTCTCTTGCAAAAATACGTCAGAATAGCGCCTCATCGAATCAATTGCAGCATTATTCAAAATCGGTGAAATTTCCACCAAAAATCCAAAGGGGTTAGCCTTGCTTTTTTCTGATTTTCGGAGCCGAAAATTTTCCGTCTCGGAATCGATTTGTACGACCCTTTCTGGGCTAATTCGACAACAAGGAACTCAGAAAACACAGCAAAAAGAGCGTAGGACCAACAGGAGAGAAAAGACGAAGCACAGTCCATCAGGTGAAGAATGGACAAAACTCGTTTTTCGTTTTTTGGCTCTAACTTCCGATCCGTTGCTCGCAGGGCATTCAGCCTGCGGTCAAACGTTTTCTCTTGCAAAAATACGTCAGAATAGCGCCTCATCGAATCAATTGCAGCACTATTCAAAATCGGTGAAATTTTCACCGAAAATCCAAAGGGGTTAGCCTTACTTTTTTTCGATTTTCGGGGCCGAAAATTTTTCGTCTCGGAATCGATTTGTACGACCCTTTCTAGGCTAATTCGACAACAAGGAACTCAGAAAACACAGCAAAAAGAGCGTATGACCAACAGGAGAGAAATGACGAAGCACAGTCCATCAGGTGAAGAATGGACAAAACTCGTTTTTCGTTTTTTGGCTCTAACTTCCGATCCGTTGCTCGCAGGGCATCAAGCCTGCGGTCAATCGTTTTCTCTTGCAAAAATACGTCAGAATAGCGCCTCATCGAATCAATTGCAGCATTATTCAAAATCGGTGAAATTTCCACCAAAAATCCAAAGGGGTTAGCCTTGCTTTTTTCTGATTTTCGGAGCCGAAAATTTTCCGTCTCGGAATCGATTTGTACGACCCTTTCTGGGCTAATTCGACAACAAGGAACTCAGAAAACACAGCAAAAAGAGCGTAGGACCAACAGGAGAGAAATGACGAAGCACAGTCCATCAGGTGAAGAATGGACAAAACTCGTTTTTCGTTTTTTGGCTCTAACTTCCGATCCGTTGCTCGCAGGGCATTAAGCCTACGGTCAATCGTTTTCTCTTGCAAAAATACGTCAGAATAGCGCCTCATCGAATCAATCGCAGCATTATTCAAAATCGGTGAAATTTCCACCAAAAATCCAAAGGGGTTAGCCTTGCTTTTTTCTGATTTTCGGAGCCGAAAATTTTCCGTCTCGGAATCGATTTGTACGACCCTTCTTAGGCTAATTCGACATCAAGGAACTCAGAAACCACAGCAAAAAGAGCGTAGGACTAACAGGAGAGAAATGACGAAGCACAGTCCATCAGGTGAAGAATGGACAAAACTCGTTTGTCGTTTTTTGGCTTCAACTTCCGATCCGTTGCTCGCAGGGCATTGAGCCTGCGGTCAATCGTTTTCTCTTGCAAAAATACGTCAGAATAGCGCCTCATCGAATCAATTGCAGCACTATTCAAAATCGGTGAAATTTTCACCGAAAATCCAAAGGGGTTAGCCTTACTTTTTTTCGATTTTCGGGGCCGAAAATTTTTCGTCTCGGAATCGATTTGTACGACCCTTTCTAGGCTAATTCGACAACAAGGAACTCAGAAAACACAGCAAAAAGAGCGTAGGACCAACAGGAGAGAAAAGACGAAGCACAGTCCATCAGGTGAAGAATGGACAAAACTCGTTTGTCGTTTTTTGGCTTCAACTTCCGATCCGTTGCTCGCAGGGCATTGAGCCTGCGGTCAATCGTTTTCTCTTGCAAAAATACGTCAGAATAGCGCCTCATCGAATCAATTGCAGCACTATTCAAAATCGGTGAAATTTTCACCGAAAATCCAAAGGGGTTAGCCTTACTTTTTTTCGATTTTCGGGGCTGAAAATTTTTCGTCTCGGAATCGATTTGTACGACCCTTTCTAGGCTAATTCGACAACAAGGAACTCAGAAAACACAGCAAAAAGAGCGTAGGACCAACAGGAGAGAAAAGACGAAGCACAGTCCATCAGGTGAAGAATGGACAAAACTCGTTCTTCGTTTTTTGGCTCTAACTTCCGATCCGTTGCTCGCAGGGCATTCAGCCTGCGGTCAATCGTTTTCTCTTGCAAAAATACGTCAGAATAGCGCCTCATTGAATCAATTGCAGCACTATTCAAAATCGTCGAAATTTTCACCGAAAATCCGAAGGGGTTAGCCTTACTTTTTTTCGATTTTCGGAGCCGAAAATTTTCCGTCTCGGAATCGATTTGTACGACCCTTTCTACGCTAATTCGACGACAAGGAACTCGGAAAACACAGCAAAACAAGCGTAGGAACAACAGGAGAGAAATGACGAAGCACAGTCCATCAGGTGAAGAATGGACAAAACTCGTTTTTCGTTTTTTGGCTCCAACTTCCGATCCGTTGCTCGCAGGGCATTAAGCCTGCGGTCAATCGTTTTCTCTTGCAAAAATACGTCAGAATAGCGCCTCATCGAATCAATTGCAGCACTATTCAAAATCGGTGAAATTTTCACCGAAAATCCAAAGGGGTTAGCCTTACTTTTTTTCGATTTTCGGGGCCGAAAATTTTTCGTCTCGGAATCGATTTGTACGACCCTTTCTAGGCTAATTCGACAACAAGGAACTCAGAAAACACAGCAAAAAGAGCGTAGGACCAACAGGAGAGAAAAGACGAAGCACAGTCCATCAGGTGAAGAATGGACAAAACTCGTTCTTCGTTTTTTGGCTCTAACTTCCGATCCGTTGCTCGCAGGGCATTCAGCCTGCGGTCAATCGTTTTCTCTTGCAAAAATACGTCAGAATAGCGCCTCATTGAATCAATTGCAGCACTATTCAAAATCGTCGAAATTTTCACCGAAAATCCGAAGGGGTTAGCCTTACTTTTTTTCGATTTTCGGAGCCGAAAATTTTCCGTCTCGGAATCGATTTGTACGACCCTTTCTACGCTAATTCGACGACAAGGAACTCGGAAAACACAGCAAAACAAGCGTAGGAACAACAGGAGAGAAACGACGAAGCACAGTCCATCAGGTGAAGAATGGACAAAACTCGTTTTTCGTTTTTTGGCTCCAACTTCCGATCCGTTGCTCGCAGGGCATTAAGCCTGCGGTCAATCGTTTTCTCTTGCAAAAATACGTCGGAATAGCGCCTCATCGAATCAATTGCAGCATTATTCAAAATCGGTGAAATTTTCACCAAAAATCCAAAGGGGTTAGCCTTGCTTTTTTCTGATTTTCGGAGCCGAAAATTTTCCGTCTCGGAATCGATTTGTACGACCCTTTCTAGGCTAATTCGACATCAAGGAACTCAGAAACCACAGCAAAAAAGCGTAGGACCAACGAGAGAGAAATGACGAGGAAAAAACCAGCAGCAGGACAATGAAGAAAATGCGTTGCTCGTTTTTTGTCTGTATCTTTTGATCCGTTGCTCGCAGTGTATTGGGACTGCGCTCAATCGATTTCTCTCGCAAAATCACGTCCATATAGCGCATCAAAGAATTGTTCCAACGACGATCTAAAATCAGCGAAATTTTGATTGAAAAAATCCAAAGTCGTTGACTTTATTGTTTTTCAGCGACTTTCAGAGCTTGGAAACTTTTTGTCCCGACAATGTTCTGCCGGACCCTTGTGTGAGCAGATCGATTCGAGTATTTTCACAAATTCACCAAGACTGCACCGAAAGAAACCGAAGTGGTCGAACCTTCCTTTCTTTTGAACAGAACACTTCTGTTCTCACAATCAGTTAAAAATACTCCTTTTCCAACTAATCTGGATCCAAGCATCGCAAAAAAGATATGTGGAACATTTTCTGATCAATACCTCAGAAGATACGCAGAAAAAACCGAGAAATTCATGTTGGCGTCAACTATTTGATTTTATGCTACACAAAATAGTAACAATACAATTTCTACGTCTCAAATTCTGCAACGGTGCACCGCACTCGTACTCACGCTGGAACCGAAATTGTGCTCACAAATCACAATCATAACCGTCTGATACAACCTTGACTATAGTCTCCTTTATACAATATATATCGCAGTATTTTTTCCTCATAAGTTCAGTAGTCAGACTCCTTATGTAATGTTCGTTTATTGTACTGCTTTTTTTTGTCTTGAACTCCAGTACTATTGAAAATAATATACTAACTATAACAACGAGTATATTATTATAGTAATTATTGTCATTTTATATCATTATTACTATAATGTACTAGTATAATATATTAGAATCATTCAATCCGGATACTCGATAAAATAGTATACACTGACACCTAAACACTTGTACTAGAACTAAGGTACACTGCGTAAATTGGAACTGCAATTTTGTAGCTGTGAGTTTGTGATTTTTCTTCTTCACTTCTTTGAACATCCGGTGAAAATTTGATATTTTCCAACCGCATAAGTTTTGATACGTTGCTCGCAGCGTATCGCACAAAGCTCGTCTATAAGCTCCCTGAGTATAGCTATTCGAGGACAAAAATCTAATTTATTTTTATTAATTTAGAATCGTAATTCATGTAATGCATTGAAATGATTCAAGTTTTGATCTCATTTTTACTATCGTTTATTGTTCAGAAGACAGGCCCTGACCACACTGCAATATTTTCAGTATAGACGATATGGATTAGGCGGTAATACACGTATGAAAAGGCATCTTTCATCATGCACGAATGCACGATTCTGGAACACAAAGAATCAGTTAGATTTTTTTCTTACTTTGAAAAACTGCTTCCGTTTTATTCGATCTCCTTCTTGCATTTTCATTGTCATCGTTTGTTCACACCTCCAATTAACAATCCTATATTTTCAAAATCTTCGTTTATAAAATTTAACTCAGGAGCTCAGGGTACATTCCAAAATTAGCTGGCAGCACTAAAAATTCCCTAGGACAGAGGCAGAGCACGAACTCGGGAGCGCAAAAGAGATAAACGATCGTTGACAGCTCTGGGACCTAATATCGAAACGCACCCTGAGATTCATCGACTTAAACGTGACTTTAATCACGCAGTCCAGGCTGGCGGTATTTTGCATATATATGTATGGTATTCTAACTATTGCGTCGGTACCATTTTCATGAGCGTCTCATTGCCGCCGACGTCGTGGCGCTGCCGCGTCAATTTGACGTCCGTGAAAATCCAGCCTTCTGAATTCTTATATGCTATGGTGCTAGCCCAGCTCTGGCAAGTGGTGCTCCCTACGGTGGAATGACTAACTGTGGATCGATAGTGTATGCACTATATTACATGGATTACATGCATACGGATACACGATATAATAAGTCACGTCCAGGCTGCTTCTGCAGATATTATAGTGATAATAATAACAAATTGATTTTCAAACGTAGAAACAATGGATTTCAACGTTAAAAAATTAGTTAAAGATGCTGGAACCGCGCTCAGCAGAGTTGTGCAGGTAGGAAAAACGACACCAACGTCACACGTTCCGTCCAATTCACAGTTCAAAAAATAAATAAATAGATCAAATTGACAAATTAGAGCTACGGAGTGAAACTTTGCTGTCACTTCTGACATTTTGTCATAAATCACCAACCACGCGAACAGCATTCACGTCTTTGATCATCTTTTTACCTACATCGATTTGTGCTAGTTGCAGTTTCCATGCATAATCAAGTTACCCGATTGTCATACAGTCATCAACAACGTCGTCATTATCATTGCTATTGTTATTATTGCGACTCTTGCTACTATCGTTATTGTAATCATCATCACTCATCTATGACAAATTTATATCCGATTGCTCTTAGCTCACCGAAGAGAAGCTTGGAACGTCCGAGAAAACTGAGCTTGATGCTCACTTTGAATTCCTCGCTGACAGAGCAGATGCAACCAAAACTTGGACAGAGAAAATACTCAAGAATACGGAAGCAATGCTCACACCAAATCCAGGTACACCACTGATATTTTATCTGGCCAAGAAAATCTTGTACCGAACTTGCAGGATCAGACTCCTTGAAGTTGCGAAACATTGTAAACAAAGTTGGCACAACTATTTCTTTCCACAGGCAACAGAATCGAGGATTTTTTCTTTGAAAAAATAGACAAGAAAAAACCAAACCGACTCAGCAACTTGGAATATGTTGGCATTGACATGATCGAAGCTGGGAATGACTTCGGTCCTGGTACTGCTTATGGTGCGTCTCATCAAAACTTGTAATTTCTTCTCCGCGTAAAACTTTGATTCGCTGGCTCGTCCGCAAAACTCGGAGGACTTTTACACTCACATTTTTCAGCTATTGGAGTGATAGCAGCTTGTTATTAATTCAGTCATGAATTACAGGTGGTGCATTGATCAAAGTCGGGCAATGCCAACAGAAATTAGGACAGATAGAGAGAGACTTCATCGGCACAGCGGCTAACTGCTATGTTCAACCGTTGAGGAAGTTTTTGGATGGAGAGATGAAGACTATCAGTAAAGAGCGAACAATTCTAGAAAGCAAACGGTAACGCAGTTGACTTTTTTTTTTTTAATTCCAGATACTTCTGATAATTTTTTTTTTTTTTTTCTTGAATTTTCTCAGAAATGTACTTGTACTATGCTTTACAACTGTCCTGAAAAAGGTTTTGTATTAAATACTTCTGCAAAAGTTTTGGGATTCCAGGGAATCCTAAGAGTTCCTGGAAAGTACTCATGTTTTTGTGCAAATTTTTTTTGTATTGACAACCGAAGAACTGCGAGTTTTTGTCTTATTGACTATCTCCGATCAATTTGAGTTGTATGTGAAATTGGTTCAATTTATAGAGAAAAATCATATTCTTTCAGAACTCGATCCTATATCTCAAATATGAGAAAATCCGAGTTTTGATGTTTCTGTGTATTCACTGACAATATATCATTGTGGAAGGCTTGAATGATTTCCTGAAAGAAATTAGAAATTATTAGGCAACAGTTGAGATTATTTTTTCTGAAATTTAGCTGAAACATTCGAAATTTTGATTGCAAAGGAATATTTTCAACAAAACTAGTATTATGATGAACTCGCGAAGTTTCTGGAAATAATTTTCGCCCAAGAATCGGGAATGACTGTCATAAATGGCACTAAACATGATTATGCTATTTCATGATTTTCAGGCTTGATTTGGATGCCTCTAAAAATAGAGTTCGAAAGGCGAGGAGCATGCTGGGTCAACAGAGCGTAAGTATTATTAATATGAAAGAATGAATCACTGCAAAAATATTCTGTAGAATTGTCTATTAAACCTAAATCCATTCTGTGCTTTGTTTCGTTCACTGCAATGCTGCTTCTCATAGGAATCTGGCGTTTCTCCTGAAGTTTTACTCGATCAGGTATTCACCAAGTGATTATTTCACTGCTATGTTCATCATTATAATATTCCAGCGTGATACAAGTCTCCATTAGTGTTTTATCACAATTTAACTGTAAACAGGATTTGAGAAACATAATTTCCAGATATTTACGTATTTTCAAACGTTTCATTCAATCGTTTTTAACATAGATTGTTTTGTTTTCCACAAAGCCTTCTATAACTTCCTACTAATCTACCAAAATGGCTTTTGCTTTTCTCATCTTTATGTAGCTAAATGTCTTTTCTTTTTCTTTAAAAAATTTTAAACGACCCAATAAAATCGAGGGAAACATTTCAGTGAGATAAACCAATTAATGTTAAATATCGTGTCAACTTCCCGTATCACACTGTCATGCTTTACAGTCATTAATTTTGCGTTGTGTTGAAATTGTAAGAACACATCCTAGTTGCAATTTGAGAAATTCAATGTAAGCTGTGGTCAAGTTTGATCAACGCCTACTCATTACTTTCAGAAAAAAAAAATACAGATATATCACATATATATGCTCATCATCCTGAGAAAAATGTCAATCGGTGATTAAGTCAGTAAATATATGTGATTTTGAATACCAATACACAGTTTTAACGTATTGCCTGTATTTTCCTGACCCCAGGCAGAAAGAGAGCTGAGAGTAGCGCAGTCCGAATTCGATCGGCAATCTGAGATCACGAAGTTCTTGTTGGAAGGAGTATCGAGTTCGCAGGCAGGCCACCTTCGCTGTCTCCATGAGTTTGTTGAGGCGCAGGCTCGCCATTATGCTCAGTGTCACGCAGCGATGCAAGACTTGCAGCGAGAACTGGCTGGGTGAGTGCTGTTATATCTGCGCAAACACTTCTCGAGTATGATTACTATCCGAGCGTGGGAAACACGAATATTAATGGCAAATTCTGTTATTCACTATCTATCGATATCTTTTGGGGTAATTTGATACTATTTGCTTGTTTCTCACGCAGCTATCCCACTTTGTGGTGATCCGAGTGAGTAAATTTGGACGAAGTTTAGTAAAATTATTCCTCATTGATGCAGATAATTTTTCGAAAATATTATTTCATCTGTAATTATATCTTTGGGGGTGAGAAACGATGGAATCTTGAAAAAGTCTTGAGTAATAGTATTTTCACTTACAATGAAAGTACCAGATCTTTGAATCGTGGATTCGGTGCAAATTTCTAGAGTCGTTTACCTGTCCTAAAATATGAAACCTGTCGTACGTAGTTTCATCTAATAGGCCTTTCTTCATTTCGGTTACAATCGATTATATTAGCAGTCCAATGAGTGACAAGCTACGACAAACGGAACCTGTTCTGTCCTTTTGACATGAACATTAATTATTCGTTATTCTTTGATGAAGTTTTATTCGTGGGATCCGACCTCAGGTCTCAAAATAACTACAAACATTCGACGACCTGGATGCTTAATTTTAACTTTACTACCCCGAGCATGCATTCCTGGAGTGTTAAAAAATGCCAAAGTTCATGCGACTACGACAAACGAGTACCCTGATCTGTTGAAATTTGTGCTGAGAAAAGCCTATTAGCTGAAAGTACACATTAGGTGCTTCATATTTTAGGCCGAAAAAATACAACTAGAATTGTCAGCGGAATCCATGATTCGGAGTCCTGATATTTTCCTGATTAGTGTAAGTGTTGTTTAAAAAATTTATTCGAACTTTGAAATATGGAAAAGTATTAGCCACCTAATTGTAAAAATTTCTCAGGGCTCCTGAAGGATTGGTCACTGTTTTAGATTTCAGCCGCTCCTTCACCCGTTTAGTTGTAAAATATTTCAAGTTAGTTATAATAAATTTGTCATTACGTTCGTAATGAAATTTGTCCAAATTAGTCACTCCTGCTTATAAATTTTTATATGACCATAAAAATTTCTGCATCTGCAAAAATGAACTTTAACAAGCTGTAGTTTCCGACCAATCATTCTGAGAGCAAAATTATGTGAGGCTTTTTCTTTTCTCATTCAATTATCTAGTAACTGTATTTTTTTAGACTGACGCAAAGTTTGTTGTATTGCTTCATTAAAATTGAAAAAAAAAAACTGATAAACAAATAATATAGCCACTAGACAATCGAATGAGGAAGCAAAAAGTTACATTAAACTTTGCTCTCGGAATAATCGTTTAGAAGTTACGGCTTGCTAAAGTTCATTTTTCCAGATTCAGAAATCTTCATGGTCATTTTTTTCATGTTACGCAAACAGTTAAACTTGAAAAACAGTGCATAGGTACATATTTTGTTTAGTTTGGCTCACCGATGGATAAGGAGCCCTGTAATGTGTAACCGTCTAGACATGTAGACTCAGCTTAACTGTGTGTGGTGGTGATTGCTGTTGTCGATGTGTAGTATTCTTTGATAATTGTGCTTTATTGCAGAGCATTTCTCTATTCTGCCCTACCTGCTTTTCTTACTATCTTTGCTTGCATGATTGGGATTCCAGGGCACGGCAACCGAGTCCTCTTCTACGAGTCAACGGCGAGGAAGTTACTGAGCTTTCTCATCCCACTGCTCCTTCCCCTCCCCAGGTCCAAAGTTCACCCGCCTATCACCAGTCCTTGGCAGGATCCGACTATGTTACCGCTTCTTTTGACACCGACGTGACAAAAGTCTAATGCTGATGAAAGTCAGCCTATTCACTTGAATCCTACTTTCCACCCATCGCTCCTCTTCTTCTTGACGACGATACTCAAATTCATGTTCAAGTTCGAATTTCTTTGAACTATGATATGTTTCGAGATCTGTTCTTTGCTGGTATTCTCTAGTCAGATATGTATAAGTATAACTACTAACGCTAACTAAGTAACTAACCAAACTAATTATTGAACTACTAAACTTTCCTTTCTGTTTATATTAATATCATATACGTCTACTTGTTGTGTAATATAAGCATTCTAAATTATAGAGCATGGTTAATAATTATGTCGTATTATGAAACATAGCTGAGATATTGTTTCTATCCCATCGTGCAGCTACGAACGATTTTTAGAATTCCCTTTGCACGTGCATGGTAACATTGAAAATTTTCTTAGATACACTTGACATGTTGGGTTTGGAACTTACTTAAAAACGGGGTAAGGAGGCCTAGAAACCAGTGCACTAGAAGTGTTTGAAATTTCGATTCAAACGGAATTTTGTCCCATTCGTCAACACATTGTGATCAGTCTTGATAAAATAATATACAATAATAAAGCTACATTTAAATACCAGAAAAGAATGTTTTAATGCTATAAGAATATTGAAATCTCAGATTAAATATAATGTCCAAACACCAAACCAAGCTTTAAAAAGTTCGAATTATAGCAAATTAATTCATAATTCGATCGAATGAGCTTAAGAATTTTAGGATGAATAGACTATACCATGTGAATCGTTTCAAAAATTTTCAGCAGTGTTATTTGTGCTAACAATCGTTGATAAACATTCTACAATATCCCTTCTATGTAACAGATATGAAACTGAGCAAATTTGAATTCCACTAAATGATATAACAATTTGTGACAATTATGAGACGTTGATGTGTTTTGGAAACTGTTGTTCATGATAAAGATCATAGATTAACTGCAGAAAAAGATTTCAATAATTAACTCCAGACCAGATAAAAACATCAACAATTCCAATTGCGCGTTATAACTGCACTATAACGTTAGATTTCTTAAATATTTTCCAGGTTATTTCCAGGAATCTCGTCAACAAGTAAAATGAGGTCAAAAAATTATAAATCGGATCGAAACAGGATATTCATTTCTTTTTTCATAAACTAAAATAGACTGAAAAAATTAATTTGATACTTGAGAACAATGTTTATACTTGCAATTTAACTAATAGGAACAAAAGAAAGAAATATATAGAATTTCAAAACTCTCTTCTATTTCACAAAACCATACTATTTATAGCTTAATTGCTCATTAAAAATTGTTTTGCTCCTACATTTAGTTGGAAATATAAACATTGTTCTCTAGAATCAAATTGATTTTTCCATTTTAGTTTATAAAAAAAAGAGGAATAATTAAGAAACTTTCAATGTATTTTACATTCAAAATTTCAGTAGCCCCCGCCATTCCAATGATCAAATACAAGTCTAAGTACTTTTGATTTCACATTTTGGATGCTTTGTCTTGTATTTAGTACCCTTACTTATGCAGAACTCGACAGACAACAGCTATTTCATTTTATTCGGCGTTCCGAAGCGCAGTTCAGTACAAAATGAAACTCATTATTCCTCCATCTCCCAGCATGTCCGGAGCAACCTTCCACCCGTCCACCCCACCATCTCCTTCCGCACCGGCGGAGAACGGCCAGGATCGAGCTCGAGTGATCTGTGACTACGATGCGAGGGATCCGAGCGAGTTGAGCCTGATGCAAGATGAGGTAAACAGGTTTGAGATCTAATCAGCCCCAGGTTTGGCTTCTGACAGAATATAGCTTGCGGAAAGCTGCACATTTTGTTGGCGCAGTTCCAGTAATCAGCTAGTTTTCAATATAAATTCAAACGGGTTGTTACTTTACGCAACACTAAGAGGGATTCTGGGTACTGTTCTCGTTTTTGCATCCTCTTTGCCTTCAACTGACTTTAGAATTTGTCCTAATTTTTGTATATCAAGCGTCGCTGATTCTTGGAGCGTGAACTCCTAATACTGTAGGATTATTCTCTCTTCACGTTGTTTCAAAATATCTTGAATACGCACTGTCATTGTAATCCGTGCGATTACTGTCAAGCAATATATTATTTTTTCTACATGGAGAGTCGACCTTTTTTTTTTTTTTTTTTTTTTGAGAGATGAAATTTTACAATTATCGTTCGGCAGATGTGGAAACACGTAGCTAAACAGTGAAATACTCAAAAGTGTAAAGAATTATACAATAATAATACTGAACTACCATTTCTGTAATATATAGGGCGATTTATACTTACTACAAAAAAATGCATGGTATAAATATTATTTTAGGGTACATATTATAATGTTATAGTTGTTGTATTCGTTTTTCGAGCGATGAACATAATCGTTCGATGTAACAACGTTTTTGTTGTTCTTTTTTTTTCCTCAGAAACATTCATTTATTACACACGTCGAACTTCTAATTTGTATTTTGTAATATTTATGCATATGTTTATATTTAAAAAATATACATTTGCCATATGTTATTATTATCATTATTATCATTATTATTATTATTATTATTATTACGATTATTATTAGTATTATTATTATTACACTAAACGTGTAGTCAATAAAATTTAAATAAACTTCAGTTTTACAACATTCTGATCTGATCACCTGTATCTACTATTCCCAAACTTTGAGTACCTCTACTAATAATTTATTAATCCTATATCATTTTTTCTGAATTTATTTATTTATGTGGTGCAGAGTCGAATCTTGAGAAAAAATTAGGTCAAGTAGTTGATATCGTTTCTGCGCCACTTTCCGCTAAAATAGATAATTGGTTTTGATTTTTCAGGTGATTTGTGTGTCTAAGATTCCTGGGGACGGAGATTATCTGATGGGAGTTAGAGGCAACCAGCGAGGCAAAGTACCCAAGGCTTTTCTGGAACCAATTGTAGCTTCCTAATAAGTAATACTGCTTGTCTATATCTTCAACTGTTACAACAGTTTGAAATTCGATAAAAAAATAGAAGAGAAGGTTGTCGGAATTGTTATCCACTTTTTTTAATCCAAAAAAATTTACAATATTATTGTAAAACCCTGAAGAGGCACTCAGTTACTATTTGATGTACTATATTATAATGAAGAATTCTAAGTGGTTTCACCGAGCGTCGGACTTTCAACATAACAAATTTTATTGTGACTTCACTATATGGTAATATTCTCAAATACATACATCCGTATTCTATTGGTTCTTAATATCATCTACCATTCCGAATTTAGAAGCCAATGAAGTTCGAATTTTTAGGCTACTTTTAAAAATCCGAGTCAATCTTTCAAAAAATGATTTTCTCATTGGCTTCAAAGTCAAATAATTATTCACTATTGTAACGACTCAATTTATTCCGCCAGATTTTTCGTGGTTCTCTGAAAAGTTTCAGAAGAATTTACAAAAATTTCTAGGCGAAATTAATAATATTTTGAGCAGTGAAGGGATCACTCTTTACAAAATTTCAAAATCCTTATAATTTTCTATAATTCTCTAAATTTCTTTCAGATTTTCTAATTTGGCTTGAAAATTCAAATTCTAACGGATTCTAACGGATTCTAACTTTGTTACAGTAGAGATATCAAGAAATTGAACAACACAGCTGTTTGTCTTCCAAATAACTACTGTATTGAGATTACAATAGATTTGAGAATGGTGACTGCCCGATGCTTAGTTCAACTGCAAATATGTTTTGAAGTTACCAATTGTTGTATAATATTCAGATAAATAGTTTTAAGACTTTGGCATAGTGCCTGCGTGGCTAACGAGCAACAATGCGTATTGTACCAATTAATCGAGAACTCAATAAGTGTCGCAGATTTGTAGTTTTGAATTTTTTTCAAACCCAAACAACGCTCGAATTCCAAATTATTGCTTTATTCTATTTCATTTATTTGGTCTAGTACCTACATATTCATAGATCAATTAGGTATTTATTAACTAATATATTATGTTGTGTATTATTTTTAATCTGTTGAGCTTGTCTATTCGGTTTATACGAGCGGTTTGCATGATGAAAATATAAAACAAAAAAAGGTGATTATCATCAATTTTGAAAGATGGCTGTGGTCAAATAATTTTTAATCAAGACAAGAAACAGAGTCAGCTAATCGTCTCAATAGAACAGTCAAACTTAATAAGGAGTGCAGCTACTTGTTTAATTTTTTTCTTCATGGTCGTTGTAAAAACATTATTTATTGAAAACTTGGAGAAATAAGCCAATGTACTAACGGTTTCAAAGAGGTTTTCAGTCAATTCGACTTTTTTCTGGATGTTTAAAGATATGAGAATAAATCCTGAAATATCAAAAGATCTTTCATATTAGCGGATAAGTAGAACAGGGTTGATCCCTGACATGTACATAGATTAAAACAAATTATTCCAATAATCCGAATTCTTCATTGATCAGTAGATTCCAAGGGCGGTGCGTCGTTATTACACACTGTTAGATATTTGGAGTGAATAATATTTACGGATATGCCCAATTTTTAGAAAACGCGCTTATAGTACGTACAATAAATTTAAATATAGTGATCCGCATTTCTGCAATAACTTCGTCAGTACAATAAATTATATTATATTACAACGTTAAATCGATTTCTCACTACTTAATTGTAATGAGGTGATAACTCAGTAACCATGTTGAAATTATTACCCTGTTAAAGTTTAAGTATAAATCTACAATATAATGATGCAATTATTATGTATGTGGTTACTATATTAAATATACACATTTGCTGATGTTGGGAAGTTCAATCCTCAGTTTGCAAGTTAACTTAGTGGCATAGTTCCAAACCGCTTCAACGAGATGAAAAAACTTCTCAAAAATTTCTCAGGTGTATACTATGTCACCGGAAAGTTCTGACAAAAATTCCCTATTATTAAATTTATAAAATTTTGAATTATCCTGGCAACGTCTGAGGGTTTTCACAAAAATTCTAGAAAATTTCTGTAAATAACTCATATTCTTTTGAAATTTCATTTTATATTAATAATATTGAAAAATTACATAAAAATAAATTATGACCAATTGGTCGAGTTGGAGGTAAACTATTGCACCAATTTCTTAAGGAAACTCATGTTTTTCAGAACTTCATTCCTAGTAGCGTAGTATGCCAATGCAACCAATGCTTTCGTGAGGGGGGGGGGGGCACCTAGGTGAAAAAAAAGATGATATTTTTTTTAAACTCTCAACACAAAGCAGCTCCGCAACTGTACAAGAAAGAACAAGTATCATGAATTGAATCCACGCGATTCGAACTATAAAACTTTTTACGTTGAATATGAATTTACCAATATTTTGCATTGGAATAAATCGCATTTTATCAATCTTTTGGTCGGTCAATGTTGTATTTTTTACATATCGCTTTTTTGTATGGCGATTAATGGAAAGTTCCGTATTATTGTGACAAATTTATTTTCATTCGAAATCAATGCGTAGGTTTTTCCCATACAATTCCCGCTATTCTACAATTTGATTATCTACGCGATTTCTGAGAAAGCGCAAAAATTTTTGAGCAATAATTGAGATTGTCGTTTCCGAAATAGAACTGAAAAAATCTGTACGTGTCTCGGTAAGTGTTTATATTTTCAATAAAACTAAACTTATGACAACTTTTTAATAATATTTAAGAAATATCAAAGTTTATCCTTAAATTTGTTGAAATTATTTATCTGCATAAAAACTGAATTGTTTCAGCTAAATTCATAGAAATTATGAGAATCGATCAGAGAATATTAAAAAAAAAGAAGGATAAAAACAGAAACTGTTAGAAATTCGCATTCTGAGTGAATTCGTTGATATTCCTCCAACCTTCTGAAAATAATTTTCACCAAGGATGAGTTCGGGAATCATGCGATGATAGGAAAGTCATCTAATAATAATTCAAGTTTGCTCAATCAAGAGGAAACCGATTATTCTTCGCTATATTCTCACGAACTGAACCCCGGCTGAAATATAAGTCATTTTCGTCAATCACTCAACGTTCGATCCAACCGTTAACGACAATTTCGAATGTTCTTCAATTGAACTTCAACAGCCGTAAATACGGTTGGATTTTTGAAACATCATGCGTTGACTCACGAAGTACTTTGAAAAAATGCCGGTTTATTAGAGTTATGCTCTGTGGTTGGCGGGATCAATGCGCGGTAGAATGTGCGACATTTTTACGCGCCTCTATGGTCAGATATCGGAACTAAAGCCTCCCATCACGATTCGCACAGGTTTCCGGATCCGGGAGAACAAGGCTGGTCTCTTTCATATTGGATTTGATAGCGGACGGAGCTCGTCGTTCAGGCATCCGAAGTTATCGGACCTTTCTAGAGTGAATCTAGAAGTCTCAATCCATTCAGGATGAGAGCAAAGGTGCGTTTAATCTATTTATATTAATATTTCCACCCGATTTTCAAGAGTAATTATTTCAATTATTACTTATATCCGTTAACCTCGAATGGTCGTTATTTTTTGTTCTGTCGAATCTTTTCCATCGCCGCATGTTTTGAATAGTGATGAAAAGTGTGAATTCGTACAATGCACATTTCTCAGAGCAATAACACTTTTCATATTGGCGTCAATTGTAATAGTTACGTATTTCAATGCGATTTTCAAAGCCACGCGTCGCTTTCCCTCCGGCGTAGCGTCGTCAAAACCCGGTTTCTACATTTACTTACTCTACTACGCGGCGGGCGAATTAATCTGTACTTTTTTTTAAACAAGTGTTGAGTAATGTAGTAGTAATGAATTAGTGATTCCAAATTTTCATCGCGCGAACTATTAAGCAAAGTCATCGAACATGTGCCAGAGGATGTGATTAAGATCATTTATTGTAGACTCTCTAGCTAAAGTATTGACATGCGTTCAAAATTTGTATTACCTATATATACGTACAGCGTAATTTACATCAACAAACTTTGTACAAGGATGATATTGAAAGAATTCAAATTGTTATTTCTACGTTTTTGCCAGCAGATTTAATGTAACGAATTTATCTTGCTCAAGTAACAATGAATTATGGTTTGAAAACTCAGCAGAAGTTCAGTTTTTTGTTTGTCAATTGAACTGATGATTTTATTAAGAAGACTCCAAAATTGAATTCTAAACAATTTCTCCATTTCTTTAATTATAACAGTGGCGTAAGAAGAGGATGCGCAGGCTAAAGCGTAAGAGGAGGAAGATGCGTGCAAGGTCCAAATAAATCATTCCACCCTAACATTTGTAAGTATCTTATTTGTCTTTCAATTTTTTGCCACGATGACTCTAGTCAAAACTATGTTTCAGTTGTAATTTAATATTCACATTCGAATGAAAAAAAATTATCCATTACAAGTTTTGATGGATTAACAATTTCTTATAATACAATTTGACGAAAAGTTCTTACCATTATCCTGGAAGTTTTTAGATGTATACTGATTCCCTGGTTTTATCTTTCAGGAGTAACATGGATAATTCACTGACACATAACACTTCATCATTGTTGGAACGAGAGCAAAGCACTAGATCTGCACAACTACTTCCTCTTGTGGATCCAAATTACGAAAAATGTTATCGGCGTGGAAGATTCAATACTTATAAAAATATTTATCTTGTTTTGATACATTAAAACTACCATTCAAGATATTGAGATAATTTAATTGAACCCATTCCATTCAATATCTTGTAGAAATTCAGAGATTTTTACCCGAAAATTACTTTCATTCGTTGAAATAAAGAAGGGAGGGATCTTTATTGCCTGAATTAATTCACTTCGTTTAAACGTTTGATAGGGTAGAATCTATGTAACAAATTATACAGCTCTAAAGCTTATTTCATTACGTATCTCTATAGTTTGAAGTTCTTTTCGTTTTTAATGTAGTCGCGTCTTACAGGAGTTTGAAAATCGTGTATTCAGATTACATGCATCAAGAATGTTCGTGACATTACAGAACTATGTACTCTAGTAATATCAAGTTCAAAAACGTTGACTACATTATTCAACCAATTGTCCAAGTTGCGAATTCATTTCGAACGTCGCGCAACTCATCAAAGACGGGGGTCAACAATATATTTCTTAGAGTAGACCAAAGGCGAAATTGGAAAAATATACATTCAGGCATCGTGTTTTCTCTACATTCTTCAACCACCAAACACCTTACCGAAAAGCTTTCTTTCACGAGAAATTCGAACTAATTCTGTGCGTCAGACCTCGCCAAGCTAATCAACGCAATTCAATAGCGGCGAGCGCAACTCTGATTCGATCTAGGTACCGATAGATTTCTTTTTGGCAAGTTGCTGGTATAGGTACCAAAATGAATGAAAGTTAGTTCCGTACGGCCGTACGTCAACAGATATTGATTTCATTCGGAAGCTTTACAAATAAAGTACGCGATCAGACATACACACATATATGTAAATCGCTATCGCCAGCTACTATTTGCCCAGCCATTCCGTTGGATCCATTCGAAAAGTGACTCGTGTTCAAAAGTTTCATGATTTTGATTGCGAAGGGGTTGACGACGGATGGGCTCCAACGCCTGAATCTAAACTTTGCAAACTAGAGAATGTTGTATTTTACAACACCTGCTTGGAGGGTTTGATTTTCAAACCCTGTGGAGTGTGCTCCATTTCCAAACAGTCCGGTAAAAAAACGTTGATGCATGCGAACAATTGAAATTCTCCGTTTTACACGCGATTGCTTTCTTTGACGCATGTAAATCTTCGAATGACTCAATTTTGATCGATTTTAATTTAATTAAATCGGTGCTTCTCCAATCAAAGTTTCCTTCACAGGTGTTGCCAAAAAAATAGCGTATCATTTCTGGAGATATTTTATACAGTTTTACCGTTTTTCTCAAGTTTTTAATTAAACAGTGTGGCACACTTATCCTTAATGGAACGGAAAGATCTTTCTGGAGGGTATTTTGAAACCATAGTATTTAGAATTAGAAAGAGATTGCAGTTTGAAAAATCTTGGAACATATTTCTTACTGAAGAGTTCATTGATTGTTTAAAAAAAAATTAGCTCCAATTTTGAATTCTAAATATCTTGAACTTGATTGAAAAATGTATATTTAGTCAACGATCTTGGTGAATCGTTTTGCAAAATATCACATTTGGGGTGAATTTCACCCCATATGACTGTTATACGATTTTATTGAGGTATGACCTATTGGGGTTAAAGATGTAAAATTTTTTCACGCTTCTACCTGAAAAACCTTATACAAGAGAATTCAATTTTTTCAACAAACAAGTTTCAGTGGGGAGTAAATAAAGATGTGGCTTTCAAACGAAACACACTAATATACAGATTTATAAATACAATGTATGAAACATGTTTTCTCAGTTATATCAGCTACAGTCTTTAATAATCGGAGTCTGTATCCTGATCGTATATGCTAAGTGGGTCTGCAGATCCTTTCTCAGTTTCCACTTCTTCCTCGCTTTCTGGCACGTCTTTTTCCTCCTTGTCTAGAGCATATCGTCTCCATGGAAATCTGAGAAAAGTAGCAATATCTTTTATTTATTCTCTGAAGAATGTTTACGTTGCTTTATCAAGCATCCAACTATTGCTCTACCTTGTTTTCTTCTCGTAGCAATCCTCCACCCACTGCTTATCAATGATTTTAACACTTCCCTTCAGCTGATTATACTTTGGTGTATTCTTAAAAGCACAAACCAAGTGCGTACAATTGTGATTTCGCCCATTAGGATTAACGACGTATTTGGCTCCCATGGCTATCGCTTTTCGCCTTATTTCGTCCCGTTTCGGATTTTGATATCCACTGAGAGAAAAGGTGACATTTTCGAACAAAGCACTAAAATTCTTGACTGGTTTTTTCGGTTTGGCCGGTTTTCGCCTAGAAGTTTCATTTGCTTGGTCTTTATCAGGCATTAACAAATTACATGTCTTGCACAAGACGTTCTCCTCATTACCCAAGCACAATGAACACCTCGGTCTGCCTTTATTTGTTCTTTCTGACATTGTTGTTTGTGTCTCTGACAAAACATCTGTGGAATTATTTTTTGAACAACTTTCTAAAGGTTTTTGGTCTTTGTCCGACAGTCTCCGTTTCTTAATCCGATGTTTGCTGTCTGCCTCGGTCAATTTCTTTTCATTGTTTGTGGCTTTTGGTGGAGTTGTTAATTTGAAAGAGGGTCTTTTACGGCTTGGAGTTTCGTCTCTTTTTTCATTGACAGTGACAGCGCGATTGCTCTCGATCTGCTTGGCGAGTTCCACCTTGAAACTATTGGGCTTAGGTTTCATTAGCTGAAGGTACTTTTCCTTGAATTTGTCCAAACTGTTGTCACCTTTATCCTCCTTGACTTTGAACCTGCCAAAAGCGTCAAGGTTTCCTGAGTCTAACTTGTCATCGGTGCGGAGAATCAGGAACGAGAGACCGAAGAGAACTCTGGGGTTTGCTGGTTGAGAGCAAGTCACCTTCACCCTATTGAAAACTTTATTGAGAACCTCTGCATTGATTTCCTTTTTTGTAAACAGCTGTACCTGGTCTTTGAAAAGACCGTGGTCTGCATCGTTGAAAGACATGAAAATGTGGCTCACAATTGTCACCCACTCCTCTGGAGCATCGCTACTTGCCCCAGCGATCTTCACCGAACAGCACCGTGAGTTTCCTATGTCGATTCCTGTTATCTGTGACGGCTCTGCCAGCTCAAATATTGCTTCTGCCTCCTTGACTCCTGGCTCTTCGCAGAGCCAGGTCAAAGACCCGATGCCGCCCAAGGAATGTTCGCACAAATTCCTTGCGGGAAATGACGGATGTTCCGAACTGCAGCTTATCAACTTGCCCAGTTTCACAATCATTATTTGATTTTTCTTAGGTACCCAAATATTCGAATATCAAGATTTGCCAAGTATTGTTAGCCAGTTTGGTTTGACTGAATAATCGTTAATTTTTAATCGTTTCACTGGAACAAACAAGATTTCAAACTTTGCCTTGTCACACCAAAAGACGTCTTTTTCTATACTTATACTTTACTGTTTTCCAATTTTATTTGCGTTTGTTATACTTTCTGTCATTTGTGTTCCTAACCTCGAAACATTTTCGTTTCCCGCTAATAAATTTTTCAGTGGTTCGAGCGCGGTCTTGTTTGGAGTCATTTGGAGTGAATTATCCGGCAGACCTTACGTTACTTACAGTGGGTAAGGCAGCATGGTAAGGAATTGTTTTTACTTGCCGCCAATTTAACTTACTTTTTCTAGCGTGAATTATGCCTGAGTTGTAATTCACATTATTTTGCCTCTTACTATTCTAGAATACTGAAAGCTACTCAACTATGAAGTGAACACCATTCACATTTACAATCAGACGTTCAGTAGTATATTTTTTGTATAGTAAAATTGGTGAAAAAATATTTGCCACTATTATTGAGCATCCACCTAAAAATTTTCAAGAAATTTACACAAATGATTGAAATTTTCTTTTGAGTACTTTCTAGTACTTCGAACACTTTTCAGATGTTTCAGAGTTCCGATCAAAAAATTGAAGTTGAAAATGAATTTTCTGTGAACATTTCTCGAGAATCATTTGACAACTACGCAGACAGATGCTGAGGAGATTTCAAAAGTTTGGTAGCCAAATTTCAAGACATAAGTTAGAACAGGATCTGAAGTATTGAGAAATTCCCTATTGTCCTGAAATCTTGGTGAAACTCGTATGCCATTATTTCGAAACTCTGCTAGTGTTTGAATTGCGCAAACGTAATACTAAGTGTAATAAGATATAATCAGAGTTTCTGAAACTTGTCTAGCGCTGTTCAAATCTTTGAGAATTTTGTCGAAAAACTTGGAAATATTTATCCACCATGGAAATATCGGTTCCAAATAATTCTGCGACACATTATAATCTTTGATAAGAATCCCAAAAGTTCCGCAATTAAAGAATGAACCAAAGAGAATGGGGAAGTGAACTGCTATTCAAATTTACTCATTCAGAGTTCACTTTTCCTGGTGTAAATATTATGAAAAAATAGAGGTCTTGTACAATATTATTTTACGGCATGATGCTTCTAGAATGGCCAAAAAAATGTCAGCTACGGCTGGCTACGGATTTGATCTTAAAATATTTAGATAAGCCGATCATGGAGTAGGAAAAGACTCGGTCGGTAAAGGTAGGATGTTTATATACCATCGAAGCATAAATGACCCATCCTGATCTACAATCTCCACAGAACGTTGATTTCGTATTGCGTGACGTATATTGGCTGCCAGCGGCTGAGGTGGGGGATTGAACAGACAGAGCCACGGCCGACGAAAAGCGAAACTCCAAGGGTGGCAAGCAAAGCAATATGGCGAGATGTGTCGTCGACGTAGGGACGGTGAGGTGTCTAAGTGAAAGAATGGTAAAGATGCAGAGAGAGTCGCGAAATGGGTTGATAATGATGTAGTGGATCGTCGAGAGTGCGGTGAACATTTAACAAGTGTAAATAGAATCCAACCCGTTCGTCCCGGTATTCCGTGCCCTGTAAAAAAAGGTGCTGCTAAAACATGTCTTCTACGGATAAAATAAAGGTCGCCGTTCGGGTTCGCCCGTTCAATCGCCGAGGTTGGTACAAAAGATACAACACAATTTACATCGACGTTCGGCCACAGATTTTGCGATTGAAGCGTTGGTTAATCCGCGGCTCATTGTTGTTAAAAATCTAATAAAATCCACGTTAACCTGCTGAATGAAATACTGGTTCGCTGCACAATCGGGCAGCGCGCGGCGGCGGCGGCGACGGTTCTTCGCCAGCGCCGTAGATACTTTCCGAGAAGTATATCATTGATTTCGCATCCTAAACCGAGGAAACTGGCATCGCCAGAAGATTGTCAATTATTGTTTTCTACATAGCCTGGCCAAGTTCTGAACTGAACATTCGATCTGTAGTGTAGAGCGAGAAATCCAGGTCTCGTAATTCCCACCTACCGTATTTATTTCATGCAAACACAACTTGAACCTAGCATTATCTACATCGGCGCTTCGAACTTCGCTCACTTGTGATTACAAATAACTGCAAATAGCCACGACCACATTCGCTAATCGCTACCGCTTTCCCCTATACCTTTACGTCGACCTCAGAAAAGAAAAGGAAAGAAAAGAAAGACAGACAAGACACTTACCGATCTGACGCGTGTGGCTGGTTAAAATTGTAATTTACGCACGCGATATCGGGTTGTAAACCTTTCGAGTATAATATTCATCCATGAGTCTGCGGATGTCAGGCCTACTTTCTGTCAGTCGCCTGGCTTTGTCCTTTTTTTGGTAATCTTCAACGTACAGAGCTCTCTGTAGTAGGCAATTCTAGTCCATTCGTCTGGTTCATGCCGTCCGGATTTATCGAAACAATAGCGAAACGATTCGTATTTTGAATAGTTCGAAACTTTTTAACAGTTCGGGCAACTTCAGAGCGATCTTGCAGCCCTTGATCACAATGACAACCGTCATACTATGAAAATAATGATGAAAAATTGTCTTTAGAATAATTGTCTGCTAGCATTTCAATTCGAATCTGTAATTGAAAGAAACAACGGAGCCATGTGCAACGTGAACAAATTTAAGGGAAAATAATTGACAATCGTTATTGTAACGAACTTTTGAATTCTGTTATCTGCAGTAAACCGTAAAAAAGGTCCTGAATAAACCAAAGTGAATCTTTTTTAATGCCGTAACTCTTACAAGTTAATCTTAATGTTATTAAATATTCTAATTTCAGTTTTGTTTCGTTTGGTTAACATCACAAACTTCAATTTATAAGAAGAGTATCACACTTCCAGGTCATGGATTCCATTGAAACATCTAAGGGTGTTTCTTTGGCCTAAAAGATGTAGCCATCTACTTTCAAAATTCAATGAATCAGGTCGTAGAAAATTTAAAATAACTTCACTATGATTCTGAAATAATATATACGTTTACACTCGATCTATGGTGGAATACTATCGCTCTGAAACTTTATGAGAAGCTGAGAGCACGAAGAAAATTAATATTTAAGGCAACAACACATAACAATTGATCTGAAGTTATAATTGTAACAGAAATGAAGATGGAGCTATTTGACGAAACTTCAAATCACAGGCTGCGTATTTTAGAACAAGGATATGACTAGAAGTTTGAGTAGAATCCATGATGTAGAGGCTTTATCGAGACCATTATATACTCCTTGTCAGCGGGCAAAATGAAAACAAAATAGTAAAAAACGCGAATCGTTGATTCGCGAACTGTCGGAGTCTCCGCGGCTCGTCTGTCCGTTCAGCATAGATGGTGTATAATAAATACACCGCGACATCTGATTATCACTTTACCTGCCTTCCGAAGGCCACCGACCAAGCGACCGACGACACATTGTTCCAGCCTTTACAATGAGTAATTCAATGTCGGTGCGGTAAACTGTTTACGTAAAAATAAATAAATTGTGCTAACCTGATGAATCGAGACTACCTGCCCTGCCTATATACCCGCTTATATATCATCACATATATATATATATATATATATATATATATACACACACACACGGGTACCCACATATCTACATAATATATAAGCACTGTACTCTGACCCTGCAACGCGATTTGTGCATATCGCAAGGTGTTTCAAAACAGATAACGTCGGATTCAAGTACACCAAGATTGCTTTTTATTACAGTTATATATAGTCTGAATTTATATGGTAAGAAGAAATTGTTGATTTTCTTAGTTCAGGAAGAATTCAAAAAAGGTGTGCAGAAAATCGATTGTTTTTAATCGCATTGGTTATAATAGAGTTTAAATATAAATTTTCTCAAATTCGCGAAAATTTGACCACATAATCGACTTCATAATCTTCAGTTTTATCGAGTGATATTTTGTTATCTTGGGCAGCACCTGGCTCGGAGAAATTATAACTATAATTTTGGGGTTTATTTCCTTGATCATTCGTGGCTCTGGGAATCTGAAGTAGTTGTTCGGTGACTGATAATATTACAAGCGATAGATAAAGGTTATTTTGATGTCAGAAGCACGGGCTTTGAACTGAAATAAGGTTCTTTATCATCACGGCGGTTGATTTACGGAATACTTGCGTGGGCCCCGGTAAAAATCAACACAGCCCATTGGCCGAAAAGTAGTCCCATCAAATCTGTAACGGGATTTAGTTGTATAAACATTTTAAGAATGCCTGGTGCAAGAACTTTCTATCATGATTCAAACTTTCGCAATATATTCTTGTCAGTCGTGAAACTGAAGCTAAATTTTTTCTGAATGTACTCGTTTCGCGTTAATGCACAATATCGCAGGTTTTTTCGAACTCGCGGATACCTGATTTATTCCCAACATTATATTGGAAATCGATATAGTTAAATAAAATTTCAATATTAGTAAGTGGCTGTATTATAATTTTCACCCTTTGTAGCATACTTTTTTTTATTTCGAAAAATTGCACAAATTTTTCATTAATTTAAAATTAATGAATTTTTTAATCTTGACTTCAGCTTGCGGTGTTAAAGAGACGAAAAATATTGCGTCTTGGATCTGCTGTGGTCAATTAAAAAAAATTCGCAACTTTGAACTCAGTGCAATATAAATTATTCTTTCACATTCTCACGCAGGTTTCGTTTGCTTTCTTTCATTTTGTCGCATTTGTGCTGCTAATTTCTTGTCGCATTTTTTAAATCAGTAAACCGCATAATATACTGTGCAGTTAGCGTGGCGTTGCGACTGCCATAAGTTTAAAAAAAACATCTAAAATACTGATACGTTTTGTTATCGTGATCGCGGGCTTGAGCCGATTGATAAGTGAATAAACTGAGACACCTGAATCATTCGATCAGAATCCATTAGTCGATTAGGTCACGTGCATGATCCTCACGCTGCAGCGCGGTGATGACAAATCCTGAATTGAATGAAACGCTTATCGATCTCAATTATCAGAAGCATAACATTGAGACGAGAAGTCTTTTTCAGCGTCTATAAGATGTAAACTCCATAATCAATGTTCATGGGGAAAAATTTTTGAACGAAGCAAAAAAATTTGTTGAATTAGCGAAATACGATAAAGCAGCGAATGCAGTAACTAATTAGGTGACTCAATCATTCGGCGTTTGAATGATGCGAAATTTAGTTGGAATCCTTGAAGAAAAAATATGGAATCAACGTTTAGCAAAATTCAAATCAATTTTAGCTATATAGTTTTGTTAATTTAGCGGAAAGTATGAATTACATGACTCGGTCGATAACTGTAGAACTATACCGTTGCATTCTTTTCACGATGTGCAGAGTTCAGTCAACGTAGGTATAATATACGCTTTTCGATTGTGGCGTTGTTGGGATGTAGTAAATATGCTGCACCAAATCAATACATTTCGTTCATTCGAATTATGTTTATTTTAGTTGGATCAATAAAAGAACCATATGAGTCACGATTGGTATTTAAGCCAGTAGTTTTTTTTTTTCTAATTTTTTTCTCACGCGTGGAAAGTTACATGTTAATTGTCAAGGAATTATGTCGTCTTGCTTTGATATAGTAAATGCGATTGATATATCCTATATCCAATCATTTATAGTTTAAAGGTATAGGACATGTAATATCTAACTTGCCGACTGAACTAATCGCAACTATTTATACTCGTTAATTATAATTTTAGCATAGTGAATATTGACTTTAGTCATAAGTATGATCAAGTTATCAAAAAAATGTTTATTTATTCTGTTTAAAAAAAAGTCATTTTCCTCATTTGAAAAAAATTTTCGCACTGTATTTCGTTGGATTATGTGAAAATTGCTAATAACGATACATCGGTGTAGCCCGCGAACGACTACCTCACAACTTTGATTTTGGTATTATTACGGGTATTTGATATATATATATATATTTCTTATTCCTTGTGATCTCATGCTTTTGAGGACACTCAGCATGTGAAAGGAAGTGTCAAGCTCGTATCTACATATGTACTGAAGTATATTATACCCCTAGTTACTATAAAAGGAGGGAGAAACCAACTTGCGTCAGACACAACAACAATACTAATAACAATGTAAACAATAACGTAACAAAATATCTCGATACCACGAATCAACAATCGTTTCGTGTTGTGTATTTTTCTTGACAGAATACAAAGAAAAAAAAATTTATTTTCACATGTTCGAACTTGAAGCTGTAAGGAAAAGTCATCGAAATTGCAATTATGGACGATGTAAAATGACGTGAAGCGAAGCGAAGTTTGTTGAATTCTGTTTTTTGACTGCTTGTTAAAATTCAATTGATTGAGAATGCCTGTTCCTGTATAATCTTCCATGTGGCAATATTAAATGATTGATTTTTTCTGTAATTTTCACACAGAAATCGAACTGGGAACCCAGTGCGTCGTCGAGATGACGAAGGACCAGACGATCCTTCAACATCCAACCTCATTGCAGGATAAAATCGACCGGTGAGTCATGCCTCTATGTTGTGCAGGCGTTTCGTGTCACACGTCATCGACTTGAAATATTAAGTAAAATCATCAGTGTGAAGTTGTCTTCACAGGTTGATCGTTGAAAAATTCAAATACAAACCTCTGAGACTATCAACAACTTGAAGGTAGTTTCGAACGATGGTATTTAAATATTTGATTGTATGAGAACACCATTTGTTGTAGGTAAAATAAATTAGGTACATAATAATGGGAAATAACATGTCAGTATATAATGGACACCTGCATAGGTATATGTGTAAGAACAGCCTTCGAGAAGCTAGAAGAATTCTCGGTGTAGTGGAATATCGATCCGTTACGTCACGAGTGACGCGGAGGGTTAAGCCTCGCCGTTTTGCACAATGGCCGCCGAACGAACTTACAACTCCGACCTCGATCACAGATCACGAAGGCAGCGATCAGGTGGTCGCGTCGTCCATATTCAATATAGCCACCCGAATCGTGTATTGTAAATCATCAAATCAACATATCTACCTAGAATTTGTTATATAAACACATGTACGCTTGATCGGAGCCATATATACTGAATTGATTGATTGATTGATCGACATTTGTCACTGTGTACTTACAGAGTTTTTTCTGCTATCCTAGTAATTGCAAACTAATGACCCACTCGATCTATACGATCGATGATCTCACTATGGCGGAGTCGGTAAGGATGGAATCTTGAATTACGATCGGGCCCGTCGACCATCGGATCTGTTGCAGATTTGTTCACTATTATGTACAGATTCCTGTATATAAAACATGACTTTTTTTTATTGTAAGGGTTGGGGCATCGTGATGAACATTTTATAGCCTCAAGTTCTTGGCCCCAACTATTCAACAACAACTGTTCCTTTTCCAACATAAAATCGGCACAAATCAATAACAGTTGCGAAACTAAAAATCACACAATTTGGAATTGAGCTTTTTCTGTCCAGATTTGGGATTATAGGCTGATCTCCTATTATCTCGTTTCAAAATAACTATCGCATTCCCTTGTTTTTCTTTTTCTGAAAACTCACGCTTGCTTCTTCCTACAAATAATTTCAAACCGTTGTATTAAAGGGCGATTTTTAGAAATGTAGATTTTGAAGAAACCTTGACTTATCTTCATCAATTTTGTTACCTCGTCTTTTAGTTTCTCTCGTCAATCCACGTCATTTTCTACCCGAAGTGAACAACGAACAACGAACAAGCAAACAAACAAGTCCCACAGCATTTCAGCAGCGAGCTCGACGTATGAACTAACTCTTTGTGACTCATCATGCACCGCGCGAGAGTTCAACTATAGTAGCAATTTTTTTCACTTCTTTTCTTTCTTCTATTTGCCTTGAGCTGACGCTCTGCCTTGCCATACAATTTATTATATTTTTTTTCTGCAAATAACGAGATCTCAAATTCCATTATATTCGCCAATCAAATTCCATGAATCTGTTACTATGATTATCATTATTATATAATTTATTATTGTTATTATAAGTATTATTATGTGACTTTAAGGCACCTGTAGCACCTTCTTAAATATTTTGATCGGTATCATTTTTCGATGAAACAAAAAAAATTCATGTCTTTATATTCTTTTGTTTATATTCCATGGCGTTTGGAATTTCAGGTTATAAGATTGTCAGAATCCAACCGGCTACCGTTAATACATTTACATATATATTAGGGGTGTTCGGTATCGAATATTTTCTACTGGTTTCCCTAAAGATTTTTTTTTTATTTCCCATTTCAGAGGGAAAATAAGTTATTGTAATTACCCCGAAAATTAAGAGTTGAGGATTCACTAGATCTCGACATTTCGAGTCATAGAGAATCACTGCCGACCATTTTCGGATGGACTCGCGTGTGTGTGGGATTAATTTTTTCATCCGCCGTTATCGCGATAACCAGTTACCGAATTTCAATGATTTCCGTGTCAATCGAAGCAGCTATTCCAAATTTAGAACTGATTAGTTTAGGGCTCAATTCGATTTAGGGTTCCGTAATTTTTGAATGATTTAAGTAAGAAAATTCCAAAAAATCAAATAAAAATTATGGTGTCTTGAGAACGGAGAAATAGATTTGAATGAAAATTAGTACCACGAGGATTTTTCGGTTGCTGATCACGAATGTAAAGTCGAATTTGCTAAATTTAAATTTGGCGTATGCTGCACAAAAACTAAAAACATTTGAATTTATGTGAAAATTGGTTCTTGAATGTTTGTTGGGTGGTTGATCATGATCTGAGGTCAGATTTGCGAAGTTCAAAATGGCGAATCTAATATAATCTAATATGAATCTGATGGTAAAAAAAATCTAAAAATATTCCAAATTTCGTAGAAATTAGCAGATGAAAGTTTTTTAATACAGAATCAAAGGTCAGACTACCCAGATTTATCGCGGAGGATCCATTATGGTGCTTCAAAATAAAAGAAATCCTCATATTTCCATGTAGTGTGATACCTGCGGGCTTTTAAATTGTTGATTACTCGTTCGAATTCGTAGTTCGAAATTCGAATTGAATATTATTATTTTTTTTCTATTTCTTGGAACCTGCAGTGTAAGAATGGAAAGTGCGAGGGCTGGCTTGTGGCTAGCCTAAAGCCGTTTGTTAATCCGTATATTCGGTATATCGAAATACAGTTGTTTCTGTAAAAGCGAAATATTGTTTTTTTCGGTAAAAACTGTAATTTCAACCATAATAAAACCTAGTTAATCGGAAAAAATGAATTTCTGATACCCAATAAACACAGAAATATTAAGACATGTGTCTAAACTGCAGATCAAAGATCTTGACTTCATCCTATCAAGCAAATTCACGTTAGCAAAGCAGGCATTAATTTTATGATCAGGAACATGAACGTCATCAATATTTCGATATCGGTAGTGAAAGCTCTTCCTGTTATATTTTGCATAAAAAACATCCTAAAATTTTCGGAATACCGAAGTACCGAACACACCTAACACACACTCGTATACATGTAAAGTACAAACTATAGAAACGTCGTCGGGCGTAATAATTCGCGTGACCTCCGAAACCTTTCAGGATTTTTGGGGTAGGTGTAGGTCTGTAAGGTATAATACACCATGTATCGCATATAAACGTAAAGTCCATTTAATCACGACTTCGTGCTGGATAGCACGCGACATTTTCTTTTGCACTCTTCTCGCTTTTTTAATCCCTTTATATTTGCTCATTCCCTTCTCCATCGCAACGACTGTTAGAGGTAATAATTATAATATCAATAACAATAACAATAATAATGAAAATTGAATGTAATATATATCTTTAAAAGACACAATTGACGCAGGATTATATCGCTCCAATATTTGCCTCTTGCACAATGCCGTAATAACATACACGAGGGACCAGGTCCGTAGGGTAATCTTGAGGTTTTTTTTTCGATTTTTCTGCTGAGCCCCGAGTTTTTTTTTCTTCCTATTCTACAAATTCTTTGGGGCTGTATTACGTGTAGCCTTTTTCCGTTCAAACTGCCGCGCAGCACTTTGCATGCCTCCATGGTCTTACCTTTCCTTCGCAAGTATAATGTAATCATGCGGATATTCACGCATACGAATCATGATATAATATTTTCAAAGACGTGGATTAAGTGTATTATATTTCATACATACAAATTGTATTTTGCACGTTTTACACACCTGCATACATATGTACATATACATTGTATGATATACGTTCATTGTTTTACCGAAAAATTTTACCTCGCTTAGTTTGCTGCAGCGTTTATCGCATAAAAAACGCTTACGAATATTGTATTGTTCTGTTTTGAAAATATCTGTAAATACGATAATGATGGCGATCATTATTTTTTGGAATTTGTTTTGGAATTCATAAAAGCAATTCGAAAAAATTTGTGCTCCACGCATCATATTTATTGGAAAGGATTATGAATACAAATGATTCTAAATGTATGTAAAATAGCAAGAGTTGGAACCCGTCCCAATTGCGCTCCATTCGCGTGATGTCATTATTCAATATTCCATCATGATAATTGATGGCAAAATTTTGGTTTTGTAGGTTACAATATTATTATGTTGAAGTTAGTAACGTTATTGGAACGATTCATGCTGAGGAAAAACCGTTACTTCGCGAGGTTGGAATTGTCTGAATTTTGGTAAACCGTAATAAAACAAAACACACTCATATTTAGAAGAAATCTTAGTTCCTTCAAAATCATTAACAAAAAATTTAAGAAAATGGTGATTTTTCCCCCAATGTTTCGTTACGATAAAGTTACTAATTTCAAACTCGTAGAATATTGGCGCAAGGTGAGGTTAGGTCATACGCTGAATAGTGACGTAACGAGAATGGCGGGAAAAAGAAATCGTCAAAAGCACCTCTGACTTTTAAATTTAATCGGCAATACATTTTGCGTTACTGGTGTAATGAACATGTTGTGTATTTTTTTTAACAGTTGGTTGTTGAGTTATACCTTGAAGAAAGAAGATTTATTCAAAAAAAAAAAGTATACCTATAATAAAGTTTTTCAACGCCTTCACGTTGGATTGCGTAACGCTGCGGTTAGGGTTTGTTTTCATTGACCCTGCAGACTCGAGTTTAGCTCGCACCAATAAATTCCACTTGTGGGCCAAGGTCATCTCTTGTTCACCCGAAAACGTTGCCTCCTTTCGCCCCGTAATTCTGATCCACGATTCATTATCCATATTTTACTCGTTCCTCGTGTTCCTCCTGTTTGTGTAATATTTAGATGTAGTGTGACTGTCTTTTATTCACTTTACAGAAGACTGTATAATTAGTAATGTTTCCCTATTTTTATACTCCTTAATCGTTATGTACTCTCAAATATAAGAGGGCAGGCCTGCTGCAGTAAAATTTATCTTTCTATAAATATCCGATCAGCTTCTTACTCTTCAAGTGCATCACGGTGCCTAGCTATAAAGATTTTGTTCCATCACTCATAATAATGTTTGCCTTCTACTTCCGTTTAGATAATGGTGACTGTTTAAATTGTAAAACAATCATTATTTCCGGAACAACGGCTCGAACGAGTCATGTATAAAATTGTGGTGAAAAATTGAATGTTTGATGGAAATATTGGTATTCGAACTTTGTAAAGCTTTCACGGTTTTCCGTTATCGAATATATAATATTTATGTTTATAACGTAGAATTTAGCGTGGACATTTTTCACAGCTTCATACCCGGTTTTATATAACGATTTCCGTCAATTTATTCATTGAAAGTGCCTTAATCTGAAGGGAAGTAACATTTTAGGCCTGATTTAGTTGAATCAGGCGGACGATCGTTCTCGGCAATGGCGGCTAAGGCTGCAGGCGGCGTTTCAACAAGGGTTGATCCTTAATTAGAAACTAGAGTAACGTTTTCGCGGCGTTGTGTCTGGGCATAAAAGGGGAGAATTGGGGGGTTTACCCAAAATTTACTCTCTTTGCCTCTCGAGGAATTTCATCATACAGTTAAGGTTAGAGTCGTTTCGTCCGGACTCATTCACTCCGTCCTGCTGCGCTGCGAATTATTAGTAATAATAAGTTTACCTTATGTAATTTAATATTCAAATCTTAAGGTAGTTCACTCGAGATTGTTCAACGATTTTATTAACGGTTATCGTAACAGAACTTCGGTAGTTGTTTAAAATTCGGAATTCAGAACACAATTTCAAATGTGTTCAAAGTTCAAAATTGAAATCCGTTGCTATCTAATTAGCAATGAATTGAACTTTCAATCACTTAGTTGGTCGAGTGAATTCGAAAGTTTTAATTCCGCAATTTAGTCACACGAAAATTTTATGCTGTACCTAAATAATATTATATAATCGGTTTTTTCTTAATTTATCTCTTTTTTCAGGAACAAACCGAAAACTTTTGCTTTTGATCACTGTTTCTTCTCGCTGGAACCAGGCTCTGATCTTTTTGCTAGTCAAGAAGTCGTTTTCAATGCGTTGGGTCGGGACATCCTTGACAACGCATTCCAGGGCTACAACGCGTGCATTTTTGCATATGGACAAACTGGTAACTTGGAAATATGATCGATATAATTCATTTGTTAATTGTTTTTTTTTTTTGGAAAATAATATGGTGTGATTTGTACGTCTTTTTTTTACCGCTCAAAACACTGTGTGATGATCAATTCAATTTTTTTCTACAGGTTCTGGGAAATCTTACACAATGATGGGTAGCGGGGACAACAAGGGTATTATTCCCAGGCTGTGCGACAATCTTTTCGACATGATTGCGAAACAACAAAGTTCCGAACTGAGTTACAAAGTTGAAGTTTCTTACATGGAAATATATAACGAAAAAGTGCACGACTTGTTGGACCCGAAACAAAATAAACAGTCGCTCAAAGTCAGGGAACACAACGTTTTAGGACCGTACGTCGATGGGTTGAGTCAACTCGCCGTTACAGCCTTTCAGGTTTCACATTTTTTTACTTACAATGTTTATCTTTGTGACAAAACTTAGATTCTTAATTGAAAAACTTGACGTGATTGACTTCCGTTATTTCTTAAATAAGTGCGAAAGTTAAACTGGCTTTTCCGTTACATTCCTCAATTAGACCTCAGATTTCTCAAATTCGTGATGACTCGTACATTGTTCCACAAACTATCGAACACGATATTCGAAATTTAAATTTACCTGTTCCTGATTCTCGAAATAATCAAATGTTATAATCGAAAATTCAATTAACTTGTCTACCATCCCTTCCAAAATCGGATACTACATTCGAATTTTGAACTAATTTTTTCATTATTGTCTAAATTGTGTTTGATTTGCAATTTCAGGACATAGATAATCTAATGGCGGAAGGAAATAAATCTCGAACAGTAGCAGCGACGAATATGAACTCCGAAAGTTCTCGCTCGCATGCGGTATTCTCTGTAATACTAACGCAGACTCTTACCGACAGCAAGAGCGGAGTCAGTGGGGAAAAAGTTTCTCGCATGTCGCTTGTAGACCTGGCGGGCAGTGAAAGAGCTGTCAAAACTGGTGCCGTAGGCGATAGGCTTAAGGAAGGAAGCAATATTAACAAGTTGGTATCCCGAAGTCATCTCTGCTGCAGCAAGATAACATATTCGGTCAATAATACAATTTTCAAATCGGTTCCAGGTCACTAACCACACTAGGCCTAGTAATATCAAAACTAGCTGATCAGAGCTCGAGCAGCAAGAATAAGGACAAGTTTGTACCTTACAGAGACTCGGTACTTACATGGCTACTTAAGGTAAGTTGAAGAATCAACAACTTTACTTTAGTTATGGAACTTTATTTAAAAAGGTGAATCGAAAAAAAAAAGGTAAATAGGAGGTTTGGAGAATTTATTCAAAAGACATCTTAATGAGAAATAATTTGAAACCTGCCAAGTTTTGACTAAAAAAAGCATCTATTAGTATATATTATTAATATATATTTAATCATAAATCATTTTACGTGATCTGTAGATCATCAATTGACGAATAAAATGAGCTTTAATCCATCAAGAGTGGACAACAAATGAAATTTTTTAACTCTTGAAGTTACCGATACCGAAAGGTTTTTTTTTTTTGAATTTAATATTGAATTGCCTACTTTTTTTTAATTGATTTTTTCACTCAGCTAATGAAGTTCGTTATATCGATGTGAAAACTGTCAATATTTACAAAAAATCAATTGTTTCATTCGTTTGAAATTGATTGAATAACTCAAATGACCCAAAAACTATGATCAGGACAATCTTGGAGGAAATAGCAAGACTGTGATGGTCGCGACAATCTCACCTGCAGCTGACAACTACGAGGAGACATTGTCAACCCTGAGATACGCGGATAGGGCTAAGAAAATAGTGAACCATGCTGTTGTCAATGAGGATCCGAACGCCAGAATAATAAGGGAACTTAGACAGGAGGTTGAAGCACTGAAGGAAATGCTGCTGCACGCCACGGTGAGAATTTTGTTAATTTTAACTCGATTTTTTTTAGATTAATCATCATAAATAAAGAAAACGAAGGGTCAAAAAATAAAACGCAATTTTTACTCAGGGTCACGGATCCGTCGTTGGTCAGCAGCGTACCGATATAACTGAAAAATTATCCGAGTCGGAGCGTCTGATGAAGGCGATGTCCCAGACGTGGGAAGAGAAGTTGGTGAAGACTGAAAAACTACAGCACGAAAGGCAGCAGGCTCTTGAAAAAATGGGAATCAGTGTACAGGCATCGGGGATTCAAGTTGAGAAGAGCAAATATTACTTAGTAAACCTCAACGCTGATCCCAGCTTGAACGAGTTGCTGGTTTACTATCTCAAGGTCCGTCATAGTGTAATATCCCAGCAAATTATCAACATTTGGGAATATTATCCGTGTTTTACGTTGCTCGCAAAAATCTTGCAAATTATGGCAAAATAAAGAAAAAGCTACACAATAATTCAATTTGACTAGCTTAAACATTATTCATTTTCACTAAAATTAGATAATTCTAGAATGCACAAAAAATTTTAGAAAGTCCTACAAGTCTCAAATTCTGATCAATCTCGCACTTTAGAATACCAGTGTTAAAAAAACTGAGTAATCAAAATTTTTCATTTTCTATTTCTACCTTATGTTGTCTAGGAACGGACATTAGTCGGCGGTAGATCGGCAGCAACACCTCAGGACATTCAACTTCACGGATTGGGAATTCAGCCTGAACACTGTGTCATAACTATCGAAGAGTCAGGACTTCACATGACCCCGTTGACCGGGGCTAGATGTTTCATAAATGGCAGTCAGGTTACCGATAGAACCCCGTTACATCATGGCGATAGAATTGTCTGGGGAAATCATCATTTCTTCAGAGTAAACTGTCCCAGAAGCGCTACAGGTTTCTAAATCATTATTATTATTGTTATTTTTTTTTGTTGCTGTCATTATTATTCAACTAATAGTATTAATGATAAATTGATAACTGCTATTGCAATATTATTGTTGATGTTATTGTTACTGTATATTACTATCACATTGTAAATAGTTATTTCCATTGCCTTGATAATTTTGATTGAATTGTTATTTCTTTTTACTGTAAACATCCAAGCATTGCTATAGTCTTGTCGCAAAAACGTCAATCGGAACTGTTTTTCAGCTGTTAGCAGTGAGCCTCAAACACCGGCGCAGACCATAGACTATAATTTTGCCAGAGAAGAACTTATGCTGAATGAATTGTCAAACGATCCGATCCAAACCGCGATTGCCAGACTTGAAAAACAGCATGAAGAAGATAAGCAGGTAAATAATTTATCGTGAAACAGAAATCTAATTATCTGTTACTGGAACTGTGAAAAATTTTTGAAACCCGTAAATTATTTCAGACAAATCTCACCTGTAAAAATGCCCATTTCCCTTAAAAAAGTTTTATAATAAAATATAGACTAGATTTGGATAAAATGTTTGAAGAGTGTTATTTGCTGTTGATTCTCTGGATCACTTTTAATTTTTTCACGAATCTACTTTTTGGTATCAATTTGCAGTATCAATAAACCTCAATTTTTTACTTTCACCCTGCACAGGTCGCTCTGGAGAAGCAGCGGCAAGAATACGAGCGACAATTCCAACAGCTGCGTAACATTTTGTCACCATCAACACCATATTCGCCTTATGTTCCCTACGATCCGCTACGTGGAAGTCAAGGCGGCAAGTTGCCAGCCTGCACTCCAACAACGCAGATGCGGGTTGAAAAATGGGCTCAGGAACGTGATGAAATGTTCAAGCGCAGTCTCGGCCAGTTGAAGGCTGACATCCTGAGAGCAAACTCTTTGGTACAAGAGGCAAACTTCTTGGCCGAAGAAATGGACAAGCAAACCAAGTTCAGCGTCACCCTGCAGATACCCCCGAATAATTTAAGCCCCAACAGAAGGGTATGCGGTTTTAATTTTGGTTATAGATTTGGTTAATTTCATTGTTTTGGTCATTTTTCAGACCCTTTAAATATAATTTGGTTTATTTAAGGATGCATTGGGGTTACAGTCAAATCAAAAATAACGTCAAGCTAGTATCCAATGAAATTGGTCAAAGCAAACAAATTCGGAAATAAGAAAATATGTTCGAGATGCAATCATCTTCAGATTATCAATTACTGAACTATATTGATGTCAGTACAAGGTTTTAAACTTTTTTTCGCCATCAACAGGATAATTTTCTGAGGAAACTAACCAGAATCTGATCCAGTTACTACTGTTTTTTAATTTTTTCGTTTTGATACATTCACTGAACCGTACACCAGATGCATCCTCAATTATATTAACTGCACATTGCACCGGTTTTTCCTTAGTTCCTTGAGTTCTATTAATTGTTTATATTTTGATTTTCAACACTCTTACCACCATGTAGAGTGTATTCTTTCAGCGGGGGGCATTTGTCAGCGAGCCGGCAATACTGGTGAAGCGAATGAATATGGGGAGTCAAGTTTGGTCGATGGAGAAGCTGGAGAACAAACTTGTGGATATGCGTGACATGTACGAAGATAGGAAAGACTCGTATAATAATCAGCGACTGCCGATCATTAAGGTAAGCACCTGAACCCAGACGTAACGTGAAAATTTGAAAACGTTGTGACATTCAAAAAAGTAACGACTTTTTCCGCGCAGGATGAACTGCCGGGTAAAACTCAAGACCCGTTTTACGAGTCCCAGGAGAATCACAATCTTATTGGAGTAGCGAATATATTCTTGGAGGTTCTCTTCCACGACGTGAGGCTCGATTATCACACACCAATCATCAGTCAGCAGGGTGAAGTCGCCGGTCGACTTCAGGTCGAGATCAGTCGAACGTCCGGACAGTTTCCTCAAGATCGAATTTGCGAGGCAGCTTCAGACGCTTCGTCCGGCGACTCGGCGTCTTCCGAGCAGGAGGACTATTCAGAATCGAGTCACATCACGTGCAGAATAACTATCAAACAAGCCAGTGGCCTGCCGCTATCCCTCAGCCATTTTGTATTCTGTCAGTACATTTTTTGGGGACATCCTGAGCCCATCGTCGTCCCGCCCGTCGTCAACCCCGAATTACCGGCTACTCATTTAGTTCCCGGGCAGAGAGACTCCCTCGCCTTCAAATTTGAACACACCAAAGACTTCACAATTCCCATCACTGACGAGTTTCTGGAACACTGTTCGGGTAACGGTTTTTTTTTTGAATTTCTCAACCGTTATTCGACTGTTTTGAAATTCCGGAACATTATCATTGTGGGCTACACAGTGGAATCCCTATCCCAATAAAAAAACCCTGTTTTATTTTTTTTTCCTACAAGAACTTTAAAACTAAACGTTTTCGAAAAGATGTACCCTTTTTTAGTCAGTCAGTTACTTTTTTTCATAAATTAAAATTGCCTAAAAAAAATCAATTTGATGCTTGATACTAGTGGTTATACTTGCAACTTAACATAGAACCAAAAAAATAAAAACACACATTGAATGTCAAAGCTCTTGTATATTTCGCAAAACCATAATTCTTATGGTGTAATTGAGTGTCGTCATCTACGGAATACGTGTGCTCATTCAAAAATTTTTTATTCCTACATTTACTTGGAAATATAAACATTGTTGTCAAGCATGAACTTGATTTTTTCAGTCCATTTTAGTTTATGAAAAAAAAATAAATAATGATTACGAAACTTTGAAAATTTCAACGCATTTTACATTAAAAATGTTAACATTATCTGAAAATTTGTATATTTACAGGGGATTCTTTGTTCTATGATATGAATATGTTATTGAAGTTTAATCGAAAAAATTGCAGAACGACAAAAATAACGAACATCCTAGCGTGCATCTCATTTTGCTCTATTCAATCAGTACTATCAGAAAATATTGGAACCCTAATAATCCCTCCTCCCCCTATTTTCACAATGCCTTTCTCTATTTTACCTGACCTGAGCACTGTGAAGCCTGCCATTACGAAACCAAGATTTCGAAAGTTGAACGCAAGTTAATCCAGTTGAATTTATAACATGAATCTGGTCTGAAAATGAATAGTACTTGAAAAATGACAACCATAATTTCGAATATGGAACATTTGTTTAGTTAATCATTTCAGAACGGTCACGAAATCATATAGTTGGACCAATTTTGTACGGATCAGGGCACATTGACTTCGGTGATAATTTTTGAACCTTGAAACAGATTTTTACAATGTCTCACGATTGATTCACGTTTGCAGAAGGAGCTTTAAGCATAGAAGTATGGGGTCACAGAAGCACCGGGTTCTCACGAAGTAGGCCAGGCTGGGAAGTGGAGCAGCAACAGTTGGCTAAGGCAAGATCGCTAGCCGATCGGTGGGCGGAATTGACTAGGAAGATTGAGCTCTGGGTTGAGATCCAGGAGCTGAATGAACAGGGAGAATACACGCCAATCGAAGTCGTCAGCAAGCCTGACATGCTGACAGGTGAAGTAACTGGAAACAATGTTTTTTTTTTCAAACAAAAGAAAAGGAATCATCTAATTTTCGAATTGCCTCTCTGACCTTGCATCCCTGTTCAGGCGGTGTTTACCAACTCCGGCAAGGACAGCAGCGGCGAATTCAAGTCCGCGTAAAACCGGTTCAGAACTCTGGTACACTGCCGATTATTTGTCAATCGATTTTAAACGTCGCTGTCGGCTCCGTTTCGGTCAGAAATCGTCTTCAAAAACCTTTGGACAGCTATCAGGAGGAAGATCTCAGCGTTCTCAGGGAAAAGTGGAGCGAGGCCTTGATGCGGCGGAGGCAGTATTTGGATCAGCACATCACGAAGCTTATTGATAAGCAAGGTGAGTGAATTAATCGCTTTGTGAATTAATTCGTCATAATCAAATTCGATTTCATTGCTATGCCTCAAACCAAGTGATCATCCAATTATCCTTTCATATGTGGATTTTTCTTGCAGATAAGACAGAACAAGACATTGAGAGAGAACAGAGTCTTCTCGATCAGTGGGTCAGTCTCACAGAAGAACGGAACGCGGTCCTCGTTCCGACTCCTGGATCAGGAATTCCTGGTGCGCCCGCTGACTGGACCCCTCCACCGGGCATGGAGCCACACATTCCTGTACTCTTCCTCGATCTAAATGGTGAGTGAAAGATTGATTAGAGAATTTACTGGGAGATCATAGAATACTGACTAAAGTGAAGATAAATTTACTTACTGATTGTACAAAGTTGTTGTATAATAAAAAGACATCTATGCATCGTCCATAAAACTGAGAGCTGATAATTATAGTTTTATCGCTTCACAGCCGATGATCTCTCGACGCATCAATCAGGAGAAGAAGTCTCCGTTACAGGATTGAACTCTATACTGCCAAAAGAGCATGGGAACAAGTTTTACAATCTGCCAATTATACGACATCTGGAAAAAGATGTGTGCGCTATAGCCGCCTGGGACTCCAGCATACACGATAGCGTCAACTTGAATCGAGTCACCGAAGGTATGTTCTACAAATTTGCTCCAAGTTCAGCTTTGATTTAGATCGAGCCATTCAATGTTAGCACTTTAGAATCATCAGAAGACCTAAATTTTCGATTGTAAAGGAATTTGCGATACAACCTAAGGCACTGATACTGAATACAACAAATGAAGCATGTAAAGTTTTTAAAACAGCTTAACATTTGAAATTTTAGCCAACGAAAGAGTTTACCTGATCCTGAAGACAACTGTTCGTCTGTCACACCCGGCGCCTATGGATTTGGTGCTACGAAAGCGACTAGCGCTAAACATCTACAAACGGCAAAGTATCACAGACAGATTTTTCAAACGGATAGTTCGAACAGACTGGTTATCACAAAGCGGTGTGACTTATGAAGTCGTATCGAACATACCAAAAGCCAGTGAAGAACTTGAGGATCGTGAAAGCCTTGCTCAAATTGCAGCAAGTGGAGAGGACAGCAATTTGTCTGATGGTGAAACTTACATCGGTGAGTTGAAAATTTCAGACAGCTTGAATCTCAAAAATACTTGCTATTCTAGCATGCATTCTTTATTTTTTACCTTCAAGTCATCACACAGATTATCCTTCACTATATTTTCCTAATTCCAGAAAAATACACGCGAGGTGTTTCCGCCGTTGAGAGCATATTAACCTTGGATCGCTTGAGGCAGAGCGTTGCGGTCAAGGAACTCCTTCAGGCACAGGGACAGCCTTTGATGCGCAAAACAGCAAGCGTACCAAACTTCTCCCAGGTACTACAGCCCCTTCGACGTCTCAGACTCACCGTATGCTTTTCCTTTAATTTTCAGCAGTGCTTGATTCTTTTTTCTCCTAATCCTCATTTCAGTATTTTCCTTACGCTCCACTTTATTTTTTTTTTTTACTTTGCAATACTCTGATATTCCTTAGACACAATTTCTTTCACTGAAAATTAGTCGCGTTTCAAAGTACCATTGAACATAAATTGTGATTCACGTAATTTCATTCATAGACGAAATTTATAACAGTAGCTACTAGCTAATGACATTGCTAAATATGATCTGATTTTTATATTTCAAAATGCTAAAGACGGTTTGCAGTTCTATATCATAAAATTTGCACAGATTTTTAGCAAATAACAAATAGATATTTGAATAGTTTGTAAATATTATTCGCTGCAGCGCAATTGTACTTACATCAACTTTCAGAAAGTTTTATTAAAACTTTGTGACTTTTAACTACAGTAATGAATTATATTTCAGAATAACGTAAGTCAATTTCTGCTAAAAATTGAGGCAATAAAATAGGTATATTCTATTAACCAGACATTAGCCTTCATGGAAATTTGTTTATGTAACTCAAGTATTGTTCATATATCCTATGCGCGTGCGATTTGTACATAAATTAATCGTTACTACGACAATATAGAAAAGAGCATTTCTTAGTACTGGGGAGTAAAAGCACACTTTTTTTACTCTACAATAAAAAAAAAGAACTTGTAAACCGTACTTTTGATATATACATGGGTAAAGTATCGTGTGTACCATGGAGGTCAAGTAGGTCGGTTTCATTGAACATAAGTTTCCAATATTCATCTTCAGTTGAAATACGAGTCTACGTCTGTACCTCATATTGCATACTTACATTCAGTAAAAAAACATACTTTTGACGTGTAATCTACTATTTTTTTCATTTGTTTACGTGTAATCTACTATTTTTGACTCATTTGTTTAATGTAAATCTTACCAACCCCCTTTTTCCCTGTACTTAATACACAGTGTCTTCTGATCGCCAAACAACATTGCTTTTTCAATTATCACAGATCATGAGATTTGATACATCGATGGATTCACTGGTGAACGTTACTCGTTCGGAGAGTGTAACAGACCTAAATTCTGAACTAAACGGGCTGCCTTATCCACGGAGGCCGTCAACGGGTCACATCAGAAATGACGACAGTAATTTCTTACCTACACCGCCGAAGCCATATGGACTTGGTAAGAAAATTGATCATACAAATTTTTTACTTGTCAGGCAAAGAAAAACTTACACCTAAGGAATATGACGTTATGATAGGCGTAATATAATTAAATCAACAAATTATTTAAATCGTGCTACGATTGTTGCTATTTATTCTATGCTTTCTTGAAGATACGATTTGTTGAGAATTTCAGGCTTTATAAAAAAAAGAATATTGTCACCATCGTTTTTCACCATGAATTTTTTTCACTTTGAATTTGTTTCTGCGCTTTTTGTGTCTTTAAGAGTTCATAGAGCTTGCGGTTATTTCCTGGTTAGAGGATTTTAATCATCTTTAATTCCACTTTTCATAATTGTTTATCACTTATAATCCCAAATGTTCGTTATGCCTTGAAAAACCAAAATCCAAGCACTTCAGTTCGCCCGGTTTTCCAGATTCTTGACTGGATCACTGGTACAACCGACAATGGAATTATAGTTTTTTATCAATAATTAATTCGATATTTAATTGCATTCTTCATTTCCGCTTAATTGTAAGTCTTCTTAAAGTTACCACCATTACTATTACTATTATTACTGTTATTATCATTAAGTACGATTTAGCTGTGTTAGTTATTTAATCATATCCGTTTTCTTCTGAGATGTGGCTTGTGTGGTGTTTCTCAATATTTCGATATTTCACTTGATTCACAAAAATTTTTTGCCATTTACCAACGTCCCCAATAAAATTTTTTCCCCTATTTGCTATTACATTCGTGCTTTAATGATAATAATATTATTATTCTTATCATTTTTATTTTACTAATGTTGCTCACATTTTACCCGTACCTACACGATATTTATACCCATTGCTTTATTTATATTACATTTTTCTGGTATAACGAAATGCGCCTCAATTCTATATCAGCACTTGCCTTTCATATTTCGAGCTCACAAAATAATTCTTCAAACAGTCGTCGATATGGGATATTTGATTATTATTTAAGGGAAAACCCCTTTACATGCTATATTTCGTGTTTACTACAGTCTTCAACATTTTGATTCTTCAGTTGTAATTTTAGGCATCATAATCTCTGTTCTGATTTGCAATTCAAGTTGTAATTCTGATTCGAGATAAATAATTAATACTGTTGTTATTGTTATTATGAAAATCCAATGAATGCTGATACCAAGGTATCAATAACTTTTGCACTCCAATGTACACTGGTGTTTCAAGCCTTACAAAATCCTTGAAGTTCTATGAAATCACATGAAAATTGAAGTCTATGAAGCGTTGTCAATTATCCTGAAACTCTCGAAGTCTTCTAAGGCCTAAATAAATGTCAGGAAATCCGATTTTAAATGATTTCAAACCTTTGAACCCTTATAAAAACTTTCAAAGTTCGCGAAATCAATTGAAATCTTATTAATTCCCATTCAATATTTTATGCAATTCCAAGAAATCTTGTAGAATTCAGATAAAATCTTATGAAATCTAACAATGGAATCTTATGAAACTCCCAAAGTCGTGAAGCATAGTGTACTCAATTTTCTTTTAGTGATTGATCCCTTGGCTATTATCAACGAAGTTATTAAAGAATTGTCACCTCTAATAATTATAGTCGATAGTTGATTATTTCGATGAGCAACATTGCCAATTACCTTGTCTAAATAATTCTGGTTACCTTAACGTTTGTCATTTTTTTTCACCTTACAGCTTTTGTCACGTTGTTACCTACGTAACCATCGCTTTGCTCACCTTCAATCCAAAGTATTTTAATCTTGACACAGTTTTGAATTGAAATTATACATCAATCAAATTGCATTATTCGCTACGAACAATTTGAAAGAACTTCGTTGCCATTAATTTGGAGTGTAAAGTTGAGCATCGCAATGCCATTTTCACAAGTCTGCCTAGTGTTTTAGCGATTGACACTAAAGCTTGACCACTTATCAGTCACATAAAAGATGAAGAAAAAAAAAAAGAAAGAGATATAAATCTTACATTCGGCACTTGACAAGCGTGAACAAGTTTTAAATTTAAGTCTTATAAATTCTAAATAAAAAAATACTAATCTTGTCGTTAATAAGAAACTAATCAATTTATGCAACTTGTCTGTTCCTCTGTTTAACACTACGACTACTACTTCTACTACTATTTCGGCCCATCCAAGGCTCCATTCTGAACTCAGGTAAAATGGAGTCTTGATTTGATATTTAATTGATGCCGTACAATTACGGGCGATGATGATGATGATGATTAGTAACTCTGTTTCGTGAGTGGTTGAGTCTGTCTGTTGTTTATTCAATTTTACCGCCTGCATCTAAAAGTCAAGTATGCTTTGTACATTTGTTATAACAATGTTCGGAGTAGTTGGCAAAAAAAAAAAAAAAAAAAACTGAAAAAAAAACCAAACCATATTGAACAGCATGCGTTATTAATTGATTACTCGGATGTTTTACATCCCACTAAATTGTGTAAAACATATTCACGCACATTTCGAACATTGTGAAAAATATTTAGCAATAATAATTGTACTACATTGGTTTGATTTGAAATCGCTTTTAATCATTGCTGATTACCTAGTTGCACGTCAATGTATGTTTCGCTAGTTCGCAACCTCTTATTTTAATCGATTAGCGTGTTTGGCTCACATTGAGTCGTTCATTAACTGAGCTAGTGTGTTGCTAGGTATCGTAGTATCATAATACCACAACATGTTCGCCACTGTGTATATATATGTATATATATATATATACAAGTATACGTATAATAATTATCACGAAATTGTTCAACACAAAACACTAAGAATGATTGCCCGTTGTTTATACACATCAGCTGCCTAGTCATACCGGAAATCATCTCGCCTGCATTTTAAACTTTTATTACAATTTAAATGCCTACGCTGAATAGGTGTAGCGAGAAATTTTACTCAGTATTTAACTCACATTTACGAAATGATTTCCATCGAACCAGTTGTATTAGGTATATTAATTATTATTGAACAATAACTGATGTTTAATGTATATGTGTGTGTGCGCGTGTTGGATGCTTGACATAATGGAATAACATGCAAGAAAACTAAGTATATATGTATATATGATGTTGTATACTCGCGTACATGTGAATTTCGCCTTCTATGTTCTTGCAAACAGTATAAGGTTGTTTTCTCAATCTTTTTTATACAGAAATCATTTCTTAGGAGATGTAAAAACTTTGTGTAAAACTTGAGAC